>NC_091129.1:15051836-15684470 GCF_040183065.1 Periplaneta americana
CTCAAAGTGAGAGTCCAAGTTTCACAACCATAAAGAACAACCGGTAATATAACTGTTTTATAAATTCTAACTTTCAGATTTTTTGACAGCAGACTGGATGATAAAAGCTTCTCAACCGAATAATAACAGTCATTTCCCATATTTATTCTGTGTTTAATGTCCTTCCGAGTATCATTTATATTCGTTACTGTTGCTCCCAGATATTTGAACTTCTTCACCTCTTCAAAAGATAAATTTCCAATTTTTATACTTCCATTTCGTACAATATTCTCGTCACGAGACATAATCATATAATTTGTCTTTTCGGGATTTACTGCCAAACCTATCTCTTTACTTGCTTCCAGTAAAATTACCGTGTTTTCCCTAGTCGTTTGTGGATTTTCTCCTAACATATTCACGTCATCCGCATAGACAAGCAGCTGATGTAACCCGTTCAACTCCAAACCCTCTCTGTTATCTTGAACTTTCCTAATGTTCCTCCTTTAGAGTGAATAAAATGAAATTTGAAATTTGAAAAATTGGAATGTAGCACATTTAAAATGTTAGGTCTTAAATTATTTCACAGATAAAAACAAAACATTATCTAAAATCAATTAATTCGTCTTTCTAAAATAGGTAAAAACTGTATCAAAATGGAAACAGTCATCAGCATACAGTACTCTAATATAGGACCAGATCAATACCTACAGCAATATTTACACATTGTCCTAATTTATGAGGCCAATACTTGAATAAGAGATGGAGAACAATAATAGCCAATAATGAGGACAAACCAACCATATTCGGAACTAATTGGATCGAAATCCATCCAGTTAATCGTTCCTTTATTGTTTTATAATTGTGGATCTTATCTGCAGTGTTTTTGGAGAATGGTGACGTCACTGCGGTTGCCATGGATGCACATCGAGTTCTGATTGCTGTCATATAGAACAGTGATGGCTTTAGAATCGGAGCCAGGGTTGTGTGGGTAGTCAGTTTTATGGAAATTAGGAGTTGTTCCACTGTCAAATATTTAATTCCTTGGAAAGTTTTTATAACAACGAAAATAGAATGTTTAATGTTTTATTTATGAAGATAAATTATTATCCGTATTGATTACTCCATAGATGTAAGAGTGGTGCTTATATTTCGTGAAAAAAAAAAAAGTTTCAAAGGTCAAGTAGATATGTTTGCTCTGATAACGAGATAATTTGTGAAGTAGTAGAATGAAAAAGGGAAATGATAGTGCCTGATAACTCTGTTACAACAGCAAGTACCAGGGCAGGGGGCTAATTCTTACTATGCAATGTTGACTATAATAGTGTTCGCCAGTTTGCTGCATTGGGCCCGGGTTGTTGCCAACTGTTGCGATGGGAATGACGGAAAGGAAATCGGTTATAAGTGTTACCAATCTGAAAATTTTAGATATATTATGAACACTCATTATTATACAGAATACAATTTGCCAGTCTTAAAACATATATAATAATATTAATAATAATAATAATAATAATAATAATAATAATAATAATCATAATAATACAACTAGCTTTTAAGGAACCCACAGGTTCAATACCGCCCTCACATCGGTCCCTAACCTGTGCAAGATTAATCCACTCTGTATCATCATATCCCATCTCCCTCAAATCTATTTTAATATTATCCTCCCATCTACGTCTCGGCCTTCCAAAAGGTCTTTCTCCTTCCGGTCTCCCAACTAACACTCCATTATGCATTTATGTATTCGCTCATACGTGCTACATGCCCTGCCCATCTCAAATGTCTAGAATTAATGTTCCTAATTATGTCAGGTGAAGAATACAATGCGTGCAGTTCTGCGTTGTGTAACGTTCTCCATTATCCTGTAACTTCATCCCTCTTAGCCCCAAATATTTTCCTAACAACCTTACTTTCAAATACCCTTAATCTCTGTTCCTCTCTCAAAGTGACAGTCCAAGTTTCACAATCATACAGAACAACCGGTAATATAACTGTTTTATAAATTTTAACTTTCAGATTTTTTAACAGCAGACTAGTTGACAAAAGCTTCTCAACCGAATAATAACAGGCATTTCCCATATTTATTCTGTGTTTAATTTCCTCCCGAGTGTCATTTATATTTGTTACTGTTCCTGCAAGATATTTGAAATTTTCCACCTTTTCCAAGGGTAAATTCCAATTTTTATATTTTCATTTCGTACAATATTCTGGTCACGAGACATAATCATATTCTGTGTCTTTTCGGGATTTACTTCCAAACCTATCGCTTTACTTGCTTCAAGTAAATTCCGTGTTTTCCCTAATCGTTTGTGGATATTCTCCTAACACATTCACGTCATCCGCATAGACAAGAAGATGATGTCTCGCTTTCTCGATCGTTGTCCATCTCTAGTCAGGACCTGTGGGTGAAGCCGCGACATTATAAATGAAGAAAATATTGCAGAGGAGTCCCAGGTTTGAAAAAATGAAAAATGTGCGCTCCATTCTCCAATTGTGAGTTACCGTGGATACATGCTGCAGTAGCAGCGATGAAATTTGTACCTATGACGTCATGTGTTGTCAAAAGAACCGATTCGTCCTTCAAATGTATTTTGAGAGACAATAAACAAAAATTCTCAGTCGAGAATCGTGAAAAGTATTTGGTCATAGGCCTATATTGCAACCAGGAACAGTACCAGTAAATAATGTTGTTTCGTTCGTTTGTTACTTTTTAAAATAATTCTTGATCAAGTTTGAACAAATTTAGTTCAAAAGTTGTGTGTGTACTGTACATTTTGTCTATTGAAAATTGAAATTTATGTAGTTATAACAAGGCAAATTATATTAGATAAAATGTTAATTGTTACAATAATTTATTCAATCTACAAATAATGTTAAAGGGGACGGCGAAAAAATTTCGAATCTAATAAATTTTACGATGAAAGAGTAATGGAACGGAGAAAAATTCTCTCCGGCGCCAGGACTTGAACCCGGGTTTTCAGCTCTACGTGCTGATGCTTTATCCACTAAGCCACACCGGATACAACTCCGACGCCGGTTAGAATCGTCTCAGATTAAGCTCCAACTCTTGGGTTCCCTCTAGTTGCCGCCCTCTGCACTACGTCATAGATGTCTATGAACGCAGGACCGAAGTCCACACATGTGCTGAGGTGCACTCGATATGAGCGATTAGTTGGCCGGGATCCGACGGAATGAGCGCCGTCTCAAATCACGAAGTGATTTACGCATATCATATATATTATTTTAATGTACCGAAGTACATATGATATTTCCATGCAGATATTCTACGTCATCATACGATGAAAGAGTAATGGAACGGAGAAAAATTCTCTCCGGCGTCAGGACTTGAACCCGGGTTTTCAGCTCTACGTGCTGATGCTTTATCCACTAAGCCAAACCGGATACAACTCCGACGCCGGTTAGAATCGTCTCAGATTAAGCTCCAACTCTTGGGTTCCCTCTAGTGGCCGCCCTCTGCACTACGTCATAGATGTCTATGAACGCAGGACCGAAGTCCACACATGTGCTGAGGTGCACTCGATATGAGCGACTAGTTGGCCGGGATCCGACGGAATGAGCGCCGTCTTAAATCACGAAGTGATTTACGCATATCATATATATTAATTTAAAGTACCGAAGTACATACGATATTTCCATGCAGATATTCTAAGTCATCATACGATGAAAGAGTAATGGAACGGAGAAAAATTCTCTCCGGCGCCAGGACTTGAACCCGGGTTTTCAGCTCTACGTGCTGATGCTTTATCCACTAAGCCACACCGGATACAACACCGACGCCGGTTAGAATCGTCTCAGATTAAGCTCCAACTCTTGGGTTCCCTCTATCGAATGCACATTTTCGAACTCGTCTTAATGTGTCTAATCATTGTAACATGATTAAATTATGTAGCGCTATTTGAAAAATTGATGATGTCACGTGTATCTTGTATAATAATGTAGTTACATGCACCAGATCTCCACACTCATGTTAGCCCCTCGTTCTAACACAACTCTCAAAAACAAAAATTCCAATACCTATCCAAACAAAAAAGTTATAATATAGTAGCGTGCAAATTAATCCGAACACGACATATTTTTACATTTTCTGTCATTGTTGGCCTCACAGCTGCTCATACCGCTTTAATTGACATCTGTAGTATGTGTAATTCCAATGTTCAAGGTCTGTCATTATTTTTTTATAATATGCACATTTTGCCTTGTCGTTTTGTGCTTATAAGCATTTCAGTTGTGTTGAAGACTTAATACTGCAATCCTGTGTACATTCTGTCGTCTTCACAAATGGATACAACTCCACGAAAACGGTCTAAAATTATAACATTAGCAGAGCATTCTTCTATGACACAGAGACAAATTGCTGCAGAATGTCACATCGGTTTGGCCACTGTTAATTCGATCATAAAACGATACAGGGAGACTGGATCCATCACACCCCAGAAAAAAGGAAACTGTGGCCGGAAAAGGAAGACTTCACCTGCAGATGATCGTTTAATTGTCAGGAAAAGTAAATTAAATCCTAGACTAGCTGCTGTCGACTTAACCCGCGAGTTAATGGCTACCACTGGGGCGAATATTCACGTCACAACAGTGAAGCGTAGGCTTTTGGAAGCTGGACGAAGGGTTCGTAACCTATTAAGAAGCAACTGCTAACCCCTGTTATGTGCAAAAATCTCTTAATGTGGGAAAAATTACATCAACATTGGACAGTGAATGACTGGAAGAATGTACTTTTTTTCCGATGAGTCTCATTTCGAGGTCCACGGCCACCGTGTTTTTTACGTACGGAAAGGATCCGAAAAAGTAACAGCAGCTCATCTCCAACAAGCACCCAAATACCCCCCCCCCAAAGTAATGTTTTGGGGTTGTTTTACACATGAAGGGCCTGGAGCATTAATACCTATCAAGGGAATGATGAATTCTAACAAATATATTCACTTATTGGAAACCAGAATCGTATCCCAGCTGCAAAAATCATTTCCGGATGACAGAGGTGTGTTCCAACAAGACCTGGCACCATGCCATACGTTTCGAAAAACTACAGAATTCTTCAACAAGAAGAATATTCAGGTACTTCCCTGGCCAGGCAACTCACTCGACATCAACCCCATTGAGAACTTGTGGTCAATTTGCAAAAGAAGAATGCAAAAAATGGAATGTTCTACAAAGGAGAAGATGATTTTTGCCATCATTGGTGTATGATTTCGCGATGAAGAAATGAAGAATATTTGTGGGAAATTAGTGGAATCCATGCCAAATCGTCTCAGAGCTGTTATTAGGAACAAGGGAGGCCACATAGATTACTGAGGTATGTCTTAGATCCTTTTTTTTTTATCCCGTTTGAGTGTGTTTGCATAAGTAATTATGTTGTTCGGATTAATTTGCACGCTACTGTAGCTGCACAACATAAATGGGACACCCAGTATGAAAGTGGAGAGAGTAATATGATATTGTATATAGTAGGAAAATGAAAAGGGTGCAGAAGGAGACAAACAGAGAAGAAATAAGAGAAGGGGAAAAAATACATTTTAATCGAAATGGAAAAAAAAAATAATTACTTAGGTTAGGGTTTGCTCTAGCGAATGCTAGAGGTAATTTTCTTGTTTTAAAAATATGGTGTAATTAATTAAATACAAACAAACTCATTATTTTCGTCTAATATTTTAACAAAAATGAAGATAAACATTCTGTATCAAAACACGTATCGCCTACAATGAGTCGTTGGCAATCTCCACAAAATGCCAGGCGTGCATACACGTCTCTCTCAAAGCAACGTTTTTCTGTTCCATCGTGCAATAACACCGGCATCGATCACGGCACGCGAGGCATTCTTGGCAACGGGCGCGCCTCCGAGCTGACTGCGCATGCGTCCCGCCTTCCGTAGTGACCCTCTCCTAATTGCTGTCTGCGTATCGACTGCATGTGATCAATTTATAAATCGAGGGAGGGAATTCCCTATACACAGATTAGCTTTCTAGAAGAACAAAACCGTCCAATTATTCCCACGTTATAAACGTCCTATGCAGGGTTGCCAGATGTCCCGATTTAGCGGGACACGTCCCGATTTTCATATAAAAGTCCCGAGTCCCGCTTCGATTCGAGGCGGGACGCAAAAAGTCCCTCCTTTAGAAAATTGTCATTTGCAAGGGTGGGCAACTCGTGCTCTCAAAGTGTCAACACAACCTCAGTGCAGGTAGAACGGACTCTGTACTAGCTGTAGTGTCTGTGTGCGGTTCTTTCAAGACACAAGTTCGCTCGCGTCTGCAGTAAGTGGCGGCTCGTTTTAAGTGAAAACCATAATTCCCAGATCATTTCCTTTTAGTCAGGGATGTCGAACAGCGCTCTCGAACTGTGAAACGATTAATACTGTTTCCTACCGTAGCTGAGCTGAAACGACAGTCAGTCAGCTCGCTGTAGCAGTGTTCTGTATGCAATGTGTTTATCAACTCTGGCGGCTGGTATGGATATGGAACGACGATTCAATAGTGAGTGGAAAGATAAATATTTATTTATCTTAAAGGACGGAAAGGCACATTGCTTAATATGTAGAAAAGAAGTTGGATACATTGGTCATCATAATATTAAAAGGCATTTTAATTCTACACGTCATGCTGAAGCTTATGCATCAGAAAAGTTATCCGGTTTCACTCATTAAAAGGCTGCAGAAGAATTAAAATCAAGATTGAATTCAGAAAACCTTCCATCATTAACATCATCATCATCATCATCATCATCATCGGGTGTTAGTAGAACAAGCTTGGTTCGTCCTAGCTACAAAATTTGTGAAATTATTGCAACGGCTTCAAAGCTATTTACTGACGGAGAATTTGTGAAAGGCTGTCTCATAGCTGTTGCAAAAGGGATATGTCCGGAATACGTTAATGATTTTAAATCTATATGTTTGACTCGTAATATTGTTGCAGAGAGCGTATCATAAATGGGAGGTAATTTGGAGGAACAACTGATAGCAAGAATGAAAACATTCATTATTACTCACTACAGCTCTTGATGAAAGTACCGACCGGAAAGATACAGCGCAGCTAGCTACAATATATTCATAAGGAGTGTCGATTCAGATTTCAATGTTCATGGGGATCTTGTTGATGTCATTTCACTGAAGGATCGAACCCGAGGAGAAGATATTTTTAAATCTGTAACAAAAACTATGAACAAATTTCAAGTCACGCTGAAGGTAGTAAATTTTATATATCAAAACAGTTTATGTTTCTGAACTTGAAGTTCCACTGCTACAACACATACACGTAAAGTTGATATTTTAAACATGATATTAACAACATTATTATTATATATTATTTCAATGTACCGAAGTACATATGATATTTCCATGCAGATATTTTGCGTCATCATACGATGAAAGAGTAATGGAACGGAGAAAAATTCCCTCCGGCGCCGGGATTTGAACCCGGGTTTTCAGCTCTACGTGGTGATGCTTTATCCACTAAGCCACACCGGATACAACCCCGGCGTTGGACAGAATTGTCTCTGATTGAGTTCCAACTCTTGGGTTCCCTCTAGTGGCCGCCCTCTGCACTACGTCATAGATGTCTATGAACATAGGATCGAAGTCCACACATGTCCTGAGGTGCACTCGTTATGAGTGACTAGTTGGCCGGGATCCGACGGAATAAGCGCAGTCTTAAATCACGAAGTGATTTACGCATATCATATATATTATTTTAATGTACCGAAGTACATATGATATTTCCATGCAGATATTCTGCGTCATCATACGATGAAAGAGTAATGGAACGGAGAAAAATTCCCTCCGGCGCCGGGATTTGAACCCGGGTTTTCAGCTCTACGTGCTGATGCTTTATTCACTAAGCTGAAAACCCGGGTTCAAATCCCGGCGCCGGAGGGAATTTTTCTCCGTTCCATTACTCTTCCATCGTATTTTTATTATGATTTATTTCCGTCACTAACGAACAACATTCATGGAATGACCCAGCAGATAAAACGCTATTATTATTATTATTATTATTATTATTATTATTATTATTATTATTATTATTATTATTATTATTTTTATTATTATTATTATTATCATTACCATCATCATAATTCGTCTTCATGTAGGCTACATTTTTTGTTTATCAGAGTTCATCAGGTGCAAATCTAAACTGAGTTCCTAATCAATTGGTAAGATGTATAAAATTTTCAACGTACCAGCCGCCGCAGTTTCGCTTTTGTTTACGATCATTCGGCCGGACTGCCTGCTATCTGTGTTCAACCGTTGCACGGTAAGGCAGGAGTGAAGGCTCTGCAGTTCACAGCTCGAGAGCGCTGTTCGACATCCCTGCTTTTAGTGATGAGTCGAAAGAGAATTCTTTTATTAAGAAGGGACGTAAAGCTTGTATTATGTTCTATTACACTTCCTTACGCATGGCATTTTATGGTGCAAATAAACAGTGAGGGTTTCAGTAACAAAATACTGTCTGCATTTGCTTTAAAACAACTGAAGGTAAAAATGGGATATCAACAAGGTGAGACTGATATCAACATCGTTAGCACATTGTGCGTGCGAGTTACAGAATTGCACGACATAATATGATCGACTAGCTAAGAGCATTTATGGATAAATTTGAAATGTGGCAGTATCATGTAGAACGTAGACAACTGCACTTTCTTTGACTATAAACCATCTTGAAGAGTGATAAGAAAATCTTCTTATCAAATATAAAACCCTACTTCAAGACTACAGTAGAATTCACTGGTAAGTTAGGAGAAACAGTGATAATTGACAAAGAATTGAGATTTTTCTGAAATCTTTGTGGCTTACGCCGATAGAAAATTCTGAAAGTTTATAGTCTGAATTGATAAATCTACAGAACAGCACGCCACTCAGATTCCAGCGAAATCAGGAATCGAACTGTTCGTAATGCTGCCTAAGTCAGAATTTACAAATATAGGCCTACCCTTTGCTTCCACATTAAGTGCTTATGGCAGAGTTTAATACAAGAAAGAAGTGTAAAAGCTCTCAATGTACAGAAAGAGCTCAGAAGTAAGTTTATTTCACTTGTCGTGACATGTAACAAATTACTTCCTTGAATTTGTGATTGTTTGCGAATATAGACTATTACTTTTTTGAGATCAGAGGAATACGCTTTAATGTATAAAGACTTGTAAATTCTCGCGTTCTATGTTTCAAATAAGACATTATAATAAGAAATATGAACAAATAGTGTAATAATAAATAATTAAGTTTTGCAGCTATATTTGTTGTATCTTGAAAAGTTTGTACTCAGTTTGTGTTTCCAGTACTAAACTAATTTACAAAGATAGGTATAGTCTGTCTAAAATTACTGTAATTATTGTACCAAGCGTCATTCTGAAATTCAAATCATGGAGTAGATATCACGACCACCAGCATGAGCCGCCAGAACGCACCGTGGCAGTGAACTGCTTTTGCAGCGAAACTACAAACAACTTGTAACTGCTGCGGCTGGCTCCGTCTGCCTTTCTCTCTTTCAAAGCTTTTTAGCACTTTGTGAGCACGAGTTGCCCATCCATGGTCATTTGTATAATTTTATCGTTACCTAGTAACTATTTTGACCTAGGCCTAAATAATTACAACAAATTTGAATTAATTTTCTTAACAATGTAGGTTTTCATATTAAAAAAAAACGAATATTTTGGTAACTAAGTTTTGTTGTAACAGCTAATTCGGTGGTGAATATATTTTTAAACATTTAAAAAGAGACGTTCATCACAATTGCATGGCAAAGAGAAAGGAAAAAAGCTTGTTGAAAATGCTAAAGTCCAGTAATAAATATGTAGGAAGCTCTGAAAATGTATAGGAATACAGTACGGTATGTTAAATTATTGATTTGGAGCAGTAATATGCGAAGGCACCAAATGAATACGAATTCAGGTATCTGTAAATTTTATGTCATTGTTATCAATTAATACACATTGAAATTTAAATATTTTGTTAAATCTCATTTACAGCTCATTTAAATCCAATTTTAATCCACTTTAATTATTACACAAGAAAATAATTAAAATATGTCTTCATAAACCTATTGATTTTCCATCTCAAAATTTGTTTTTAGACTTTAATGTACTCAACTAAGACAAATTTATTATATTGTATTAATAAAATTCATACATAAAAATCGAAATAATTTTGAATTGTATTCTCATAGTTATGAAATAAAAGGTATGAATTCTTTAAGATTGTTTGAACCAAAATGCAACACTGTTACAGTATTTAATCATAGTAGTAATTTAGGCCCAAAAATATATAACAAATTTATATTTAAATATCCTAATCTTGTCAATTCTAATAGTTCTAGTATTACAATTAAAAAGTTATGTATGGATTTTATACAAATTGAAAAACTGTAAATTTAAATTTATATACTATAATTGCATAGTAGACATAAGACAAATTGTATTGTATATTTATTAATTTCAATTCAGGAATCCGCCCCTGAGCACGAGTTCTCCCCTTTCAGGGGCGAGCTAAAGTTTTTTCTATATATAATATATTTTATGTTATAATTATTAGCAAAATAATAAATAAAATAAAATAAAATAAAATCTAGTGCCATATTTTTGGAAATTGTGCATTACAATTAATAAAAACAGCTGGGGAAGTCTCTGAGACAGAAATACTACTAAGTCATTAAGTTAATAATTTTGCATAACGTACATTGTATTGTATTGTATTGTATTGTATTGTATTGTATTTATTAACATTCCATGGTATTCATACATGGTTACAGCTAGAATATGGAACAAGTCAAAAAACTTAATACTATTATAAAATCTTAATTTATAGTCACAGTCTAGATGAAATATATACAGACGAGATTTACAATATAGTCTACTAGTACAACACAAAGTTCATGAAGTGTTATTGAATGTCATGAATTCACCTACAGAATAGAAGGCATGAGAAATTAGGTACTTCTTTAATTTGGCCCTAAATAATTTTATGTTTTGAGTTTCGTTTTTTATATCGATAGGGAGGCTATTAAAAATTTTTACTGCCATATAACGCACTCCTTTTTGATAGCACGATAGACTTGCCGATGGAGTATGAAAGTCATTTTTTGACTTGTATTTATGCTATGAACTGTTGAATTAGTTACAAAGTTTTCACGATTACATACGAGGAAGACTATTAATGAAAAGATATACTGACAAGCTATGGGGATTATTTGTAGTTTTTTGAAAATAGTCCTACAAGATTCCCTAGATTTGGCACCTACTATTATTCTAATTACTCTTTTTTGTAATAGAAATATATTGTTACTATCTGTGGAATTTCCCCAGAATATTATTCCAAAACTCATTACCGAGTGGAAGTATGCAAAGTATATTGTTTTTAAGGTATTGATATTTACTATCTTTTGCATAGATCTAATAGCAAAACAAGCTGAATTTAGTTTGGGGGTAATTTCTTTAATATGATTTTTCCAATTTAACACATTATCGATTTTTAAGCCAAGAAATTTGGTTGTTGTTGTTTCTATTAGGGATCTATAGTTAATTATTGCGCTAGAAAATTGCGAGGTTGAATTTGGACATGATTTAAATTGAATTATGTTAGTTTTGTTACAATTTAATACTAATTTATTGACTGAGAACCAGTCACATATTTTGAAGAGGATTTCTTCTGTTGAAGATTGGAATGTGTTGGAGTTATTGGCTGTAATTACTACACTTGTGTCATCTGCAAATAATATTATTGCCACAAGCCCTTCAGAAAGACGCCAGAGAAACGTGATGTAACTTACAGCCAGATAAATATTGTTTTATATTGGAAACATGTACAGTATCTACAACATGTATCTTTTATTAAAATTTCGATTTTGAGATTCATATTAGTTTCTTCTACTGTTTTGACCTAGGGATATTTTCTTTTTGTCGTCATAAAAATTTCTACTCTGCCCATATTCATATCATTCCTTCTTTAAGACAAAACGTAAGTACTGTACCCTATATTATGATAGAAAAAGAATGTTACTCCTCGGTAGATCTAAAATCTGGCAACCCTGGTCCTATGTGACGCTGTAGCGCAATACACTGAAACCCATAGCGGCGCGGCGGCGGAAAGGTTGTCCCAAGCTGCTTGTCCGTGATTGCTGCTCAGCTGTCAGACGAGTAGGAGCTACAATTCAAACAGTATTCTTTATTTAACCCTTAGGAAGTAGCGCACTTCCTTCCTGACATTAACGGGCCCTACTCGCGTGGCGTATTACCACAGTCTAGTATATACAGTCAAGAAGCTTGAGGTGTGAGGGTGCTACAAACAATGGACTGTCCCGGTACTATCTCGCATTGTCTGTAATGAGGCGATATTAGTGGCCCTAGTGGTTAGCAACTATCTTTGGATGCATATTTACTACGTATTGAGCTTCGTGACTGTATATACTAAACTGTAGTATTACTACTACGCAACCAAGGCGGGAACCGTTTTGTTTGGTGGCGCTGCGATTCGCTTCACAACACAGGCCGTGTTGTAAAGTCTGCATCAGATGCAAAATGAAGCACATCCTAAACTGAGCTATTGTTCCCTTATTATTAATACGTTATATGTTAGCATAAATAGTTAACTTTATTGTTTAGTTTTTATCACATTTATACACTTAGGAATCTATTCAGAAAACACACCACAACATCGGTGTTGGTAATGGAGGGAACATGAATCAAAAGTAACGTAAACTAAAGTAGGTACTGTATTTTATACAATATTGCATTTGATATGCATTTCTTACCTTAGCATTTTAAAGTGGCCGGACTCCGGACATCATATATGAGGAAATCATAAACCATTAAAACCATAAAACCATCACTACCACCAGCATGGGCTACTACAAGTCGTTGACCTGCACTGCTATTTGTATAAACTCCTGGCACGTTTACGTCTTGCCAACATTTGTGGACATTATAATGAGCAGGCTTCGAGACTTTGGACCCGATAAAATAAGTTTACTGTGCATGCACTATAGGTTGTTGACTCGCTGCAGGTAGATAGAGATATGTTGAGGTAACAACGTTGCTATTTAGAGTAGAGTACGGTAGTACGGGGACACACACACACATATGTACATTCTGAAAGTAAATATACATTAAACAATAATAATGCCAAAAGAATGTGAAAAGCATTTATTATCCTGTCTTTTATAAGCATTTCTGTTTAATTATACACAGTGTTAATGGTGGAAATAAGCATGTAGCAATTTTAATTTTTCATTTATCCTATTGGTCGTCTTTAGGAAGTGCAGTTACAGTACCGAATTGCAATGTACCTACTACAAGATACATTCTCAGTGTCTCAAACGTAAATCTTTTTCGGTTATCTGCCAAAGTTTGTACTGTAGAAAGCTGCACTCTACGTCGCATGACGTGATAGGAGCAACACGAAAAAACCTAACATCATTGCAGTCTCTAAGAGACAGTCCTTTATTCTCGGGTGGCTCTATGTCCACTAATTTGCTGTTTATGTTACACAATGTTCCATATCCGTTATTTTTACATAAAATTGATTTCCACTTCTGTTTTACACGTTCAGAAACCGGTGTACTTGATGTCTCATTAATTCTCTGCATCATTTTCTAAATTAATTTGAGGGCTTCCGGCATCTCTTGCTCTGACTTTTCTAACTGTGTAATAGTTTCAGACACAGTTTGTCTGAAAACCAAATTATTCGTCAGAACCTTCAAATCCAGAGCGTTTTCCTTTGCGTATTTGTTCATTCTACAGTACCCCCACGCTTTACCACTATACTCAGTACGCCGTTATGCGGATTTCCCACTGAACTGCTCTATTGGGTCCGAAGTCTCGAAGCCTGGTAATGAGTATGGAACCATATTTCGTTCAGGTAAATAACGGGCTACTATATCAGGGTGTTCTATTAGATAGCCTATTTCCTTTTATCTTTACATTTTTTGAATGCAAGCCCTATGGATAGTGTGAGTATTCGTAAAGTTTCCTTGCACCCTTTGAAACCTATCTCCTCTTACAAAATTTATGCAACTTTCCTAATGTCAAAACCTCTTTATACAGACTATAATATTTATGAACTTCTCTTCTTATGATACATTTGTCCATGTCGTCTAATTCAACCTTATTTGCAGGAGGTCGTCTAACTTTGTTTGGTGTAGATATTTCTACACATTCTTTATCTTCCTTTCTAATCCTACTAATTGTTTCCTTATTTAACTTTACAATAGCTGCAGCACGCTCTGTTGTCTTCGATAGAGGTAGGAATAAACCAGTTGTCTTTTCTTCATCACAAAACTTTATGGCATTATAAATAATGCTCCGCGCTTGGCTACGAAACACACGTCTTCCTACATGCGGCATTGCGACCAGATTGAAACGCTAGGCATTGGATGTGACGACACTCCAGCAGTAAACATACGCAGCGAGCACGGAGTTCCTCATTCTGCCACGACGGGTCCCGTCTTGGTCGCGTAGTACATTCAAATTCATAATCAATGTTTTGGACTTGATATTTATCTCACGTGATATTTGTCTAGATGTTGTTAAAATAAAGAATTTGCAATTAAGTTTTAACTTTGAAGGGGATACGGAATTATCTATCTTCACAATAATAAATTATATTTTACATCAAAAACTTTCTCTAAGAATATTGAAGCTAAAAAGTTGATTTTTTTTACAGTTTATGTACAAATTGCTTTATGCTGAAACTGTAATTTTTATTTAATTTCTTACTGTGTAATAATTCCCTCCCTATTCCTATATATTTATCATCGATTTTCAGTACATTAGCTATTGCAACATCTCCAATTTAAAGAATTTCAGAAACATTTTTAGTACATGTAAAACAACCAAATGAATAATTCCTAAAAGTTACACATTTATGAATTATGTGCAAGCCAAGAAAAAGTCCCTGTTGTGTGAAAAAGAAAACTTACGGAAAATGATGGCTAAATAAAACATAGAGGCTGATTCAAGAGGAATTACCGGCCTTTACTAAGCTTATGTCCGAAGACATTCTGAGCAAAAAAAAGTCATATAAACATTTGTCCTTTCTCAATATTTTCAGAGTTACACTAATTTGAAGTTGTTTATTCTTGAGTTTTAAGGGTAAAAGAATATTACAAATAGAGAATGAACTATTCAGAGGTATCATCTCTTTAATTAGCTAGTGTTATGAAGTTAAAAATGTGTTGTAATCGTCCTATTACTAGTAAAGCCGATTAAGTCCACTTTTTGTGTAAAATAAGTTAAGTACAGTCCCCGACTTGTCTTTCCGTGCTCTGTACTCTACTAAAATGAAATAATTCCGAAATGTTGCTTGCAGGTAACAAACCAATTACTTTATTTGAATAATTTATTACGATTTTTCGTGCATTAATAAAGTTTTAATTCCTGTTTTTACAAAACTTGTATTACTGGTCTTAACTGGTTTTACTAGTAATAGGACGATAAATAAATTGTACGTTGATACGTGAGTCATAGCTATATGACCGGATGTCAATGCTGTCATTCAACATTGTAACGCATTACAACCAAATAAATAAATATATAAATAAATAAATACATAAATAAATACACAATACACGTACTGCAGTTTAAAGAGAACTGGAACATGGCAAAATCTAAACCCGTGAAGAAATACTACTTCCAAAGGAAATGGGAATATGATTATTTTGTTGTTGAAGACGAATGAATTGCTTGTTTACTGTGTCCCATCCAATTTATTTCCACTCGTCATTTCAATATTAAACCACATTTCAACAAAGTCCATATTAAGAGTTATGGAATGCACACACTTTCGGGTAAGTTCATTATTACGCACTGTATATTGATTATTTATTTATATACTGTTAAATTAAGGACGTCACTCGTTGTGTTCAATTTTGAATTAAAATTAATAGTGACTTTCAAGGTTGACTACTTAAATGCTATAAATTTATGTTTTCGTAGGTGATGATAGGAGGAAAGTTTTCGAAAATCTAAAGCAGTTAGGTGCAAAAAAATCTCAAAGAAACTACCGACAGGAAATCTAGCATAATTGTGAACCTTGAAACGAGATAACGCATTATAAATACAATGCATTTATTACAATCCTCTTTGAAAATTACAGTGCCGCCACTGATGGACCTTGCATAGACAGAGGATACTCTGTCTACGCGACAGTCCCCAATAGAAGTGGAGTGAGGCTGACGTCATATTTTCCCTACTTACGGGTTCTGCAGGCCTGGTGTACATGAAATAATTTAAGACATTGGAAATCAATTAGTTTACTATATTTAAAGAATGTTAGAAAGCGAAATTAAAAGAAGAGTTGAACTCTAAGCAGCCATGAAAAAAAAAAAAAAAAAACAAGAGTTCAGGATAATTAAACGCTTTCTTCGAGAAACTAAGAACAAAATAATTTTAGCAATGCAATAGACAACATCATGAAATGAAACAAAAAAATTTCGGCTGAAATGAAGTTTGATTTACGTTGACAACATTCTAAACGGGTTTTTAGGACTATGACCTATGGCGGACAAAATGTTTATCAAGATTGTTTACGAATACGAAGCAGGTAAACTAAACAGCCTATGACGCAGAGCCGGCGAGTGGGTGTAGAGTACGACATAAATATGGAGTGTGAAGACGCGGACGTTGGCATTGCCAGCACGCGACCCTGGCTTCACTCATCCTACGTTCGCAGACGTGTGCAAACTTGAGTCACTAAGTAGATGCAAATTCTATTCCTCTACACCATAACCATTGCAAATACCCTCAACCAGAGACATCCCAATGTATTGTCAATATTGAAAAGTTTACTTCTTTCCTTGACCTTGTTGACAAAATTTTAATTTCGTTAGAACCGAGTCCAGACTCGTCAAGGACGGGCTCGTTATAATCAGACAGAGCATTTTCGTTCCCAAACAAGTTAGGAAAGTTATCGGTTAGTATATCCTGGAGTTTCAGGATTCAAACTCTACCTTAAATGCTTATGTGAGGACGCTACGAAAGGTAAAACCTAGTTCGGTAAATAATAATAATAATACTTACTTACTTATTGGCTGTTAAGGAACCCGGAGGTTCATTGCCGCCCTCACATAAGCCCGCCATTGATCCCTATCCTGAGCAAGATTAATCCAGTCTCTATCATCATATCCCACCTCCCTCAAATCCATTTTAATATTATCTTCCCATCTACGTCTCGGCCTCCCTAAAGGTATTTTTCCCTCCGGCCTCCCAACTAACACTATATATGCATTTCTGGATTCGCCCATACGTGCTACATGCCCTGCCCATCTCAAGCGTCTGGATTTAATGTTCCTAATTATATCAGGTGAAGAATACAATGTGTGCAACTCTGCGTTGTGTAACTTTCTCCATTCTCTTGTAACTTCATTCCTCTTAGCCCCAAATATTTTCCTAAGGACTTTATTCTCAAACACCCTTAATCTCTGTTCCTCTCTCAAAGTGAAAGTCCAAGTTTCACAACCATATAGAACAACCGGTAATATAACTGTTTTATAAATTCTAACTTTCAGATTTTTTGACAGCAGACTAGATGACAAAAGCTTCTCAACCGAATAATAACACGCATTTCCCATATTTAATCAGCGTTTAATTTCCTGCCGAGTGGCATTTATATTTGTTACTGTTGCTCCAAGATATTTGAATTTTTCCACCTCTTCGAAGGATAAATCTCAAATTTTTATATTTCCATTTCGTACAATATTCTGGTCACGAAACATAATCATATACTTAGTCTTTTCGGGACTTACTTCCAACCCTATCGCTTTACTTGCTTCAAGTAGAATTTCCGTGTTTTCCCTAATCGTTTGTGGATTTTCTCCTAACATTTTCACGTCATCCGCATAGACAAGAGGCTGATGTAACCCGTTCAATTCCAAACCCTCAGTGTTATAATAATAATAATAATAACAATAATAATAATAATAATAATAATAATAATAATAATAATAATAATGGAGCATGACAACTGTGAGCGTTTGTATAAAACTTTTTTTCCCTGAAAGTAAAATTAAAGTTATGAATAATGTTCCATACTTTTTGAACACTCTGTATTAGGTATACACATTTCCTGTTTTATTGTACGCCTCGTATCTGTTACATAACAACATTATCGCTCACACGCTTCGTGAATGTAATTAAAACCCTCTTTGAAGCAAGACTAATCTAGTGTTGATAATCCTTGTCATTAGCAGGCAATCTTGCTCGCCCGATATTTCTCAACAGAATGTATTACGCCACTATAAACGCGAATATACTGTTTCTACAAGAATTTGTGCTCATTTTGGTTGGCAGTGGCTTTTGTCGGATTTAGGCTCTTACGATAGAAAAGTAGTCAAAGTTCACATAATTCCAAAACCATGAGCAAACTGCGACAAACACGTCATTATGTAAGGTTTGCAATAAAACTGACGGTCTTGATAAGATAGGATGTACAATCATCATAATATCCACATCCTTGTTTGAATATTTCGGTAGGCAAGTAAATAATCCTTGAAGGGTAATCTACTTTATCAGACACCTACATTTGAGAGCGAAACCGTCTAAAATAGTAATATGCGTTACAAGAGCGGTATGTTGAAATTTTCATGTTCGGGGAAAAGTTTGAAAAAGCGAAACGTAGTTGAGCTTTTTTAATGTCCGAGAATTGAAAGAAAGCATACCGCTCGTGTATCGTACATTATTTTGTGCGAAGATAGTTTATTACATACCTGAAATAGGATTTTCTAATTAGTTGCAATGAAATCTCCATCTTGGTTTCTGTTCAATGATGGAAAATTTGCAAAACAAAAATATCTATCTTCAACATTGTTGGTTTAAAATGTTTTCTGTGTTTACTATACTCCAGCAGGCCGTCATATACGTCTGTCTTTTTTTCCCCCAGTCTATGATGAGTCTGGAATCTTCACGGATTCCTTAATATTACTTGCATCACGAATGCAGTAACTTTAGTGGAGTTGTAGAGTTTACTTAATTTTTGCAAATATTTAAAAACAATAATTAACAGTGCAATTTAGGTGAAATTGCAGTGGTAAGTTTTCAATTTATAATTATTACTATATTGATTATCTCTAAAAAATAATATGTTAAAAGCCTAAAGCAGTAAAACGAATGTCGCGCTTAAGCGGTAAGAAGAGGGAACTTGTTATGTGTGATAGCTTGGGAATACTTAATGTGGAATTTTAGACTTTCCGCGGATTGGTTTTCTGCGGAAACCAAGCAAATACGCACGATCTCGCACAAAATAATATAGTTCACCAAATGACACAGTGACAATTCAGGGAAAGAAAGAAGTTGAGATAATTATGTCACTACCATACTTCATAACTAAAAAGTGCAAATTGGGTGCATGTTGAGAGAACACAAGTTTACTGTATGGGCTATTCCATCTCAAATCGACCGAAATATAGAGAAAATTGACCTTGCAATTTTTAAATGCAATTAAACTTTTTTTGTACGTAGAGAACTGTGATATAATGCTTTGTGCAAAGTTTGAGACATCAGAACTTGATAGTGTTTAAATTAAAAATATTTAAATTTATCGTATTTTAATAAAAATTAGCAACTTTAAACTGTTGTGGCTCCGAAAACCTTTCACCCAATGATCAAAATCATGGTTTATTTTGATGCTGAGAAATTAAAGTTTATATTGACATGTAAAAAGTTTCTCTCACTTTTTATGGAAATGGAGAAATTTAGATTTTTCTTCATTAAGACGCCTTTACCCACGAAAAAATATTTTTAAAATATATGGTTAGATTCCGCATTGAAAGTACAAATGAACACATAATTTTTTACTGGTGTGCCGTTGATAAATATTGAAAATATCAAATAAAGAAAATAAATAGTACGCGCGTGAACTAACCAGCTGACTGTGAGGCGGGAGCTAGCCGAGGCAAGCAAGGCCAGGAGACATAAACACGTGATGTTTCGTCTAATAGCGCATAGCTGGGCTAGCTTTATCACAGGTTTTCATAAACACAGGAGTAAAATGACGCCCAACGCTCGCTTATCTTCAGCTCTCGGCCAGTGCGTGCGGTACTGCGGCGTTCAAGTCTAGGCGTGTGAAAATAATTTAATATCCTCGAAACGTATTGCCGAGCCACTAAGCAAAGAATGCCGAATCCCTCTTAATAATGCAAGATTATTCCTCAATATTTTTTACATTTTTACAAATGAGCAAAAAGCCTAAAAGTAAGTAAAATCAGATTATCTGTCTCTCTGTATACAATAAAACCTACCAAATGTCAGCTTCAAAATGCGCTCTCGTTCAATGTTCTGCAGTAAATGGTTCCAGAGTTCTGAACGCTGAAAGAAGCTTGTTTTTATAAAATACGCTAAATTTGTCGCTCAATAGTACGAAAACCGTTTGACTTTCGATAGTATATTTTTGAAAATGCACTATCTTCAGCACCTTGTGTAAATACTGTAGGGAAAAAATTAGAGTATTAAAAATGCGAGGTTTTTTACTGATCAATTTCATATGGAATAGCTCGTGCGGAGTGCTTTAATGACGTCACGCATTGCTCGTGGATGGGATTTCGTAGCATTTATTTACTATGCTGAAAAAAAAAATTGTTTGTAGGAAGTAGCGCATAGGCATGTCTAGTATAATAATAATAATAATAATAATAATAATAATAATAATAATAATAATAATAATAATAATAATAATATATATATATGTCCGGCTTCACAGCGAAAAGGGTCGCCTTCCGGATCCTAGTTGCCATCTTCTTCTGTCCTCCCAATCACCGTCTTGTAACTCTCTCTGTGGCATAGCATTCTTAACTCCTTTAATCCATGTATCTCGCGGTCGCCCTCTTCTTCTTCTTCTTCTTCTTCTTCTTCTTCTTCTTCTTCTTCTTCTTCTTCTTCTCCCATTTGGAACCCATTACAAGATAGTTTTCGGTAGTCTTTCGTTTCCCATCCGCTGAACATGTCCGTACCAAATTTACTGTCTTCTTTGTATTTCTTCGATGACTGTTTTCTCTTTATGCACAAGTCTTCTAATATCCTCGTTCTTAACCCTATCTAGTCTTGACTTCATGGCTGATCTCAGGAAATCCATTTCAGTAGATAGAAGCTTATTTTTCATACGCTCAGGTATCTGCCGAACTTCACATCCATAGAGTATTGTGCTTTTTAACTATGGATTTATATATCATCATTTTTGTTTTTGTCCTAATGTTCTTCTGCCATAGAATAGAATATAGTGTTCCCGTAACTTTCCTGGCGTTAATTATTCTTGAATTTATCATATTTTCATATCTTCCTGTATTATCAAATTTTGCTCCTAAATATGTGAATTCATTACATGATTTTATTGTTATATTACTCAAATTCAGATTTTTACTTACAGTATACCCCCCTATACACAAATATTCAGTTTTATCCCAGTTTATTGTCAAACTCCATTTTGTGTATTCCTCGTGTAATTTTCTCATCACGTATTCTATATCTTCCTCCTCTTGGGCAATTACCACCTGATCATCAGCATAGAGGATTGTAAAAAGCATTTTATCATCTTCTACAGGTATTCCAATAATAATAATAATAATAATAATAATAATAATAATAATAATAATAATAATAATAATAATAATCACATGTACACATCCCTGAGAAAATCAATAATTGTCTGATTTCTGTCGGGTACAATATGAAGTGAATAATTTTTCTTTAATTTTGTATTATATTTTCGTAATTTATTGAAGTATGCTTACGATATTAAAATAGTCGTTTTGTATCATATTAGCATTTCTGAAGAATTTATTATTCTGTAAAAACGATTTTTGAACACAATAATTCGGTCAGTAAACGTTCAGTGCTAGGAATACTCGCCCATACTGTATGTTTGTCTACCAACTACTCCAACCTACAGGATACAAATTATGTTCCGACACTCATACTGACCTCAGAAGGATTCCATACCTTCAGCATTTGTATCCAACAAGAAGCAGATTGTGGACTGCGAAATGGGTAATTGCGACTGCGGCGCTGCATGGAGCCCGAAGTCTTGTATTTGACTCCCGTGTAGGACATTGATATTATTTTTCATTTCCATGCCCTAGTGAAGGTCCGAGTTTGTGTTGACATTGTACCATCGGGATCTTTCAGATAACTTCTCAAGGCTTGTATTAGGTTCACAACTTCTGACTTCGAGATCAATAAATTAGTATAATGATAAAAACTTAAGAGCGTGGAGAAGAGACAAGGAAAGAAGTGAGAAAAAGTACAAGAGGGGAAATATGAGAATATAAAGAGGACAAGAGAATGAAAAGTGGGAAGATAAAGAAAAAGAAAGATAACAGAAAGAAAGGGAAAAAGAAAGAAAAAGAGAAGGAAAGAGAAAGAAAAGGGAAGAGAACTAGAAGAGTAGAGAAAGAATGAAAGAGTAAGACAAATGGGAAGGAAAAGAGAAATACAAATGGGACCAGAAAGAAAAGGAGAAGGAAAGAGAAAGAGGAGGAAAAAGACAAATGAGAAGAGAAGGAAAGAGAAAGAGAAGGATAGAGGGAAAGATAAATGAAGAGAAAAGGAAAGAGAAATAGAAGGAAAAAGACAAGGGAAGGGAAAGAGAAAGACAAATGCGAAGAGAAAGAGAGTCAAAGAGAAATAAAGGGTAAGAGAAAGAAAGGGAAAGAGAAAAACATATGCGAAGAGAAAGAGTCAAAGAGAAAGAAAGGGAAAGAGAACGAGAGGAAAAGAGGGAAAGGGAAGGAGAAAGACAAATGCGAAGACAGAGTCAAAGAGAAAGAAAGGGAAAGAAAGGGAAAGAGAAGGAAAGAGAAAGAAAGGAAAAGAGGGGGAGAGAGATAGAAAGGGAAAGAGAAAGAAGGGGAAAGATAAAGACAGGGAAAGAAAGAGAAAGGGAAAGATAAAGAAAGAGTAAGAAAGGGAAAAGAAAGAAACGGAAAGAGAAAGAGAGGGAAAGAGAAAGAGGAGGAAAAGAGGAACAAAGGGAAAGATAAAGAGGGAAAAGAAAGATAAAGAGACGGAAAGAAGGAAAGGGAAGGATAAAGAAAGAGTAAGAAAGGAAAAAGGGAAAGAGAAAGAGGAGGAAAGAGAAAGAAAGGAAAAGATAAAGAAAGAGTAAGAAAGGGAAAAAGAAAGGAAGGGAAATATAAAGAAAGAGTAAGAAAGGGAAAGGAAAAGAGAGGGAAAGAGAAAGGGAAAGATAAAGAGAGGGAAAGAAAGAGAAAGAGAGGGAAAGATAAAGAAAGAGTAAGAAAGGGGAAGGAACAGAGAGGGAAAGAGAAAGGGAAAGATAAAGAGAGGGAAAGAAAGAGAAAGAGAGGGAAAGATAAAGAAAGAGTAAGAAAGGGGAAGGAACAGAGAGGGAAAGAGAAAGATATAGAAAGAGAAAGGGGGAAAGAGAAAGGGAGGGAAAGAGAAAGAGAGGGAAGAGAAAGAAAAGGAAAGATAAAGAAAGAGTAAGAAAGGGAAAAAGAAAGAAAGGGAAAGATAAAGAAAGAGTACGAAAGGGAAAAAAAGAAAGGGAAAGGAAAAGAGAGGGAAAGAGAAAGATATAGAAAGAGAAAGAGGGAAAGAGAAAGGAAGGGAAAAAGAAAGAAAGGGAAAGATAAAGTAAGAGTAAGAAAGGGAAAGGGAAAGGAAAAGAAAGGGAAAGGAAAAGAGAGGGAAAGAGAAAGATATAGAAAGAGAAAGAGGGAAAGAGAAAGAGAGGGACGAGAAAGAAAGGGAAAAAGAAAGAAAGGGAAGGATAAAGAAAGAGTAAGAAAGGGAAAAGGGAATAAAGGGAAAGATAAAGAAAGAATAAGAAAGGGAAAAAGAAAGAAAGGGAAAGGAAAAGAGAGGGAAAGAGAAAGATATAGAAAGAGAAAGATCGAAAGAGAAGGGGAGGGAAGAGAATGAAAGGGAAAAGAAAGAAAGGGAAAAAGAAAGAAAGGGAAAGATAAAGAAAGAGTAAGAAAGGGAAAAAGAAAGAAAAGGAAAGAGAAAGGGAATATGAGAGAAGGAAGATTGAAAATGAAGAGGAAGAGAGAGAAAGAGAAAGAGAGGAAAGAAAAGAGGCGATACAGAAAAAGAATGAGGGGGGGAAGTAGAAAAATAGAAAGATACAGAATGAGAGACATATAGGCCAGTCTTTTCCTTCGTTTTACTATTTTTTAACTTAATGCGACTGATACTATTCTCAATCTGTTAAAATATTGTACAGTTTAAAATAGAGGCAAAGATAGTTTGGCAAATGGGGTAAATAGATAGGGGAAAGCGACTATGTTGGCAGAGATGGCATTGGAAATTTTTTTTAGTATTTAGGGATTAAGCAATTTACAACGTGCATTTCATCCATAATTTGCAAGCTATTGGTCTTTCGGTCACTAATGAAGAATAAACGAAGACTTTGGGCAAACATTACTATTCACCATGTTGACAGCACAAGCAAGGAATCCTACTTTTTGTGGAAATCTCTTAAGTCAAATATAAGGAAGTTTTAATTGGACAGCTTCAGCGCATATATTTCCATATGATTTCGTGAACCAACCAGATTTACGTTACGTAAAACTATATCAGTTTCATCAGACTGGTTTATACAGAATGAATCTAAGTAATGTCAATATCAGGGGGTTATTTTTTCAGACATTTCAAACCAAGAACTTCAATACAATTCGGTCGTCTTCGCTTCCTTTTCGAGATAACAATTGTTTTATATGATGCATTTGAACTTAAATGGGAAACTTTGGAAAACAGACGTAGGAAAACTAGAATAACATTATTGTATAGAGCACATCTAGGTCAGAAAGCATGGGTAGACATAACGGCTCGGTTAGAAAAGCCAACGTACTATGGTAGGAACGATCATGATTTTAAAATCAAATGTAGGAAACAGAAAACGGATGTAGGTAAATTCTCATTTTTAAATAGAACTATAAATGATTGGAATGACCTACCTGCAGCGGTCTTTGAGGGCTGTCCTTCCTTAAAGAGATTCAAGAATAACTTAAAAACTTGTGTATAAAGTGCAAATTAAAATTAAGGTGACATTTAACATTTAGTTTTTTAAGGTGACATGTATTTATTTAGCCTGGCGAGTTACTCCCTTGGTTGGAACTGTAAATTATTTAAAAATAGCGTGTAAGAGGGCCTTAGACTAGAAATGTTTAGCTTAAATATAGTTCTGTTTATAAGTATGTATAAGGTATAATTATTTGACTTATTTGAACTGTTGTATCAGTGAAGCGAGGTGAGTCAGTGAAGTTATGGTTTTACAGTGCAGTGAACAGTTCCGATCAGTGATAATTTATAGCGTCAATGAAATGTGTTCTATAGTGTCAGTGAAATGTGTTATAGAGTGTCAGTGAAAAGCGTCATAGTGCCACCACAGTGAGTGAGATGAGAGTAAAGTGAAAGACTATTGAAACTTATGTAGGGCCTATATATATATATATATATATATATATATATATATATATATATATATATATATATAGGTTGTATTGTAAAATTAGGTATTTTATGTTTTATTATTAATTGTGATTATTGTGTGAAATTGTATTGTGTATTCTTATTATATTGTGTATATAATTGTATTGTGTATTGTAAATTTTATTGTGTATTTTTTATGATTTTATTGTGTATTGTTTATCATTTTATTGTGTATTGTTTATATTGTGTATACCACTGCCACTGGTACTTGCCCACTTGCAGTATAAATAAATACATACATTTCATAGCGTTTTGGGAGAGTCAATTTAATTTTCAATATGCTCAGTTAGTAATTTAAGAGAGCAGTGTATTATGATAATAAATGATTGAAAGAATTTTAGTTTTTCCTTTAAATGTGCAGAAATGTGATCCGAACAAAGGCAACATTGTAAAATTTCTTTTCAGAATGAAAAGTTACATTTGTTCAGATCAAATTTCTGCACATTTAAGGGAACTGGGTAGTGATACTGTGCGATTAAAAAATTTCAATACAAAAGTTTAGTTGAATATTTCTAGGCTTCTAGTGATCAGAAAGGAATAAAAATTTCCAGACTTATGCAATCAATCATTCTGAATTCAGTGGTGTAAAAGACAACTAATTAGTTTCGTATCTGAGTGCAAAAGAAAGGCCCTGACTGATAACCTCTTTTTTCCAACTTTGCTAGGTGTACCTCATTCTTCAGGTGCACATTACTTGCTACTATCTTCACTCATATACCTTGTATTTTTTAAAGTTATCCAGTATTGTGTATTGTAAATTCCAAAGCAAAATTTAGTTAAATATTTCACCCCTAGTGAAACAGAAAAAAATATTGAATTTTGTTTAAAATTTTTTACAATTTTTTTCAATGCATATACATTTTTTTCTCGTGTTATGTGTGTGACATTCTTAAAACCTTAGGTCTACAATGTAGAACACAGGCTGCAGAAAACACTGTAAAAATTTCATGTAAATTGATTCAGTAATTTCAGAGAAAAATGCACTTAAGTTTGAAAATGTCAACTTATGGAAAACTGTATAAAAAAAAAGAATGTATGAATTACATGCACCGCCAAATTTAAAGAGGTAATTTAAAAGGCTTATCTGCAGAAATGGCCTCCACAATATTTATATTGTTTTAAAGACCAGTTTTGTAATTTATTTTAAAACTCAAAATAAAAAATCGGATTTTTGACCCCTAATCACTACCTGGTCTCCTTAAAGGACAAAACTAAATTATTTCGATCACTTAATGTTATAATGGAGTGTTCTGTTAAACTGAAAGAACATATTGACATTAAATCAAAAACACGCTATGAAATTTTTCACATCAAACAATTTTATCTCGAAAAAGAAGCACAAAACCAGTAAAACTGTATTAAACTTATTTTGTTTGAATAGCTCAAAGAATAACCCCCTGAAATTAATGACATTACCTACGGTTTACCCTATAGAGTATATTCTTTCAATATTATCAATTATCATATCTATAGTAGCCTAACCTTTTTTTCGCAAAAAATGGAACTACACAATATTCATAAAGAGAACAAATAAATATTACACAGATTCTTTACGTGCATTAATCCAACCAATGCAATTACTGTAGAGCAGTGGTCGTCAGCATTCGCTGAAATGGGTAACGGTTAAGGAGTATATCGCAATATGCACCCGCTAACAGCCATGGATGCACGATAGTGCCGAGGGTGCACTGTGCTGACGACCGTTGCTTTAGACCTTAGCATCTGAGTGAAACACATCCACTAATAGTATTGCCAACCTTCGAATACAAAATTATGGAATTATAGTCTAAAAATTATCGGATATTCCACAAAATTATTGTAAACATACAATATTAATAATCGCTAATTTAACTTACCTTTGTACCTAGGCTTTGTAGACTACAGCAAAGCTTTTGACTCAATCGAACACAGAAGCATTCTGCAGGCCTTGTAGACACAGGGAGTGGAAGGCAAATACATTCGTCTATTGAGCAATATTTATAGACAAAACTTTGCTAAGGTAAGAACAGAAAAAGAAGGTCAATCATTTCGTCTAGAACGTGGAGTACGACAAGGTGACCCAATCTCTCCCAAACTCTTTACAAGCGTTTTGGAAAATGTATTCAGAAAAATGAACTGGAACAAGCAACAGGGAATAAATATAAACGGAAGACACCTAACAGACCTAAGATTCGCGGACGACGTAGTCCTGTTCGCAAAAACACCAGAAGAACTACAGTCAATGCTCCAACAACTCTGTATACGAAGCAAAACCGCAGGTCTATCAATGAACATGACAAAAACACAGCTGATGACAAACAGACAAGAAATCCCCATCTCAATTGACGGAACAACGCTACCATATGCAACGGAATACACATACCTAGGCCAACTAATTTCCTTTAAAGACAAGACTGGAAAAGAAATAAGAAGAAGAATATCCTTAGCTTGGAAATCCTTCTGGTCCCTCCAGTTCATACTTCTGGACAAGTCAATCAGCAGAAGACTCAAATTCGAAGTACTACAAACCTGCGTCTACCCAACACTACTTTATGGATGCCAAACATGGTTGACAACAAACAGACAGATGAATACGCTAGAAATATGCCAAAGGAAAATGGAACGAAAGATATTGGGAATAACTATGAGAGACAGAATTTCCAATGATTCGCTGTCCCAAATGGCATCAACAACAAACGTCACACAAAGAGCAAACAAATTGAAGTGGAAGTGGGGAGGCCACATCGCGCGGATGAAAGACGAAAGATGGACATACAGAGCCACCATGTGGGACCCGCGCACAGGAGACCGGCACAGAGGCAGACCAAGGAAGAGGTGGGCAGACTTCTACACAACACAAGCAGGCCAGCAATGGTCCAGAATAGCGAGAAGCAGGGGAACATGGAGAACAATTGGAAGTCGACTACAAACGAAGACAGTGCCAGCCACAAACAACATCCCAAGTTGACTCAGTGAAAGTGCATTCAATATAATAAAAGTGTTAGTGAAATCAAATTAATCAAAGTGACAGCGAAATCAACTCCAACCAGACAAAGAAACACTAGACACAACCTGACGCGGAGTAGCTCACCGCGTTAGTGAAACAGAGCTACCCTCGAGCAGGAGGCCTTTGCCCTTCAAGGGACACATTAGGCTATTATTATTATTATTTTTATTATTATTATTATTATTATTATTTTTTTTTTATTATTATTATTTTTATTATTATTATTATTATTATTATTATTATTATTATTTTTATTATTATTATTTTATTATTATTATTATTGTTATTATTTTTATTATTATCTCTTTTTATTATTATTCTTATTATTATTATTATTATTTTTATTTTTATTATTATTATTATTATTTTTATTATTATTATTATTTTTATTATTATTATTATTATTATTATTATTTTTATTATTATTTTTATTATCATTATTTTTTTTACTATTATTTTTTTATTATTATTATTATTATTATTATTATTATTATTATTATTATTATTATTATTATTATGAGATCAATTCGGCTCAACATGGATTTACTAGAGGGAAATCTACTACTACTAATTTAGTTTCCTATCTCAATCTCATTATGCCTGTTGTCGAAACTCAAGGTCAAATTGACTCCATTTATTTTGATTTTAGCAAAGCATTTGATGTTGTTCCTCACAAAATGTTATTAAATAAATTAAGTAATTTTGGTCTCTCCACTAGCTACGTTAATTGGTTTGAAAATTATTTAACAGATAGACAGTCTTGTGTTCGACTAGGTAATTCTCTCTCGGTTCCATTTAATAGTTTATGTGGAGTTCCTCAAGGGTCTACATTGGGACCTCTCCTATTTTTATTATTTATAAATGATATAAGTAAAAGAATAAGTTCTAGCTGCCTTTTATTTGCGGATGATCTCAAAATCTTTCGTAAAATTAATAGTTCGGCTGATTGTCAAATTCTTCAAAATGACATTAATTCAATTTTACAATGGTCTGTTGAAAATGGAATGAAAATTAATCAATCCAAAACTTTTGTTGTTTCTTTCTCACGGAAAACTATTTCCCAAAAATTTAATTATTCTCTTAGTAATGTCGTAATTACTAAGAGAGATTGTATTAGAGATCTTGGTGTTCTACTTGATTCAAAATTATATTTCCATGATCATGTGCAATATATTTATACCCATTCATTAAGAATGCTTGGTCTAATTAGATCTATAACTTATTCTTTTTCTACTCCTATGTGTTTATTAATTTTATACTATACATTGGTTAGACCCAAGCTTGAATATGCATCTGTTGTAAGGAAGTCCATTACTTCCACTGACTCGGCTAAATTGGAGAATATTCAAAGAAAATTTATTTCCCTGTGTTCTTATAGATTTTCACCAAATTTCGATTATAACTATGAGACTAATTGCGAATATTTCAATTGCGGTAGTTTGTTCACCAGACGTCAGGATCTTGATTATTTATTTTTTTGTAAAGTCATTAAGGGTGATATTGATTGTGAATCTTTCATAAGCAATATCAGTCTTCGTAATCCTGCTAATGGTTTAAGATTTCATAAATTGTTTTATAATAGGAATTCTAAATCTCTGTCTCCGGTCTGCAGATGTATTAAATATGCTAATTTGCATGGATTGAACTTGGATCCATTTAATGTGTAGTATATACTTTTCGAGTTTTATGTCAGTTTTATTATTTATGCCATTGTTAGATATGTATCATACTATTCTCGTCATTTGCATAACTTACAATATTAATTATATGATTCCTGTCTTCATTTATATGGTTTCATTAATTCATTTATAATACATTTTATTTAATTACCATCATTTTAATTATCTCACTGAACTAATTTTAATAATATTATTTGTGCTATTTATTTTGTTGCATTTTGGTCAATTGAGTAATGTATACTATTATATTGATTGTATTTTCATCTCATTGCCATTTTATATCATTCATTCTCATCATCATTTGTTGTTTTGTTTCGTTTTGTACCTGTGCTAAACTGTAATTGGCCTTGTGCTGTTGTTTCGCACATTAATATTCTAAATAAATAAATAAATAAAATAAATTTTTATTATTAATATTATTATTATTTTATTATTATTATTGTTATTATTATTATTATATTATTATTATTATTATTATTATTATTTTTATTATTATTATTATTATTATTATTATTATTATTATTATTATTATTATTATACTTCTGAATAGCACGTAAGGAATTATATACAAATACTGTGCAAATTAATAATTAAAAATGTGTTTTTATTGATGGTAGAAGGGCAGTTAAATAAATAAATATGCCTACATAAAAAAGAGATGTCCCTTGCACCAAAAATAAATAATTCAATAATGGAATAACGACATAAATGCTATTTGGAGGTACCGTACTGAAATTTGATGTCTGATTTGCGTTGCGTTTTTTTTTTTATGAAAGAATGAATGTCAGAGGTGGAATAATTTTGCAAATATACACGCGGAACATATTAAGTATTAATTATTCAGTAACATAACTGTACATATTGCTTAATTACGTATTTGGGTGAGCTATGGTAATGTATAGGAGGTAACAGTTCTAAATAGTGCGCAATACTCCATATTGAAGAAATAACAGACCAACATCTTTAGCATGACGTGTAGTTTGTAGGCCATCTCAAACCCCAAAACTTACTCCTTTGAGCGCGAGATCTTATATGCTCGGCCAGTTATTGCCGAATGTTACAATAAAAACAATTAACAACATAAGTATTTCAGTCATAACGTCATACAATAACAAATGAAATTATGAAGTAATTACATAATTGAAAAATTTATTTATAACAAGTGTTGCGCAACTACCAAATGTACATAGGCAAAATAGAAATGATCGGGACGAAATTGAAATACAAACTGCTGAGCCATTTATACCCGAACCCACGCTTTCAGAAGTCGAAATTGCGATAGAAAATCTGAAAAAGTACAAGTCTCCAGGTATCGATCAAATTCCAGTAGAATTAATACAAGAGGGTGGAAGTGCATTATATAGCGAAATTTATAAACTTGTACTTGCTATTTGGGAAAAGGAAATTGTACCAGAACAATGGAAGGAGTCCATAATTGTACCTATTTTTAAAAAGGGGGACAAAACCAACTGTGGTAACTTTCGAGGAATATCACTTTTGTTGACGTCGTACAAAATTTTGTCCAATATTCTTTTGAGAAGATTAACTCCGTACGTAGATGAAATTATTGGGGATCATCAGTGCGGTTTTCGGGGTAATAGATCGACTATTGATCAGATTTTTTGTATTCCACAGATAATGGAGAAAAAATGGGAGTATAAGGGTACAGTACATCAGTTATTCATAGATTTCAAAAAGGATTATGACTCGGTTAAGAGGGAAGTATTATATGACATTCTTATTGAATTTGGTATTCCCAAGAAACTAGTTCGATTAATTAAAATGTGTCTCAGTGAAACATACAGCAGAGTCCGTATAGATCAGTTTCTATCTGATGCTTTTCCAATTCACTGTGGGCTAAAGCAGGGAGATGCACTAGGCTATCACCTTTACTTTTTAACTTCGCTCTAGAATATGCCATTAGGAAAGTTCAGGATAACAGGCAGGGTTTGGAATTGAACGGGTTATATCAGCTTCTTGTCTATGCGGATGACGTGAATATGTTAGGAGAAAATACACAAACGATTAGGGAAAACACGGAAATTTTACTTGAAGCAAGTAGAGCGATCGGTTTGGAAGTAAATCCCGAAAAGACAAAGTATATGATTATGTCTCGTGACCAGAATATTGTACGAAATGGAAATATAAAAATTGGAGATTTATCCTTCGAAGAGGTGGAAAAATTCAAATATCTTGGAGCAACAGTAACAAATATAAATGATACTCGGGAGGAAATTAAACGCAGATTAAATATGGGAAATGCGTGTTATTATTCGGTTGAGAAGCTCTTATCATCCATTCTGCTGTCCAAAAATCTGAAAGTTAGAATTTATAAAACAGTTATATTACCGGTTCTTCTGTATGGTTGTGAAACTTGGACTCTCACTCTGAGAGAGGAACATAGGTTCAGGGTGTTTGAGAATAAGGTGCTAAGGAAAATATTTGGGGCTAAGCGGGATGAAGTTACAGGAGAATGGAGAAAGTTACACAACACAGAACTGCACGCATTGTATTCTTCACCTGACATAATTAGGAACATTAAATCCAGACCTTTGAGATGGGCAGGGCATGTAGCACGTATGGGCGAATCCAGAAATGCATATAGAGTGTTAGTTGGGAGACCGGAGGGAAAAAGACCTTTAGAGAGGCCGAGACGTAGATGGGAGGATAATATTAAAATGGATTTGAGGGAGGTGGGGTATGATGATAGAGACTGGATTAATCTTGCACAGGATAGGGACCGGTGGCGGGCTTATGTGAGGGCGGCAATGAACCTTCGGGTTCCTTAAAAGCCATTTGTAAGTAAGTAAGTAAGGAGCGAAGCGCGCGGGTACGGCTAGTGATTAATAAAAATTATCGCATTTTGCTGTAAGTGTTACCGCATATCGGATCAGGGTTCAAAATATCGCATAACTCGATAATTTATCGCATGGTTGGCAACGCCAATCTACTAACAAAATCACGTGATTAAATCTGAATTCTGTCGTCTTCTAAACCGATGACAGTATAGTGTTAGCACAGTCTAGTAGTCTAGTAGATACGGTCACGAAGCTTGAATTGTTGAGGGTACTAGGAACAATAGATTGAGTCGGTACTATTTCGCATTGTCTGTGATGAGACTGTAGTATAGACTCTAGTGGTTAGCAACTATCTATGGACGCATATTCCCTACGTATTGAGCTTCGTGACTGTATATAGCCTATTAGACTGTGGTGTTAGTTCAAAGTGCTCACACAAGTGAGGACGGGAACGACCGGAGAGTACAATCGATGAACATTATTACTATAATGACGTAATACAGTATGTTTTACGTAAAGGTAAAGTTATAAAATTCTCTTTAACTATGATTATTATGTAATTCCAGAATTGTACAGTACAATCTTTGCTAGTTACTGCCAATGTCACTTACATTACGGCAGAAAACAAATATATTTTAATATCTATTAATCTACAAAACAAGGGCGTTCGCAGGGTCCAATCTCAATGGTAGCAAGATGGTTAGAAAATTAGGGGAAATGGGTTAACGAAGAGAGAGAAAATTGAACATAAAAAATAGCCAATTCTGAAATTTAAATTACCCTGTGCACGCATTCACAGTTTAAAGTACTCGCTTTTGTTGAATTGTTTACTAAGGGTTTGTATCGAATATGTAGAGAAAGGTATAAAAAAAGCGTAAAAAAATACCTCCTGTGGGCGCCCATGCTAAAAAATAGTCCAAATCTAACAATTATGTTAGTTTGCATCATTTTGTTTCTTGTGATCGCAAGTAACACTTAAAATTCCGTTCAATACTTCTTTTCACGTAAATATTTTGATTCAAAACCATGAAACGTGTAACATATTTCATGCCTTCGTAATACCTCGTAACACACGATTATAAACGAAACAATTATGACATTTTGTGTTTAATATCAGGTAAATAAACGTACAGTAAATTGTCTACAGTCACAGGTGTGTACGCTTACATAACCTAACAAGTGACTGATTGAATGAGACAACAAACTCCTATATTCGGAATACTGAAGTGAATATGATTTCTCGCGTTAAGTAGCATACGTATAAATAATTCAATATTACTCTCTATTATTTTTGTTCGCTCTACTTTCAAATTAGATGTTATTCTCTTTCATATCTTTGCGCGTGTCCGCCATATTGGAATTATATGGCGGAGGGAAATCGAGAGTAATGGCGCCTCAGCATATCTACAAAGCCCAGAACTCCTATACGATCGTCAAATAAAAATCTGAATAAACGTAATATTATAGATGTCACAGCAGAAACTAAATTACCTTTCATTTAAAAAAAAATAATCTGATAGCAATATTTGATTCCACATATAAACTCATTGGTGTACATAACCTGTAATTACATCCGTGTGAATTACTTCTATTGTTGAAGAAGTAGTGACAATAAGACAGTATGAAATAACTCCGAAAAAAAAAACTTATCACGCACGAAACAAACCATTTAACTGGCAGAAACAAGCAATCATATCTTCGCGTAAGACACAATGGCTTCGGCAACGCTGCAACACTATCCAGCAACACAAAACACGCGATGACATACTTGGTCACGTGACGAGCACGAACAATGCACTCACGACACTTCACTACACACACAACAAACGACATGACTGCCACTGCGGGTCTGAGAGTGGGACTGCGGCAAACTGGCTGAGTCGCACGGTGCTGCCCCCAGCGCGCACCACCACAACTAATTCCTACTACCGCCCACAAAAATGTTTACCCCTCCTCGAGTCGATATTCATATCAGTGTACAATTCCAAGCGAAAACGTTCATCTTCGACTAGGAAATGGGTAGAAATTCTCGTTTTACTAGTATTAAGTAGATCCTAGATATAAATGTAAAGAAAAAAATCCACACTAGAGCTTTGTCTGCTATGAATTTCTGCGGAAATGTCTTAGTGAAGGAGCAGGAAATCTACAAGAATATACAGGATATTATCCCGTTTATAAAATTTGAATTACTTTACATTTTATACTGAATTACAGTCAAAATTATATAAAAAATAACATCGACTATATTATTATTATATAATAATACGGTCAATAACTTATTCTTTTTCACGCCCGATTCTCTTTTAATGTTTTACTATACATTGGTGCGATCGAAACTCGAATATGCATCTGTAGTTTGGAACTCGATTACAACTACGGACTCGGCTAAATTAGAAAATATACAAAGATAATTTAACTCTTTATGTTAATTCAGATTTCTGCCCATTAATTCCGGGTTACAGTTATGAGAGAAAAAGTGAATATTTTAATTGTCAAAATCTATATGCTAGACGCCATAAGCTAGATTATCCGTTCTTTCGTAAAGTCCTCAAAGGTGATATATCCTGTGACTCTTTCTTAAACAATATTACCTTACGTATTCTAACAAAAGATATGAGAGCCCACAAACTTTTCTAAATTAGAAATTCGAAATATCTTTCACCAGTCTCCAGATGCATTAAAAATGCCAACATGCATGGCTGCGAATTCGATCCCTTCAATGTATAGACTTAGTTTGCTCTTGGCAACGTTTTTTTCATTTATGTATTATTTTAGGCATTATACTCAATCATCATTGTCTCATAGTATTCTTAGTTATGTACTTTAAAGTCATACATTATTTATCCATTCATCGCCATTATTGTAATTAATTGTGATTGTATTTATGTGTAATAATTATTTTTGTTTCATGTTTTTGTTATATTTGTGCTGAACTGTAATTGGCCACTGGTTGTTGTACAGCACATTAAATAAATATAAATAAATAAATAAATATAACTTAAATTATTATTATTATTATTATTATTATTATTATTATTATTATTTATACCCATTCATTAACAATTCTTGGTCTAATTAGATCTATAACTTATTCTTTTTCTACTCCTATACTTACTGGCTTTTAAGGAACCCGGAGGTTCATTGCCGCCCTCACATAAGCCCACCATTGGTCCCTAACCTCAATAACATTAATCCATTCTCTATAATCATATCCCACCTCCCTCAAATCCATTTTAATATTATCTTCCCATCTACGTCTCGGCCTCCCTAAAGGTCTTTTTCCCGCCGGCCTCCCAACTAACACTCTATATGCATTTCTGGATTCGCCCATACGTGCTACATGCCCTGCCCACCTCAAACGTCTGGATTTAATGTTCCTAATTATGTCAGGTGAAGAATACAATGTATGCAGTTCTGTGTTGTGTAACTTTCTCCATTCTCCTGTAACCTCATCCCTCTTAGCCCCAAATATTTTCCTAAGAACCTTATTCTCAAACACCCTTAATCTCTGTTCCTCTCTCAAAGTGAGAGTCAAAGTTTCTCAGCCATAGAGAACAACCGGTAATATAACTGTTTTATAAATTCTAACTTTCAGATTTTTTGACAGCAGACTGGATGATAAAAGTTTCTCAACCGAATAAAAACAGGCATTTCTCATATTTATCCTGTGTTTAATATCCTTCCGAGTATCATTTATATTTGTTACTGTTGCTCCCAGATATTTGAACTTCTCCACCTCTTCAAAAGATAAATTTCCAATTTTTATATTTCCATTTCGTACAATATTCTCGTCACGAGACATAATTATATACTTTGTCTTTTCGGGATTTACTTCCAAACCTATGTCTTTACTTGCTTCCAGTAAAATTCCCGTGTTTTCCCTAGTCGTTTGTGGATTTTCACCTAACATATTCACGTCATCCGCATAGACAAGCAGCTGATGTAACCCGTTCAATTCTAAACCCTCTATGTTATCTTGGACTTTCCTAATGGCATAATCTAGAGTATATTATTATTATTATTATTATTATTATTATATTTATACCCATTCATTAAGAATGCTTGGTGTAATTAGATCTATAACTTATTCTTTTTCTACTCCTATGTGTTTATCAATTTTATACTATACGTTGGTCAGATTCAAACTTGAATATGCATCTGTTGTATGGAACTCCATTACTTCCACTGACTCGGCTAAATTCGAGAACATCCAAAGAAAATTTATTTCTTTGTGTTTTTATAGATTTTTACCCAGTTCCCATGATTATAAATATGAAATTTACTGCAAATATTTTAATTGCTGTAGTTTATTTGTGAGACGTCAAGCTCTTGATTATGTATTTTTTTTTTTTGTAAAGTTAACAAGGGTGATATTGATTGTGAATCCCTTTTAAGCAGCATCAGTCTTAGTATTCCTGCTAAGGGTTTAAGATTTCATAAAATTTTCTACAATGGATATTATAAATCTCTCTCTCTCCAGTCTGCATATGTATAAAATATGCTAATTTGCATGGATTGAACGTGGATCCATTTAATGTTCAAATGTTAGTAGGGAAGACTGTTGTACCTTTAGCATAGTGTACCTTTGAACATTTTTTGTTTTTTGCTACTATCTAGAGGACTCAAACTAAAGTAGATTGTAGGGAAAGCCACTAAGTAGATCTGGTTTGATGTATTGCAAAATGTGAGTTCTGTGGACGAAAGAATCTTTTTTAGTACCAAAAGTAAACATTTCGTTCATTGATATATGTTATCTATCATAAAACCCGATTGTATTTGTTACCATCCACTAAGTACAGTGTGTTCCGTATGATCTGGTGAGTAATAACATATTTTAATTTCCATTATTTATTCGAATCTCTAGTTTTGGTAGCCATATTTGTTTAAACGTGCACCCTCTTGTACCTTTGAACACAGAACATCATGTACCATGAAACATGTTCCAAGGTACATCATACTATTGGTTTTTGTCTTTCTTTTATTTTAAGATCATGTCACGAAGTAAGTCTGGAGTTAAGAGGCCCCCAATTGATCTGGATGCCTTGTAGAAAGCTGTTGAAGCAGTTATGGCTCCTCCAGGAAATAAAATCTAAATCAGAGAAGCCTGCTATAGTTTATGATTGCAAATACATATTAAGGCCGTGTCTCAAAGCTCAAGTCCATACTACACACTAGTGACTAGCAACTAGCTGACTTGTAAACTACACACTAGGGAGCTTTGGACATGTATGCTTGAATCATGGCCTTCTTCACAGACAATTTTTCTAAAAAACCATGACATCACAGTGCAGCACTAAATTAAGAAGGCAGTGTCCTAATGCAGTTTCATTACGACTTATGTGGAAAAGATATGAGCTTAATATATTACAATAATGTTTAATACATTGTACAGAAGGTACTAACAATGTCAGTGTTCAAAGTTAACGTCTTATTCTACATTATATTTACATTATTTCACTTCCAAAGCATTTTCAGATTTCATAACCCCAATTTCTGATGAGGTATTCATGTTTATTTAGTGAACAAGTCAACAATCAAGCAAGCATTTTCGTTTACTAGCTACTACGGACTTGATTGCTATGCACGATGTAGCTTTGGATCATAACTTCTGACGTCACATCCGGCTATTTAGTCAACAATCTAGTTCACTTCAGCTGAAAATGTAGCTTTGAGACACGGCTTAAATATGTTTGTCAGTTTTTACAACTATATTCCTACCTATAATACATGTGTTCCAACTTACAAGAGGATATGTTCCAAGGTACGTGAACCTGTTGTACCTTTGAACATATTACATTTTATTTTTTCCGTCCTTAACAGATGTGTAGATCAGGAAAATATATACACGAAGTTGTAAAGGAATCTTTAATAATTATTTAAAGTATTTTTTAATTTTAAAAATATCGTTTCCCAAAATTAAAAAAAATTAAATCTGAAAAGTGTTTAAAGGTACAACAGTCTCCCCTACTACTTTCTTGCTGTCAATTATTTAATCCTCTTAATATTTATTTCGCTATTATTATTCACTCTTTCTATTTGTGCTCACTTTCACTTTCTCACTACCAATTCCTTCCTCACTATTCTCACTTCCTGTAAATACTTTGCTCTTTTTCTACACATTTGATTATTCACTTCCTCTCCCATTATACTTCTCGGCCATTTGTTTTGTCTCATACCACACTTTAAATCAAGTAAACAAATTTGATTATTTAGGATGTAATTACTGTACATTATATGGCTAATAATGGGAGTTTACATATATGACTATCAACAATAATCTGAAATGACAAATAAAAATCGTAGATGATTAAAATGGCTACTAAAGTCCCGTCGCTCTAATTTCCGGCAGCCAATCGCGTTGCAGGGCGTCTTGTGATTCGCTGATGAAGATGTTATTCATTTCTTAAGGCTCGATAAATACTTAATATAATCGCCCGCCATTTTGGCTCTTTCGTTGGCGTTCGCAGAAAACACACGAAGACGTTATTTGCCGCTCAATTATTTTTTATTTATTTCACTAGGTTATTTTACGACGCTTTATCAACAGCTTAGGTTATTTAGCGTCTGAATGAGATGGTGATAATGCCGGTGAAATGAGTCCGGGGTCCAACACCGAAAGTTACCCAGCATTTGCTCATGATGGATTGAGGGAAAACCCCGGAAAAAACCTCAACCAGGTAACTTTCCCCGGCCGGGAATCGAACCCGGGCCACCTGGTTTCGCGGCTAGACTCACTAACCGTTACTCCACAGGAGTGGACCCACTCAATTATTTGCTGAATTGCAGTGGGTTTGATTTATTATCATAGGAGCTACGGCATGATAATGTTTAACGGTGTGGCAAATAGATTCCTCGTATGGTAGCTCGGCAACGAAAGAACAAAAATGGCGAACGATACTACCTACCTAGACTTTATAGAGCCTTCACTTCCTAAGACGTAAGAAAAGAGGAGGAGTCACGCCGGGATAACAACGTCGCGAAAATACAAATCAACAGCGGGCACAATGTGTTCTTTGGTATGCTAAATTTGAGTGTGTTTAAAGAGTTCAAAGGGAATTTCGACGTGAGTATTGTATGCTATCTAAATACGATTCCATAATGTTGTGGTATCGAAAATTTGTAGAATCAGGTTCTGTGTTTAAAAAAAAAAACACCAGGAGGTCGCAGGCGAAACCCAGTAATAGAAGCACCTATCTCTTGGCTTAGTCCCGAAACTCCCCAGATCTAATCTTTCCTGATTTCTTCGTGTGGGTTTTTGTTAAAGACATTGTCTATTCACAGAAACCCAGGAACATTTATGCACTGAGAGTAAAAATTACTCAAGCTTTTCAACAAATCACTCCTCTTATGTTACAACGTCCATGGACTTAAATTGCATCACCGTTATGAGTTGTGCAGGGTACGCAATGGGGGTCATGTTGAACTCTGAGGAATCTCCCATATTTCAGTGTTGTATGCACAAAGTTTCAACAAATGAAGTTCAGTAGTAAATGTTTTACGGTGTTTTTATTTTATCCATACCCAAACGGATCACCCTGTAGTTGCTCTATCAAATGAAGTGTCCAGCTGTCTTAGATATGACAATTAAGGAGCGGATTCCTATGTAATTAAATATTATTTTTGCGTGTGATAAAACACATTTAACAAAGTTAAAAATTCCGAACACGATGTTTCTCAAGTTTAAAACTCGAATTTTATTTCACATAAAAACACATATTTTCACAAAAAAAAATGTAAATACATATTTTCAGGAAATCTATTATAAACACATAAATCTTGGAGGTTTTTTCCTTAAATAATTTTTACAAGAATTTTTAAATATTTTAAAACTAAATCAATTATGTCACTCAGAAGTACGTTATCTTTTTAAGAATTCTTGGTTGCTTCGTGTTTCTAAGCGCTGTGTGGTGTATCCATGATCCATTTTCGTAATAGTATCGCCACAAATTCTGAGAACTGCTAGGCAGAATATCAGTGTTATTATTAGAAAATAAATTAACATGGATAAGGAGGAGAGATCTTGCAACACATAATTAGGAATGTTTATTGTTGCTGAAGATGATTCCACTCCACGCTTTGTTTGTGAAACACAACAGATAAGAGCTCGGGTATGAACATTATTTAATTTAAACAAATCTCTCGCCTCTCACTCATGACTATCAAGTAAGGCAATACATCTTGTTGTGATTCCCTGTTATCGGGCTTCGTCAATCGATATTCTTCAAGATATACTGAAAGATGGTTGTTTAAAAAACGATTTGGCTTTCCTATTAGCAAATCTAAGCTTTTTGTGTGACACCATAAAAAAACTCGAAACATCAAAAACCTGTTGTCTGAAACAGGGAGGTGCGTGCCGTGGAAATTAAACTAGACTCGCTACCAGGTTCAGAAGCACAAGTACTAAGGGACAAATTCCAGAATGTGTTTGGGAAAAACAGTGGATATAAAAAAATGTGTAAAGTTGCTCAAGTATCGGAGGGTGTGTCTGTAGGTGAAATTGACGGTGTTTGTGACATTCCTCTCTTTAAATATGCACGTCTGACATCCTGTGATGTGGAAATATCGTTTTCACAGTGTAAGTCGTTGTTCAGAGATAATCGGCATGCAATTGTGATGGAGAATTTGGAGATGACCTTTGTTGTTCACTGCAATTCTCGGCCAACTACTAGCACTCAAGTGTGGTTGGTGAGTACCTAGTAACATTTTTTTTCCAAGCTAAGTAAGGTATTTTTGTCATATTTAAAAGAAATATATATATATATATATATATATATATATTTATTTTTAGCAAATATTTTCATGCTTTTTAGCACATAAAAATAAATATATTTAAATTTTTTAGAACTTAAAAATCCACTCCCTAATAATAATAACAGGAGAAAACAGAAATTAAAAAAAAAAAACCTAAGCTGTCAATAACATAGAGTTTTTAAGAGGAGTTGCGGAGTATAAATGCTGACCATAATAGAAACGAAAAATGCCAGGAAAGAATTTTAAATATACAGTATAATATGAACTACAAAATTAAAGTAAACACAACGAAGTGGATAGCACGTCAAATGCAATGAAACGAAAAAAGTTACAATATTATTTCTAAAATTATGAAAACAGTAGGTAGAAAAGGTCGAACAATAAACCCCGACATGAAAAGGATATGTACTGTAGACTCATGTGTAATGCATGAAAATGTTCATGATTATCTTAGCTCTAGATATATGATATAATCAGAGGTCGAGTTGTAAAAGTAGGCGACATCAAAGCGGTTAAATGTCATAGGTTAACTAGAAAAAAAGGTAAAAGTAAGTTTGCTTGCAGCTGAAATGAGATTTCTTAGGTCAATAATAGAAATACCCAGGGGAGAAAAAGTAAACAATGAAGATATTGGAGAACAGCTTCATGTGGAAATTGTAAATAATAAAATATGCGACTACAGAAATAAGTGATTAGACTATACAGCCGCGGCGAAAATGCGACTCACGAGCACATTGTGGCTCGCAGTGCTTTTCTCTCGCTTCCTACCTACAACCTCACCCTCTCACTCACTGGAGTCAAACTCCGTTCTATTTGTATTTGTCTCGGACCTGCGAGTGGCGTATCGTCGCAATATCTCTCTCGAAACCATGTACCTCTATAAAAACGAAAGTTTCAAGTAGGATGGGAGGATGCATTCTTTTGCTTACAATATGATGAAAATATTAAATGTATGATTTGTTCACAAATATTACTAGGAAAACGGTTGTATAACATAAAACGGCATTATAAGTTACTACATGTTACTGATGAAACATTAAAAGGTTAAGTGTTATTATTATTATTATTATTATTATTATTATTATTATTATTATTATTATTATTATTATCATCATTATCATCTCTGTACGTCGATTCTTTTACAGCAGATGTACGAATAACGCGGTTAGATTTTCAATTTAAACTCACAGATTTACAATGTGATGTTAAATGAAAGCTAGATGTAAGGACTTGACAGATATTGAACTTTTCAAATCTTTGGAAAAAAATAAATATTTGAAGCTTCGTTCTTTCGCTTGCTCTGTTGAAGCCATGTTCGCTGTAACTTACGTTTGTGAAAAATTATTTTCAACAATGAAAATAGTAAAAATCAAATTTAGATCACGACTGACAGACAAATACCTTCGTGATCAACTACGATTGGCAGTAAGTGACATAATTCCTGATTTTGAAACTCTGTCGCAGGGACATTCTGAAGACAGTTAATTTTAGGTTGTGATAATGTGTCTTATGTTTTCTTGTTCATTTCTATCTTCCTTACACGTCCTAAACATTAACTTCCCCTTCGGTTGTCCGCCTCCCTCCATAGGTGCTACGCACGTTGCAGCTTACACAGTGGCTCGGCGCACCATGGCCTTTTCGCCACGGCTGGACTATGTACAGGTATGGGTAAGAACAGACTCTCTAAAAGAGTAATAAAATGCAAACCTTCTGGTGAACGGAGCATAGACTGATCCGAGAAGAGATCAAAGAATCAAATATAAAGGAGTCACAACAGGTTGAAAGCCTACTGCTTGTTACAGATGAAAGAGGGGAGTAAGTTACCATACATGATATGAATACAAAAACAGAGAACTAGGGTAGGCCTACAAGTTTGGAAAAACAAAAAGAAGGGCGGGATAAACCAGAACCATAAGATGGCAGTAAATGGATAATAATGATGATGATGATGATGATGATGATGATAATAATAATAATAATAATAATAATAATAATAATAATTCTTTATTTATACTGGCAGAGTTAAGGCCATAGGGCCTTCTCTTACACTCTACCAGGTCACAAAGTATACAAGCAGTTAAAATTTAACAAAAAGTTAAAGAACAGAATACTAACATATTGCAAAAGAAAATAAATAATAATAATAATAATAATAATAATAATAATATTAATAATAATAATATAATAAAAACGATTAGGGAAAACACGGAAATTCTACTTGAAGCAAGTAAATCGATAGGGTTGGAAGTAATCCCGAAAAGACTAAGTATATGATTATGTCTCGTGACCAGAATATTGTACGAAATGGAAATATATAAATTTGAGATTTATCCTTCGAAGAGGTGGAAAAATTCAAATATCTTGGAGCAACAGTAACAAATATAAATGACAGTCGGGAGGAAATTAAACACAGAATGGGAAATACCTGTTATTATTCTGTTGAGAAGCTTTTCTCAACCAGTCTGCTGTCGAAAAATCTGAAAGTTAGAATATGTTGTTCTGTATGGTTGTGAAACTTGGACTCTCACTTTGAGAGAGGAACAGAGACTAAGGGTGTTTGAGAATAAGGTTCTTAGGAAAATATTTGGAGCTAAGAGGGATGAAGTTACAGGAGAATGGAGAAAGTTACACAACAAAGAGCTGCACGCATTGTATTCTTCACCTGATATAATTAGGAACATTAAATCCAGGCGTTGGAGATGGGCAGGGCATGTAGCACGTATGGACAAATCCAGAAATGCATATAAAGTGTTAGTTGGGAGGCCGGCGGGAAAAAGACCTTTGGTGAGGCCGAGACGTAGATGGGAGGATAATATTAAAATGGATGTGAGGGATGTGGGATATGATGATAGAGAATGGATTAATCTTGCACAGGATAGGGACCGATGGCGGGCTTATGTCAGGGCGGCAATGAACCTCCGGGTTCCTTAAATGCCAGTAAGTAAGTAATCTGACTATACCTTTGGATAATCGATTGAGAACCGGAAACAGTGTTTGCTACCCCCTCCACGACCGGAGTGTGTTGACACTAGTGTAAAATACAATACAAATCACTTTACCACGTATAGGAGGGAAGAAAAGTAGAGCATTCATTTACGTAAACTAGGAACTATTACGATTTGGAATTTGATCATCTTCGTTAGTTTTTTATTTAATCAAAATAGAGTTCTGTATTAAGAGTAAGTGCTTTTACTTACTAAGTGAACTATCCAAGCGGGCGTATTTATTATGCAATGGTTAGTCTACTGTCTAGAGTACATTAGCTCTAGAGTACAACCGACGCTGTAAAACACCTCGACATTTCCCCTGTTAAAGTAAGTACAGTGCATATCCCTTTCAGTTCTTCAGTAAAAAATCTTGGCATTCACATGGATAATAATCTCAACTGGGACATGCAAATCACAGAAACCTGCAGAAAAGTATATTCTATTATCCATGTGCTAAAAAGGATAAATGTTCATCTCCCCTCTTGCTTAAAAAAGTCCCTTGTGCAGACACTTGCATTTCCCTATTTCGACTATGCGGACATTTTACTGACTGACCTCTCCAGCGACAACAAAATGAAACTTCAACGTGCTCATAATTTGTGTGTACGTTTTGTAAGCAATGTTCGTAAATATGATCATATTACCCCATCCCTGGAAGCAATAGGTTGGCTTAAACTAGATAAGAAAAGAAATTTACATTCACTTCTCTTTCTCTTCGAAATCTTGAACTCTTCTATTCCTTCGTACCTGTCGTCTCGCTTCACTTACCTTTCTTCCCACCATAATCTGAACATACGCTCTCGTCATGAAACAATACTAACAATACCATCCCATCGCACCTCCTCATACTCATCTTCTTTCACAATAGCCCTGCCAAGACTCTGGAATTCGCTACCTGCTAGCATCAGGGACTGTCGAAATAAAATTGAATTCAAACGCAAACTTACTAGGCACTTGGTCAGTAATTGATTACTTGTAAATAGTTTCTTTAATCTATGACAAAATATTTCAATATTCAGTAATTTTATCACTATACAATTTTGTTATTCTAGATTTAATTTGTAATTCAGTAAATATAAAATATTCTTTGTTTCTCTATGATAAATTATCTAGCTTTAATTATTCAGGTAATCTTTTCGTACTTTGATTTTATTGTAATTGTAAATTTAATACTAATTGTAATATTATTTGTAATTGCAATTGTAAATTTAATACTAACTTAATTGTAATTTTATTGTTGATATTGTAGTTGGAACCTCCTGGTAGAGGGGCAGAGAAGGCCTGACGGCCTTATCTCTACCAGGTTAAATAAATAAATACTAATACTAATAGTAATACATTAGCATACAATATTTACAGTGCATTTAAATTTAAAAAATAATCAAAATATGGATATCTAAACAAATTATTGAAAATGGTGGTCGTTAATTTCGACAGACTTCAGTTCTTTTGTGCATTATTTAAGAACAAATTACACTTCAAAATGAAAATAAAAAAAAAACAAAAGAATAAAGAGAGAGAATGCTGCCCCACGGGAAATTGCCCCCTAGGCACTGAACAGATGTGATCTTTTTACATTTTCCGTGGGTAGAATTGTTATGCAAAGTATGTTTATGCACGTATAAATATATAGGCCTTCTTCTGTCGGCGTTTAATGGAGAGAAAACAAATTTCCTCTTCAATAACACAATTAAATTTACTTTAATTAGGAGTTGATAAAAATATATACAATACAGCTTGGCAAAACATACAGTTTTTTTCCCTCCCGTCTGCAAAAGTTTGAGCAACTGCCATAGCAAAATAGTAATTATTATCAGCCTGCCATCCGATATCGGTTGTGCACACTTTCTATGCAGACGTTAATAAAATGAGCGTTGAAATGGAATGGAATTTATGGGAGAGGACACTATCGTCCTGTTACGACCTATTGCGCTAACCCTCAAGCTAGGCATATTCCCAAAACCACACCGGCTGACTACACTAAGGTTCGCTGCGTACCCAGGTTTCGAGCAGATAATTCCTCTCGTCCCTAGGCCAGCCTCCTCCGTGCGTCGCCAGCCGGCGATCGGGGAATGCTATGGAATGATGACGAAATTGGGAAATGGCGACGGAATGATGTAGATTCCTAATATGGGAAAAACGCTGTTTACTACCCCCTTCTACGACTGGAGTTCGATGTTACTGGCGTAATATATAAACTAATCCCTTTACTAGGTATAGGAGGGAAGAAAAGTACTTCATCCATTTACGTAAACTAGGAAATATGGCGCTTTTGAGTTTGATCATTTTCATTAGGTTTTTCTTTAATCAAAAAACAGTACAGTATTAACAATGAGCGTTTTTATTCACGAACTGAGCTATCCATGTGGACGTATTCATTATGCAGTGTATATTATACTGTCTACAGCACATTAGTGTACAATTTAGAGAATGAAGTTAAAATGAAAAATAATCATAATATGGATATTTAAACACATTTTTTAAAATGGTGGCCGTTCATTTCGATACAGGCTGCAGTTCTAATGTGCATATTATCGCACTATAGACTATTTTACCTAATTCCATTTACTAGTTTCGTCCTTCGTACTAGTAATTCATGTTGAAATAATTCTGTACCTACTCTATAAAAGAGTACCTTCACTTCTGCAAGATCCGAAAAGATAAAATTACTCAGAATACTATCTACTGTCCGTCCAAGTGGTTATGTCGTAGGGTCGTAGAAAGGGACGAAATCACGTGGCAGTTAATTACTCAACGAGGTCCTTTTATTTAAGTTATTTTAAACACTTGTATAATATTACGTAGACGTCCTATTCCTAACAAAAATTAATGTTCTCAGAAAAGAGCTAAGACAGCCCAGCCACTAGTTGGCGAATGAAAGCAGGTGGGGGAAACCGGGATACGACGTAGGCAAATGGACGACAATGTGCGAAAATGATTCAATATTGAAAGCTCTTTCGTCACTGAAAAACGCGAACATATTTTTGGAACGTACTGTTTACTATGACCGTAAGGCTACTATGACACTATATGCGGTCTTGGATCTGTGTGGAGGACGGTTGAACTTCATTAGTAGAAGGGGTGGAAATGAAGTACATTAAAAAACTCAGGTACAATAAAAATTGAAGTAAAAGTAAAATGATGTCCCTGTACAAATTATTCCTTTCATTGTAACTTGTTAAAATCAATATTATTAGCCAATTGAACGAAGATGTATGTATGTATGTATGTATCTATGTATGTATGTATTTTATTTTTATTTTAGTATGTTATTTTACGACGCTTTATCAACATCTTTGGTTATTTAGCGTCTGAATGAGATGGAGGAGATAATGCCGGTGAAATAAGTCCGGGATCCAGCACCGAAAATTACCTAGCATTTGCTCATATTGGGTTGAGGGAAAACCCCCGAAAAAACCTCAACCAGGTAACTTGCCCCGACCGGGAATCGAACGCGGGCCACCTGGTTTCGCGGCCAGACGCGCTGACCGTTACTCCACAGATGTGAAATGTATGTATGTATGTATGTATGTATGTATGTATGTATGTATGTATGTATGTATGTATGTATGTATGTATGTATGCATGTATGTGAGTAAATTCGAGAAACTTGTAGGCCTGTAAAAAAAAGTTTGGTTTTAATATACGTAGACTTTTCTTTTACTTATAATTTATTTGAGACCGTATTTGTCTTAATCATATCCTTTTAAGGTATATGTACACCCACAAAACGCAAAAAATGATTAAAAATTAGGATTTTCAAAATATAACTATTTTAATAGAGAATTTTCGATTTATGCGTTATGGTTTTTCAGATAAGTCCCATTTTCCAAAATGCTGCGTCATCAGCCACGGTCACTTACTTTTGGAGTGATCTTCGTAGCAGTCAATCCCATCGTCCAGCATTGCTTGTAAAATAAACTTCTTTCTAGTCCCGAAATAGATGCACAGATATCTGGGCATGATCATTAGATTGAAAAAACTTTTTTACATAATGAAGTAATTTATAATCTTTTACTGTTAGTCATAAAACTACAAATGTATGTGTCAATGATGTTGTACGTCATTTTAATAAGTGTCCAAAAGTAGAAATTAAAATTTTGAGAAGGATGGGCATAAACCTTGGGACAAACACCATCGCAGGATTTGTTGCATCAATGGAAACAGGGACAAAAATGCCAAAAATACATTAAACACCTGAAGTTAAAACAAGGCAGAAAGAAGCTGAAACAGGACCGACATGAAGCTGCTTAAGGGGTGACATATGATGATGCAGTCTTCTAGGCTCTGAAAGTTTGTGACTCATTTCCTGTAAATAGTAATTTTAGAATATTTAATTCTTTTAAACATGATATCTCAGTCAAATATGGTGGTACCAAGAAGATATTGGTATCATTTTGAAGCTTGAAATGTCCCCCAGTGCCTGGCAATGAGTAAAATAACATTAATGTAGTTAATAATTATCTATGGATTTTTTACATGATTTATGCAACATAAAATATTATTGTAAGTTACATATATGGTAATATTTCATTAATGTAAATAAAAATAAAAAAAATAGCTCTATGTCAGGCACTAAAGAATAGTTTTAGCTATAAAACAGTGAAAAAACAGTGGCTCTATCTTAAAAACTGCATGAGCTATCATGTTTCAAGTTGCACGTCAAAATTAAAAACAAAATAATTTTTAAAAACAATTTAGACATCATTTCAAGGGATCTGTTCACTTCATCCTCTTTCTGGTACCATTCTAAATTGTATAAAAATGTTACAGAGCAAAATTATACAAAACAAAATTTTTTGTATGTAAAGGTGTACATACACCTTAAGACCTAGTGCATTGGTTTGTTGCAGTTGTTCGCCTACTTTTCTACGTTTGATTGTTACGAACTGCATTGAAATATGTGCCTCTATTCAAGCATTGAGAATACGTCTCACGAGGGAAGTTACCATGCTTGGGAATCCATAGAAATGGCATCACTGTCAGACGCAGTTCCCTACAGTATCTGTCACTCAGCTAAACCGGAGTCCAGATACCGTGATTCGAGATTTCTGTCCCCGTGTACCGTGGCCTACCCCACTACAACCGCAGCAGCCATGTATTATTCAAATAGCTGCATTATGCAAGTCTATCGACACAAGAGCAAGCGAAGAGGTCACGGAGTGGGCAGTTGCATACTCCCTGACAATTATTTGGAAGTTTTGTCTGCGATGCGCAAAATCAGAATCACACATGAAAGAAAAGATTCCTTTCAGTTATAAGGCCTTTTCTCTGCCATAGTTTTGTAAATATATAGGCTATACTAGTGGCTTGTGCAGCAAATACTGCTGCAAACTAAGTTCGTTAGACGTTCAAATAAAAATTTTTCAGATTTATTTTCAATGAAGAATACTTGTCTTTTTGATAGTTATTTGCTTCCATAATAATGAAACATACTCCCTCTGAATGGATTTTTTTAGGCCAAATACTTTTTCTTGAACCTATCCAACTTCAGTTTTTGAGTTTCAACGCGAAAACGCAAGTATCAATGCCAGGACGATAGCAGTAGCTATTTCAGGTCATTGTGGATTTTAGGCAAAAGTTAAAAAAAAAGTCAGGTTTGCTAAGCTTTCGAACAATAGCATTTTCGTATAGCTGCTGCATGTAGAACTTGAAATGTAGAGCCTAAAATCATTTTATTCTACTAAGAGATCCTACTGAAATTATCTGGAGACTACAAAATTTTCTAGGCCTCTTATTTTATCAGTAAGTAATACCTTTTGATCTTTCCTTAGGAGCTGTAATTTTTGCGCTCTCTCGAGCCAATATCAATATCTACACTACACCGCCATTAAGTATATGAAAATGACCCAACCCCACTGGGTTGATAAGTATAAACATATTTGATGTTTAATAACAATATTATTATCTTACTTAAGTTTTGTAGTTATATATAGTAGCCACTCAGTAATAGAAATGAAGATCTAAATTAAGATATTCTCTACATTTACTTACATAACCACAAAACGTTTCACTTTCATGTCATCAATATGGCATCAATATTATGTACAATTAATGAAAAAATAGATGCATCATGATATTAACTATAATAATATTTGAATTTCTACTGGTAATAATGTCATCAAACCACCTCCTAGATTTGAATATCCAATACACAGCTGTACTCAGAAAATTATACACTGCAGAATCAGTTTTTAATAACAAATTGAATTGAGCTCTAAATATGTCTGCAATCCTGCAGGTCATGGCCTTCGTGTAATAACCTATTGTTTATTGTAGTGTGTGTTTTGTTCTGAAATTCAATCAAGTCGGCCGTGATTGAATAAAATAATTCTCAAAACTGACAACGGATGGATTTTGGAAAATAGGAAAATTATGTAGGAAAATTGACATTTCACTGAAAACTACTACTTTTCCGAAAAACTTTGGATGCCAGGCATGAAAATGAGGGGTCACTCATTAAAATCCGTTCAGCCGTTTTCCCGTAATTTCCATTACCAGTTCAAATTATATATATCTTTTTCCTTCCTTTCCCCTTTTTTTTCTCTTTATTATCATAGTAGTGCTACTTATAATTAGGTTTTCTCCGGAGCAGTTGTTTGCGCGCTTTCAATCGGAGACCTCCGGTTACCTCCGATTGATGCCGCGCAGGTTGTATATGTGCTGTGGCGCAGACATACACTTTCCGCTGAGCATTCCTTTAATCGGATCAGGTAGTGATTCGAGTCCGCTGACGTCCGCGTATCTTTTAAAATAAGTTGTAATTTGTTGTTGTTTAATCTCTCTTTTATGTTAATCTCTCTCTCTTTCTTCGGCTCTTTTTTTGTGTCGCTTAAAGTGCTGCGTTAGCTGACAGATTTTTTTTTTCTAGTTTTGAAATTCATAGTATATGTGGAAAGCCGTATTAGTTTTATGTCATTGATCAAATTAATAACATTAAATCTAACTGCAAAACTAACGCAGAAGTAAAGCTTTTCAGTAGCTAATGTAAACATTTATACTTTAATTCTCCTAGAAACTCTCGTTTAATCGCAAACAGTGTTCGTCAATTATTATTCTAATCGGTTTAGTTTAACGTAAAATGTATTAAGGAAGCGTCAGAATGGAACAAAAGAAACATGGGCTATCAATGGGATAAAGTTTACTGTCCAACATAATTTATTCAGGTTCTTCACCGGACAGGATTGTGATTATTGTGTTAAAGGGTGTCAGTATTTGAACTGCCTCTTCTAAAACGCGCCACTCTTTCTCTGTAATAAAATATAAGCGGATATCAACTTAAGGATAATTGTAATTATATTATTACCACATGTTTCTTTAGTTTCATTCAGAAACTCAATATTTTAACCCAAACAGTAAAACATAACTCAAGTTGTCTAAACAGTAAAATATAAATCAAGTCGTCTTTTAAATATTTCATATGTTTTTTATTGCCTCGAAAGTTGTTTTAGAGAAATTTCAAGATTTTTCCTATACTGTGGGTCTTTGGGAACAATAGCACTAAAACAATTTAAAAAGAAATCGTATCAAACGTTTTGCGTAATTGTTTTCATCAAGTTCGCGATTGTGCGATCGCTTCAAATGGTCTAACAAATTCGAAGTTCCACCACCCTTAGAGTAAATTCGCCCACAAAGTTTACAGTGTGCTACTTTATTATTACCTTCAACTAAATTAAAGAATTTCCATGCGACGGATATCCGATTTGGTGCCATTTTATTCCACTCACAACTACCGTCAGTCCGTACGCGCCGGTTGTCCTTGAGCTAACTATCGCTTCGCTCCGAACCACCGCATTCCTCCGTATGCCCCCTCTTCCACCTACGGTAGTACCGGAGATCACCGGTGGAGAGCTTTATTCGTAATCTCCGATTCCTCCGCGGTAGTAGTCACTCCGATGAGCAGCACTGTATCATTGCCTTTTTATCGTGAATTTTATTTAATTTTCGTATTTATTTTCTTTTTAATTATTATTTTATTACATTCCATTTTGATATATTCTTCCTTACGTTTTCCCATATTAACCATTTGTACTAAATGAGTTGCTTTCATTATATTCCAATGTATTTTACTTTTTTTTGTATTATGGTATTATTTTCATGTTGTTTAGTACCGATTTTATTATGCTATTATTATTATTATTATTATTATTATTATTTGTTTTTGTAATATTTTAGTATTCTGGTCTTTAACTTTTTGTTAAATTTTAACTTCTTGTATACTTTGTGACCTGGTAGAGTGTAAGAGAAGGTCCTATGGCCTTAATTCTGCCAGTATAAATAAAGAATTATTATTATTATTATTATTATTATTATTATTATTATTATTATTATTTGTTTTTGTAATATTTTAGTATTCTGGTCTTTAACTTTTTGTTAAATTTTAACTTCTTGTATACTTTGTGACCTGGTAGAGTGTAAGAGAAGGCCTTATGGCCTTAATTCTGCCAGTATAAATAAAGAATTATTATTATTATTATTATTATTATTATTATTATTATTATTATTATTATTATTATTTGTTTTTGTAATATTTTAGTATTTTGGTCTTTAACTTTTTGTTAAATTTTAACTTCTTGTATACTTTGTGACCTGGTAGAGTGTAAGAGAAGGCCCTATGGCCTTAATTCTGCCAGTATAAATAAAGAATTATTATTATTATTATTATTATTATTATTATTATTATTATTATTATTATTATTATTATTATTAAAAGCTCGTATTAATGATGTATTATTTTTCTTCAGTTCAAGTGGTTACAGCTCCTACTCAGAACAGTACAAGTGGATTTTCTCATGGAAAACTTTGATAGAGGAATGGAGTAAGTAGGCTATTTTTTAATGTAGATAGAGGAAACGGAAGTAACAACAAATGTCTCCTCTAACATAGAGTTTTTCTATACTAATGTCACAAAAGGTATGAGATTTGCCGATAAATTCACGATCAAAGCAAGTGTATTTATTTGAGAAATCTCAGACCTGGAGTGACATTTATTAGGACTATTTCGTAAATAAAATAAACATGTAAAAATACATCCCCAAAAATTCTCTCACTAAATGCTAATAATTGTATATATTATTTATGAATACTTAACCTATTCAGACTTTGTGAAGTGGAAATAGATTAATAACGATTATTGCAATAAAGAAATTGAATGTTATTCAGTAATTCCAATTGAGAAAAACGAAATACAGGTTTCAATAAAAATATTATACTATAACAGGAATACGTTTTCATTATCTGCTGAAATCATAATTTAATTTAAACAATTTATAGTATAATTACAAATAACCTGATTAATACATTAATTAAAACAACAATTGTTATGAAGGAGTGTCATTTTCTTGGTAGACTCGTTATATCAATACACTTCGGACAATGTGATTGCTAGCCACTACTAAAAACATTAAAGTAAAATGATCTGAGAAAAAATGTAATGTTATATTTCTCAGGACATGGAAGGGCAAATATTAAACAATTTTCTCTTGGATCAACAAATAATGAATTAAACATACTATAGTGGGATTGGAAATAAATAAAGGAAAAACGAAATATATATTAGTTAATGACAAAAAGAAACACACAAATGAAGTTTTTTGCTAAAAACAGACGATAAAAAATTTGAGAAAGTAGATAGTTTCCTATACTTAGGATCCTTAATGAATAATACTAATGATATTAAAGAAGAAATAAATAGAAGAACACAGAGTGCGAATAGATGTTGGGCTATTCCATATGAAATCGATCAGTAAAAAAACCTCGCATTTTTTATACTCCAATTTTTCCCTATTTATACAAGGTGCTGAGGAGAGTGCATTTTAAAAAATATACACTCCAATGTCAAACGGTTTGCGTACTATTGAGCGACAAATTTAGCTTATTTTGTAAAAACAAGCCTCTTTCAGCGCCCAGAACTCTGGAACCATTTACTGCAGAATATAGAACGAGAGCTCATTTTGAAGCTGACATTTGGTAGGTTATGTTAAGAAGTAATCCTTATTTTTATTGTACACAGAGAGACAGATAATCTGATTTTACTTACTTTTAGACTTTTTGACAATTTGTAAACATGTAAAAATTATTGAGACAAAACCTTGCATTATTAAGAGGTATTCGGCATTGTTTGCTTAGTGGCTCGGAAATAAGTTTCGAGGGTATTAAATAAATTATTTTCACACGCCTGGAATTGAACGGCGCAGTACCGCACGCACTGGCCGAGAGCTGAAGATAAGCGAGCGTTGGGCGTCATTATACTCCTGTGTTTATGAAAACTTGTTATAAAGCTAGCCCAGCTATGCGCTACTAGACGAAACATCATGTGTTTGTCTCCTGGCCTTGCCTGTCTCGGCTAGCTCCCGTTTCACAGTCAGCTGGTTAGTTCACGCGCGTACTATTTATTTTCTTTATTTGATATTTTCAATATTTTCTTATCAACATACCATCAGTAAAAAAATGTGTGTTTATTTGTACTTTCAAAGCGGAATCTAGCTATATATTTTAAAAATATTTTTTCGGTGGCAAAGCCGTCTTAATGAGGAAAAATCTAAATTTCTCCATTTCCATAAAAAGTAAGAAAATCTGTTTATATGTCAATATAAACTTTAATTTCTCAGCATCAAAATAAACCATGATTTTGATCATTGGGTGAAAGGGTTTCGGAGCTACAACAGTTTAAAGTTGCTAATTTTATGTAAAAATACGATAAATTTAAATATTTTTAATTTAAAAAATATGAAGTTCTGATGCCTCATACTTTGCACAAAGTATTGTATCACAGTTGTCTACGGACAGAAAAAGTTTCATTGTATTAAGAAATTGCAAGGTCAATTTTCTCTATATATCGGTCGATTTGAGATGGAATTACTTTACGCTACTAAAGTATTTCAAATCGAAAATACTCACAAGAAAAACGAAGGTAAGGCTCTATAAGACATTAATAAAACCTGTACTGACATAGGAGCAGAGACATGGGTATTCTCTGTGAGCAAGTATGAAAGGAAGATTCTGAGGAAGATTTATGGAGCGACCAATGAAACCAGAGAGTGGCGAATAAGATACAACAGAGAACTCTCAGACATTATTACGAATATTAGATTAGATGTGCTGGACATGTTCAGAGGAAGAATAGAGGGGATATGATGATGAGGATAATGGAAAACAGAGTGGAGAATAGAGAAATGTTCGGAGACCGAGACTGAAATGGGTGGATGGGGTCGAGGAGGATGTGAAATGATTGGGGATCAGAAATTGATGGCAGATCGCCAGAGATAGGGACGCCTGGAAATCAGTTTTGAGGGAGGCTGTGGCCCGCTTGGCTGATGATGATGATGATGATGATGATGATGATGATGATGATGATGACGATGATGATGATGATGATGATGATGAAGATACTACAGTAATCTTTTCGAAGGGAGTTTGAAAGAAGCAATATTTTCCTTCACGACAACGCCCGTCCTCACTACGCAAGTCCACGGTTGGGACTTGACGCGTAATTAACTTAATGAATATAATACACGTAACAAACCTATAAAAATAACTTTTAACCTTTCTGCGCTTTACATTTTATATCATACATGGGCACAATTTTCGGTTACGTGAGGCACTCGATTTGAAATAGTTTGTTTACTAGGAGAGGAGACTGCAGAGTAGGGTGAGAAATATAAACTGCTGTGACCTGCGTCACCTTATCGTAATCGCTAAGGCGGTCAGTGGCGAATTATTAGGAAAGCGCTTGGTTAACGTGAGAGACTACAAAACTTTTATTCAGTTTGGCAAATTAATTCCGCAGCTTTAATGATTAACCTCTTTACTATTTCTCCATCATTGAATTGATTTAAATCACAGGCGAGAAATTGCGTAACTAGCCAATAATAATCCATCACGTTGTCTACGTTTATTTTCTTGAATATTCTGGCGTTTATCAAGATTACTTAATAGATTTGCACGTTCTCGACCTAAAATAATTTCAGAAAATCATATTTCGTTTTCTACGCACATCTGATTTTTTTTTTATATAAATTTCTTTTGGAAATAATACGCACAAACAACATTTAATTCCTCGTAGGCTACCTTTTAATGCAGCGTGTTTAAAGTATAATGTCGTATTTAGTCTACTATGCAAATGTTAAGATCATCAATTTTCTTCGGAATAGTACGAAAAAATAACATTTAATTTGTCTTACCTTCTATTTCAATATGTTCTTTATGACATAAGGAGAAAAGTCGTTGTATGTTAAATTTATTAATGCCTAATAGGATTTTCGAGAAAATACACAAACGATTAGGGAAAACACGGAAATTTTACTTGAAGCAAGTAAAGCGATCGGTTTGGAAGTAAATCCCGAAAAGACAAAGTATATGATTATGTCTCGTGACCAGAATATTGTACGAAATGGAAATATAAAAATTGGAGATTTATCCTTCGAAGAGGTGGAAAAATTCAAATATCTTGGAGCAACAGTAACAAATATAAATGACACTCGGGAGGAAGTTAAACGCAGAATAAATATGGGAAATGCGTGTTATTATTCGGTTGAGAAGCTCTTATCATCCAGTCTGCTGTCCAAAAATCTGAAAGTTAGAATTTATAAAGCAGTTATATTACCGGTTCTTCTGTATGGTTGTGAAACTTGGACTCTCACTCTGAGAGAGGAACATAGGTTAAGGGTGTTTGAGAATAAGGTGCTTAGGAAAATATTTGGGGCTAAGCGGGATGAAGTTACAGGAGGATGGAGAAAGTTACACAACACAGAACTGCACGCATTGTATTCTTCACCTGACATAATTAGGAACTTAAAATCCAGACGTTTGAGATGGGCAGGGTATGTAGCACGTATGGGCGAATCCAGAAATGCATATAGAGTGTTAGTTCGGAGACCGGAGGGAAAAAGACCTTTAGGGAGGCCGAGACGTAGATGGGAGGATAATATTAAATGGATTTGAGGGAGGTGGGGTGTGATGATAGAGACTGGATTAATCTTGCACAGGATAGGGACCGATGGCGGGCTTATGTGAGGGCGGCAATGAACCTTTGGGTTCCTTAAAAGCCATTTGTAAGTAAGTAAGTAAGGATTTTCGACCATAACGTACATCGTATGTTCTCCTCTTCTAAACAGCAAAAAATCTCTTCCTCCCATTTCTCATGGAATAATCGTTTTCTAACGCGTACACATTGCTTTAACAATGCCATTATGCCACCACTGATATTGCTTATGAAACTTATATAGAACCTGCCCACGCCTAGGAGCTGCGTGATGGAGGAACGGGGACTGTGAAGGTGATGTCACTCAGAGCGATAAGCTCTGTGAAGGTCAGTGAGGCATTATTTCTCAAGTGAGGCACGATGCCCATCTATGTTTTACATTATGTTCGAGAACCAGAACTGAAGCCTGTTGATGTAGAATTCCACTCTCCGCTCGCAAGTATTTATGTTCTTGAGAAATTAAAGTCAGCGTGATACATTGTTAGGGTATGTTTAACTCGCTATATGATACGTATGTGTCAGAGTGCCAATTTTATTGATAGTAATGAAGACGTAATCGAGTCATCATATTTCATTGAAATACTGACTCTAGCATTCCTCCTCTTGAAAAAAGACACTCAAAGGAAATAACTGTAATCCAGAACCTTCTTTCTGGTGAAAATAAATAAAAGCTTACAGATCTACAGCTCGTTCACCTGAGTTCTAAGCGTGGAGAAGGACTGTGAAGGTATCACAGTTGCAATGTTGCCAATTTGGTGATTTTTTCACCAGATCTAGTGTTTTTTGGAAGCCGTTTGGTAGCAAAAATGTCATTTAGCGACATGTCGAAATTCTAGTGCTTTCAAAGGAAGACTAGTGATAAATCTGGGGTTTCCGGCGCACAAGGTTAATATTTGTTTTTTATGGTTTTTAATTTAATTAACATTAATTCTAAATTGATTAGAAAAAGGTTGGCACCACTTATAAGCGAACATTCTCATGGCGGTATATAAAAAGTTATTGTTTCCTTCCACCATGTTAATAATGTCAAAACATGTGCTCATACAAATTTTAGCCACTCGAGCACATTTGCAGGGCAGCTCAGAAAGTAAGTTTCCCTGGGGCCGTTTACAGAAAGAAAACACAATTTCATGGAAAGATTTATTACAACAGATACAGCAATTGTTGAACTATGTTTCAATATATTCCCCACCGGAAATAAGAAATATGTTATACCGCGGAATCAACAGAAAGGTGCAGACGGCTAAAACACACACCGGTTCCGATCCCAGGCGGCAGACTTCTACGACATAAGGATACAAAAGTTGATCCCACGGTATGACAAAATGTCTCATTTCCGGTGGTGGGGAATATGTTGAAAAATACTTCAACAGCATCTGTATTACCATTATGTTCTATTAATGAAATTGAAAGTTCGTATTTGCTGCTCGTTTTATATAAACAACAGTTATCCTGGTCCGCCACTGCATTAGAACAGAGCATCTGTTTTGTGACAGTATGTCTGTACCCGCTTGAGCTGTACTATATACTTATAAGATTCCTCCTTCCCATGCAGCAACGTTGCCGAACGTCTATTATTGTAAACTTTAATAATTAGTTAAATACTGCAATTAGAAAAAAATTGTGAGGACGTTTTTTCTTCCTTATGACATGAATAATCATCATTTAAAATAATGGCACTTATACCCCTTACACCCTGTATAATTCCATCGCATACTGTAAATTGTGATTGTAAACTTTAATAATTAGTTAAATACTGCAATTAGAAAAAAAATTGTGAGGACATTTTTTCTTCCTTATGACATGAATAATCATCATTTAAAATAATGGCACTTATACCCCTTACACCCTGTATAATTCCATCGCATACTGTAAATTGTGATTGTAAACTTTAATAATTAGTTAAATACTGCAATTAGAAAAAAAATTGTGAGGACATTTTTTCTTCCTTATGACATAAATAATCATCATTTAAAATAATGGCACTTATACCCCTTACACCCTGTATAATTCCATCGCATACTGTAAATTGTGATTGTAAACTTTAATAATTAGTTAAATACTGCAATTAGAAAAAAATTGTGAGGAGATTTTTTTCTTCCTTATGACATGAATAATCATCATTTAAAGTAATGGCACTTGTACCCCTCACACCCTGTTTAATTCCATCGCATACTGTAAATTGTGTGCATGAATCTTGTAAAAACTGGAATTGTAAACCACCTTTGAGTAAGGAGACTTAGCACTCTTCTAACAATAAATCTTGAATGGTCTTTTCGTAAGGAATTTCAATGTTTAGAGTGCCCATTAAATAAAGTAGGCTATTTTAATGTGATGTAAATTCAGCAGTAATTGATTTTAAACCTACATACCACCAGCGAATAGGGATTATAAAGAATGGACACTGAGCGAATTTTCCTGTGTTTTGTTTCTCTGTGTGCCAGCGTATAGTTCCACTTTCAAGCGCTAGAGGTTAGTGTAATCGAGCATACGCTAAGGTAATAATTGAGAATAGAATTGAGACACAGGATCCAAACATCGCCTACCTTATTGCATAATCCAATAACGCTTTGCTTCAAATAAATTCAAGTTAACAGCTTTTCCTTATTTCTCAGTGGCAAACCAGTTGTAATAATAATATTTTATATTTCAGATATAATAAATTATATTATAAAATAATATAATAAATTATAAAATTAAGTATCGAATTCGTTTAATATTTGTATAATAATATAATATAGGTATATGGTTTTACTTCTCGCAAGAGTTTTGTTTTTTACATTCTCAGCGCTATCAAATCATTACATATTTTAATTGTTGTTGGGGTCAACGCCTCAACTCTCATTATAAAGGAACTCTAATGGATCCCATTTATTTTATTTGAGTACATAATGTACCTAGATGTATTAATTATGTGTTATATTTCCGCTGTGTCGACTGCTAGCTGGTGTGATGTCAGCGCCAACTCTAGGGAGAAAGCAGAATCTCACGCTCTAGCTGGCTTGAAGGTCATTGAAATCAGTCCGGCTACATCAAAGGTACCGACGCGAAGTGTCCATTCTTTACATCCCTATTCGCTGATACCAAAGTCTAATGATTTACTTACGTAAGTAGACTATATCTAAAGTGTGGTTGAAAGTAATAAGACTAAAAGAAACAAATTACATAACTTTGTTTCTGCATACCTTATTAATTTTATCTTTCTGTAAAATTATTTACTGTAGGATATTACACAAGCTTTTCGCAATTTGCACAAATATAATTTTTCATTTGTGAATTTTTGCGACAATTATTTATTTTCTAGCTTAAACCCTGTCCTATACTAACGTAAACTATCGAAATAGTTGAAATTTACTAAATAATTGATTAAATGGCGATCTTACGTGTGGTAATTATGTAAGCATGTGCGGCTTACAGCTGTTTCGGTGCTACTTCACACCATCCTCAGAGCCTTCTGTGTCTCGGCGTCATCTCAACTTCGCTGCCTGTTGTGTGTGGGTGCGTTCGTATGATGAAGAGTTGTGTCAAATAGTGTGTGTGTTCTGAAATTGATCTGTGTGTTGAGTATTTGATTAGGGTGTGTTTTATTGTGCCAATGGAACACCTATATCTAGCATACTAGCAGAGATATTTTTACACAACATACATACTCAACAATGACCACAACAAATATGCAGACAACATAATATACTGGCACAGATACGTAGACGACATATTCATACTATACAAAAGAAACAAACGACAAATACACAAACTACACCAATACATAAACAAAATACACCCAAAACTCCAATATACACTGGAACTTGAAAACAACAACTCCATAAATTTCCTAGACATCACCATAACAAAAGCTGACAACAAACACACCTTCAAAATATACAGAAAACCAACCACCACCACCACACACATACACAGCACATCTAATCACCCCACACAACACAAACATGCTGCATTCAGGACAATGGCACACAGATTACTGAACATACCCATGAGCCAACAACACTACAATGAAGAAGTGAACACAATCAAATACATAGCACAAGAAAATGGTTACAACCCAAACATAATAGACAACATCATAAGGAAGACAAAACAAAAACTCAACAAACACAAAAACACAACACAAACACAAGAACACAAGAAATACATCACACTAACATACGAAAACAAAAACACACACAAGATCGCATCCTCATTCAGAAAACAGAACTATAACATAGCATACAGAACAGAAAACACAATACAAAGACATCTTAACACACACACAAATAAATACAACCACACAGGCGTATACAAACTCACATGCAATATTTGCGACAGTTTCTACATTGGACAGACAGGCAGTTCATTCCAAACTCGACACAAAGACATATTAAAGCAATAACCAGAGGACACAATACATCTACATATGCCGAACACATAACTAATGCTAACCACACATACAGTAACATAAATACAGACATGGAAATCCTACACATACAACCCAAAAACCAAAAACTCAACACACTAGAACAATATGAAATATACAGACATACTAAAACACACTCTAATCAAATACTCAACACACAGATCAATTTCAGAACACACACTATTTGACACAACTCTTCACACGAACGCACCCACACAACAGGCAGCGAAGTTGAGATGACGCCGAGAACAGAAGGCTCTGAGGATGGTGTGAAGTAGCACCGAAACAGCTGTAAGCCGCACATGCTTACATAATTAACACGAGTAAGATCGCCATTTAATCAATTATTTATATTCAAGTGTTAAAAGTAGTGTACGAAAGATTGAACATGAAATTTACTTTTTGCGAATGAGTTTACAACGAAGATTTGTAATTTAATAATACCACATGCATTTATAAGGAGACAATTTTGTAAAGAAGATAGGTAAAAACTGTAAATAACACAGATAAGATCATTCGGTATGCAAGATGTTTATACAGGGACATCATTTTATTTTTACTTCAATTTTTATTGTACCTGAGTTTTGGAGTGTACTTCACTCCCACCCCTTCTACTAGCAAACTTCCAACACAACCGAGGCCTCGTACATGCAGTCAAGCAGTACTGAGTATAGTACGTTCCAGAAATATGTTCGCGTTTTCTAGTGACGAAACAGCTTTCAATATTGAATCATATTTTCGCACAGGTGCTGTCGTCCGTTTGCCTACGTCGCATCCCGATTTTCCCCACCTGTTTCTGCTCACGCCGCTGAAAAGGCTAGTGGCTGGGCTGTCTTAGTCTTTTCTGAAAACATTAATTTCTGTTAGGAATTGGACGTCTACGTAATATTATGCAACTGTTTAAATAACTTAAATAAAAGGGCCTCGTTAAATAATTAATTGTCACGTGATTTCCCCCCTTTCTACGATCCTCCGACATAACTACTTGGACGGACAGTAGATAGCATGTCTGAGTAATTTTATTTTTTCGGATCGGACAGAAGTGAAGATTGAATTTACAGTACGTAAGGTTCGTTTTTACAGAGTAGGTACAGAATTATTTCAACATGAGTTATTAGTACGAAACTGGTAATTGGAATTAGGTACAATAGTCTATAGTGCGATAATATGCACAAAAGGACTGAACCCTGTATCGAAATGAACGGTCACCATTTTCAAAAATGTGTTTAAATATCCATATTTTGATTATTTTTCAATTGAACTTCATTCTGTATATTGTCCGCTAATGTGTTTTAGACAGTATAATATACACTGCATAATGAATACGTCCGCATGAACAGCTCAGTTCGTGAGTAAAAACACTCATTGTTAATACTGTACTATATTTTGATTAAACAAAAACTTAATGAAAATTATCAAACTCGAAATTGCGATATTTCCTAGTTTACGTAAATGGATGAACTACTTTTCTTCCCTCCTATACCTAGTAAAGTGATTTGTTTTTATTTTACGCAGTATCATCGAACTCCAGTCGTTGGAAGGGGTAGCAAAAGGTATAACCAGGTTAATATTAAAAATGTTAGTAAAAATAAAATGATGTCCCTGTACAACTAGTTACACCTGACTGAGTGAAAGCAAACATTATATCCTATCATCTCTCCAAGCAACAAATAAATTTATGTGCACTTTGACTCACCGTAACGGCGCCATTTTCATCAACGGAGTTCATCTTGGCTTCCACGTCCAGACTCCTCTCACTGTCTTCCGATCCATTGCTCATCACTCCAGAAGCTCCAACATCCATCGTGTTTTCCGGCACAACTTCACAAACAGTTTCTGCGGGCTCCAGCAATGCTGAACCGTTATACCTAACCTCATATTCACACTCTTCCAAACGAATTCCATTCTCACATTTATCTGACGTCGTTGGGAGAAGCTTTTTGAACTCAATATCACTTCCAACTCCTTTTTCCTCGGTTCCTGTTGAATTATTTTCAAAGCACTTATGTTCTCGTTGAGCACATGCCTCTGTCATTATTAGCGCACTTGATTCCATGTCTTTTTCTTTCGTCTTGTCGCACTGATCTTCAGAAACAGCCTTGGGAATTCCTTTGGCTTCCTCAGCTCTACTCGAAGTCAATCCTGGTAAATTAAATTGTATAATATCACTCGTAGACATTACCTCGTTTGAGACAGTCGCTGTCAGAGAACTATTTGCAGTGCCCTGACACGCAAAGTAAACTTCTTCCCGAGGTGCACTGAGTTTTTTAACTCCGCACTCAGCCGTTGTCTTCTCAGCCTTATCCTCGGACTTTCTTGTAGCCAATGTCTGCAACTGAATCCCCTCACGACCTCTTCCAGCCATAGTAAAAACAAAAACTCGTTCTACCTGTGTTCGCTGGGGGAAGAATGGCGACTCGAGGGTTGACCAGCTATCCACAGCACTCGAATGCTAACAACACATCGCATACCGACCACCCACCACTACTCCGCTTTGCCATAAACAAGTGTCAATTCGATAAGGGCTTCCCATCATACTCGACCAGTGCATTCTTTTATCTGCTTCCTGGAATTTCCGGTATAGTGTCGGGTATCTGACTACGCGAAAAAGTATTCAGACAATGCAAGTCCGTGACTTATACTGTATAATATTTATTACATCATCTGTGTTCGCGTTTGCAGCTATTTTAAGACCCAGTTTTAAAGTTCTCTGGATCTCAGCGGGATTGTTTCGAATCCCACCTAGGGTATGGAAATTTGTCCTCTGTAAATAAGATGTGCTGTCTTGTCTGAAGTGAAGCCCGCTTTTCTGACGATCAGACATGTTCATAGTTCCTCATGTGTCAGTATAGCATAGGGCAAGCACGTTATACAGGTACTCACCTTAATATTCGGCCAGACTTTAAATTTCATTATCTTCGAACTTGAGTCAGGTAGTAAGTGCAAAAAACTTAAAAAAGCATAATTAATAAATTCAAGCAAACGATAGAAGAATATTGAGCAAACACTTATTGATTCAGAATTAAAATATACCATATAATTTGTACTTTTGAATATAAAAAGCAAAAAATTACATACACTTTAATATTCGGTCAGTGTGGTACGGTCCTTTTTCTCTGTGTTTACTATGTCGTCTGCAAGCACTGCGCGGTGAAGGGTGGGAGTGGTATGTCTCAGTTGTCTTCTTACTGTTAACACTTGCAGACCTGTAGTCCGATTTTGCAAGATCATTGTAATAATGGGCCGCAAAGGCAAGAATATTAGTTTTGAAAAACGACAGCTTGTTATTTTCCACCATGTAAAGGGACGTACACATAGATCGCCGAAATGTTGAATATGAGAAGGAGTACATTCGGGGACATAATTAGAGAATATGAGAATGAAGACAGGATTGAATATGTGCCGTAGAGAGGGCAATCAAGAAAGTTAACGGACAGAGATGTACGTTCGATCATCAGGAAAATTAATAAGAACCCTCGAATAAGTGCTCCACAACTAGCAAAAGACTTAGCAAAAGAATCTTCAAAGACTGTGCACCATGAAACAATTAGAAAAATGTTAAGGAAGAGTGGTTACCATGAAAGAATGACTAGGATGAAACCTCTGGTATCTGAAGTTAACACAAAGAAAAGACTTGAGTTTGCAAACAACAATATTGACAAGGATGAAGCATAGTGGAATGACGTTATTTTCGTAGACGAAAGTCCATTTAGCGTTTTTAGTCAGGCTGGTCGGGTGATGGTGTGGCGTAAGTTGAAAGAAGACATGAAAATCGACAACTTGCAACCAACTGTGAAGCATGGTGGAGGAAAAGTTATGGTTTGGGGCTGCATGTCAGCTGCTGGAGTAGGGGAGCTCGTCTTCATTGACGGTAACATGAACAAGGAATAGTATCTCCAAATTCTGAAAAGAAAATTTACACAAGATTGCTGAAAAGTTGGGAATACATAATACATTCAAATTTTACCAAGACAATGATCCCAAAAATAAGTCGCATATTGTGCGCAATTGGGTACTGTGTAACTGTCCACAAGTTTTCAATACGTTACCCCAATCTCCCGACACCAAGTCCATAGAACATCTATGAAATGAACTGAACAGAAGACTGAGAAAAGTGCCAGTTTCTTAAAAAGAAGAGTTAAAAAGGCGACTGGAAGAGGAATGGAATCGTATTGATGGAGCATATACAATCAGGATCGTTGCCAGTATGCCCAGCATGTTATCCAGCGGAACGGGTACCCAACAAATGATTAATTTTTTGTTGCTGTTGTTATGAAGAAGTGTATTTTTTATTTTTTAACTTTTGACCGAATATTAAGTTGACTCTGATATTTTTGTTTATGTTGATAAAAGAATAAATAGTTTGATTTTTGTAATGTCAGGGTCAATTTGGAAAAATTTATTATATTCTTTACTTTGTATGAAGCACAAATATTTTTGTTTTATACGCATTAATGTATTTATTTCGCTTCAAATAGTTTATTAAAGTTTTTAAATATTCAATATAAAGCCTGACCGAATATTAAGTTGAGCACCTGTAGAACAGATGGGCATTTATTATCATTAGGGAGCGGATTTTTATGTGCTAAAAATTTAAATATATTTATTTTTTATGTGCTAAGAAGTACGAAAATATTTGCTAAAAATAAAGAAATATTTTTTTTAAATATGACAAAAATACCTTACTTAGCTTGGAAAAAAAAAAATGTTACTAGGTACTCACCAACCACACTTGAGTGCTAGTAGTTGGCCAAAGGTCACCTCCAAATTCTCCATCACAAATGCATGCCGATTATCTCTGACCAACGACTTATACTGTGAAAACGATCTTTCCACATCACAGGACGTCAGACGTGCATATTTAAAGAGAGGAATGTCACAAACACATACACCGTCAATTTCACTTACAGGCACACTCTCCAATACTTGTGCAATTTTACACATTTTTTTTTATATCCACTGTTTTTCCCAAACACATTCTGGAATTTGTCCCTTAGTACTTGTACTTCTGGACATGGTAGCGAGTCTAGTTTAATTTCCACGGCACGCACAGACAACAGGTTTTTGGATGTTCCGAGTTTTTTTTTATGGAGTCACACAAAAAGCTTAGATTTGCTAATAGGAAAGCCAAATCATTTTTAAATAACCATCTTTCAGTATTTCTTGAAGGATATCGATTGACGAAGCCCGATAACAGGGAATCACAACAAGATAATATACTGTAGGCCTCTATTGCCTTGCGAGAGGCGAGAGATTTGTGTAAATTAAATAATGTTCATACCCAAGCTCTTATCTGTTGTGTTTCACAAATAAAGCGTGGAATGAAATCATCTTCAGCAACATTCCTAATTATGTGTCCATGTTAATTTATTCTCTAATAATAACACTGATATGCTGCCTAGCAGTTCTCAGAACTTGAGGCGATACTATTACAAAAATGGATCACGGATACACCACACAGCGCTTAGAAACACGAAGCAACCAAGAATTCTTAAAAAAGATAACGTACTTCTGAGTGATATAATTGGTTTAGTTTTAAAATATTTAAAATTCCTTGTAAAAAATTATTTAAGTAAAAAAACTCCAAGATTTATGTCTTTATAATAGATTTCCTGAAATTATGTATTTACATAATTTTTTGTGAAAATATGTGTTTTTATGTGAAATAAAATTCGGGTTTTAAACTAGAAACTTCATGTTCGGAATTTTTAACTTTGTTAATTGAGTTTTATCACACGCAAAAAGAATATTTAATTACATAAGAATCCGCTGCGTAATTATCATCATCAATATTACTAATGTTATTATTATTATTTTTTAAATTTGGGCGAAGAAAAAAAATTGTGTTGAAAATTGCTGTTAATATTATATTATTATTATTATTATTATTATTATTATTATTATTATTATTATTATTATTATTATTATTATTATTATTATTATTTTAGAGAAACAAAACACGGAAATATCACTATTAACAGAAATTTAAAATTAGATGTAATAACATTTGCAGATGATCTTGTTTTACTAGCAACATCTGAAGGTGATTTGCAATGGTCAGTACGGTACATAATTTAAATTTAATAGCTCAAAAATATTCAATGGAAGTATCTATTAACAAAACAAAAATAATGGCCTTTTGTGGTAAATACCCAATACCAAGCAAAATTTGTTTAAATAACACAATTTTTGAAAGAGTTAATGAGTTTAATTATTTAGGATATAAACTTTCTTTTGTTGAAAATTTGGATTTATCTATAGTAATGTCACAAGAGGTCTGAGATTTGCCGATAAATCCATGAGCGAAGCGAGTGGATTTATCTGGGAAATCTCAGACCTCGAGTGGCATTTATTAGGACTATTTATTGAATAAAATAAAAATGTAAATAATATATCCCTAAAATTCGATCACAAAATGTTAATAATTGTATAGTAACGAATACTTAACCTATTCAGACATTGTGAAGTCGAAATAGATGAATATCGATTACTGAAATAAAGAAATTGAATGTTATTCAGTAATGCCAATTGCGAAAAGCGAAATACAGGTTTAACAATGTTAATTACATGTACTGCGGTTTTCTCTTGCAATTATAACAGAACTACGTCTTCATTATCTGCTGAAATCATAATTTAATTTAAACTTTTTATAGTATAACACAAATAACCTGATTAATAAATTAATTAAATGAACAATTGTTATAAAGGAGTGTCATTTTCTTTGAATACAATGGACATGGAATTAGAAGATGAAGGTGTAGGTGTCGAAATAGAATTTCGCACATTATTTAGTACAATGCATTCATGCTCATCGATTTACGTGGAAACAGTTGGCGACAGCTGACTAAACAAAAGAACGACAATGCGATAAATTGATAGTGATAAATCGAGCTGCAGAAATTATCGCGATGTATGACTGTGATTGGTTGGAATTCAAAATTTTATTACACTTCATTGGCCGAAAATGGAATGACGTCATATAAACGAAATAGTCAGAGAAAATTGTAAAAAAATTCAACAAATCAATGGGCATCATTAATAGAGTTTTAAAACCATCATTAGTACAAAAATCAACTCGTACTCGTCTTTATCAAATAACAGCTCGACCAGTCTTATGTTATGGGAGTGAAGCGTGGACTATAAGGAGAAAAGATGAAAGCAGACTAACAGCTTGCGAGATGAGATTCATGCGCCGAACACTAAATGGGATCGAAAGAAAAATGAAGATATCCTTCAAGAACTTAATGTGTCATCAATACTGGACTGTCTCTCCAGATATCAGTTAAACTGGAAGGAACACGTCTCAAGAATGGTTTCATCCAGGATCCCTAAGGCAATAATGAAGTATCGTCCAAATGGGAAACGGTCACTTGGTCGACCTATGAAAAAATGGCAAGAAAATCGCTTTTGTGCGAGATCGTGCGTATTTGATTGGTTTCCGCACAAAACCAATCCACGGTAAGTCTAAAATTCCACATTCAGTATTCCCAACCTGATACAAATAACAATTTCCCTCTTCTTACCGCTTAAGTGACATATTGATTTTACTGCTTTAGGCTTTTAACATATTATTTTTAGAGACGTTCAATATAGTAATAATTATAAATTGGAAACTTACCACTGCAATTTCACCTAAATTGCACTGTTAATTATTGTTTTTAAATATTTGCAAACATTAAGTAAACTCTAAATCATTACATAACCTTACCGTTTGTTTTAAGTTCGCATTTATAGACTGGAGGGAAAAAAAGACAGACGTATAACACGGCCTGCTGGAGTATAGTAAACACAGAAAACATCTTAAAGCAACAATGTTGAAGATAGGTATTTTTGTTTTCCAAATTTGCCGTCATTGAACAGAAACGAAGATGGAGATTTCATTGCAACTAATTAGAAATTCCTCTTTCAGGTATGTAATAGACGATCTTCGCACAAAATAATGTACGATACACGAGCGGTATGTTTTCTTTCAATTCTCGGAAATTAAAAAAGCTCATCTACGTTTCGCTTTTTCAAACTTTTCCTCGAACATGAAAACTTCAACATACCGCTCTTGTAACGTATATTAATATTTCAGGCCGTAAAAGTTCTTTTGGGACTAGTACATGATGATGATGATGATGATGATGATGATGATGATGATGATGATGATGATGATGATGATGATGATGATATTATTATTATTATTATTATTATTATTATTATTATTATTATTATTATTATTATTTTTACACCATCTTCTTGTCTATGCGGATGACGTGAATATGTTACGAGAAAATCCACAAACTATTAGGGAAAACACGGAAATTTTACTTGAAGCAAGTAAAGCGATAGGTTTGGAAGTAAGTCCCGAAAAGACAAAGTATATGATTATGTCTCGTGACCACAATATTGTACGAAATGGAAATATAAAAATTGGAGATTTATCCTTCGAAGAGGTGGAAAAATTAAAATATCTTGGAGCAACAGCAACAAATATAAATGACACTCTGGAGGAAAAGAAATTCCGGCGAAAGCTATACAATATCTGTTACTAGTGAAGGTATTTCTAGCAAACAGTTTCTTCTAGTTACACCAGGCCTGCACTTCTGTTGGGGATGATCGACTTCTGCGTAGAGTTGTTTACATTTCAAGATCCATCAGTGGCGGCATGTAATTTTCAAAAAGGATTGTAATAAATTAATTGTATTTATAATGCGTTATCTCATTTCAAAGTTTTCAAATATGCTAGATTTCCTGTCGGTAGTTTCTTTGAGATTTCTTTGCACCTAGCCTGCTTTAGATTTTCGAAAACGTTCCTCCTATCATCACCTACGTAAACATAAATTTGTAGTATTTAAGTAATGAACCTTGACAGTCACTATTCATTTCAATACAAAATGAACAGAACGAGTGATGTCCTTAATTTAATAGTAGCCTATATAAATAAATAATCAATATACAGTTCGTAATAATGAACTTCCCCGAAAATTCGTCTATTCCATAAATCTTAATATGAGCTATGTTGAAATGTGGTTTAATATTGAAATGACGAGTAGAAATAAAGTACGTCCGCTCAAATGAGAGCCACTCGGAACGTGCGATTGGACACACTTACCGCAGGGAGCAAGTAGGCACGCGACTCCGAGCAGGTTCCTTGTAAACAACGCTGCGTTGCCGTCTCTTCCTTCTGAAGACTGAAGTGAACCTTCGTGTGCGTCTTGTAAATACAGAACTAAAACACGAACACCTCCTATTCAAAGTCTGTTGAGTCACTATTTAAATCAATTATACAAGATTCCAAGCTAGCTTCTAAGCCGCGATAATCACACTCTTTTGTCTTTACATGTTCGATATACTTTACTCAATGCTTTTATTGTTAATGTCATCAATCACAGTTACTATTAAATCGCGTACTTCTTGAACACTTTTATTTCCCAATGCATTTTCTCACCGGACATTTCTCTACAGTTCCAACTAAACGAATTCTATGGCAATGGTAGGGGGCAGTCGCAGTACAACATGGCCATATTTCGATGATAGTTCGTCAATTACATACATATTTTTTTCTGTCATGGCTACGTTTTATCTCTTGTAGCAGATGTAACTTTGTTGTTGGGACTGGCGAGGGCAAAGGGATGTTATTTTCACGTTTTAATGACATCTATTGTTGATCTAGTGGTAGGTACAGGATTAACAATACGGGAAAGGTATGGGGCATTAACCATAATAATGTTAGACGGTTCTTCCAGCCGTTTTAGCAAACATTCCTCAAACCATTCTTCAAATATTTTAGAATTCATAGTCCCGGGACATCACACATACTTTGGTGGGTAACGAATAGTGCTCCTGGAATGAAACCATTTCTTCCCCCCCGCATATAAAAATACTATTCGTTGTCCTTTACCTGAAGAAAAATTGTCATCACAATAACTTGACCCATCTGACCAACGACACTTTACTCTGTCATGGGTATCGTACCATGTTTCGTCTAAGTATACTTCTTCACAACTCAGTTGTCGATAATACTCTATATTCCGTAAATACGAAGACCGCCACATCCGTATTCGTAATGATTCCATTGCTGCTGGTTGAGGTCCATGAATTTTATATTTAAACCCCATTGAATGTAATAGTTCCATTAAAGTATTTCTTTGATACGGAAACTCATATTGGGTGCCTTGTGTTTTATTACGCATTGCATTGAGAAGTTTGACGTTGGAGCTATTTTATTTTTGATTTATATTATATGGAACACAAAAGCCACAATATGCATTTACGGTCTTCTGCCTTGTTCTGAACTAACTGTATTATACTTGCGGAGTCGTCTGAAACCGAATACCATATGAACTTGTTCTCGGAGCACCGACTTAGATCTGTCAACAGCGCTGGCGTACCAACAACCAGCCGCGTGCTTCAAGCCTGAAACACCTGACGCCTCCCGCTCAAGGTAGGTGCAAGCGGCTCAACTATAAGTTGGATGAGACACAGTAAACAAGCAATTCTTTCGTCTTCAACAACAAAATAATCATATCCCATTTCCTTTGGAAGTAGTATTCCTTCACGGATTTAGATTTTGCCATGTTCCAGTTCTTTTCAAACTGCAGTGCGTTTATATATTTATTTATTTAGTTATTTAGTCATCCACTTATTCATTTATTTGGCTGCAGTCCGTTACAATGCTGAATTACAGCTTTCACCTCCGGTCATATAGCTATCACTCACTTATTAACATTAAATTTACATATCGTTTTATTAGTAGTAAAACCAGTTAAGTCCAGTAATGCAAGTTTTGTAAAACAGGAATTTAATGCGCGAAAAATCATCATAAATTCTTCAAATATTGGTTTGTTTCCTACAACATTTCGGACTTATTTCATTTTAGTAGAATACAGACCACGGAAAGACATGTCGGGGACTGTACTTAACTTATTTCACACAAAAAGTGGAATTAATCGGTTTTACTAGTAGCCTAATAGGACGATATATACATAGGTAGATCTTCTTACAATATATGCACACATACACTTTAAAATTTATTTTACATGTCTTTTAACTTATTTATTTCCCTCATTCATTTTTCTCCGACTTTCCAAAGGTATATTCCTAAGGATTTTATTATCTGTTCATTTGTAATGCTTGATAGCGTATTGTGTACCTGCCGCCGCGAGAACGAATGTTGATGCAACCGAGCGTAACTAGAACGCTATGACCACACTGGTAGAAAAGGGAGTGGGGTAGAAGGGGTAAGAAGGCAGTCGCTCTGAGGAGCTACAGTTCTGCAGGTCTGAGTTACACAATGCTGTAAAAATAAATGTTTTGAAAAAATTACAGTAACAAAACAAGAAGATTTAAGCAAGAAATACTTCAAGTAAAAATGACTGACATGAATATAGACACTAGGTTATTGGGAAGCCACCCTGTGCAACTGAACTCAGCAAAAGAAAAAGATATGCGCAGTTTATTCAAATTCCTGGAACCAAATGATGTTGCTTGGTACGGAGAATTTTTCCTGCAAACCAGAAGTGAAAATGGACAAGGAGCTACTGATGGTGAACTAAATCTTAATGATTAACTTCACTTCCTGTTAAAAAAAGAATAACTTATGTTCCAAATTTCATACAAAATGATTTATGTTCACATTTTGTTAAAATATGTTTAAGATTTTAATTTTTGTGTTCTGTTTACGTCTAAGTCGTATTTTTGTATTAATATAGGCCTACTGTGTAACATAACAATGTAATACTTCTATATAAAAGGGGATCGTGAACAGCTGTTCTCCATAAAAAGAGCCCATATAAGCATCACTTCGAACATCATTACCTATATGAAAACTGAAAAAAAAAAACTTAGTTTATACCCTAGATCATATATGTAACAGATAGGTCATCGCTATGTTAAAATCATTTGCACTTTGAAGAGAACAACCGCCAGGATCGCCACCCGTCCGCCGTAAACGAACACGAGATGGCAGTACAGTCCCTAATGCAATTCAAATGGGAATTATAACGTGACTCGTTACGTAACAACTAGATGGCAGCGTAGTAAACCTGACAAAAGTTGTTAACGTCAAAGCCTATAAGGCCGACCTATCTGGGGTGTATAATAGGAAAGAGTATTTTTTGTATAATGTTGCAACGAGTAAAAAAGTAATATATAAAAAGTTATGCATAGTTTAATTCTTTATTCCTGTTTCTCTCAAAAAATGGTCCCCTGTCATAGGCCCCTATTACATAGAACTCCTCAATTGTGTGTGTTATGTTTACATTTCCTGTTGTATCACATATTCCTCTCATATGCGAACTGCCTTTCTCCAGGAAATAACGTTTACAGCGTTGTCAGTTTGCATTATGTTTTAAAAATTGTTTGCAGAACTAAAAGTTACCTTTGTTCGAATCAAATTTCTGCACATTTAAAGAACAAACTAAAATTCATTCAATCATATATCATCATAATGCACTGCTCTCTTAAATTGACTGAGTTGCCTATAATGAGAATTCAATCAATGGCTTTCCCAAAACACGCTAATGTTTCATATAAAACAATTGTTTTTCCTCAAAAAGGAAGTAAAAAGATCAAAATCATAAAAAAACTTTTTTTTTTAAATATCTCAAAGAATAACCCCCCAAAATTAACAACATTATTTACGGATAACCCAATATAGTGCTGTCACGTATATTACGCATTCAATTTAGTTCCTGATAATTGATAACATGCGCACAATATCGAATTCTCTTGCCTCTTTATAATTATATTGTTTAATATATCGAAATGTGCAGATCTTCAATCTACAATAATTTATCAAGGTGACGCTACAATTTGTCTTAAGAAATAATGGTTGATCCATGTTTTCCGACTGATGGCATGGGCTCCACCCAGTGGGTGCGGTCCAGGAAGTAAAAAAAAATCCATTCTAAGATAGGGACAGTTAAGTGCTTTTGTTATCCGTCTATCTAAGACCAGAGGACGTCCTATAGATTCCAGAAGAATTTTGGCAGGAAGTTTAGAAGAAGCCATTGCAATAGTGTGAAGAAAGATGCAGGGGAAAAAACTACTATTTCATATTATACAGAAATTTAACACAATTGTATAAATTGAATAAACCAAGCATAGTTTCGTGCATAACTTAAAACAGATCTAATATTAAATTTCCCTCAAAATCAAGTAGAACTATGGTCTGTCCAAAACAACTTGCGACTTGACAAATGACGTCTTTAGCATGTTACCATGGCAACCATTCAAATCAACCAATCACAAGAGACGCGTAACCATGGTAACGGGACGGTGTTGCCGTGTCTATGTTTACATGTTGCACGTAAATCGTTGTGATGTATAGAGAGTCGTAAAGCAAGTAGTCAATGTAAATAATTTTGTTTTTACTATGATTTACTGTATTATTGTAATTTCAACCATTCATTCATTCATTCATTCATTCATTCATTCATTCATTCATTCATTCATTCATTCATTCATTCATTCATTCATTCATTCATTCATTTATTATTACAGACATGGAAATCCTACACATACAACCCAAAAACCAAAAACTCAACACACTAGAACACTACCGAGTAAATGACGCTATAGATAAATTGAACGAAGACATTTACTCGATTGTGACATGGACAAAGAAACTCCATCTTAAAATCAATCCTGGAAAGACGGACCCAAACGGCAAACCGACGTTGTAAAACACCTTGACATTTCCCCCGTTAAAGTAAGTACAGTGCATATCCCTTTCAGTTCTTCAGAAAAAATCTTCGCATTCACATGGATAATAATCTCACCTGGGACATGCAGATCACAGAAACCTGCAGAAAAGTATATTCTATTATCCGTGTGCTAAAAAGGATAAATGTTCATCTCCCCTCTTGCTTAAAAAAGACCCTTGTGCAGACACTTGTATTTCCCTATTTTGACTATGCTGACATTTTACTGACTGACCTTTCCAGCGACAACAAAACGAAACTTCAACGTCCTCATAATTTGTGTGTACGTTTTGTAAGCAATGTTCGTAAATATGATCATATCACCCCATCCCTGGAAGCAATAGGTTGGCTTAAACTAGATAAGAAAAGAAATTTACATTCACTTCTCTTTCTCTTCGAAATTTTGAACACTTCTATTCCTTCGTACCTGTCGTCTCGCTTCACTTACCTTTCTTCCCACCATAATCTGAACACACGCTCTCGTCATGAAACAATACTAACAATACCATCCCATCGCACCTCCTCATACTCATCTTCTTTCACAATAGCTCTGCTAAGACTCTGGAATTCGCTACCTGCTAGCATCAGGGACTGTCGAATAAAATTGAATTCAAACGCAAACTTGGGTCTACTAGGCACTTGGTCAGTAATTGATTTCTTGTAAATAGTTCTCTTAATCTATCACAAAATATTTCAATATCCAGTAATTTCATCACTATACAATTTTGTTTTTCTATGATAAATTATCTAGCTTTAATTAGTGAGGTAATATTTTCGTACTTTGATTTTTATTGTAATTGTAATTGTAAATTTAATACTAATTGTAATTTAATTTATAATTGTAATTGTAAATCTAAAACTAATTGTAATTTTATTCTTCATATTATACGTAGTTGGAATCTCCTGGAAGAGGGGCAGAGAAGGCCTGACGGCCTTATCTCTACCACGTTAAATAAATAAATACTAAATACTAAAATATTAGAACAATATGAAATATACAGACACACTAAAAAACACCCTGATCAAAATCACAATACACAGATCAATTTCAGAACACACACACTATTTGACACCACATTTCAACACTTTCAACAATCGAACGCACCCACACAACAGGCAGCGAAGTTCGAGTTGACGCCGCGATCTTTGAGGATGGTGTGAAGAAGCACCGAAACAGCTATAAGCCGCACATGCTTACGCAATTAACACGAGTAAAATCGCCATTTAATCAATTATTTATAATTAAATCGATAATAATACTCAACTACTATATACAATATAATCATATTACAGAACATAACAGTAAATATGATACACATAAACTGTAAATTCTCTATAAATTCAATATATGCAATTAATTCATTTAACGAAATCAACTCCGTTACAGTGAACAAAAACATATATTCTGAGATTATGAAATTCATATCTTTTACTATAACCGCCAGTAAAAATTTGTCTAAGCTAAGAAAATGTTCTTCCTACGTCACATGACGTTACTGGGACAACATAATAACAAAAATCAATAAATAAATTAGCAATATTTACATTTTACACAATATATAAAAAATAATTCATTTTTCTTCAAAACCTATCCCGTTTCAGTAAACGAAAAGATATATTCTGATGCTATGGAATGCAAATCTGTTACGAACATCACATAAAATTTGTTTAAACAAAGATAATGTTCTTTCTACATCATTTAACGTTATAGGGGCATATTTATAATACATTACATCAGTGATGTCAAAGCAAGCGCATTTTTCTGACCTTGACGTCGTGTGCGAGCATCAAGCGCTAAATATGGAAAGAGGAAGGGTTGTGTATATGAATAAGGAACCTGTTGGATTAAGAAAACAGTGGTGCACAAACTTCAAACGGAACGTGAAATTTTATGTTGTTATTTTTATATGGCTTCTTTCTGTTTGATATTATCTATATTGTCTGTAAGACAAAAGTACTAATACCAATTTCTTAATATTGCAGTTGTGTTTTAAATGTTAATAACATAATAAAGAGTTAAGAAGGAATATTCACATAAATTCCATAGTAGTACAACTATGCTGTACTAAATGGATGAAACACATCATTCATAAAGAAAGTGATATCCCAAAAAAGAGACTGAGTATGACATAATAAGTTGGAATTGATACTGATGGTACCTTTAGCCTTATAAAAGTAATCAATGAACTAATCAAAACAATATTACAGTACAAAGCAAAGTTACCTAGATGCTATGTATGTTTTAAGTGTAACTAATATTCAATAACAAACCTTTTTATCGCATTATGCTTTTAAGGTGATATTTGTGAGCAACTTCCTATCATCAGAATAGTTTTATTTTCCCTGGCAGAGTTAAGGCCATCAGGCCTTCTCTTCCACTCAACCAGGATCAAATCACATACAGAAAAATACATACCGGTATACAAATATTAACTTATCAGAATATTAAATTATTTTCTCGAAATCTGCTGAAGCTATAGAGCTGACATTTTTACAACACATGGGCATGTATCTTTTGCTTATGATGTAACAGTAGTTGCTTTGTTAATTCATTTCCTTACAAACAATTTCCATGCGAATATTTTCAAAATATTATGTATTTACGGTTTATTAGATTTACGAAAAAATTCTGTAGGGGAGAGTCGGGTAGTATCGGACGTCGGGTAATATCGGACAGTGAGTTTATTTCATCTTACCACACGATGATAGTACCTGATTGACATGGTTACGTTTCTGTGATGTCGCATAGAGAAACGTAAACATGTCATTCAGGTACTACCACATGGTGGTAGATGGAAGACACGCACTGTCCGATATTACCCGACGTCCGATACTACCCGACTCTCCCCTAAGGCTACTAAATAAATAGGTCTATACCTGAAAATTTCACTTTTCTATTTAAAAAGTTGAGAAAACATTTCTTTTGGATAAAAAAAATTAAACTTGTGAAAAATGAGCATTAAAATTAAAAGTTTCATTCTTATAATGCACTTAAATTTCTCAGACAGATGTAAAAATTACCATGGATACAGTTTTAATTAGTTCTCTTCCCTTTATCTATTGAATCAGTGCTGGCCATCCCTGAATATAGCACGAACCAAGCGGCATATACTACTTCTTTCGTCTGTCTCTTTCCTTTCCGCTGTAAAGCGCTCAGGCTCTCCTGGGCTCTAAAGCGCGCGCTTGCTCCTATGGGCGTCAACTGACATGACTGCATTACATAATTATTATTTAATGAACTCATGCGTATCAGGAGTGGATCAGACAGCACGTTTGCACATCTCCTTTTTATGTTAGGTTAGGTTCTTTTCAAACTGAAATGACGAGTGAAGCGTAGGACAGTTAAAATTACTCTAACCTAACCTTTTTATGTTAAGTTGGGTTAGGATAGGTTAGGTTAGGTTAGGTTAGGTTAGGTTAGGTTAGGTTAGGTTAGGTTAGGGTAATTTTAACTGTACGTTTCACTCGTCATTTCAGTTTGAAAAGAACCTAACCTAACATAAAAAGGAGATGTGCAAACGTGCTGTCCTGATCCATTCCTTGCGTATCTGCTTGCAATTCTACCCCGCTTTTGCATCCACGTGACGTAACAGATGTACCAGAAGAAACTACTCGATCCGCTGTACGTTTGGGATCAGAAATGCGCTGTCTGACAAGTCATAAAAATGTCCATATGGATTTAACGAGATTTGGGATCACACTCTGCAATTCATGGTGAACAAAGACGTCGTTGCATCACATTTTCTAGGCTTGCACCCATTTTCGTGCTATAATTTCAACGATTTTCCATTATCAACTCATTATCATCGCCTGCCACAAGAAAGTACTCGAAATTGATGATGTACAAATGACGATTCACATGTGAACAACTTCTTCAGCTAAAACAGATTAACCCAGAGAAATGCATAATTTCCCTCCGCTGCCCGTGCACACAAACGGAAGGCAGGACCATGTACACAACGCCGGAACTAGCGTGACGACGGGGCAGCACTACAATCGATATGTGTGACGTCTACGGAAACTCAAACTTTTACAGCACGCCTTTCTTTTATCAGCGATAGCTGTTCAGTTCGTGCATTCTCGTCAGAGGGGCTTTAGTTTAATATCTCCTGGAATAGCAAAGAGGATAGTCGGCTCCGAGATGTGTCTATATGTATGTAGTCAACCGCAATGGAGCAACAGTTAGCATGCCTGACTGTGAAATGAGCGGGACCCAGGTTCAAATCCTGGTTAGGACAAGTTACCTGTTGAGGTTTTTCCGGGTTATTCCCTCAGCCCCTCAAGACCAAATTCTGAGTAATTTTCGGCGCTGAACTCTGGGCTCATTTCGCTCAAATTATCACCTACATCTCATTCACACGCTAGATAACTTTAGCAGTTGAAAAAGCGTCGTAAATTAACCAATTAAACTGTATGTATGTATGTATGTATGTATGTATGTATGTATGTATGTATGTATGTATGTATGTATGTATGTATGTATGTATGTATGTATGTATGTATGTATGTATGTAATGTTTGTATGTAATGTATGTATGTAAGTTATGTAATTTAATGTATGTATGTAATGTATGTATGTATGTAATGTAATGCAATGTAATGTATGTATGTAATGTAATGCAATGTAATGTATGTATGTAATTAATGTAATGTATGTATGTGTGTATGTATGTATGTAATGTAATGTAATGCAATGTATGTGTGTAATTAATGTAATGTAATGTAATGTATGTATGTATGTAATGTAATGCAATGTAATGTATGTGTGTAATTAATGTAATGTATGTATGTGTGTATGTATGTATGTAATGTAATGTAATGTAATGCAATGTATGTGTGTAATTAATGTAATGTATGTATGTATGTAATGTAATGCAATGTAATGTATGTGTGTAATTAATGTAATGTAATGCAATATAATGTATGTGTGTAATGTAATGTAATGCAATGTAATGTATGTAAGTATGTAATGTAATGCAATGTAATGTATGTGTGTAATTAATGTAATGTAATGCAATGTAATGTATGTAAGTATGTAATGTAATGCAATGTAATGTATGTATGCATGTAATGTAATGCAATGTAATGTATGTGTGTAATTAATGTAATGTAATGCAATGTAATGTATGTGTGTAATTAATGTAATGTAATGTATGTATGTATGTATGTATGTATGTATGTATGTATGTATGTATGTATGTACAGTATGTATGTATGTATGTACAGTATGTATGTATGTATGTACAGTATGTATGTATGTACAGTATGTATGTATGTATTTTTTTACTGTATGCTCCGTTACATAGTAACACTACATACAATTCTTGAACTACTTTAAACTCTTTGAATTATAATTAGGGTTAGGATTACGAATGAACTATTTCGATTACAATTATCATTACAATGTATGTATGTATGTATACGTACGTAAGTGAGAAATTTAGGGAGTTCCTCGAAGAAAGTTTAGACCTTGTATCTCCTCCTATTCCCATAAAATATTTCTATCATATTTTACACTCAAATCCTCTTTTTGAGTATAATGGTACGTCATCTTAAGTACACCAATAAAGTTTATGTCTCCAAAGTTCCAGAGAGATGTCTTTTATCGATATCAACGTAATCTAATGACGGTCGCTTCGAGATGACATGTGTTTTTAAGTAAACTAAAATAACTTGTATGTCAGCGGCCTGAAGAGGTTTTACACTCAGAGGACATGATTCCTTTCCCCAGAAAGAGAAAGAAACGTTCTCTGGTAAGCTTCATATTCCATATTTACTTTGATTGAATTTCCTGTTTTTTTTTTTTTTAACTTCATATGATTTTCGCTTTCACTTCGAAGAAAATGGCTGAATATGTCATTTTAATGGTGAAAATATTTATGTCCTCATGATAATATCTGGATTCATATATTTCATGAAAAATAAAGCTGGAGGTGAATTTCACTAGAAGAGTAGGCCTATATGTAACTATAAATTACTATAATAAACAGAAATGAGAAATTCAATGAATCTGATATAGATCGCCTCTTCTCATGGTACATTTTCATTTGTATGAGCTGACAGACAAGAGTTATTTCAAATTATTATGCCAATGCTATTATTATTATTATTATTATTATTATTATTATTATTATTATTATTATTACTATTATTATTGTTAGCCTATTATTATTATTATTATTATTATTATTATTAGTGCTTTTTTTCTGGAGAAAAAGGTGGCGGAAGTCTGTGTAGAACATATAACAGCGGAAGATAGATGATCACTGTCCAGTACACGGGAATTTTGTCGTTTATAACCTTCTTTTTCGTCCAATTTTAAGACTTTCAAGGCCTAATTGGAATTCAAACAAAAATTATGTTAGGATCGCCGTTCCGTTAGAAAGAAGCACTGATTAATATTATTATTATTATTATTATTATTATTATTATTATTATTATTATTATTATTACAAACGATCAGGAATAAAACACATCAATTTTAATTGCAATTGTGGGTTGGTGGAATTTCAAAATGGAAAATAAGTCTTTGCTTTTCTCAGTGTGACATTCTCTCTTAGAAAGAAAACGATGATAATGTAGATCCCAAAACATGGAAGTTAGACTATGTGATAGTCTTTAGATATACGCGTGATTTCATCACCTGAACAGATTTAAATGTGCCTTCTTTCTTTTCTGTATTGAGGAATATACAGAAAACTTTACAAGTTTTCAGGATTAGGCTTCCGAGTATTTTGTGTATCACGGTGGATTACACAACTCATATAGTCACTTGTTTTGTTAATGTAATATGAAGAGTTAGGGTAAAGTTAATAGTCTATCTTGGGCCCAATATTTAAATTCGTGCGATTGGACTTACAAATTGTTACAATACTTTACGATTTTGAGTTGTAATTATAGGAATAGTGTGTGCATCGACTTTGATAAAAACCGGTTTACACACGCCCTAGAAGAGGATGACTGTCCAATGAAGGAAACATAGTAGGAAAGTGAGCAATCTCTAATTCATTTTCGATGCTGTTGTCGATATTGCATTGATCGATCTGAACCTTAACACGTAATTTGGTCATTTGCGAAGTAAATACTCAGTACATTACCTACAAGTTTATACAAAGAGGATTGATTATAACGGATACTACTAGTGTTCCCAACCTGCATTAAGTAAACTTCTGTAGTCTTTAGAAAAAAAAATTGGTACATATACCAGGATACTTTATACAGAGACATCATTTTATTTTTACTAACATTTTTAAAATTACCTTGGCTATACCTCTGGATCAACGCCGTTTGCTACCCCCTTCCACTACTGGAGTTCGATGATACTGGCGTAATATATAAACAAATCATTTTACTAGGTATAGGAGGAAAGAAAAGTAGTTCATCCATTTACGTAAACTAGGAAATATAGCGCTTTTGATTTTGATCATTTTCATTAGGTTTTTGTTTAATCAAAATACAGTACAGTATTAACAATGAGTGTTTTTACTCACGAACTGAGCTGTCCATGCGGACGTATTCATTATGCAGTGTATATTATACTGTCTACAGCACATTAGCCTACAATATAGAGAATGAAGTTAAATAAAAAAATAATCATAATACGGATATTTAAACGCAATGTTTAAAATTGTGGCCGTTCATTTCGATACAGGCTTCAGTTCTAATGTGCACATTATCGCACTATAGACTATTGTACCTAATCCCAATTACCAGTTTCGTCCTTCGTACTAGTAACTCATGTTGAAATAATTCTGTACCTACTCTATAAAAGAGTACCTTACGTACTGTAAATTCAATCTTCACTTCTGCTCGACCCGAAAAGATAAAATTACTCAGACATACTATCTACTATCCCTCCAAGTGGTTATGTCGTAGGGTCGTAGAAAGGGAGGAAATCACGTGGCAGTTAATTACTTAACGAGGCCCTTTTATTTAAGTTATTTTAAACAGTTCTATAATATTACATAGACGTCCAATTCCCAACAGAAATTAATGTTCTGAGAAAAGAGCTAAGACAGCCCAGCCACTAGCTGGCGAATAAAAGCTGGTGGGGGAAACCGGGATGCGACATAGGCAAACGGACGACAGTACCTGTGCGAAAATGATTCAATATTGAAAGCTCTTTCGTCACTGGAAAACGCGAACATATTTTTGGAACGTACTGTTTACTATGACCGTAAGGATACTATGATTGTATATGCGGTCTTGGATCTGTGTGGAGGACGGTTGAACTTCATTAGTTGAAGGGGTGGGAGTGGAGTACATTCAAAAACTCAGGGAATATAAAAATTGAATTAAAAATAAAATGATGTCCCTGTAATATATTTCTATGGTAACACAAGACAAATCTAGAAGCTGTAAACTAAAATATAGGAACTATGGCGGAAGAAATTCGCTTCACAAAATCAGAAAGAGGCTCTGACAAATTAATATATCTTGACTACATGTACACGAGACTTAGAGAAAATAAGAATGGAGTTGTTTGGCGCTGTGACATGCGTGGCGGGTGTAATGCAACAGTCACGTTATCAGAAGATGGAAGCAATGTCGTCAAAGAACCGTCTGAACACAAGAATCATTCTGCAGACTGGGGAAGGATTAAGGCAAAGGAATGTGTAGAGAACATGAAGGCAAGGGCGGGAACTTCCCGAGAACCAACGTCTGTCATGATTCAAAATGAGTTACAGCGTATTGTAAGCGAAGCCAATGTGAATCTACCGAAGAAACCATCTATTAAAAAAACTGTGCGCCGTGCCAGGAAGCTGCTCCTACCACCTGAACCAAGAAATATTGACGAACTGAACGTTATAGCCGACAGATACACTAAGACCGTACAAGGAGAAAGGTGGTTGTTGTATTTTGAACCGGAGGACAACGTGAAACTTATCATATTTGCCACTAATTCACGTTTAAATAAATTCTTACGGTCCCATTTTTGGATAATGGACGGTGTGGCAAATTGTCTATCTGCGACGAATTGTCCCTATTACCAATTTTCTGTGGCAAATTATCCCAGTTACTAATTTTCTGTGGCAAATTATCCCAGTTACCAATTTTCTGTGGCCAATTGTCCGGAACCGAATACTCACAAGGGAAGAGTTTCTGTTCGAACAGGAATTTCGTATCCAAAATTTGTATACAGGCCCATCTTTACATCTCTCTAAAGCTCCCAAAAGCATTCGTTTGTGTAATGTGTGGTTTGTCTGTTAGAGCACTGTATAAGTTGAGGGGTGGGGAGAGCACTGCACAAGTTAAGGGGACGGGACACCTTACCCTACCTTAGCCTAGAAACTAGTGCGAGTGGTAAAATGTCTGAAGCCCATTTAAGAACATTTTCTCCAACGTTCTGTCTGAAAATATTGCAGCTAATCAAAAATGTTCACTGTTGTGTGAGTCATTGAATACGCACAAGGACGCAATCTTAATAAATGAATCATTCCAAGCCTAGGACATGGAATGTATGATCATTACACCTAAAAAACTAAATATATCCAGCCTCTGGATATCTCTTTCCTTAGACAATACAAAATATATGCTCGGAGGATAACAGATTGCATAAGGACTCTTGCTGATAATCCAGAACTTAACTTGGGAAATCGAGTGTTTATAATGAAAATGCACTCTGTTATTCATAACCAGTTGTCTGCTCCAGTGTACCGTCCTATGCTTCAATATCCCTGCCAGTCTGCTGGTTACGTGAATCCTGAACAAGTCTCGGACTTCAAAAATGTAATTCAGGTGGCATTTGATTTTTCAGCACTGGAGTGTGGTTCAGGAGATTGTTCAGGTGTTGCTTCTGCGTGTTGTGCTTATTGCTCTGCTCCATGCTGTTTCATGCATTTTATAGAGAATCCTCATGTACATGTTTAAAGAAGTGTATTGACCAATACCAACCAAACGGAGAGTTACACAAATGAATGCTTTTAGGGTTTTCATCACCATTTTGAGGTAAGTCTCTGTACAAATTTTTAACCAAAAATTCCTGTTCGAGCCGAAACCCTTCCATTGTCAGTACATTACCTACAACTTTATACAAGGAGGATTGATTATAACTGCTGCTACTAGTGTTGCAAACCTGCATTAAGTGAAATTCGGTAGTCTGCAGAAAAAAAAGTGGTACATACACGAGGGTATTTTATATAAACCGAAAATGTTCACATCTCAATAATTGACAGTATATCGATGACTAATAGCACAAAGGTTGTATATTCAAAAAATAAAAATCTATAATTTTGATACCAGTTGACTTGTCTTGGTGTAATTTTCATTCTTGTCCTTCCTTGAACAAAATACCATAACATTTATGACAAGATAAAACCCCAGGATTGCCTGCTCTCAAATACTTTTTTTTTGTCATTTCCGACAAACTGTGTTTTCTGGACATAGCACCTTTGAATTCTTAACCATCGATGTCATTATAATAATAGAGCTGCCAAACTTTTACGTGTCGTCATTATTGCTTAGTTTATCGTTATTGTGTCGCATCTCTCAATGTCACCATTTTCACAATTTTCTTCATTGCCGGTGATGTCTCTTTAAATATCTTAAAGTTCCGCAGTTCACCCCATAGATTGAAAGGTAAACTACATGACCCCACTCTAACGCGTCTACAAATTCACAACAAATAGCGTAATTAATTTCACCAGTGACTAGTTGCGGAATTCTCTCTGACTGGTTTGAAAATTTTCATTTGGTTGATGAATAAAAATTATCTTCACATTTGATCACCTTCTTGACAAATATTAGAGATTACGAACATATATGGAATGAAAATTTTCTTGTTGACAGTTATGTAAAACGCCTGTAATTCAAGATGATTTTTTTTTTTTTTTTTTTTTTTTTACTGTTAGTTGTACCGATTTGATTTTATAATTGGTGTATACAGTATATATATAATTATAGTGTTTAGTATTTATTTATTGCTACATACAATACAAAATAAATATATTGTTGACGCAGCGCACATCCCTTTGAACAAGCTCGTGTTTCGGGGGCGGTTCCTATATTAGTAACTATTTTGTACTAAAAGGAACATATTAAAGATTGCTTAAAACTACAAAACCAATACAATTACGAAGATAAAAGTAGAGAATCAAGTCAAGAACAGAATACTTATAAGTAGACTTCGTGGAATTGCCACGAGAATCGCAAGATTTACTGCGAACGCGGTATAGACTGTATGAGAAGGGGGCGTGCAACGGATGGAGTATGCCTCTGATGTAAACACTGAGCAGTATACTGCGGTTACAATAAAACCTGTATCCTGCATTCAAGAAATATAATGAATGATCATTGCAGTAGGAAATGTCTAAACATGTAAATACACGATTATTTTATAGTGAGATATATTAACTCTTAAAATGTAACGTAAGATACTCACATCATCCTTGAATATGTGCATTGCAGTGAAGAGTTACGTACATTTTTAGCGACTGCAAAGTAATCTCCTCCGATGGTCAATTAAACAGTTTTTATATTGGGAAAATGTACGTTCAACATCACACGATGTAATACGTGCATATTTGAAGAACGGAAAATCACTACTTTTTAGTACACCAACTTCAGGCATCTTGTCGTGACCTCATGGTACATCATTTACAGTACGAAGTAGTGAATAGGCAGAATTTTTAGCAATAATGTTTCTCAACATACATTTTACTTTTTCTGAAATTAGTGAATTGTTATTTTGGATAACGGTTTGTGATACTTTATCCACTATATTAGACGATTCTAAAAGGGTGATGCTTTTGGACAAGATTTTAAAATTAGAATCAATGAACAGAATATCTTCCAATAGCTGTTCAGAAGGCAATGATTTTACAGCTGCAACAGCGGAACTGTCTGTGCTATCCAATGCATCAATTACCTCCATTATTTTGCTGTAATGTTCTGCACAATAATTAACAACATCCAACCACGTTCCCCAACGGGTCAAGACTGGCTGCGGGGGTAAGAGTATTCCAGGGGCAATTATTTGGAACAGCAACACTCTCATTGTAGTATGTTTGATTGAATTCTTGTCTGCACTGAACAAATGTTAAGCTTTGACTATTCCAGCCACAGTAATGCAAAAACAAGTGCTTACATAGGTATACATTAGCTGTAGCTGCTCTATCTATTTCAACTGGTCACATCTCTTAACATGAACTGCTTATACTACGAGACCGGGCGGTCGCTCACCTCCTCTATACTACCGTACATCGGCAACCTGATTGCATGCTGCGTGTGACAATTCAACGAAGTCTACTTATAACTAAATAAATATTGTATTGAAATTAATGAAAATAAAAAGAGGAAAAACAAGGACATAAATACTAAATAATTCGCTTAATTTTTTCTTAAATTTACTTAAATTTAAATAACCTAGATCAGGATTTATTATCAAAATTAGAATTGTATAAACTTGGTCCGTAATGCGTAACGTGGCACTTATTGCGCATAAGCTGTCCATATTCAGTCTAGCAACTTTCAAATGTAACCTCACATTTAACAGTAACGCTGTAGTAAAAATTAAATCAATTTAAATAAAAATTCGAGGTAGAATATCCTGTCAACAACGGAAAACTCCATTTAGGCCTACATAATCGCATTAAACGTAATCTTCGTTTAACGTTTATGTTAGCCCAACTGACACCATCTAATTCTGAGCGACATAACTAGACAACACCTATCCCAACACGAAAGTCTCTTTTCAAAAAAATCCACCAGTAATCAGTGATTTTTATATCATTTCACTGTAGAGCTCTCATTTTCAATGGAGAGAAAAGCACCAGTTCTTCTATAATTCTGGAACCTGTATAAAACAATATTGCACATGCTACGTAACTAAAAAATGAACCTCACACTTTTACCATGGATATAATTCAAAGATTACAAGGCTGCCATGTTCTTTATCTTTATTGTGGCTTGAGTTTTTTTCGTAAGAATGGAGAGAATAAAACTTCACACGTGCGAATGTTACAAGAAACAGAATCTTACTTTTCTATGCCATATAATCCGTTATTTGCACACACGTAGCAAAAAAGCCTCGAACAAGGATATGAGAATAAGAGCGCCATTTTATGTCCGTCGAATTATTGATTTAGAAACAGAAAGAGGATCTGATGAGGGGGAGATCGATAAATTCGAGGAAGCAGGAAGTACTGCGAAAGAGACAAGGATAGTAGCACAGTCTAATATATACAGTCGCGAAGCTTGGAATGATTTTTTGCATTTCTCGCGATAGTTGCTAGCCGCTTGGAGCGCTGTGAGTACTAGGAACAATAGACTGTGCCATTGCCATCGTGATCTAATACAGGCCGTAAGGCAGATCATGTGACTCCCTTAACCCGATCACGAAGGGCGGCTTTTCAACCATATAAATTAGTTGGAATGCATAAACAGTAACATATGTTTCTCTGAAATGTAGTGTAATTGCATTAATTAAATTTAAAGCAATGATTATGAGACACTTCAGACATAATTCACTTGCGAGTTAAGGTGTAATATTATTTATGGTGTGAAAATTACGTTGTTCGTATGTGTAATACCTGCATTTATTTCAATTAAATATTGAGAAATTCTTCTACATTCATTTATGCACGATTCAATCATTTTCAGTTGCACCGCACGAATATTTAGATATTATGTTGAAATTATAGGTTATGTTTACTGTCCCAGTTGCCCTTTCTGTCTAATTTTAATGGTCTCTAATGCCCTGCCACTACATATGTATGACATGTTATATGGAAATTATAGGTTATGTCTACTATATTTAACTTATATTCCTATATTCGCAAGTATACATTACAATTAAACATAATGTCATGTATGATACCCCTCACATTAAATTTTCTGTATTTTAATACTACATTTGAGACTGAATTACTGTATTTATCTACAACCTAAGAGACGAAGTAACACAATCGTACGTACACTAATTTCATAGAAGTAATATAGTAAATTTTCTGTCTACAATTAAGGAAGGTAAATGTGCTAAATTAAAATCAGAATTTAAATTATTTTTTATTAAACCTCAAAATAGCTTCAATTCGTAACTTAAAATGTTAATGCGAACAGATTACGTTAACATGTAAAATTCTCTTCACATTAAAATAACGCAGTTTTATAATTATTTCTGCAACGTATTATGCAGCAAGAAGTACACGAAAGTTATGGACACATTACACTAAATAAAACTTAGCAATGATACGCAATAAAGTTATAATATAATATTTCACTGAGCTCCATACACTGAACACAGAAAACCCGAACATACATTACGGCCTGGTCTAGATCGAAAAGGCATTGACTGTGCCGTATTTCGCTTTGTTGTGAAAAGTTGTGTAAACTGTGAAATGTTCGTTATCAGTTGTAATAACTGTAAATGGCTAAAATACAATAATTTGAATAATAATATGGGACAAGGAAACGTTTGTTGCACTATAAATACTAAGAAAAAGAGGTCAGCGTTATCCTTCTTCCGAAAGATCCAGGAAGGTGAGTTTATAAAATATAATATATACTTTATGAAAATAATATATAAACCTTATGTATTTCGTATTTCAATAGTGGAAGGAAGGTATTAATTTTTTCAAAAGAATACGATATCGAAAGTACAATACATTTTATCGTCGGCTAGAGAAACAGTCTGTGATGAGGCGATAGTAGCGAACCTGGTGGCTAGCAACTATCTATGTATGCATATTTAGTAAATATTTAGCTTCGTGACTGTATATACTAGACTGTGATAGTAGTGCAATGTCAAGAAGTGGAATGATGGAAGAACTGCCAAACAGATTATTATGTAGACAGTAGATCTTGCGGCACTTTGTAAAAACTCCACTTGTATGTCAGGTTCATTCTTAGTTACCGCTACTTTATAAAGGATTGTGTGTCCTACCTGTGCCACCTTCTCTCCCATGTTGGGTGTGTGCAGGGCTCCTTGGAAGAACTTCGCGGAGCCATTGTCTTGAATTGAGAACTGAAACACGTAAGTTGACAGAAATACATTAATTACACAGTTCGTAATAATAAAATGTGTTATTATCTTGAATAAATAACATTACTAATATACAGGGACACCATTTTATTTTACTTCAACTTTTATTGTACCTCATTTTCTGAATGTACTTCACTCCAACCCCCTTTACTAGTAAACTTGCAACCGTCCTCCACACCAGTGATGTCAACTGATGCTCATAAGAGCAAGCGCGCGCTTTAGAGCCCAGGAGAGCCTGAGCGCTTTACAGCGGAAAGGAAAGAGACAGACGAAAGAGGTGGTATATGCCGCTTGGTCGAACTATATTCAGGGACGGCAAGCACTGATGCAATAGCTAAAGGGAAGAGAACTTATTAAATCAGTATCCATGTTAATTTTTAGATTTGTCTGAGAATTATAAGTGCATTATAAGAATATAAGTTTTAATTTCTATGTTCATTTTTCACAAGTTTGTTTCTTTATTGAAAAATAATATTATCTCAACTTTTTTACAGGAAAGTGAAATTTTCAGTTGTTTGTTTAGTAGCCTTTCAGCTACTGAAACAATGTTTTCGTAAATCTAACGTCCTACTTTTCACGTGCGATATTATTCTTCTCTAGTGTTAATATTATATTATATAATTCCATTGCCGCAGTAATTATATTTTAGTTCCTATTTTATTTTGCTTATTTATTTTCATTATTATTATTATTATTATTATTATTATTATTATTATTATTATTATTATTATTATTTTAATATTATACCTGAACTGCGACCGAGCACGAGCGCTGCTCATTCGGTCTCAAATTTTGTTAATACTACTGTATCTTCTTTTTATATTGCTTGTATTATTTTATTTCTATTTCTCTTGTTTGTTTTGTAATTATATTCTTTATTCTGTATATTTAAATTTAAATAAAATAAAATTAATTTAAATTTAAATTTAAAAATATTAATCAAGATAGTGTAGCCTATTAGAATGTTTTAAAATATTCGCATGGAAAATGTTTGTAAGGAAATTAATTAACAAAGCAAATACTGTTACATCACAAACAAAAGATATGTGCGTATGTGTTGGTAAAACGTCAGCTCTATAGCTTCAGCAGATTTCGAGATAATTTAATATTCTGATGACAGAAAGTTGCGCACCAATATCACCTAAAACCATAATGCGATAAGAGTTTTATTATGTAATATTAGTTACAGTTAAAACATATACCTAGACAACTTTGCTTTGTACTGTAATATTCTTTTGATCACTTTTATATTGCTAAAGATACCATTAATATCAATTTCAATTTATCATGTCATAGTCAGTGTCTTTCTTTGGGATAACTCTTTAGGAATGATGTGTTTAATTCACTTAGTACAGTATAGTTGTAGTTATTATGGAATTTGTGTGAATATTCCTTCTTTACTCTTTATTATGTTATTAACGTTTAAAACACAACTGCAATATTAGGCTAAGAAATAGGTGTTAGTATTTTTGTTTTACACACAACATAGAAAATAACAAACAGAAAGAAGCCATATAAAATTAATGACATAAATTTTCACGTTCCGTTTGAAGTTTGTGCACCACTGTTTTCTTAATCCAACAGGCTGCTTATTCCTCCTGGCATACCTAGCGCTTAATGCCCGCGCACGACGTCAAGGTCAGAAAAATGCGCTTTCTTTAACATCAGTGCTCTACACAGAACCAAGGCCGCGTATGCAGTCAAAAGTCGCCTTACAGTCATAATAAACAGTACCGAGTTAGTGAGTATAGTATGTTCCAGAAATATGTTCGCGTTTTCCAGTGACGAAAGAGCTTTCAATATTGAATCATATTTTCGCAAAGGTACTGTCGTCCGTTTGCCTACGTCGCGGTCGCATCCCGGTTTCCCCCACCCGTTTCTGCTCGCCCTTCTGTAAAGGCTAGTGGCTGGGCTGTCTTAGCTCTTTTCTGAAAACATTAATTTCTGTTAGAAATTGAATGTCTACGTAATATTACACAACTGTTTAAAATAACTTAAATAAAAGGGCCTCGTTATGTAATTAACTGTCACGTGATTTTCTCCCTTTCTACGACCCTGCGACAAAACCACTTGGATGGGCAGTAGATACCATGTCTGAGTAATTTTATCTTTTCGGATCGAGCAGAAGTGAAGACTGAATTTACAGTACGTAAGGTACTCTTTTACAGAGTAGGTACAGAATTATTTCGACATGAGTTACTAGTACGAAGAACGAAACTGGTATGTAATTGGAATTAGGTACACTAGTTTACAGTGCAATAATATGCACAAAAGAACTGAAGCCTGTATCGAAATGAATGGCCATCATTTTCAAAAATGTGTTTAAATATCCATATTATGATTATTTTTCAATTTAAATTCATTCTCTATATTGTACGCCAATGTGCTGCAGAGGTATAATATATACTCTATAATGAATATATCCGAATGGAAAGCTCAGTTCGTGAGTAAAACCACTCATTGATAATACTGTACTGTATTTTGATTAAACAAAATACCTAATGAAAATTATCAAGCTCAAAATCGCAATATTCCCTATTTTATGTAAATGGATGAATTACTTTTCTTCCCTTCCATATCTAGTAAAGTGATTTGTTTGTATTTTACGCCAGTATCATCGAACTCTAGTCTTGGAAGGGGGTAGCAAAACGGTGTTTCCGCTTCTTAATCGTTGATCCAAAGGTATAGCCAAGTTAATATTAGAAATGTTAGTAAAAATAAAATAATATCCCTGTACTACTGTTCCTTTATGACAATTTTGAAGTTATCAGAAACTTCTAGAAGTTCTAACTCGATAATAATGCCCCACCAAGCACAGTCGGGCTAGGTAGCGCAGTCTGTAGAGTGCTGGCCTTCTGTGCCCGAGATTGCAGGTTCGATCTCGGCCCAGGTCGATGACATTTAAGTGTGCTAAAATGTGACAGGTTCATCATGTGAATAGATTTATTGACATGTAAAAGAGCATGGTGTCACTCGTGGATAATCTTCATTAAGAAACATCTTTGTTCTTCAATATCAGAGAGAGAGTATTAAAAAAAATCCTAAAGCGGACCAATACCGCGTACTTCAGTATGCTTGTAAGACCTAACCTCAAATAGTTTCTTAACGCTGGCTACCAACGTTATACTCCCAAACACAATGCAACCAAACTAAACCTTGCATAACCATCCGCCACGTAACTCCTTATAGAATCAACCGAGTAATGAAGTAATAATATTAGTGAGGGTATTTTATGTGTTGTCTAGAATATTTATGAAACAGAATTCAGTCAAACAATAAAATTATTTTTACGAGTCTAGTAAAATTAGGTAATATTATTAGTGTGTCTATAAATCAGGCCTCATAGTAAATTTTACCAGGAAACTGTCTGCCACACACAGTAAAATGCGCAATAGGTTTATAGTAGATTTATGTACACCTCCGAAATCTTCCATCGTTTTCAGCATGCCTACAACCAGAGAAAAAATAGTGCAGCGCAACTAGTAACTGATGCAGGGATTCAACAATATGTTTGCAAAAATAAAAACGAAATCATTTATCTTTTCAAATGATCTTTAAATTCAAACCCTAAAACATATTTTTGCACTATCTCATTTTTCTGTTGCATGTTGTATCCGAGTTTCAATTTTTCGAAGCAAGGTTAGGACTATAAGCCTAAATCTGAAGGTCTGGTTAGGGCTGCCTGTTTGGAAAGCCTGAATCTGTTTTAAAACTTATGTTCATTTATGTATATTTCAAAGTGGTGCACTGTATTTCGAAAAATTCTTGGCCGCCGTGTAATATTAATCACTAACATATCGTCACTGATAAGTTCTTGGAAAACATCTGCAATATCCATGTGTATTGCGGGAACCGCCATCTTGCACTGTTGAGCCTTGAACAGCAGTTTAAACGGCAGAGAACTGCCGATTAAGTTAAACTCAAGTTAACTCAAGATTAACTGGCAGTTAAGATTTATAATACCAAGCAGAACGAAAAACTTCGGTTTAAACTGAACGTAAGGTTTAAATGGCGTTTGTAATACCGGCCCTTAATAGACGTAGATTAGGAGTATTTGAAATGCAGATGGCTCAATACTTAGGAGAGAGCGGCCGATCGAGAGTCAGCTATCAATGGAGTTTAAGAGTTACCTTCTTACAGTGTCATCACAGTCTACTATAGACAGTTACGAAGCTCAATACTTACTAAGTATGCATACATAGACAGTTGAAATATGCATCCATAGATAGTTGCTAACCACCAGGATCGCTACTATCGCCTCATCACAGACCCTTTTCCCAGCAGTCGATAAAATGTATTGTACTTTCGATATCGTATTCTTTTGAAAAAATTAACACCTTCCTTCCACTATTGAAATATGAAATGTATAAGGTTTATATATTATTTTCATACGGTCTTACTAATAAAAACTCTATATACTGACGTTTAACTGTCTTATACTTATACAGTGAGTAGCTCGTTTATAAGTCGTGTGTAAATTCCTTACTAATAATCACTACATACGTCGTGTATAACAGTATAACTGTTACACAGCTACGTCATAATTTCGTCATTACTTCGTTACGAAAGGTAATAGAATATCAGAGGTTCTCTATTGCATCCAGTAGAGCGCTCTAGTATGGCGTGTTAAATATCGATAGTACAACTGACTCTAATCGATTATCACACTACATTTTGGTCAAAGAGTACAAGCTACAGCCATATTATTCTAATAATTCTATGATCTTTGGTTTGTTCTTCTGTGGTTACAAGGTAAACATCATCATAAAATGACAGTCGATACGAACAGCTGTTAAAGGAGCGGCCATTCTTTCCCTATATACAACGCTTAAACAAGAGGTTTCGTGTATATAACTACTGCAAAGCAATTCCCATTGTATAGTTACAGCCTGTTTATACGTCCATAGCTTTTTCACGGTTTATTAGTAACGTTTTCTGTCTCAACTCTGCATAAGTCTCGTATAAAAACTATACACGGTTTATTAGTAAGACTGCTAGAGTATATATTACATTTTATAAACTCACCTTCTATTTCAGTGTATGTAGCTCAGTGAAATATTATATTATAACTTTATTGCGTATCATTGCTACGTTTTATTTAGTGTAATGTGTCCATAAGTTCCCTTTACTTCTTGTTGCATAATATGTTGCAGAAATGATTACGAAACTGTGTTATTTTAATGTGAAGAGAATTTTACATGTTAACATAATGTGTTCGCATCAACATTTTAAGTTTAGAATGGAAGCTATTTTGAGGTTCAATAAAAACGAATTTATATTGTGATTTTAATTTAGCACATCTACCTTCCTTAATTGTAGACAGAAAATTTACCTTACCACTCCTATGAAATTAGTGTAAGTACGATTGTGTTACTTCGTCTCTTAGGTTGTAGATAAATACAATAATTCAGTACTCAATTGTAGTATTAAAATACAGACAAATAGCATGTGACGTGTGTCGTACATGACATTATGTTTAATTATACGGTATAATTACTAATATAGGAATATAAGTTAAATATAGTAAACATAACCTATAATTTCCATATGAAATAACACACATATGTAGTGGCAGGGCATTGGAGACCACTAAAATTAGACAGAAAGGGGCAACTGGTACAGTAAACATAACCTATAATTTCAACATACCGCTATCTAAATATTCGTGCGGTGCAACTGAAAATTATTGAATCGTGCATAAATGAATGTACAAGAATTTAGCAATATTTAATCGAAATAAAGGCAGGCATTACACATACGAACAACGTAATTTTCACACCATAAATAATATTACACCTTAACTCGCAAGTGAATTATGTCTGAAGTGTCTCATAATCATTGTTTTAAATTCTATTAATGCAATTACACTACATTTTAGAGAAATATATGTTACTCTGTATGCATTCCAGCTAATTTATATGGTTGAATCGCCTCCCTTCGTGATCCGGTTAAGCGAGTCACATGGTCTGTCTTACGGCCTGAATTAGATCACGATGGCAGTGACACAGTCTATTGTTCCTAATACTCACAGCGCTCCAAGCGGCTAGCAGCTATCGCGAGAAATGCAAAAAATCATCCCAAGCTTCGTGACTGTATATACTAGACTGTGGTGTTACTGATATTTACGACATCTTTGATCTTAATATCTCATGACATCTGATCTTTCAGTATTAATGAGAGCTCACCTTGTGTCTGAGGCTGTCCGACGCCACGTTGCTAAGGGAGGGCGACTTGCGCTCTCTGCTGCTTCTATCCCACACCGCTCGGTAGCGCTGCAGGTCTGACTCGGACGACGTGTTGGGAAACGACTTGGCCACGTGATTCCGCGTCGCTGCAACAATGATCTCAACATTATAAACATTTTAGTATACAGCTGAATGCGCTGCAACAATGCACAATCCTTCATCAGCTCATATTCACAGCTGAGACACTTTCTAGGGGATGTTAATGACGTACATAGGAATTTATTAATATAGCTACGACGCATTAAAAGGATTCCGAGAGATTGGACTATTCGCAAGAATTAAGAAACAGTTAATAATTATATCCAGTTTTGAGATTTTAGACACTCTTTCAGTGCCCTGTTTTCTCGAATTTGAACGCTAATTGGTAGCATAATTTAACAAGGTGCAAGAATGTTAAAACAATGTAGATATTCTGCGTTGCAAACGAATTCAAAGTACATAAAAACTCCTTCACAATTAATAGAAATTAGCAGGTTTTTTTAACGGAGAAAGGCCCCGAAGGCTTGCACTGCAGTTTGAAGATTATTGTGCTTACTATTTCTGTTGTGTGAATGATATATGTCGCCGAATGATCGCGCTCTTGTACGAACACAGCACGCTGTACCGTGAACAAATTCGGACTTGGGTAACTTTCAGAACCCTGAATAACTTCAATGACCACCAGTTACGATTATGGCCTTATTCAGACCTATTCTTCTCCCACAAAACACGTTATCTCCAAAGCCAATCCTATCTTGTAAGATACTGGTCGTTTAACTAACTATATGGTTTGTATTCTACGTTAAAAATGTTGTAAGTAATTTATCTGGCTTATCTGGAACTAATACAACATTCGCTTACTTTGAATCTTCGTAAATTAAAGCGATGCGCTATTGAAAATAGTAGAAATTTGATAAATTTTTATCATTTTATTGTTCTCGCGCTAAAAATGTACGGTTTCATGAAAATTTTATATCAATATATTAATTATAAGTATATTTTTATGTAATTGGTAGAAGTTGTATTAATGTACGGGTTATGTGTAACGAAAACTTTAAAAGTAATTATTTCAAAAGCTAAATTTTCTGCGTTTTCAAGGACAAGTATTCGTTTTATTTCTCAGGAGTTAAAGCAAGTGTGATGAAACTTGGCATAATTTTTCACTAATATCTCTGTTGTGAAAATGATCATTTGATGCCTGTGTTAAACATAATTTCATTCCTAAAGAATTAAACGTAAAGCAATATTATTTCTTTTATTAATGCTTGAACGCTGAAGAAATTATACAGAGCTTTCATCTCAAAACTTCCAGTCTAAATAACAAACTATTTAAATTAAATTCAATTTAAACAAAAAACATGTCAATTTTAGGTATTGAGGGGAAAGTCTGAAACCAGGATTAATTTCATTTTAGATTTCATCCCCCGATTCCCCGATTTGAAATTTCAAATGGCACCCCTATATTTTATACTTAAATATGAAAGAGTGCCATAGTAATTCCAATATACAAATCTGGAGATAAAAATAATTTAAATAACTATAGACCTATATCTTTACTTCCAACATTTTCCAAATTGCTTGAAAAATGTTTAAAGAATAGATTAATAAATTATTTAGAAAAACATAAAATCCTCTCTAAAAATCAGTTTGGTTTCCGCAATAATATTTCTACTGATGATGCTCTTATTAATGTTACTGGAAAAATTATCAATGAACTAGATATCGGAAACAAATGTTTGGGTATTTTCTTGGATCTACGGAAAGCTTTTGACACTATCAATCATAATTTACTTTTGGACAAACTACATACTATTGGAGTTAGGGGTATAGTTTTAAAATTATTCCAATCATATTTTAGTAACAGAAGGCAAATGACCAAAATTGAAGATCAATTTAGCGAATACAAATATATTGATATAGGTGTACCGCAAGGAACAATTTTGGGACCTATTTTATTTCTAATATATGTTAATGATCTGCTAAATATAAATTTAGAAAAATTTAATGGATCTATATATTCATATGCGGATGATACAGTAGTTATTTTCAGTGGTTTTTCTTGGCAGGAAGCATATAGAAATGCTAATATAGGTGCTAACATTGTTAAAAAATGGCTTAATTCCAACTTCCTTTCTTTAAATATATCTAAATCAACTTTAGTTCCTTTTTCGTTAACAGCTGCCAGTGTTCAAAATTTAAAATTTAGCGATAAATATAGACTAATAATACACAGTGAAAATTGTTTAGATCCCAAAAGTTGTAAATGTCCACCTTTGAAAGAAGCCACGTATGTCAAATATCTGGGTATCATTATTGATCAGAATTTAAAATGGCCTCATCACATTACTTATCTTTGTAAGAGGCTTCGTAAAACAATTTATAAATTCGTTAATCTTCGATGCTACTTACCTATTAGAGTTCTACAATGTTTATTTGGCCATTATTCAGTCTATCATTCAATATGGTATAATTGTTTGGGGTGGAAGTACAAAAATTAATCTTAGTCCGTTAAATTTACTACAAAAACGAATAATTAAAATTTGTTTGAAGAAACGTTTCGATTATCCAACTAAATTAATTTATTCTGAATTTAATGTATTTAATATTGAACAAATTTATAAGTATACGCTCTTAAAATTTTATCATAAAAATCGTAATAAGTTTGTATTACAGACACACAATTATGACACAAGACGAAATATTAATTCAACATTAGTAGAACCTAAATGTCTCACATCTGCTGGTCTAAAGCATAGCATAAATTTTGGCCCTCGGTTGTACAATGCTTTAACTAAATTACACCCAGAACTTCTAACATGTAACCCACTAACATATAACAAGAAAATTAGAAACGTGTTAATATCTTCAATTTGATTAAATAAATTTATAGCCTATGTGTATGAATTAATCAACCTATATTATAGTTGTATTCTATAATTTTGAAATATGTGTTAATCCTACTTTTCACGTGCGATATTATTCTTCTCTAGTGTTAATATTATATTATATACTTAATTCCATTGCCGCTGTAATTATATTTTAGTTCCTATTTTATTTTACTTATTTATTTATATTATTAGTATTATTATTATTTAATTTAATTTTTTTATTTTTATTTTATTTTTTTTTTTTAATTTTAATAATATATCTGAACTGCGACCGAGCACGAGCGCTGCTCATTCGGTCTCAAATTTTGTTAATACTACTGTATCTTCTTTTTATATTGCTTGTATTATTTTATTTGTATTTCTCTTTGTTTGTTTTTGTAATTATATTTCTTTATTCTGTATATTTGAATTTAAATAAATAAATAAATAAATATTTCTGAACATTTAGGGGACAAAAAAAAAAAAAAAAAAAAAAATTGTTTATACATCTAATTAGTTTTCTACCGTCCCCTGGCAACCTGCATTTTTGTTAGTGTTGATTAGAGCTGAAGAGAATAAAACTTCAAAGACTTATTGAGCATTTCATGTAATAGTTCTGTTTGTGTATTAAGTTATTTTAAAATAGCGTATAACTTTCAAGAGAGAACAGAAATCTCCTTATTGATTAAACTTAGGAAATTGCATAAAATAAGCTGTGTTTTTATCCTACAATCAACTGATAATAACAAAAATACAGGTTGCCAGGCGACGATAGAAAACAAAAGATGTGAAAACAGATGAATGAAATGTATAAGCAATTGAATGCTCTTTCATATATATATATATATATATATATATATATATATATATATATATAAAATTTCAACTGGTAATGGAAATTACGGGAAAACGGCTGAACGGATTTTAATAAATGACCCCTCATTTTGAAGCTTGGAACCCAACGTCTTTCAGAAAAATAGTAGTTTTCAGTGAAATGTAAATTTTTCAACATAATTTTCCTATTTTCTAAAATCCATCTGTCGTCATTGAGTAATTGCATTTCAGAATAAAACAAAACACACACTACAGTATACAATATTACATGAAGGTCATGCTCTGCAAGAATGCCGACATATTTCGAGGTCAAATTAAATTGGTTATTAAAAACTTAAAGATTGTAAAATTAATTTACAGGTCTGATTCTCTGGTGTGTAATTTTCTGAGTACAGCTGTGTATTGGATATTAAAATCTACAAAACTTGAGGTGGTTTGATGACATTATTACCACTAGAAATGAAATATTATTATAGTTAATGCCAAAGTGAAACGTTTTGGGGTTTATATAAGCAGATGTAGAGTATATCTTAAATTAGATCTTGATTTATATAATTTACTGAGTGGCGGCTATGTAGTACATGTTATTGAAAGCTATTAAACTTACGTAAGATAATGTATGTATGTATTGCGAGTAATTTTACGGCTGTCGCCGTGTCCCGCTTCTCAACTTCCAGGTACTCCGGTTTTGCCAATCGCCCATTTGTAGATCCCTGCAGACCATATCCTCCTGAACCTCCTTGCTCTATTTTTTCATTGGCCTTCCTCTTCTCTTTTTTTCCGGGGGAGTCCAGTTGAAGACCTTATTAGGCCAGCGGTCGGCTGACATTCCCTGGAGATGCCCATACCATATCAGGCGTCTAGTTTCCACTGATTGTAAGATATCTCCTGATACTTGCATTATATTACGGACATCCTGATTCCTAATGTGGTCCATCCTCGAAATTTGACAACTACGGCGCCAGTAATCCATTTCTAAAGCCAACAATTTCTTCTTCATCCTGTCTCTCATGCCTTTGCTCATGGTTGTTATACATGGGCATTAACCCGGCCCAAGGGAAACCAGAGACTTCTTCTCTGAATCCACTTGGATAATTCTTGGCAGGCGCGTCTACGATCGCGGGGGTAGGCCCGACTTTGGTCGGTGGCTAAGTCCTGTCAAGGACCCAGTATTGCGGGGTATAACGCTTTACCCATGTCCTGGGTTACGGACGAAGACCATAATGGCGGGGACGGTGCTGAAGAAGATCTTCTATACAGCGGACTCGGCAAATGTGGCAACATAGTTTCCAGGGTGGAAATGGACACAGGGGTGAACTGGACTCCTTAGTTATGGCAGACAACCAGTTTAGGGGAAGAAAACCCCAACAGAAAATAACCTGGTCCTTCAGGTTGAGGGTTGTAGCGACGGACCTGCACTCCGTCCTTCGTAAAATTTTTTTTTCTCTTGCAAAAGTTCTCAAATTAGCCTCGGAAACGGATGGTCCAAATCGAAGACGTAAGATAATAATATTATTAAAAATCAAATATTTTTGTAGTTATTAATCAAGTGGGGTTGGGTCTTTTTCATATATTTAATGGCGGTGTGGTGTAGATATTTATATGCGTGGTTCTCCTCAGTATTGGCTCGAGAGAGCGCAAAAATTACAGTTCCTAAGGAAAGACCAAAAGGTATTACTTACTGATAAAATATGAAGCCTACAAGATTTTGTAGTCTCCCGATCATTTCAGCAAGATTTCTTAGTAGGATAAAATGATTTTACCCTCTACATTTCAAGGTAGTTTACGAAACATGCAGTAGCTATACCAAGATGCTATGTCTATTGTTCGAAAGCATAGCAAACCTGACATTTTTTTAACTTTCACCTACTATCCGCAATGATCTGAAATAGCTATTGTTTTACTCCCACATGAAAAACCGACTGATCGTCCTGACATTGTTACTTGCGTTTTCGCGTTCGAACTAAAAAACTGAAGGTGTATAGGTTCAAGAGAAAGTATTTGGCATAAAAAACCATTCAGAGGGAGTATGTTTCATAATCATGGAAGCAAATAACTTTCAGAATGTCTGATATTCTTCATTGAAGATAAATCTGAAAAATGTTTATTTGAACGTCTAATGAGCTTAGTTTGCAGCATTTGATGCACAAGCCATTAATTTAAGTATAAAATTACATTGGTGCCATTTGAAATTTCAGAGTGGGGGAGGCTGGAGTGGGGGGTGAAATCTAAAATGCATTTAAACCTGGTTTCAGACTTCTCCATCAATATCTAAATTGACGAGTTTTTTTGTTTCAATTGAATTCAATTTAAATAATCAGTCATTTAGACTGGGAATTTTTAAATGAAAGCCCTGTATAATAACTACAGTCCTGCCTTTGGATACTTTGAATACAAGTTAGGTGTACATCCATTATACTATCATTTCTTGGTAAGCAAGTTGCGATTCAACAATTCACGCTCCGGTACTGTGTATTTACATCTGTTTATTCGAGCACTTGTCTGTATATATCAGTGAATAACAGAAATAGTACTCATGTACAAAATAGACTACTAGACACTTCGTTTAACTAATAATAACAAATCATTTATTTAAAGAAAGTTTAAATGTAACAAAATATAATTTTACCAGGGATAGACAAAGCTAAAAATAAATTAGGAACCAGCCCCTTTATTGTCAGGAGCTAGCACATTTTGTCGACACATGCTAAGATAAAGATGCATTTACATAAATATATTAAACAATATTAAATATATATGCAATACAAACATACGCTCTCAAAGACGATCTGAAGCTACTATGTAAGACAATATCTTGAAATGCACAACAAATGTAACTAAATTAATTTAAAGGGAGAGGGTGGTATTTTTTTTAACTTTTTTCCTATTTGGTTTAAAATATTAATTTTTTGTATGTAGAGAGCTCATAGCTGTGGCAACTCAACCAAATAAAAATATTATGAAAAAAAATATTTGGGGGCCTAAATTTGAAAAAATATATCCAATGCAGGATTGTACTAAAACCGATATATCTAAACCGTTTTTAAATATAGATTCAAACAACTTTTTGCAATGTATTTGCAAAAGCATATTCTATAAACTGTCTGTAACAGAATTTTGATATTAGTCCCTACGTTTGTAAAATAAACAATTAAAATGTAATAACAATTTTCTGATTTCCTTTCCTGCAAACAAACAGACGTATTTTCAAAATGAAATCAATTACCAAATTCTATTACAGAGAAATGTTTTCTAATAGTCTAAAGAATGTGTGTTCTAAATTCCATGCATGTATCTTTAATAGTTCAGAAATTATATCCATTTTTGTCTGGCAATGTAGCAAAAAAAAAAAATGAAGTTACTGTAAACCGATAAAAGCGGGCGTGTGATTTAAAAGCCATAGCGCAGAAAGTTTAAAAATGACGTCTCAACATCTGATAAGGGCTCAAATACCCACAAAATGTTATACAATGCATTTCACACATATCAAAGGGTATTTTAAAGAAAAAACAATTTTGCAAATTTAATTTACCGGAAACAACAATAAAAGTGGGCGAGTGATTTAAAAATACATAACGCTCAGTTGGTAAAGAGCGCTCATCGCGCAAAGCTGAGAGGTCCTGGGTTCGATTCCCGGTGCCGGTACGAATTTTTCTCGTATTTATCAGTAATAATACAACTGACTAGTTAAGACTAGTCGTGTAATACTCAATAAGGTGGGCGAGACCTCATTCATATTTGATATATAACGTAGGAAGTTTAAAAATGGCGACTCAACATCCGATAAGGGCACGAATACCCACAAAATGTTATGCTATGCATTCCACACATATCACAGGGTATTTTAAAGAATGTTTTTTTTGAAAATTTATTCATTTTTCACCAAACACATCATCCTCTCCCCTTAAGAAGCACATTCGAATTCCCTCCTATAACCGTTTTTGTTAACATTATGCATTACCGCAGTGACATAAAAGAAATCGAAAGTTTTAAAAAGTGTTGAACTGAATAAACAATTTAAGCGCCACATAGAATCTTTTAGTCGCCATGGCTACCTGATGCCCGCAATTTGTCCACCTTTGATTTTTACAATAAATAAAATGCATCTAGATATGTCCGATAATGAAAGTTTGGAATTAAGAAATGAAAAATATATGAATGTCAGCAAAAACTTAAAATGAAACTAACAATGACCGCGTGTTTTACGAGTGTCCACACATTACAATCAATGACTGTAAACATTTTTAAGTGTTTCAAGTTCTATTCTATCGTTGCACAAAGAGATAAATTCACAATGGTGGGTTCAAAGTCAGCTACATCCCGCCAAAAATCAGGAACATAGCAAATTCAATTTTTCAATATATGTTTGTCTATATCGTAACTTTATGGTGCCAAAGTAACGAAACTGTTTATAGAAAAGCTGTTGTTAAAATTGGTTTTATTGTTTCTCCTGTAAAATTTTATAAAATGGATGCAGCTGACTTCGATATTAGACAACTCATTTCTCCTTTCACTATTTCTTTGTGAGTTATTGGCACTGTTTGCGTAAAAAAAAACTATTTTCAGTTAACACATAACATGATAATCTGTAACTATGGTGCATTCATTTTAAATAGTGGAATATTATCTGGTAAAAAATCTCGCAAATGTGTTAAGTAAGAAGCTGTAAAATTCAAAATGTTTACTATTAACTACATAAAAAAATGCATAACTCCATTATTTTAAACCTATGGCACAAATCATCTACAAAGAAAAGCAAGGAATCTTATACGTAAATCGTAAGATACAGAAGCAATGCGATAACAACTGTATTTGACTTAAGTTCAAACTCATATATTTAAAACCAACGGCTGCTTGTTAGAGTGGTAAGGTGGTGTGTCTCGCCATGCCAGCCATGCTGTCACGTTTCCATGGTCACCAGTCTCATGTGCAGGTTGAGTGCAAGAAGCTAGACAGGTTCTGACAGTACAGATGTGGTATTAGAGCCGTATTCATAAACGAGACTTTGAATGAAGACTTCCCAAGGTCGACTTTCGTAGTAAAGATTAACTTTGTTAAAAGTCCTATTCATAGACAATACTTCTAAGACTTTGACTTTGACTTAGGTAAGTCGAGATTTGACGATCTTGTTCTAATGTTGGCAATCATATCACTGCCTTCTAAACGAATTAAATTAATAGATAGTTGAAATAAAGTAGGCATTGCCACAATCAAAGCCATCTTTTGAGACACAAATCGATGAAACAATTGAACATTGGTACATGTTAAGCAATTGCTAACCGTTCTTTCAGCTTTACATAAGAATAATATTATTCGAGGCTTATTGTGAAACTAACGTAAGTACAAACATTAACATGTTTAATTCTTTACACCAATCGATAATAATTTGTTCTTCTACCTGGCCACAAAAATCGTAACTCAGTTCGAACAGTCTTGTATATAACACAATTCATAACTACAAAACATAATGTATGTATGTATTTATTCACACTGCAATGGGTATATACCCGGTGGCAGTGGTAACTAATTACACTCAATAATTACAATAATAAACTTATTAATTAAAAATACAATTAATAATAATACTGATAATTAATACTAACAATAATTAATAATAATAATAATAATAATAGTAATAATAATAATAATAATAATAATAATAATAATAACAGGGAATATCCTAAATTAAATGAAGCACTATCACTTAAAACAACATTTGAAATAAATATAATTTGTATCTTAAAACTAAGATCGAACTAAAACCCACGAGTATGATATGTTCATATCTGCAGAAGTACCTTTCAAATTACACTCATTTCGCTGTCAACTCACTCACTGCAATGGAAGTACGACACATTTCACTGATTCTATCCTCATTTCACTAACACTTCAAAAATATTTCACTGTTCAAATACTATTCACTGCCACTATAAACTATAAAGCTTCACTGACAGGAACACGTTTCACTTACACAGCACACTTCACTGACACGACATACTTCTTCACTGATACAACACACTTCACTGACACAACATAATTCTTCACTGATACAACACTTCAATAACAACATATCATTTACACCCTTCAAATACTGTGTATAAATACCGTCTATTAGTAAGGTCCTTAAGCCTATTTTTAAATACATTTTTGGTTGTTGGTAAAGCCTTTAGTAAGTCTGCAGGTAAAGCATATAGAATAAAGCATAGGATATAGTTTATCTGAAATAGTATTGCCTGTTAAGAATTTTGTTGTGAATAAAACATCTATTGTAGTTACGTTAGTTTCACATTAAGCCCTGAAATTATTTCATTTTAAAATAATTTTGTTATGAAGATATGGAAGATAAGATGCCACCAATGACAGACTATGAAAGAGACATATTATCCTACTGACAGTTGGCAGAGTCATTCCCTGCATGTCTGCAGAAACTACTTAAAAATTATCTGAAATCAATATACAGAAAACATTATTATGACGACCGCAAGGATTATAAATTAACTGCATTTCCAACTGTATAACCTAACCTCTACAGAATTAAATAGTAAGAATCAATATTAAGTTATTAATCCTTACCTATATCTAAAATCGGGACGAAATAAGTTGTATTATTTATTGGTGGATCAGATAATCCTCTTTTATTATTCATCAATGAAACTTGAAACATGACGAGGATATTTAATACCGGTACTGTCTATCAAATCTGTACCTTGATTTGAATTTATAATCTATACTAATAATAAATCTGTAGCCAAAATTTTTCTGGTAATTTTCGATTTTCCAAAAATAATTTGTGTTAACAGGTATAATAAACCAACCTGAAACCGACAATCGCTTTTTTTTTTTAATTTTTGTTTGTATGTCTGTCTGGATGTTTGTTATCTTTTCACGCGGTAATGGCTGAACCGATATATATGAAAATTGGAATATAAATTAAGTTCGTTGTAACTTAGATTGTAGGCTATGTGGCATTCAACATACTTTATTTAAAAGGGGGGTTATAAGGGGGCCTGAATTAAATAAATCGAAATATCTCGCTTATTATTAACTTTCATGAAAAATATTACATAACAAAAGTTTCTTTAAAAATGATTTCCAATAAGTATTATTCTATACAAAATTTTGATAGGACTGATATTTAATGAGATTAATGAGTTTTAAAATTACAATAACAACACCATCTAAGGCGCTGTACTGAAATAAAAACAAATGACTTCGTCTATAAGGGGCCTTTGACAACAACAATCGAAAGTTATTAAACATAGCTAATTAATTGTTTAATTATTATTTCACCATTGGAAAGTGTAGTTTCTCTAGATGGACATAATTCTACAATGTTATTACAGTAACTTCTGAAACATATAGCAAGTAATATAAAGTATACATATTAAAACTAAATGATGTGTCAATCTTCATTAAACTACGGTTACATGTAATAACAATTAAGAAACATGTTAAAGGAATTGTCATGTACCAAATGATTGCTCTCCGGACCAAAATGACCGAATTTTAATTATTCAAATACGATTTAAATTAAGTAACATATTAAACGATTTATCCTTCTATCAAACACGAATGTTCCCTGAATCAAAACGTCTTATTTTAATTATGTAATTACTTTGTATTTATTTCTAACAGGTGCAGCGGAGCGCACGGGTACGGCTAGTCTATAATAATAGGCTAAGGAACATGGACAGCTTTAATAATCTCCTAGATATCTTTAATATTCTCGGCAAATTCAACAATTTCTCAAATATCAGTCATTTTCCTTTTGTCCACGAACGAAAGTCAAAGTCAAAGTCTAGATTTTCGGCGACTTCGAAGTAAAGTCACGATTGGAGTTTACTTTCCTCAAAGTGTCGACTGTGAATAGGAAAATGGTGACTTTGTACTTTCCAAAGTCAACTTTGGTCCAAAGTCTCGTCTGTGAACACGACCCTTAAAGTCATGCCCGCACGGGGATGGCTTTAAACAAGACATTTGTACACGAAAACCTGCGTGTAAGCTGGATTATCAAAGCGAGAAGCAAATACTTGAGTCTAATGTAGCAATATGCTGCAAAAAATATTTATTACTAATCATAATATCTTGTGAGAGACCTCTGGTGGGCAGCAGCTAGAATTAAGATCAATTTGAAGTGCTCTATGTGATCCCAACTCAAATGAGGGTTAAACACATACCATATACCGTATTCGGCTACTGGACTGTGACGGCAAGTGCTTATTATATCTCGTGCTGTAAAAGTTTGTGTTGTTGTTTCATACAGTGGCCGTATAAGGTATAGTACAAGCAAATATACAATCAGCAATACTGCCAAGTTTTGTCACTGTAACTGGTAATATTACTAAATAATTAGCAACTGTTTGTGTCACACCCCTTACCAATTGCTACGAGTTTTCATTGCTTTTTCAGAAATAATTTAATGGTACACACACTCATTTTATGGCGATTACATATTTCTGAGGTTCTTTTCAACGCTTGTTATTAAAATACAGGGTGATTCACGAGGATTTACCGTCACTTACGGAGCTCATTTCTGAAGACATTCCGAGCAAAAAATGTCATATGAACATGTCTCCTAATCTCAATATTTTCATAGTTACACTAATTAGAAATTCATGTTGAATCTTTCGTACACTACTTTTAACACTTGAATATAAATAATTGATTACATGGGGATCTTACTCGTGTTAATTGTGTAAGCATGTGCGGCTTACAGCTGTTTCGGTGCTTCTTCACACCATCCTCAGAGCCTTCTAGATCTCGGCGTCATCTCGAACTTCTCTGCCTGTTATGTGGGTGCGTTCGATTGTTGAAAAGTGTTTAAGTGTGGTGTCAAATAGTGTGTGTGTTCTGAAATTGATCTGTTTGTTGAGAATTTGATCAGGATGTGTTTTAGTGTATTTATATATTTCATATTGTTCTAGTGTGTTGAGTTTTTGGTTTTTGGGTTGTATGTGTAGGATTTCCATGTCTGTATTTATGTTATTGTATGTGTGGTTAGCATTAGTTATGTGTTCGGCATATGTAGATGTATTGTGTCCTCTGGTTATTGCTTTAATGTGTTCTTTGTATCGAGTTTGGAATGATCTGCCTGTCTGTCCAATGTAGAAACTCGATACAAAGAACAATTAAAGCAATAACCAGAGGACACAATACATCTACATATGCCGAACACATAACTAATGCTAACCACGCATACAATAATATAAATACAGACATGGAAATCCTACACATACAACCCAAAAACCAAAAACTCAACACACTAGAACAATATGAAATATACAGACACACCAAAACAAACCCTGATCAAATTCTCAACACACAGATCAATTTCAGAACACACACTATTTGACACCACACTTCAACAATTTTCAACAATCGAACGCACCCACACAACAGGCAGAGAAGTTCGAGATGACGCGACGCCTAGATCTAGTAGGCTCTGAGGATGGTGTGATGAAGCACCGAAACAGCTGTAAGCTGCACATGCTTACACAATTAACACGAGTAAGATCCCCATTTAATCAATTATTTAATTAGAAGTTCTTATAAAATAACTTTTTTTTCTTCAGTTTTAAGGGTAAAAGAATATTATAAATAGGGAATGAACCATTCAGAAGTATAATGTCTTTAAATTGGCTAGTTTTCTGAAGCTAAAATGTGTTTCAAATTTATTGCTTTGTACAGATTTTGTTTTTCAATCTTTAACTAAAACTTACATCATTATTACGCACTTATCACAAAACTTGTTACAACACATAGCCTACGATTTTAGAAACTTGATTCTTTACAGTTTAATTATCATTTTAATGTGCAGTCTTGAAGAATTTACAAGAGTGGCGTGATTTGTAATGAGTGTTATATATTTTTTTATTTACTTATTTATTTAATCTATCAGGATTAAGGCCATAAATCCTTCGCTTACATCCTGCCACATAGCATATATAAATACAAAAAATAAATAAAAACCCTGATGAAAATGATACAAATTGAGGGACGTTTTCACAAAACTCGATATCTACATTTTTTTGACGTATCTTTATGTTTTTGGATCAAGAGAATCCAATGGTGCTATCGGAATTAAGCTGAAGTTGGTAAATACATCAGTAAATTGATGTTGAAGTACAAGAGATTTTTCAAAACTCAGTTTCTACAGTTGGAGAATTTTTACAAAACTTGTTATCCACAAGAGTTGGCATTAAATAAATGCTATGTTAATGCTGTACGAGACTACGACACTATTAGAACCTGTTGCTTGTCGGAATTGCAAGTGAGCAGAGATGAGGCTACAGGATCCGTGGAGCAATTAAGGCAACATCTTCGGTACCGTGAATTTAAAACCTGGTGTGGATACCCTCAGAAGGGAAAAGGAGTTGTATTGTTTGAAGAAGTACCTGCAGCCAACTCGTGGATCATCAAGCATGAAGGATTATCAAGTTCTGAATGGAGGGATATGCTAAAAATGATTGCGATGGTGGCACCAGTACGTTCTCTCCCTGGTCGCTCTACAGGCACAACCCACTGTAGGCACTGCAGTGAGTATGAAACTTTACCACATGTGCTTGGGAGTTGCCCACAGGGAGAAGTACTCAGAATAAAACGTCACAACATCATACGTTCTATGATCGCAGATGCACTTCGATCCAAAAATCTAGACGTTCACGAGGAAGTTCACTGTATTGCTGATGGTGGAAGCAATCGTAGGATCGATATCATAGCTATAAATAGGAATAAACAGACAGCCGAAATAACTGATCCTACGATCAGATTTGAAATCTCAGCCACTCAACCAGCCACTGAACACACGCTCTCGCCATGAAACAATACTAACAATACCATCCCATCGCACCTCCTCATACTCATCCTCTTTCACAATAGCCCTGCCAAGACTCTGGAATTCGTTACCTGCTAGCATCGGGGACTGTCGAAATAAAATTGAATTCAAACGCAAACTTACTAGGCACTTGGTCAGTAATTGAGACTCGTTCAGACATGGTTTCTTGTAAATAGTTCTTTTAATCTACCACAAAATATCTCAATATCCGGTAATTTCATCACTATAGAATTTTGTTATTGTATGTTTAATTTGTAATTTAGTAAATACAAAAATATTCTTTGTTCTTAACTTCTATGATAAAATGTCTAGCTTTCATTAATCAGGTATTCTTGTCGCACTTTAATTTTTATTGTAATTGTAATTGTAAATTTAATATTAATTGTAATCTTATTGTTCATGTTATAGTTGTAATCCCCTGGTAGAGGGGCAGAGAAGGCCTGACGGCCTTATCTCTACCAGGTTAAATAAATAAATCTAATCTAATCTAATCTAATCTAATCTAATCAACCATCTGAAGTGAACGAAGAGAAAAAGAAAATCTACGAGCCCACGATTCAGTACCTATCAGCAAAATACAACATTGAAAAAAATCACAGTTACCGGTCTTTTCTTCGGAGCGAGAGGCACCATCCCGAAAGCCTTTGTAAAGTGGAAGGAAAAATACAAGCTGACGGGAGATCTTCAAGATGCCATCGTCACCACCATTATACAATTTTCTGTAGCGATATTTCGTCAGCATCTTTATGGTGTACATTCAATTTAAATTATATTTGGTTCTACTTTTTTTTTTCTTATGTCTTAATCACTTTTGTCTGAAACCCGTTTATGTAATTTTTCATTTTAAATTTTATTGTAAGCTATTCTGTATCGCAGGGCAAACCCAAAATATTGGGTCAGATCAATAATTTTTTAAATTTATTTATTTTTCACTTGGTGGCCTCACTGATTAAATAATACTTTGTTTACTGTTTTCTTTCACTGTTAGAACAGTTTGTATTGCATTTAAAACTCAACATTCTGAAGACCGTTGCTCAGCATAACAACGTTAGATAATATTAAAGAAAAATAAGTGAATATATGTCACCCCAGTGCAATGGATTCCAAGAGGGAGCAAGAGGCGTAGAAATGAACCAGAAATTCTACCTGAACTTTAAAGGTATACTGATTCTGATGATGTACCTAATATTGCTGGTGTTCAAGTCTTGACATGGAGGGCAAAAAGGTAAATAAACATTTCTTCGCATCTGATTTATCTTAAAATGACTTGATACACTTTAGACAACATTTTTATAACAATGATATATATGATAAATGCGTAAGAAAAATTTAATTTTATAGTTAATAATTAAAAAAAAAATCTGTACGAAGCAACTATGGACCACACAACACATTTTTACCTTCAGAATATTAGCTAATTAAATAAATGATACTCCTGAATAGTTCATTCTTTATCTGTAATATTCTTTTACCTTTAAACTAAAGAATAAAGGTATTTTACAAACAACTTCAAATTAATGTAACTCTGAAAATAATGAGATTGGACACATGTTTACATGACATTTTTTCTCAGACTGACTTCGGAAATAAGCTCCGTAAGTGACGGTAATTCCTCGTGAATCACCCTGTATAAAACTTCAAGAAATCTTAAAAAGTTTAAAATTATTTTTAAAAGTAATGTATCTTACATAACCAAACGGTACCTTTTTGGAGCTGATTTTGCAACTTCGTCAGCGTTTTGTAAATTACTGCTGCTAGAAGCTACAAGAGTTTGTAGTAGTAGCTCATCAAACGCTGACGAAAGAACAAAATCTGCGTCAGAATGGTACAGACCGATTACATAAAATGTATTACCTTTCCAAATAATTTTTAACACGTTTAAAATTTAAAGTTTTTTTTTAAGTTTTATATTTTGTTGCTGTTGTTTTTGTTTTACGATGAAATCTTTATTCTCTATAGTCTGGGATAGCCAAAATGTAATTGTTAAGAGATTACATGGTTCTTGCAATATTTCTCAAGTGATACAATATCACTCAATTTGAATCAATATGATATTCCCAAACCTTTAAAAAATCATCATACATTCATTTATAACTATTTTCGAAAAGTTCATATTTATTTATTAGTTATGCGGAACATTTTAAATAAAATTTTTCCTGTAAACGTCACTGAGGCGTCTAAGATTGCAGGGAGGTAGAGCTCCTATGTTTCCTGGATCACGGTACTGAAAGCAGGTGGTGTTGTTACTCGAAAAAACACTGCCACTATCTTTATCCCGATATTACGTTTTCAAGGACAATGAATGGACACTCAAACCGTTCTGAACATTATGAAACTACAAAAGCTTTATCATCTCTCGGACTTGAACCGAGCTCTTCCAGTCAAAAGTCTGTCTTACATCCGACAAACCAACCCTATTTATTTAATAATGAATTTAATTAAATCCTATTATTAACCAGTATGCTGGTCTCACGTCTACATGCCCAAGCAGAGGTGAAAGATCATCCATCCAGTATGGAATTAACGTGAGGCCAGCATGATGATCTATTTACGAAACCGGATTTCGCTACTCATTTTAGCTACCCGTTGCTGGGTCACCCGGTCTCATAGAATGGTCTAAATTTCATGAGAAAATTTCTTCCCCAATGAGGATTCGAGCCAGAGCTTTCAGTAGTCTATTGCTAGTACACTGAGCTGAAAAAAAAATGCCGATACGAAATTATATCGTTTTTCGAGGACTTCAGCGAACATAGCGAAGTGAAAAGCTATTTTCCTGCGATTAGTTTTTTTAAAACATGTGAATACAACTTTTATAACATGTTCACGTTATTTAATATAAATTGATTTTAAATTATGCATTTACTTTTATTTTATACCATTAATAAGATTACTAGACGAGATTAGCAGTTTATATAGTATTCCAAAGCCTTCGTTATTATCCATAAATGCTGCATTGTTACAATCGATATATATGGCCAGTTACGTTTCATATTACAAAAAATGTATCAACTATATTATAAATAATATAAATTTATAATTTTTTGAACACATGCACGAACAAGCTGATCGATGTAATAAGAGAAAATAATAGAGTTTATATGCAATGCCTTCTGTATATCTCTATTTCTATCGTTTCCTAAGCCAAGTTCTCGTAACACGATAATATTTCAAATCGATAGCGACTTCGACTCGGCATTTCTTTTGCACCCAGCTATGACGCGGAATCTACTTCTTTATACTATGCAATATTTAATAAACTTCATACTGTATTATTTTTACTGCTTATTCAGTATATGTAAGTCACGCATTGCTGACATAACATTGTACATTAATTACTTAAGAAATATACAGGGTTAGATTGTTAAAAGTTCCGCACCGCCTAAATAACTTTTGAAGCATGTGATTCAATGACATGACGGTTTGTGGAGATAGCAGTATACTAAGAACTAAAGAATGGTATTGCCGAGTTATTTCTACTTCCGGTTTAAACCGGAAATAACTTCAAATCTCTTATTTTAAATGGAATACCCAATATACTTTTTAATTTTCGAATAATGCTCATTAAGAACTATTCAAAAAGTACCCACACTAGATACTTCTGTATAAATTTATTGTTGTTAAATTAAGAAAACAAAAAAGAGTAGATCCAAAGAATAATACGAGTGAAATGCTACTTTTGCTTCATGTGATTTGACTGTACTTTGTTTATATCTATGGAATCATATTTATTGATACAGAAATATCTTGAATAATTTTGAGGAAAAAAATCGTTCCGGGGCCGGGTATCGAACCCGGGACCTTTGGTTAAACGTACCAACGCTCTACCAACTGAGCTACCTGGGAACTCTAGCCGACACCGATCCAACTTTTCCCTCTATATCCACAGACCTCAAAGTGGGTTGACAACCGTCAAGCAACCAACATTGAGTGCACACTAACTCTGTGTGACTTAAATTGTGGTTTTCTGTTAACGAGCAGTGACGTGTATTATGCAAATCAAGCTTTCAGGTATAACTCCCTGTAAAGTTGATTTGAATAATTTTGAGGGAAAAATTGTTCCGGGGCCGGGTATCGAACCCGGTACCTTTGGTTAAACGTACCAACGCTCTACCAACTGAGCTACCCGGGAACTCTACCAGACACCGACCCAACTTTTCCCTCTATATCCACAAACCTCAAAGTGGGCTGACAACCGTCAAGCAACCAACATTGAGTGCACACTAACTCTGTGTGACTTAAATTGTGGTTTTCTGTTAACGAACAGTGACGTGTATTATGCAAATCAAGCTTTCAGGTATAACTCCCTGTAAAGTTGATTTGAATAATTTTGAGGGAAAAATTGTTCCGGGGCCAGGTATCGAACCCGGGTCCTTTGGTTAAACGTACCAACGCTCTACCAACTGAGCTACTCGGGAACTCTACCCGACACCGATCCAACTTTACAGAAATATCTTATTTAAGAGATCGAATCTGACATCTAATGGTTCGTTAAATAATTCTATCTGACGTTGAGCGAAAAGGAAAGAATTGTAATTTTAATTGTTGTTGGCTATGAAGACAGGCAATCATCTCATCGAGAGGCGGCGAATTTATTTAATGATATGTATCGGGATCACAATCCAATTCCACATACAACAGTGACAAGGATCATAAGGACATTTATTTAAACTGAAAGAGTAAAGGACTTTCCAAGATCAGTTCGCCAACCATAAATTATGAAAATTCTCTCCCTTTAGCTCAACATCAAATAGAATTATTTATCGCACTAGATGTCAGATTCACTCCCTTACGTAAGATCTTTCTGTATCACTAAACATGATTCAATGAAAATAAACAAAGGACAGTCAAATCACAGTAAACAAAAGAAGCCCTTTATTCATATCACAGTCTAGTATATACAGTCACGAAGCTCAATACTTACTAAATATGTAAACATAGATAGTTGCTCACCACCAGGATCGCTACTATCGCCTCATCACAGACTCTTTCCCTAGCAGAAGATAAAATGTATTGTACTTTCGATATCGTGTTCTTTTGTAAAAATTAACACTTTCCTTCCACTATTGAAATATGAAATGCATAAGGTTTATATATTATTTTCATAAAATATATATTATATTCTATAAACTCACCTTCCTGCATCTTTCGAAAGAAGGATAACTCTAACCTATTTTTCTTACAATTTAAAGTACTACAAACGTCTCCTTGTCCCGTATTATTATTCAAATTATTGTGTTTTAGCCATTCGAACATTTCACAGTTTACACAGTTTACACAACTTTTCACAAAAATGCGAAATACGGCACAGTCAATGCTTTTTCGATCTAGACCAGGCCGTAATGTATGTTCGGGTTTTCTATTTCAGTGTATGGAGCTCAGTGAAATATTATATTATAACTTTATTGCGTATCATTGGTAAGCTTTATTTAGTGTAATGTGTCCATAAGTTTCCTTTACTTCTTGTTGCATAATATGTTGCAGAAATAATTACAAAACTGTGTTATGTTAATGTGAAGAGAATTTTACATGTTAACATAATCTGTTCGAGTCAACATTTTAAGTTTATACTGGAAGCTATTTTGAGGTTTAATAAAAAAGAATTTATATTGTGATTTCAATTTAGCACATCTGCCTTCCTTAATTTTAGACAAAAAATTTACCATACCACTCCTATGAAATTACTGTACGTACAATAATTGTGTTACTTCGTCTCTTAAGTAGTAGATAAATACAATAATCCATTACTCAATTGTAGTATTAAAATACAGACAAATTGAATGTCCGGGGTATCATACATGACATTATGCTTAATTATAATGTATAAATGCAAATTTAGGAATATAAGTTAAATATAGCAAACATAACCTATAATTTTCATATGAATGGCAAGGCATTGGAGATCACTAAATTTAGACAGAAAGCGGCAACTAGTACAGTAAACATAACCTATACTTTCAACATATCTAAATATCCGTGTGGTGCAATTGAAAATGATTGAATCGTGCATAAATGAATGTACAAAAATTTCGCATTATTTAATCGAAATAAAGGCAGGTAATACACATACGAACAACGTAATTTTCACACCATAAATAATATTGCACCTTAACTCGCAAGTGATTTGTCAATCATTGTTTTAAATTTTATTAATGCAATTACATTACATTTTAGAGAAATATATGTTACTGTTTATGCATTCCAACTAATTTATATGGTTGAAACGCCGCCCTTCGTGATCGGGTTAAGTGAGTCACATGGTCTGCCTTACGGCCTGTATTAGATCACGATGGCTGTGGAACAGTCTATTGTTCCTAGTACTCACAGCGCTCCAAGCGGCTAGCAACTATCACGAGAATTGTAAAAAAAAAAAATCCCAAGCTTCGTGACTGTATATAGTAAACTGTGCTCATATACAATGGGCATAAACAAAGGACAGTCAACTTACAGTAAACAAAAGAAGCGTTTTACTCGTATTATTCGTTAGACCTACACTCTTCTGTTTTCTTAGCAACAAAAAATTTGACCAGAAGTATCTAATGTGGGTACTTCTTGAAAAGCTTTCAACGAGCATTATTCGAAAATATATTGGGTATTCCATTTGAAATAAGAAAGTTGGAGTTACATACGGTTACACCGGAAGTAGAAAAAAGTTAGTAATGCCATTATTGAGTTCTTAGTTTATGGCTATCCCCACACATCGAGTTTCATGTCACTGAACCACATATTTCAAAAGCTATCCAGGTTGTGCGGGACTTGTAACTAATCCTGTATGTAACATGGAACAATAAAAAATTTATAGAATTAAACTTATTGGGAAGTCAACGAAAACGATTAGATATAAAAAGAAGCTGAGCAAATGTTATTTTATTTCAGTGAGAATTTTATAAGTACGAATAAATGTGATGAATCCCATGACACAGTGGTGTACTCTATGTTGTCAGCAAACAAACATAGCACAGTGAAGGGGTATGACACCATTACAACTCATTCCGTAACCAAACCGTGCCATCTGGCGCTAGAAAGCTGAACTACTGCTGTTGCTTGGTTCAGTTACCTTGGCAAAAGTTATCTACCGTATGGGGACGAAGGGTCGTGGCTTCGATATTCGCCTCTAGAGCTTTCAACGCAGATACTGTGGGCGAAACACAATCAATCAGCTGCAAGAGATTGGTGGCAGAGGAGATGACGTCACCGCACTGGAGGATTTCTCAGTCACCAACATCACTTTCAATAAACTTTATTGTTTTTGTTAGGCTTTCTGAATATCCTATATATATACGGTACTCAATTCCAACATCATAATCTTCACAGTTATCTTCTTCAATCACATGATTTTTTTTTCCACTCGGATCCTTTCCAATCCCAATTAATGTCCAGATGAGATCTGTACAACTTCTCTGAGATCACTTACTTTTTTACACTCGTATGCTTTGAGTAGCAATTCATTAAAATTTTCTGTTAATCTGTTATCCGACATTCTATAATTAATGTATTGTATCAGTTGCTGGATATCACTAAAACAGAACTTTCTTTTTGTGCTTTTCTTATTTTATTGTTGTAATTTGTAAACTCAACTTACTTACTTACTGGCTTTTAAGGAATCCGGAGGTTCATTGCCGACCTCACATAAGCCCGCCATTGGTCCTTATTCTCAGAAAGATTAATCCAGTCTCTATCATCATATCCCACCTCCCTCAAATCCATTTTAATATTATCTTCCCATCTACGTCTCGGTCTCCCCAAAGGCCTTTTTAACTCCAGTCTCCCAACTAACACTCTATATCTATTTCTGGACTCGTCCATACGTGCTACATGCCCTGCCCATCGCAAACGACTGGATTTAATGTTCCTAATTATGTCAGGTGAAGAATACAATGCGTGCAGTTCTGCGTTGTGTAACTTCCTCCATTCTCCTGTAACTTCATCCCTCATAGCCCCAAATATGTTCCTAAGAACCTTATTCTCAAACACCCTTAATCTCTGTTCCTCTCTCAAAGTGAGAGTCCAAGTTTCACAACCATAAAGAACAATCGGTAATATAACTGTTTTATAAATTCTAACTTTCAGATTTTTTGACAGCAGACTGGATGATAAAAGCTTCTCAACTGAATAATAACACGCATTTCCCACATTTATTCTGTGTTTAATTTCCTCCCGAGTATCATTTGTTACTGTTACTCCCAGGTATTTGAATTTTTCACCTCTGGAAAGGATAAATTTCCAATTTTTATATTTCCATTTCGTACAATATTCTCGTCACGAGACATAATCATATACTTTGTCTTTTCGGGATTTACTTCCAAACCTATTTCTTTACTTGCTTCAAGTAAAATTCCCGTATTTTCCCTAATCGTTTGTGGATCTTCTCCTAACATATTCACGTCATCCGCATAGACAAGCAGCTGATGTAACCCGTTCAATTCCAAACCCTCTCTGTTATCCTGCACTTTGCTAATGACATATTCTAGAGCGAAGTTAAAAAGTAAAGGTGATAGTGCATCTCCTTGCTTTAGCCCGCATTGAATTGGAAAAGCATCAGATAGAAACTGACCTATACGGACTCTGCTGTATGTTTCACTAAGACACATTTTAATTAATCGAAGTAGTTTCTTGGGAATACCAAATTCAATAAGAATATCATATATAACTTATCTCTTAACCGAGTCATATGCCTTTTAGTTGAAACATTGGAAACAAAAATAAGGTTTCTTGTTAAATGATATTTGGTTTTACTTTAAAGTATAAATTTATCAAAACTTTTAACTGGTCACCAGAATTTAGAATATAAAACTATATTAAGCCTCCCACTATAACTAGCATGTTAGCTGCAAGTACAAAGATCCGGAGTTTAATTTCATATCGTGAACTGGAGGTTTTATCTACCTGTAATAAAGTAAGGTACATATCTTTTGTCTTCAGTTTTTTACTATCGAAATATTTCGTGTTGCTCTTTGCTTCCCATAACAGTTTGAAGATAAGGACCAGCAGATTCAGTAATTGAAGAATGATAGATTAGATGTTTCTATTATAATCCGTTAACTATATCTCACTCAATTACATAGCATGTAACCATTTCAAAATCAGTTGTATTTGTTCACAAAATGACACAACAAAATTATAAATCGTGGTAAACTGTCCAAGTTTTATACATGTGATGTTGGTGCTGTTTTTATAAAATCACCATATTAAAACATGATATCAGGCGAGTCATTCCAGTTCTTGGTGACGTCATCTCACCTTTGACTAAGGTCAGAAATTCACATAAATTTCACTAAAACAAGAATGCATGTCGACAGAGCTCAAACATCACTGTCAATGTCTAAAATTTAACTGATATAGAATCACATTACCAATTATTAGGTTAAGTAAGAGACGTACATATCTTAAAACTATTTTCTCAAAGGCTGTTTATAACATAAGTATATTTAACAAAATTTCACTAAATATTCTACGGGATTTGGCCATCAGGTATAATAATTTGCCAGTTACAAGAAAGGTAGTGATGATTTGCGCTCTGGCTACATATCGCTATCTTAAGAACATACAGTACACAGGATAATTCAAGAAAATTGTTAGTTTTTTTGCAATAATAAAGAATTATGCAGTTGATATAATTATGAGACTTCACTTACGAACTATGTTAGTAAATAGTACAATTTAGGTAAGTAAACCTGAAAGAACTCTATGATTAAACATAATAATTATAGCTCCACCAGGAAATCAAATCTCAATCAGGGAAGCCTGCAAATTACATATGGCAAATACATTTTTTAAATGACTGTGAGTTTTTACAGCTATATTTCCACCTATATTCCTTGTGTTCCAATTCCAATGTTCCAAGGTAGAAAAGGGCATGTTCCAAGGTACACGAATCTGTTGCATCATGGAACACTTTACATATCCCTTCATTTTATTCTTTTCATCCCTAATACAGAGTGTAACAAAAGTTTCTGGTACAGTGAAAATTTTACTTTATTTCTTAATTTTTTGTGGTAAATATCACAAAAGAACGCCACTTTATAGCTTAGTGAACAGTCCTTTCATTACTGTTCTTCAGTAGTCGGTATTACATCCTTTTTTTTTTCAAGACACTGCAACACACGTCTACAAAACTATCTGTGAGTCTGAAAATGTCTTCCTGACTAATGGACTCCCACTCTTCCAACACTCGGGCAATCAACTCATTGCGATTTCTTGGTCTGGGTGTTCGAAACACACTTTTTTGTAATCTGCTCCACAGGTGCTCTATGGGATTTAAATCTGGAGAATTTCCAGGCCAGTCTGTCCAGACTTTGATACCAGAATTCTTTATTGTGTCCAGTGTACACTTAGCTGTGTGGGCTCTGGTTCCATCTTGCATGAGGAACGCAATATGTTGTTTTGGAAATTTAGTGGTATCCCTTAGAACTTTAGAATATGCTGGGAGAATGTGTGTACAGTAATATTCGCCATTCACAGTTTTCTTCTCATTGACTATAACAAGTTGTGTCTTTCCATAACGTGAGATTCCTCCGGCCACCATAATCTTAACGCCAAACTTGGGTACCTGCGTAGGCTTTATAGAGGATGGATCCGCTGTTCGAATTCTGGCATTTTGACGGTTCGGAATAGAGTGAAGTTCCACAAGTGACTCATCCGTGAACAGAATATGAGCCCTTAGAATTCTGGCAGCAGGTGCATCCTCTGTGTATCCTTCTTTCAGCAACCTTTCACAAAATTTAATTAGATCGGATATGTTCCTTTCACTCAGCATTGGCTTGATTCTTGGTACATAAGACCTCCGACCCCAGTCCTGACTAGGACAATGCCTACTGATTGTCATGTGTGAAATGTTTTTGTTTATAGAGCGGTAAAACTCCAAAAAATTCAGCCTTTTAGCCACAGCCCGAGTTCCTACACCAACCTTGTCCTTCACACACTCCCTTATTTTTCTTTTTGTTTGAGGTGACACTTTGCTTGGTCGGCCTGATCGTTTAGCATCAGAAACAGAACCATCCGTTTGATTCTTCCATTTTAAAACTGTTGTTGGTGACATTTTCAACAACCTGGAAATATCACGTACTGATTTTCCAGTCTTGACCAAGGCTTGAACCTGAGACCGAGCATGCTCACGTTTTGTTGGTGCCATGGTGATCTGAGTGATTAAAAATAAGTGTCAGTGTCGTTTATTAAAATTACGCATTAAAAATTACATTTAACTGGTTTATTATCCGAAAAGTATAGAAAACTAAAGATGTAACAATAATTTCTGGTACGTACCAGAAACTTTTGTTACATTTTTTTGTTCGAATAATTAATATTGAAAGAAGATGACACTTAATTTCAATCATACTACACGATAATTTATTGATTAAAGAATATAAAACAATACTCACCAGAATTAAAATCACAAATGACAGGAAAAATGTTTGACCTCGTAATTTACACTGCCTAATTTTACCACAAATTAACTCACACTGTTAATATATTGAACACCTGTCTTCAACAATGTGACCTTTCCCTCCAAATTATTAATAAAGAATTGGATCACACCACAATCAAGTAGTACCAACTCCGGCATCATACAATTTGGTCATCATTCCTGGGAAAATGGGAATTAAACAAGAGAATAATTTTAACAAACTGTACCAGAAACTTTTGTTACACTCTGTAGATCTGTAAAACAGGCAAATATCTGTACGATCTCAAATTTAAAAAATAATAACATGTGAAAAATGATTCCTCTATCTATGTACAAAACCAGAGAGGAATTGTCAGAAATCTGATATTTATGTGTTCTTAACTAATGATAGAATGCACTTCATATTTCTATATATACCTTGTAGTTATAATTGTTCAAAGAAAGCTCAATGACTACATTTAAACGAATACATGTGCTTAATTTTATTGTTCTTTTCTAATAATTTCTCAATTGTGTTTCATAATATTCACTACTATAATCGCGATGCTGTTATTCCCGGCGTGACTCCTCCTCTTTGCTTACGTCTTAGGAAGTGAAGGCTCTTTAAAGTCTAGGTAGGTAGTATCGTTCGCCATTTTTGTTCTTTCGTTGCCTAGCTACCATACGAGGAATCTATTTGCCACACCGTTAAACATTATCATGTCGCTGTAAATTCAGCAAATAATTGAGCGGCAAATAACGTCTTCGTGTGCTTTCTGCGAATGCCAACGATAGAGCCAAAATGGCGGGCGATTATATTAAGTATTTATCGAGCCTTAAGAAATGAATAACGTCTTCATAAGCGAATCACAAGCCGCACACGTTTAAATGTAGCCTAGCTGCAACGCGATTGGCTGCCGAAATTAGAGCGACGGGACTATAGATAACTGTTATTTTCTGCGGATTACATATAAATATGCCATGTAACTTCACCATAAAATTTTAACATTTTTCATGAATCATCCTGTGTATTTAGCAAAATGAAAATTCAATCACTCTTGTGTCTCTAAAGACAATGGTAAGATATCTCAAACATGGGAAAAGGAATTGTTTGAAAGGTGTAATGTGATAAAAGGAGGGAGAAGGTCATTCATGCAACAAAGCTTTGCGATATTTCCACGATGTCCAAGGATCCCTGAGTCAGCTGCAATGAAATTAGAGCACATCATTAACAATTAAATGTAAACATGAAGCAGAATATTTCGGTTATAAGTAGGTTCAACAGCAATTAATTCATATATGAATCAAAGATAAGTTATGTGGGCAACAAATCTGCTGATTTTGGTGCAGTTCATTTACTATTTTAGTCGGAAAGAAACAAAATAAGAAATTTATTAGTGAAGTCAATCAAAATTAATACTGGTACTTCAATTTGAAAAACTAATGTCACTTTAAACCTCGGTCCTGAAACTTATCCAGCATATCGGGCAAGATTGCCTATTATCAAAAATTCTTTAAAACATTTATATTGGCAAAGTAGCAGAAGAATGGCAAAATCGACTGAAAATAATTCTAAAAGATGGTTATGAGCCTTAAATATCATCTTGTTAACCGATGACTATGTTCCCATGATATCTATTGAGGATGATTTACAAGAAATTAAAAATACATTATTCTAAAATTAGTGGACAATTTCATGTTTCAGCTCTGTAAAACTGTTCACTGTGCTGACAGAAAAATTTGAAACAATTTTCCATAAAGAAGGGCTACACCCCTTCAGTTTCCCCTAAGTTGTTTTGGAAAATTACTGGAAAATAAGAAGGAAAAAATATTATATGTTGTTGTTGTTTTCTAATGCCAGGCGTTTGACAATAAAGTCATTTGACCTCTTGCACTCCAATATTTTTCAAAGATATTATCATGGCCAGCCACTGAAGCACAGATTTTGAGGTGTTCCGAATCCATTTCTTGGTTTGAGTTGCACAATGGGCAGTTAGGGGACTGATATATTCCAATTCTATGCAGGTGTTTGGCCAAACAATCATGGCCTGTTGCCAATTTAAATGCAGCTACAGATGGTTTTCGTGATAAATCGGGAATTAACTGTGGATTATGATGCAGAGAGTTCCATTTTTTTTCCCTTGAGATTGTCTTATCAAATTTTGTTTGTTGAAGTCTAAGTATGTAGATTTAATAAATTTCTTCACAGAGTAATACGTAGATTTAGTAACAGGTCTGTAAGTAGCAGTGCTGCCCTTCTTTGCTAAAGCATCCGCATTGTCGTTTCCCAGGATTCCACAGTGGGATGGTGTCCATTGGAATACAATTCTTTTATTGAGTGATATTAATTGAGAGAGCATTTTAGTTATTTCTGCTGTTTGAGATGAAGGTGTGTGTTTAGAGACTATTGATAGAATAGCTGCTTTAGAGTCTGACAATATAACTGCATTCCTAAATTTATTGATGTGGCATAGAAGATTCCCGAGACTCACTTATTGCAATGATTTCTCCATCAAAACTTGTTGTTCCATACCCAAGAGATCTATAAAGTGAGAAGAGACAGCACGTAACACCTGCACCGGCACCTTGTTCTCTGGAGATCAAGGATCCGTCGGTGTATAAATGAAGCCAGTTTTGTGGAGGGTATCTAATATTAATTGTCTCTAAAGACATTTGTTTTATTATTTCAGTGTTTACTTCTGATTTCAGTATTTCTTCTGTTAAATTTAGATTATATTCTATATTCATTATTATATGCAATTTGTCATTACCATGGATATTCCTCAAATGGCCTCCTGAAGATCAATTGAAATATTTTCCCAAAATGTCATGCTAGTTTTCTAATTCAGTACAGGTGTAATAATTAATATTTGCCATGAAGAATAATTTTTCCATCAATGAAAGAGCAATGTGAAGTTATTAAACTTTGTCCCTCAAGTTCTGTATCATTAGCATGGCTGAATTTAATTTGACCATAGAAAGAATGGGAATTTTATTTCCTTTGGTTTAATAGTATCTGTGGTAGCACTGATCCAAGCTATAGTCAAATACCTTAGTATAATAATACCGGGCAGCTAGCAATTCTTCGCGCGAACGACGGTGGTGCTGCTACCTAGGCGGGCGGTGTGGAGATACTCGCGCAACAAGCTGTAATCAACTGCAGTGTATATTGTTGCTTGGCTAGTTAATAGTTTCATTAATTATTAGTGCTGTGTTAAAATGTCAGGGTGTATGTATGCTGTTTATAATTGCTACAAAATTACAGCATTACTAATTGCTCCAAATCGTACTTTCGATTTCCGACAGTTCATAAAACGTGAGCCAACAACATTCTTTAGAAGGCCTAATTCCTTCGTCTTTGTGTTGATAGAAAAATATAAATTAGCTTTTTTATTTAGACTTAATAAATGAATAGAAGTTAAAATGCATTGGAAATTTTAAGGTTTTATCAAATTAAGTTTTATTGTTGTCCACATGCCTTTACTAATTATTATTACAAGCATAAGATTACTATCAATTTTATCTTTGCAGTTGTCAACAATGTGTATATACAGCAATATTGTAAATTCGTTCCTAATATCAGAATTGTTTTTGTCTCACTAAACCAAAGAAAAAATATGTAACAATATGTACAGTGGTATGAATTGCCAACAGAAATACGTTAGAAGTCATGACAAGATGAAGAAGTGGTTATGAATTGGCAACGAAAATACGTTAGAAGTCATGACAAGATGATGAAGTGACATTAATTGGCAAAAGAAATACGTTAGAAGTAATCACAAGATGATGAAGTGGTTATGAATTGGCAACGAAAATACGTTAGAAGTCATGACAAGATGATGAAGTGACATTAATTGGCAAAAGAAATATGTTAGAAGTCATGACAAGATGATGAAGTGGTTATGAATTGGCAACGGAAATAGATTAGAAGTCATGACAAGATATGAAGTGGAATGAACTGGCAACAGAAATACGTTAGAACTTAGAAGTCATGACAAGATATGAAGTGGAATGAACTGGCAACAGAAATACGTTAGAAGTCATGACAAGATGATGAAGTGGTTATGAATTGGCAACGGAAATAGATTAGAAGTCAAGACAAGATATGAAGTGGAATGAACTATCAACAGAAATACGTTAGAAGTCATGACAAGATGAAGGAGTGGTTATGAATTGGCAACGAAAATAGATTAGAAGTCATGACAAGATATGAAGTGGAATGAACTGACAACAGAAATACGTTAGAAGTCATGACAAGATGATGAAGTGGTTATGAATTGGCAACGAAAATACATTAGATGTCATGACAAGATATTAAGTGGAATGAACTGGCAACAAAAATACGTTAGAAGGCATGACAAGATATGAAGTGGTTATGAATTGGCAACGAAACTACATTAGAAGTCATGACAAGATATGAAGTGGAATGAACTGGCAACAGAAATACGTTAGAAGTAATGACAAGATGATCAAGTGGTTATGAATTGGCAACGAAAATACATTAGAAGTCATGACAAGATATGAAGTGGAATGAACTGGCAACAGAAATACGCTAAAAGTAATGACAAGATGATGATGTGGTTATGAATTGGCAACGGAAATAGATTAGAAGTCATGACAAGATATGAAGTGGAATGAAATGGCAACAGAAATACGTTAGAAGTCATGACAAGATGGTGAAGTGGTCATGAATTGGCAACGGAAATAGATTAGAAGTCATGACAAGATATGAAGTGGAATGAACTGGCAACAGAAATACGTTAGAAGTCATGACAAGATGATCAAGTGGTTATGAATTGGCAACGAAAATACATTAGAAGTCATGACAAGATATGAAGTGGAATGAACTGGCAACAGAAATACATTAGAAGTAATGACAAGATGATCAAGTGGTTATGAATTGGCAACGGAAATAGATTAGAAGTCATGACAAGATATGAAGTGGAATGAACTGGCAACAGAAATACGTTAGAAGTCATGACAAGATGGTGAAGTGGTCATGAATTGGCAACGGAAATAGATTAGAAGTCATGACAAGATATGAAGTGGAATGAACTGGCAACAGAAATACGTTAGAAGTCATGACAAGATGGTGAAGTGGTCATGAATTGGCAACGGAAATAGATTAGAAGTCATGACAAGATATGAAGTGGAATGAACTGGCAACAGAAATACGTTAGAAGTCATGACAAGATGGTGAAGTGGTCATGAATTGGCAACGGAAATAGATTAGAAGTCATGACAAGATATGAAGTGGAATGAACTGGCAACAGAAATACGTTAGAAGTCATGACAAGATGATCAAGTGGTTATGAATTGGCAACGAAAATACATTAGAAGTCATGACAAGATATGAAGTGGAATGAACTGGCAACAGAAATACATTAGAAGTAATGACAAGATGATCAAGTGGTTATGAATTGGCAACGAAAATACATTAGAAGTCATGACAAGATATGAAGTGGAATGAACTGGCAACAGAAATACGCTAGAAGTCATGACAAGATGATCAAGTGGTTATGAATTGGAAACAGAAATAGATTAGAAGTCATGACAAGATGTGAAGTGGAAAGAACTGGCAACATAAATACGCTAGAAGTCATGACAACATGAAGAAGTGGTTATGAATTGGAAACAGAAATAGATTAGAAGTCATGACAAGATGTGAAGTGGAAAGAACTGGCAACAGAAATACGTTAGAAGTCATGACAAGATGATCAAGTGGTTATGAATTGGAAACAAATACGTTAGAAGTCATGGCAAGATGATGAAGTGGAACGAACTGGCAACGGAAATACGTTAGAAGTCATGACAAAATGATGAAGTGGTATGAATTGGAAGCAAGCACTTAGATGCTTTGCCAACTTAATGAAATGGACAATGAAATGACAATAGAAATAGTTTGAAAGTCGTGGTAATATGTCGAAGCAGTTACAAATTGGCAACAGAAATAAGTTTTGATTTACTCAGTACTGTCCTAGCTTTTTCTTCCACCAGTATAGGCTCCAGAAACCATAGCCTCGGCGGTCAAGTCAGTGAACCAAAAAAACGCAAAGTTCGTACGTCATACTGTGGCCAGCTGTTATGGGATATCATGTTTCATGTAACTATCATCTATATATATATATAATTTGAACTGGTAATGGAAATTACGGGAAAACGGCTAAACGGATTTTAATAAATGACCCCTCATTTTGAAGCTTGGAACCCAAAGTTTTTTCAGAAAAATAGTAGTTTTGAGTGAAATGTCAATTTTCCTACATCATTTTCCTATTTTCCAAAATCCATCTGTCGTCAATTTTGAGAAAAAATTGCATTTCAGCACGGCCGACTTGATTTCAGTATAAAACAAAACACACACTACAATAAAAATAGGTTATTACACGAAGGCTATGACCTGCAGGATTGCTGACATATTTAGAGCTCAAATTCACTTGGTTATTAAAAACTTCAATGCTTACTAAAAATAATTTACATGTCTGACTCTGTGGTGTGTAATTTTCTAAGTACAGGTCTGTATTGGATATTAAAATGTACAAAACTTGAGGTGGTTTGATGACATTATTACCATTAGAAATGAAATATTATTATAGTTAATGCCATTATGTGACAATTTTTCATTAATTATAGGCTACATATTAATGCTATATTGATGATATGAAAGTGAAACTTTTGGGGTTATGTAGGTAGATCTAGATAATATCTTAAATTAGATCTTCATTTCTACAATTTACTGAGTGGCGGCTATATAACTACAAAACTGACGTAAGATAATAATATTGTTATTAAAAATAAGATATTATTGTAGTTATTAATCAAGTGAGATTGAGTCTTTTTCATATACTTAATGGCGGTGTGGTGTAGATATTTATATGCGTCATTCTCTTCAGTATTGGCTCGAGAGAGCGCAAAAATTACAGTTCCTAAGGAAAGACCAAAAGGTATTACTTACTGATAAAATAAGAAGCCTACAAAATTATGTAGTCTCCCGATCATTTCAGCAAGATCTCTTAGCAGGATAAAATGATTTTACCCTCTACATTTCAAGCTCTACATGCAGCAGCTATACCAAAATGTTATGTCTATTGTTCGAAAACATAGCAAACTTGACTTTTTTTAACTTTCACTTACAATGCACAATGACCTTAAATAGCTATTGCTTTACTCCCACATGAAAAATCCACTGATCGTCCTGACATTGTTACTAGTTGAGAAATTCCATAAAAATAATTTGTATCTAAAAATCAAACATTTTGTTACAATGAAGTGACAATTCAGTTAAATTTAGGAGTCTATTTAGAAAAGTATAAAATTAGTTTTTAGCCTATACAAAATAACTACCGAATTTATTATTCTAATGAAATGGTATTCACATTGATATGTATACTATAATAAAAAACAAATAAATTGAATAATTAAAGGAAGAAAATCTCATCTAAATAAGAGGACTCGGGGAAGGATGCAAGAATACTTGCAGCATTACCGCGCTGAATGGCGATACCAATGAGCTGACGTAGATATTGACTGCTTCGAGGGTCCCCAGAAAGCTGCACTAAACTTCTGCCTATGGTGGAGATGAGAGCTTTGGCTTCACTGCACCATGATCCAAACGTTTCAACCGCAAATGGACAAACATATAATTATCTGCAAGATGTTTATATTTATGGTGTTTATTGACAGCGACACTTTCTGCTGCAGATCCTGGTGTCTTAGAGGTTGAAGGGGCCAGTGTATCCACACATGTGGAATCCCAAATTAAGGATTTGCCTACACGCCACGGGACTAGAGTCAGACCATCGGTCTCTTGCCGTCTAAACGGCTGATCCCGGAAGGTTCTAAGATGGATGGAACCCCTGAGGATGTTAATGCTCTTCTAATGATGTCATTGAGCGATGAATGACGAGAGAGACGCCCCTTACTCATGACACAACTTAAGGCATGGTGGCCGTAAGAATCTATAATATTGCCACAGATACATTTATGAATGTGACAGATTTTGCAACCGAGGCGTAAAGCCACGGAAACTTTAAAGGATCTGGGATCCATAAGGGTACCGATTTTAGGGGAAGGAATTGCATGAAGCCAAGATCCTGAAACATTTTGTTGGAGAGCCAAAAAACGGGCACTATCTGTATCTGAAGAAAAAGATGATTGAAGGGACCCCTTAACAAGAGAGATTAGTATTTCATCCCAATTTTTTTGAACCGCTGGAAAAGACGGAGGATCACATTACATATCTTTGTAAGAGGCTTCGTAAAACAATTTATAAATTCGTTAATCTTCGATGCTACTCACCCATTAGAGTTCTACGAAATGTTTATTTGGCCATTATTCAGTCTATCATTCAATATGGTATAATTGTTTGCGGTGGAAGTACAAAAATTAATCTTAGTCCGTTAAATTTACTACAAAAACGAATAATTAAAATTTGTTTGAAGAAACGTTTCGATTATCCAACTAAATTAATTTATTCTGAATTTAATGTATTTAATATTGAACAAATTTATAAGTATACGCTGTTAAAATTTTATCATAAAAATCGTAATAAGTTTGTATTACAGACACACAATTATGACACAAGACGAAATATTAATTCAACATTAGTAGAACCTAAATGTCTCACATCTGCTGGTCTAAAGCATAGCATAAATTTTGGCCCTCGGTTGTACAATTCTTTAACTAAATTACACCCAGAACTTCTAACATGTAACCCACTAACATATAACAAGAAAATTACTATAATAATTAGCGTTAATTGTAAATAATATTCAAATAAATTCAATTTGTCATCTCGTTTTCCAATTCTAAATCAATTTCCAGGTTATATCAGACTAATGTTCATTCTTATTCTGTGCCAAGGTCAATGACATTAGGCCTCGGAAAAAAATCAATTTGATTAAATAAATTTATAGCCTATGTATATGAATTAATCAACCTATATTATACTTGTATTCTATAATTTTGAAATATTATATTAGTCCTACTTTTCACGTGCGATATTATTCTTGTCTAGTATTAATATTATATTATATAATTCCATTGCCGCTGTAATTATATTTTAGTTCCTATTTTATTTTACTTATTTATTTTTATTATTGTTATTATTTTTTATTTTAATATTATATCTGAACTGCGACCGAGCACGAGCGCTGCTCATTCGGTCTCAAATTTTGTTAATACTACTGTATCTTCTTTTTATATTGCTTGTATTATTTTATTTTTATTTCTCTTGTTTGTTTTGTAATTATATTCTTTATTCTCTATATTTAAATTTAAATAAATAAAAAAAAATAAAATAAGAGTTATTGGAAACCTCACCCGATCGAACTAAAGCCTCCTGCACAACAGGGATCTGAACCGAATCACTGTAAGAGGGAAAAATAGATTTGTTTCTTGCGTTTTCGCGTTGAAACTCAAAAACTGAAGGTGGATAGGTTCAAGAAAAAGTATTTGGCATAAAAAAAACATTCAGAGGGAGTATGTTTCATTATTACGGAGCAAATAACTTTCAAAATGTCTGGTATTCTTCATTGAAAATAAATCTGAAAAATTTTTATTTGAACGTCTCACGAACTTAGTTTACAGCAGCATTTGCTGCACGAGCCACTAGTACCAATATAAATGCAGATACAATCTGTTAGACTCGGGACATGGTTGCGTAGCGACAGACGGACAGAAGGACGAACCGAGATATCCTGCAGGACCTGAAGGCTGCGAGCTGGTGAGATACCTACAGACACTGACAGTGGCGCTCCTGCTCGGCACCTTGTGGGCCGTGGTCCCAGGCTCGGGCACACGCGCCCTCCTCGTGATGGTGTCCAGTGATGTGGCGTGCGGCACGGGACGTGACGCGTGAGTGGGGGAAGCCAGCGGCTCCTCCATCTCCCACAGGTTGCTTCGTTGTGACAGCTGGAAAAGCGAGGAAGCGTCTTACCACAACAGTTAAACTCGTAACTATAAATGAAATGCGTGTACCCTATTTCAAACAAAAATATAATACATAACTAGGGACCGGATTTTTATGTAATATCAAGGTGTGAAATATGTACATATTTATGTAAGAAAAATAAGCTAAATATGTACCAAAATATGTAAAATCATGAAAATATTTAATATCAATATCTGGCAGGTATAGGATAGGTAAGACTCTCCAGTTGTGATTTCATAGAGCACCAGACTTTTTTACCGCACACTTGACGCATTACTATTTTTCCATCTGTAGTGAAAGCTTCGTCCATCGAAATCCATGATTTTATTTTTGTCTTAGGGTTGAAGATTCAGGGGCCATTTTAGTTAGTTAAAAGCAGCAGATAAACTCACCTGCACTTTATACTGTAAGTACTAAAACTAGAGAACTGAGTGAAATGAATGACACAACAGAACTGCAAGCACTGTTTCGCTTTACTGGATTAGGAGAAAATAAGAGAAGATGTGGGACAGATGCATTTTAGCTGCTCCCTGTAAGAAACAAGTACCTACTAAAACCTCAAACTATAGGCATTTACAAACTGTTGTTTGAAAAGTGACATTCCTGTCTCATTCAGAAGAGTAGGATTATTTCAGCCGAGAACCATACTTTCTAATTGCTCGGAAAATCCCTAAATTTAAAGTAAAGAGGTCAAGCAATAACCTGAAAAGTTTTTTATTTTAATCTTTCAACAGCTTTCCAGTTGTTCCTTTACTCCAGCTTCTTTTCAAAAGTCGGCTACTTTATTACAGCTCATGTCAGACTTGACACGGGTTTTCACTGGAAGGATTAGGAAGAGGGTGGGTAAGGTTGCAAATTGCATGGGAACGGCTTGTTAAGACGTGTGCAGAACAATTATAGTTCGAGACAAATCATGTCGCCCTCGTCCCACTCCACCGCATGAAGGCAACGCTGCTTTCTGAGTGATTTTTACAACACAAGGTAGTTGTATGAGAAGAGTTGCCTTTTGTGCACTCATATTTATAGTGGGCGGTATGGAGTGAGTGCCTCTATTACTTCCTGGAACTAAGGACGTTATGTTTCGTCCAGAAATATATCCTTTCTTGGGTAGGTAAAAAAACTTTTTAAATCTGTGTATTTCAAATTGTAACTTCCCCAGCAGAAGTTTTTTTTATTTCAGAGAAGTAAAAATGAATAAAATCCCTAAATATGTAGATTTATGTAATATCAAGCTATAATATGTAATGTGGGGTAAATATGTAAAAATATGTAGTATCAAATTTTAATATATTAATGATAATTGCAAGATTCGCTAATATTTCTTATTTATATACGGTTAGGTTGAAGGGAATATAATATGTAATTACATAAAAATCCGGTCCCTGTACATAACAACTATGAAGAAAGATTTTCAAGAAAATTGTAGAAAGTAGTGAAATTAAATATTCTTCCATGTGGTTACTAAGAGACATTATTCCTCCATTCACTGTTTGAGTCACTTAACAAACTTCTTGCCCCAGCAACTAAAACTTACCCTAGTACAAACATTAGTAATGCCGCATTTAGATTATTGTGACTTTCTGTTAAGTGACCTAAGTTCTGAACTGTCAGTCACGTTACAGCGAGTTCAGAATATGTGCATCAGATACGTGTGCAACAGAGTGCTGCATTGGAGTTAAATCGCTCGCTTGAACTCGGTCGAGTGTCGCACTCTCGAGTGAGATACGATCGGTCGTGATACGCTCGTAATAAATAGAAGCATAGTACAAGGTCATCTCACCGACATGTCTTATCTTGCATGGAAGGCGACAGATAAGATACACATTTGTTTTGCTCACACGGTAAAAATAAGGCTTTATTTTCTGCGTTTATGATAAACATTTAATGGAACAATCAATGGAACGTACCAAAACAGGAACATGAAGTTATAAACAAAATAGTATGAAAAACTTCGATATACAGTTATTATTGCTAATTAATAATTATTCAATATTTGATTTACCACATATATAATATGATAGTTCCATACATAGTGTTCCGCCTATATCCTGCGACAATGTAGAAACGTTTTACAAAATATTATTATATAGCAGTAGATTAATAACAATATTAGTACAGAGATAACGTCACAGAAAATATAATAAAACGAATAATCATGCTGCATAACTGTTACAGACGCAAAGATTGATACACTAATTATTAGAGATTATCATTATTATTATTATTATTATTATTATTATTATTATTATTATTATTATTATTATTATTACTAGAAAACTTGATACAGTTCTTGTATTGTGATTGTGTTCTCCATTTATAATAATTACATTTACATCCAATAACATCTATCAGATGTGGCAAAAACAAAATTACTCCTGTATGGGGGAAAAATTACCTACAACATTTATATTACATTTTAAAGCAAGTTTTGTAGTTGTACTATGGAGAGGTTAGTTAAACACTGCAAAGTTTTGAAATGATAAACATCTATGATGTTACTACACAGTTCATCACTGTAACAGGAACGAATGTCTAACGCTCGGCTTATACCGTTCGACGATTAATCGCTCGTGACAATTTTACCCATCATACATGTGCGCAACCTATCGGATTATGCTATGAACTACTTGGCGCTCGAGCGAAAACGTCCAATGCAGACCTCTGGTGTGCAACATATGATCACTTATCACCGTCCTTCGCAAGTCTTTTCGAACAATGTCCTCCTTTTTGAAGCTATGTGTCCTCTTTTTTGTCGATGTGAATCTGGTCACCCTACTCTTGGGTCCCTTATCCTCAACTACTCTAACAACTATTCTCTATTGAGTCGGTTGTGCTAGCTACTCAAGGAGTCTTCACTCTATTGTGTCTGTTTACTTAGGCTTCCTTCAAACTGGATTCTTTTAAGAGTCTGTTACGTTTCAAGAAACTTACAGTTCAATGGGTCACACTCAAGCATATGAGACTCAACAAAGCACACAGTTTTTCAAGTTTTTAGCCAAAACCTCTGCTGAGGAAACTACTGAAATGCTTGAAAACTTCGGAGTAAAAACCCAAATTCTATTGTGCAATTAAATACAGGGGCATCATTTTATTTTTACTAACATTTTTAATATTAACTTGCCTATACCTCTGGATCAACGCCGTTTGCTATACCCTTCCACGACTGGAGTTCGATGATACTGGCGTAATATACAAACAAATCACTTTACTAGGTATAGGAGGGAAGAAAAGTAGTTCATCCATTTACGTAAACTAGGAAATATTGCGCCTTTGAGTTTGATCATTTTCATTAGGTTTTTGTTTAATCAAAATATAGTACACTATTAACAATGAGTGTTTTTCTTCACGAACTGAGAGCTGTCCATGTGGACGTATTCATTATGCAGTGCATATTATACTGTCTACAGCACATTAGCGTACAATATAGAGAATGAAGTTAAATTGAAAAATAATCATAATATGGATATTTAAACACATTTTTTAAAATGGTGGCCGTTCATTTCGATACAGGCTTCAGTTCTTTTGTGCATATTATCGCACTATAGACTATTGTACCTAATGCCAATTACCAGTTTCGTCTTTCGTACCAGTAACTCATGGTGAAATAATTCTGTACCTACTCTATAAAAGAGTACCTTACGTACTGTAAATTCAATCTTCACTTCTGCCCGATCCGAAAAGATAAAATTACTCAGACATGCTGCCTACTGTCCGTCCAAGCGGTTATGTCGTAGGGTCGTAGAAAGGGGAGGGGAAATCACGTGACAGGTAATTACTTAACAAGGCCCTTTTATTTTAGTTATTATAAACAGTTGTATAATATTACGTAGACGTCCAATTCCTAACAGAAATTAATGTTCTCAGAAAAGAGCTAAGACAGCCCAGCCACTAGCTGGCGAATAAAAGCTGGTGGAGTAAATCGGGATACGACGTAGCCAAATGGACGACAGTAGCTGTGCGAAAATGATTCAATATTGAAAGCTCTTTCGTCACTGAAAAACGCGAACATATTTTTGGAACGTACTGTTTACTATGACCGTAACGCTACTATAACTGTATATGCAGTCTTGGATCTGTGTGGAGGACGGTTGAACTTCATTAGTAGAAGGGGTGGGAGTGAAGTACATTAAAAAACTCAGGTACAATAAGAATTGAAGTAAATATAAAATGATGTCCCCGTACAACTTGGACACTGCTTTTTAAATAACCATAACAATACAAAGTCTTTGGCAAGTAGCTTATAATCAGGAAAATTGACAAATTTTGGTGATTTTTTGGATGTGTTATACATCTGTGTTATTTGAAAACTTTTCTAGTGTAATACTGTCGATTCGGTCAAAACTTTGCCCACCAAAAGACGCTACGTTTTCGTGTAGTGACAAAGGACACAATCTTTGCTGAATTCAAAATTTGGTGTAATTATCATGAAAACGTACACAGAAACATAAAAGAATTATTTTCTTATTACAGTAAACGTACAGTAACTATAGCCCAGATTTGTAAACACTTTTTTCATCCTGAAGGATACACAAGTGCAAAGACGGAAAATCTCCTTGGGCACTCTCAAAAGCATCTCAGGTGTGACCAAATTCATAATGTGCACGATTCGTTCCATCTGTTCAGAGATATTTCGGGGTTTAGTTGCAAACACACGATTCTTAACAAATCTCAATTACAAAGTCCAAGGGAGTTAGGTCTGGAGATCGCGGAGGCCGCGGAATTCTTTGTTTCACAGTTTTACACCTGCGAGGCATTTCGTTCCTCTATTTCACGCCAACAATGTGTAGATGGTACAGGCTAGCAACTCACCAGGTAAACCAATAGCGTCCACACTTTGAGTGCGGAAATGGCGATATTTGTGACCAAATTGGCTGTACAGCATCAGGAAACATTATTGGTAATGATCAGGGAAAGGATTTATATGTAAATACATATTTACTTATAAAGCTAATATAATTTATATTTTGCATTATCTTTATGTTTCACAATGTGTAGGGTTGAAAAATCCTACTTTTATTTTCCATATTTTTCCATATTTTAGAGTTTAGTACATATTTTCGTTAATTTCCATATATTTTCCATATTTCATATAAAACAGTCCATATTATATTAGGTTTAACAATAAAACAAAACAAAATTCCATTAACTTTTAAAAATACATTTCAACAATAGAGATTTAAACACATGTTCAGTAATCCCTTTAACATCAGAGTTATTTGAAAATTAGCAGTCCTATCAACAATGGGAAAGTAAGTTACAAAACTGTATTAATTTAATTTAAAATTTTTAACAGACTTCAGTTGTGCAGCTCAACAGTTAAATGCCAGTCAGAGTACACATAGGTTCAGTTTTGTAAATCATACTATAAAGACGGTAAATATGCCAAAAGTACGTCATTCAGTCAATTTAAAATCAAAACTAACAAGTTACATTTCAGAATTTAAAGAAGATGGTTTATCAACTGACAATAAAATATTATTTTGTAATTTGTGTCAGTGTGCAGTATCATCTACACAAAAGTTCCTGGTGCAACAACACATTACAACTAGTAAACATCAGGCCAACAAACAACTAAATTCCAAGCAGAGACAATTGTTTTTAACACAACCAACAACATCGAATGTAAGATCTGAGTTTAACATCGACCTGTGCCGTTCTCTCATCTCTGCTGATATTCCTCTCTACAAACTAAAGAATAAGGTCTTCAGGGAATTCCTTGAAAAATATACTCAACATACAATCCCGGATGAGTCAACACTTAGGAAGACGTATGCTCCATCCATCTACGATGAGACAATACAGAAGATAAGAGATGAAATTAAAGATAGTTCAATTTGGGTTTCCATTGATGAGACTCCCGACAAAGAAGGTAGACTTGTTGGTAATGTAGTTATCGGTTTGTTAAGTGAACAATATTCTGAACGAATTCTTTTACATTGTGATGTTCTAGAAAAGTGCAATAACAAAACTATAGTTAAACTGTTCAACGAAGCTATGGGTATCCTGTGGCCAAAGGGTATTATGTACGATAATGTGTTATTCTTTATTAGCGATGCTGCCCCTTATATGGTCAAAGCTGGACAAGCATTATCTGTTGTATATCCTAAATTGACTCATTTTACTTGTGTGGCGCATGCATTTCATCGTGTGGCAGAAGTGGTCAGAGACAATTTCCCTAAAGTAGATTTGTTGATTTCATCAGTGAAAAAAGTATTTCTCAAAGCTCCCAGTAGAGTTAACGTGTTGAAAGAAATGTACCCTGAAATTCCATTGCCACCAAAGCCAATTTTAACTAGATGGGGTACATGGCTAGAAGCAGTTGAATATTATGCCGAACATATAGACTCTATTAACAATGTTCTCCTTGCATTGGACTCTGAAGATGCAGTCTCAATTGATACTGCGAAAACAGTTACCTGTGACATAAGTGTGAAGAATGACTTAGCTCACATTCAGCATACATTTTCATGCATCATAAAAACGCTCAAAAGTCTCCAAAATAGGCACCTTTCACTATCTGAAAGTTTTGAAATTATAAATAGTACTGTGGAACAACTGAATCGTGGTAGAGGTAAAGTTGCAGATGCAGTAAGAGCTAAGGTGGACACTGTACTTTCAAAAAACCCTGGATATGAAGAACTACAAAAGGTTGTTGCTGTGATGAGTGGTGAATCAACAGTGAAGATTAACTTGGACTTATCCCCAGCAGACATTGTGAAATTGAATTATGTACCAGTTACTTCTTGTGACGTCGAACGCTCTTTTAGTCAGTATAAATCTATCCTCAGAGACAATAGAAGAAGATTCACTTTTCAGCACTTGAAAGAAATGTTTGTAACCTATTGTTATGGTAACAGACAATAAAAATTGTGTTTTGTTGAAACTACATTGGAAGATAAGGTACGTCCATTATATTTTTTGTTTAGTTTGATTAAAATGTACCAATATTTAACGTACATAGTCATTTTTTTATAATTTTAAGTCCATATTTAATTCCATATTTTGGTAAAAATCCATATTTAATTCCATATTTTGGTAAAAATAACTACATATATATTTACATATTTCATATATTTTTAGTCCATATAAATCCGTTCCCTGGTAATGATATACGCATAACATACCTAAGAATCATTACTGTTGGTAATTTTTTGGAGGGATGAATTACTTACGAATGACAATGTGTGGTAGAGAACTTTGTAATGAAGTACTCACAACTTCCGGGGATGCAATGGGTGCGGGGGGCGAAGTGGACACCTGGTTGTTGTTTTCGGCGTCTCTAGTCTCCGTGGGTATGGTTTGTGGCCGTGTCTTCATGAAGAAGCCCCTCTTGCGTTCGGCAGAAGGTTGCGTCGCTGACCCCGTTGTCAGCGGTCTGTAACATGAGTTATCTTTTTTAGAATAATTAGAGGCTCAGAGAAACGAGCATATGGGAATGTGAGGATTAACTAGTAGAATCAGCGAAATAAATGTTAAGCGACATTCTTTTGTTTTTATATTTTAGTACATAGAGAGTGCTAAAAAGGATGCCTGTATTGGTGCTTTACTGATCTAGAACAAGGCTTTCATTCAATTAATAGGGAGAAGATTTGACTCAAATTAAAAAGATGAGGATGAGTTGAAAATTATAGGGAGCACGAAAGCATTATACTGTACTTATTACAATGAGGTTGTATTCAATATTAAATCAACAAATTTAAATCTTGAAAGAAGTTAAGGTGTCATTCATTCATTCATTTTATTTATTTATTTATTTATTCTGGTGTAGTTAAGGCCATCAGGCCTTCTCTTCCACAACATCAATAATAGAAATAAACAGAAAAAATACACTACATACAAAATAAAGCTACACAAGAAAGAGAGAGAGAGAGAGAGAGAGAAAACACTATAAACAAAGTAAAGCCACACAAAATATACACAGGTTGCAGTCACACAAACTTTAAATGAGTGATTAAGTATCACAATTAACTGTATCCTAACTAATTAACTAATATAAACAAGAAACTTGCAATTTTAATCTAGATTAAAAAAGAAAAAGAAAAAAAACACAAATCAATACTTCTAGCAATACCGATTCAATTAATCGGGAGAATATTTGACTCAAATTAAAGAGATGAGGTTGAGTTGAAAATTTACAGGGAGCATGAAAGCATTATATTGCACTTATTACAATGAGGTTGTATTCAATATTAAATCAACAAATTTAAATCTTGAAAGACAGTTAAGGTGTTATTTATTTATTTATTTATTTACTTATTTATTTACTTATTTATTTACTTACTTACTTATTTACTTACTTACGTATTTACTTATTTACTTACTTACTTATTTACTTACTTACTTACTTATTCATTCATTCATTCATTCATTCATTCATTCATTCATTCATTCATTCATTCATTCATTCATTCATTCATTCATTCATTCATTCATTCATTCATTCATTCATTCATTCATTCATTCATTTATTTATTTATTTATTTATTTATTTATTTATTTATTCTGGTGTAGTTAAGGCCATCAGGCCTTCTCTTTCACAACATCAGAAATACAAATACAATAATAGAAATAAACAGAAAAAAATACACCTTATACAAAGTAAAGCTACACAAGAAATAAAGAGAGAGAGAGAGAGAAAAAAAACACTATAAACAAAGTAAAGCCACACAAAAATACAGTATACACAGGTTTCGGTCACACAAACTTAAGTGATTAAGTATCACAATTAATTGTATCCTAACTAATTAACTAACATAAACAAGAAACTTGCAATTTTAATCTAGATTAAAAAAGAAAAAGAAAAAAAAAACACAAATCAATACTTCTAGCAATACCGATTCAATTAATCGGGAGAAGATTTGACTCAAATTAAAAAGATGAGGATGAGTTGAAAATTATAGGGAGAACGAAAGCATTATACTGTACTTATTACAATGAGGTTGTATTCAATATTAAATCAACAAATTTAAATCTTGAAAGACAGTTAAGGTGTCATTCATTCATTCATTCATTCATTCATTCATTCATTCATTCATTTTGTTTGTTTGTTTGTTTGTTTGCTTGTTTATTTATTTATTTATTTATTTATTTATTTATTTATTTATTTATTCTGGTGTAGTTAAGGCCATCAGGCCTTCTCTTTCACAACATCAGAAATACAAATACAATAATAGAAATAAACAGAAAAAAATACACTATATACAAAGTAAAGCTACACAAGAAATAAAGAGAGAGAGGAAAAAACACTATAAACAAAGTAAAGCCACACAAAAATACAGTATACACAGGTTGCAGTCACACAAACTTAAGTGATTAAGTATCATAATTAATTGCATTCTAACTAATTAACATAAACAAGAAACTTGAAATTTTAATCTAGATTAAAAAAAGGAAAAAAAAAAACACAAATCAATACTTCTAACAATATCTAAAACCATTAACTAAGACAAAATTTTCCAATTTAATTTTGAATTGTGATAAAGTCCGGCAGTCCCTGACGTCATTAGGTAACGAATTCCAGAGGCGAGGTATTTCTACAGTATAGGAAGATGAGTATAAAGACGTTCTATGATGAGGGCTAGAAAGAAGTGCTTGATGTCGGTTTCGAAGAGTTGTAAGAAATTGAAAGCGTGATAACAGATAATTCGGAGTAGAAGTATGCATGATTCTAAACGGAAGAGACAGTGAATGTATTGTTCTTCGTTCCTTCAGACGCACCCATGAAAGTAACTAGAGGGAAGGTGTTATATGGTCAAATTTACGAGTATTGCAGATGAATCGTATGCACACATTATGAACACGTTGTAGTCTCTCAGCTAAGAGTGAACTTACATTAGTTAGCAAGGAATCGCAATAATCAAAAATGGGGCATTACAAGCGTCTGAATAAGATTCTTTTTTAGACTAAGTGGTAGAAATTCTTTCATATGGAACAAGGAGTGAAGTTGAGAAAATATTTTTTTGCAAATGTGTGTTACTTGAATGTTCCAATTTCGATCGCTATCCATAACAATGCCAAGATTTTTAACTGTTTCACTGTATTTAACAATAATCCCATTCAATGTTATATGTGGTATAGTACTACTTTCAAGAGTGCTTCGTCGACGATTATGTCCCATTACGATTGCTTGCGATTTCTCTGGATTTAACCTTAATCCAAATTTGTGTGTCCACAGTGAAATCGAATTCAAGTCTTCGTTTAATTTGTTTACTGCGTCACTAGTCTAGTCAGGGTGGAAATGCAAATACATTCATCGACTCTAGAAAATAAAAATGTCAGATTTCTTTAAAATTTTGGTAAATATATATATACTTTTTTGCCTCGTTTAGAAGCTCATTTCTCCTACAGTCTGATCCGTTTGGATACCAATAACATTAATTTATTACTATAAAGCCCTTATAATAGTAGGAAAAATTTCTTGCTGGTTATATTACGATAAAAAGATGAGAGTTTCCATATATGACAATCAACAATGCATAATCCGAAAAAACAAATGAAAATCGTAGATGATTAAAATGGTTACATAGTCTAGTATATACAATCACGAAGCTTGAGTTGTTGAGGATACTAGGAACAATAGACTGCGCCGGAACTATTTCGCACTGTCTATGATGAGACGATAGTAGCGATCCTAGTGGTTAGCAACTATTTATGGATGCATATTCCCTACGTATATACTAGACTGTGTGGCTACTACAAATCAACAGCGGGAAAAATGTGTTCTGTGCTTTGCTAAATTTGAGAGTGTTTAAACAGTTCAAAGGAAATTTCGAAGTGACTATGGTGTGCGTAATGTACCATAAAGTTGTGGTATCGAACATACTTTGTAGAAACAGGTTCTGTGTTAATTAAAAAAACATATGCAGGACGTCGCAGGCGAAACCCTGTACGAGAAGCAGCTATTCCTTCTTGCATTTAAATTTAATGCAGTTTAGTTACAAATTTGTATGTCAGATATGGAGACCTTCCTGAATGACTTATTCTAGTTCTTACGCCTTGTAGAAATTTTAGCGCAATCGACTTTCTACGACTTTCACTGAGCAATTCTCAAGTAATTGATGTATTTTCTAACACGTATAAATTAACAGAAGGGAACAGATGCATTTTAGGGGCCACCCATCGCACATTTTACGTAAAAAACGGTAAGCGGAAGTAATGGTTCGATTAGCGTTTGTAGTATTCGATATTCGATAAGTATTAAATGCTACCAAATTAAAAAATTAAATAAAAAGAATTTAAACAGTTTGTTACTGCTGATGTGACTTTAGTGACTTTGTACTATATTTTTGGTCCTGGGAAAATAAGTTTTACTATTGCTGCTTTTATTTCCATTTTGAAGTAGGCTACAAGTCAACAATATAAAACTGACAGTCAATTTAGAACTTAGCAGCATATTTTATATCAAATAATTTCGAGGGAAAAATTGTTCCGGGGCCGGGCATCGAACCCGGGACCTTTGGTTCAACGTACCAACGCTCTACCAACTGAGCTACCCGGGAACTCTGCCAGACACCGATCCAATTTTTCCCTCTATATCCACAGAACTCAAAGTGGGCTGACAACCGTCAAGCAACCAACATTGAGTGCACACTAACTCTGTGTGACTTAAATTGTGGTTTTCTGTTAACGAATAGTGAAGGGTATTATGCAAATCAAGCTTTCAGGTATAACTTCCTGTAAAGTTGATATGAATAATTTCGAAAGCTTGATTTGTATAATACACGTCACTATTCGTTAACAGAAAACCACAATTTAAGTCACACAGAGTTAGTGTGCACTCAATGTTGGTTGCTTGACTGTTGTCAGCCCACTTTGAGTTCTGTGGATATAGAAGGAAAAATTGGATCGGTGTCAGGCAGAGTTCCCGGGTAGCTCAGTTGGTAGAGCGTTGGTACGTTTAACCAAAGGTCCCGGGTTCGATGCCCGGCCCCGGAACAATTTTTTCCCTCTAAATTATTCAAATCCACTTTACAGGAAGTTATACCTGAAAGCTTGATTTGTATGTTTTATATCGATTACAACAACAATACATATCGATAGTAACATTCATATCATTCAACCAATAAGAAGATTGGCCTCTATAATGCATCTGTTCGTATAAAACATTTATATTTGAAGTAATAGTGAGTTAATGTTTATGGATTTACTTGAAGCTATTTCTAGAAGTTAATTGGTTAGGAAACTCACTACTGATAATACAATGCCAGCCGATGAATCTATAGTACCTACCGCTGCTCCACTTTCTTGTCTTCATCCTCGTCGGCCTCTTCCGTGGTGACGTCACTAGGTGGAGTGAGATAGCCGGTCAAACGCAGACTTCTGGCCCTCAGAGATCCCATCTTGAAGGACTGACGGAAGGACTGCCGAGCGCGATCGACTGGAAAAACGGGCAAAGTAATGAAGCCCTGTGATTTATGGATGTAAAAATCTATCAACGACAAATACGTACAACAATATAAGACTTGCCAGTCATAAACGGTGAGTATACAGAGAATGATCCGCTGGTGTGCCACGAGAAAATGAAAGTAGCAGTAGCGGCCCGCGGTTACAAAGGTTGGCAGTTCTGCATGAAAAATAGTGTATTTAGCAAACGCATGCTGTTTATTGCATCTAAATCGGATAACGCGTGTAATTACAGCCCCTTCTCGAAGTTGACTGTGCACCCGAAATTGTACTCCAGCCATCCGTGCGCTACACCTCTCCCACCTGGAACAACTAGTCACGTAGTGGAGATGTGCCCGACAAGCTTTTCTAGTTTTTTAAGTCAAATTAACTAAATCCTTCACTCCGGTGTTTATCCATGTATTTTCTCCTCTAAACAGAATACACGGGTGGGGAAGGAAGCGTTTTCATGAGCGCAGCAAAAAACAATCGTTTCCATTACACATTTCGGTATTAAAATGACTAGTAGGCTACATGATTTCCTAGACTTTTTCCAGAAATGTCAATATTTAAATTGTATGTAAGACGTCCTAATTTCTTAAGTTAACATGTAATTTTATTTCTCTATTAATTTCGAAAAGGGTTGGTCGATTAGGTTTTCATTTCATTAATTATTAATATAAAATATTTCCTTAGACACACTGACTAATCACATCACACCACCCACAGAACTATGTATAACACACTGAAACTCTAATGATATACAGTAGTCTAGAAGCCTATGTTAAATGTTATGTTTTCTTTAACGACGCTCGCAACTGCAAAGGTTATATCAGCGTCGCCGGATGTGCCGGAATTTTGTCCCGCAGGAGTTCCTTTACATGCCAGTAAATCTACTGACATGAGCCTGTCGCATTTAAGCACACTTAAATGCCATCTACCTGGCCCGGGATCGAACCCGCAACCTTGGGCATAGAAGGCCAGCGCTATACCAACTCGCCAACCAGGTCGACTAGAACCCTATGTGCTCTAACTCAAGTCATAAAGAGATGAGGGTGTTGGCGGTTCTTTTGTATATTCGGAGAGAGCTGCTTCGGTTGCAGCTCTAATGCAGTCTTATGGGACGGTGAAGAAAACCAGTTTTCTGCTGCCGACTACCCTACGTTGAGCTCTAAGAACTGCCGATCACAGATCCGAAAAGTACACTACAGCTAAAATTCTCGAGTAGTTCAAGGCTCCTACAGACAGTAAAATCTCGAATCGAAGGAGAATGAATTGGAAAAATAAATGAAACAATGAACTTGATTAAATAAAAAGACGCTTTAAATTTTTAATTGTTTCAGGTCCATTTAAATGGCAGCTCTTATTGTAGAGCCGCCCCTGGAAAGTAGTAAAGGTTGTCGTAACAAAAATTGGTAAAATAAAAGTGAAAAGGTAGTAAAAAGGACTGAGTCCACAAGAGTCAAATTTCTGCGAACGAGTAAACATACTGTAAACACAGTTTAGGTGTGCGATCTGCAGGGGAGAAAAGAATCGCTGACGCGCAGACAGGGTTGCCAGATCTGTAAAGTTAGATTAAAGTACCAACCTTGAATTGAATTGAATTTAGTACGAGGACACTACGACCCAACACTGCGACCTTATTAGATCTATTGCGCTGATCCCCAAGCTACGGTATAGGGCAGTTGCTATAGCGCCTTCTATGCCCGGGGTTGTGGGTTCGATCCCGTGCCAGGTCGATGGTATTTAAGTGTGCTTAAATGCGACAGGCTCATGTCAATAGATTTAGTGCCATGTAAAAGAACTCCTGCGGGACAAAATTCCGGCACACCGGCGGTGCTGATATAAACTCGGCAGTTGCGAGCGTCGTTAAATAAAACATAACATTTAACATTTTCCCCGAGCTAGGCATATTCCGAAATCCACACCGGCTGACTACATCAAAGTTCGCTGCGTAATTGGATTAGTAGCAGGTAATCCCAATTGTCCCTTGGCCAGCCCCTTTCGTGCGTCGGCAACCGGCGTTCGGGGAATGCTATGGAATGATTAATATTGGAGGAATGTTGACTGAATGATAGATGCCTAACATGGCGAAACGGGAGAACCAGAAGAAAACTCCAACTGCGAACTTATCGGCCACAAGTATTACTATGGACCAATTTGAAAAAAAAATATATACTTTTATGCTTTTAATGACAATTCTCCGCTACTTGGGAACCATTGGTTTAGATTATGAGAGTACAGCGGAGTTTTAAATTACAACTGTAGTGTGCCATACGTTGAGAACCGCTGAAAATGACAGAAGTGATATTATGGAGGGACAAACAAAGAAGAAATAAGATGTCTTATTGCAACACTGGTAGTATGGCTGTAGAAAGAGACAATGCCACAGTCTAGTATATATATTATATATATATATATATATATATATATATATATACACACACACACACAGAGTGTTTCAAAAATACGGGGCATAATTTCAGGTATGTATTTCCCACATGTAGACAATCAAAATAGTCCATTACAACATGTGTCCGGAAATGCTTTATTTCCGAATTATGGCCTTCACAATATTGAAATTCACCGGAACGTTTTTCTTTCCGCAGGTCGCTGCCGTCAAAGGAGACATTAAGAGGGCACTCTGACAGTTCATTCCGAGGCGAAGGTTACATTCAGTGTTGTGTAGGCGTTAGACTGTGCGACATGTATTCAAATCAAGAGCTGGCAGAGATACACTTCATGTACGGTAAGGCGGACGGCAATGCTGCGCTGGCTCGTCGTTTGTACCAGGAGAGGTACCCACAGCGACAATGTCCAGATCGGAAGACATTTGTACGTCTCCATTACCGTCTGTTCGAGTATGGAAAATTGAACTCTACTGATTTGGGAAGGGGACGACCAAGATCTACAACTCCAGAAGTACAGGAGGAGATTCTGGAGGCTGTGAACATGACTCCTTCTATCAGCACACGAAGGGTAGCGTTGCAAGTCAATGTTCCTCATACGACTGTCTGGAGACTGTTGAAAGAGTATCAATTGTATCCTTATGATTTGCAACGTGTACAAGCCCTGTCACCAGCAGATTACCCTGCACGAGTTAGGTTCTGTCAGTGGTTCTTGCAGCAGTGTGGTGTAAATCCGAACTTTCCTGCCTTAGTATTATTTACAGATGAAGCACAGTTCACACGAGATGGCATAACAAATTTCCACAATCAGCATGTATGGGCGTATGAAAACCCACATGCAACTGTTCCATCTCATCACCAGGTGCGGTTCTCCCTCAACATGTAGGCCGGTATCATTGGTGATCGATTAGTTGGACCCCATGTATTTGTAAACATACTTACGGGGCAGGCGTACACAAACTTCCTGGAAAACACCATACCTCCTCATGTTTTAGAAGACACTCCACTCATCAATCGTCAACACATTCACTTCTTGCATGATGGCGCTCCTGCACACTTCAGTCGTACGGCTCGCCGGTACTTGGATCGAACGTTTCCTGATCGATGGATAGGTAGAGGTGGCCCTATTGCTTGGCCTCCACGCTCACCTGATCTGAACCCTCTCGATTTCTACTTGTGGGGCATTTAAAATCATTGGTTTATTCGTCTCCGTTGCTTGATTTCGAATCCCTTCGGAATCGAATTGTGGCATGTTCTGAGGACATACGCAATACTCCTGGATTTTGGGATCGTGTTCGCAGGTCAATGAGACATCGATGTGAGGTCTGTATTCAAGCAGGAGGTGGACATTTTGAACATCTTCTGTAATGACAACGACCTGCGGAAAGGAAAACGTTCCGGTGAATTTTAATGTTGTGAAGGCCATAACTCGGAAATAAAGCATTTCCGGACACATGTTGTAAAAAACTGTTTTGATTGTCTACATGTGGGAAATACATACCTGAAATTATGCCCCGTATTTTTGAAACACCCTGTGTATATATATATATATATATATATATATATACACGGAGCTCAATACGTAGTAAATATGCATCCAAAGATAGTTGCTAACCACTAGGATCGCTAATAGCGCCTCATTACAGACAATGCGAAATACTACCGGCACAGTCTATTGTTCCTAGTACACTCACAACTCAAGCTTCGTGACTGTATATACTAGACCAGTCATGTCAATTGGTGCCCGTAGAAGCAAGCGTGCGCGTTAGAGCTCAGGAGAGCCTGAACGTTTTACAGCGGAAAGGAAAGATACAGATGAAAGAGGTAGTATATGCCGCTTGGTCGAGCTATATTCAGGGATGGCCAGCACTGATTCAATGGATAAAGGGAAGAGAACTTATTAAAACTGTATCTACGGTAATTTTTAGATATGCCTGAGAAGTATAAGTGCATTATAAGAATGTAAGTTTTAATTTTAATGCTCATTTTTCACAAGTTTGATTTTTTTTATTCAAAAGAAATATTTTCTCAACTTTTCGTATAGAAAAGTGAAATTTTCAGGTATACGCCTATTTATTTAGTAGCCTTACAGAATGTTTTCGTAAATCTGATATACCGTAAATGCGTATTACTGAAGATAGTGTACTGAAAATTTTGCAAATATTCGCATGGAAATTGTTTGTAAGGAAATGAATTAACAAAGCAACTACTGTTACATCATAAGCAAAAGATACGTGCCCATGTGTTGTAAAAATGCCAGCTCTATAGCTTCAGCACATTTCGAGAAAAGAATTTAATATTCTGATGATAGGAAGTTGCTCACCAATATCACCTTAAAAGCATAATGCGATAAGGGTTTTATTATGGAATATTAGTTACACTTAAAACAGATACAGTACCTAGGTAACTTTGCTTTGTACTGTAATATTGTTTTGATAAGTTTCTTGGTTACTTTTGTAATGTTAAAGGTACCACCAATATCAATTCCAACTTATTATGTCATACTCAGTCTCTTTTTTGGGGGGTATATCACTTTCTTTATGAATGATGTGTTTCATCCACTTAGTACAGTATAATATTATACTACTACGGAATTTATGTGAATATTCCTTCTTAACTCTTTATTATGTTATTAACGTTTAAAACACAGCTGCAATATTAAGAAATTGGTATTAGTACTTTTGTTTTACAGACAACATAGATAATATCAAACAATAAGAAGTCATATAAATATAACGACATAAAATTCCACGTTCCGTTTGAAGTTTGTGCACCACTGTTTTCTTAATCCAACAGCTGCTTATTCATACACACAACCCTTCCTCTTTCCATACTTAGCGCTTGATGCCCGAGCACGTCGTCAAGGTCAGAAAAATGCGCTTGCTTTGACATCACTGTACTAGTCTATGACAATACTGTATACTTTGAAAATAATTTTCTCATTGAGTACCGATACCGAACATCTGTCGGAAAGAAAAGTTTCTTTCTTTACGCTTATTACAGCTGTTTAGCGTACAGACGTTTATGATGATGAATTTAAACATTACATTAAAACAATGGTGTACGCAAAATGTGATATGGAACGGGAAATATATATTAGGGAAAGATGTACAAGACGAAATTGTCTAAAACATAATTAAATACTCAGTTGCCATCTTAAAAAATCACGTATATGTTAAACACTCCACATAATTGTTTAATTATATATTTGTGATTGAAAATCTGTATTTTATTCTCAAAATTTTATCTATATATATTTTTTGATGTGCCCTTTGATATACAACCATTATTGTAAATTGTGTGTTATTCTGTGTCTATAGGCACGCCTTGGAAGGTCAGATAGCAAAAATAAAAATAATTACAGCTGATAAAAAAGTTGTAAGTTGATATGTGAAAATGTAATTTGTGCGAGATCGTGCGTATTTGCTTGGTTTCCGCACAAAACCAATACGCGGAATGTCTAAAATTCCACATTCAGTATTCCCAACCTAACACACATAACAATTTCCCTCTTCTTACCGCTTAAGTGACATATTGATTTTACTGCTTTAGGATTTTAACATATTATTTTTAGAGGCGTTCAATATAGTAATAATTATAAATTGGAAACTTACCACTGCAATTTCACCTAAATTGCACTGTTAATTATTGTTTTTAAATATTTGCAAAAATTAAATAAACTCTACAACTCCACTAAAGTTACTGCATTCGTGATGCATATAACATTAAGGAAGCCGTGAAAAAATCAACAAGATTCCAGACTCATCATAGACTGGGGGAAAAAAAAGACAGACATATATCATGGCCTGCTGGAGTATAGTAAAGACAGAAAACATTTTAAAGTAACAATGTTGAAGATAGGTATTTTTGTTTTCCAAATTTGCCGTCATTGAACAGATATCAAGATGGAGATTTCATTGCAACTAATTAGAAATTCCTCTTTCAGGTATGTAATAAACGTACTTCGCACAAAATAATGTACGATACACGAGCGGTATGTTTTCTTTCAATTCTCGGAAATTAAAAAAGCTCAACTACATTTCGCTTTTTCAAACTTTTCCTCGAACATCAAAACTTCAACATATCGCTGTTGTAACGCATATTACTATTGTGTTTAGATATATATATAACACTGCGTACTAATTTGTGGAACTATCGTGTTTATGGGTGATCTAGTATCTTATATCAGTGATCTTTGTAAACGAAAACAGGTGATCTCTTTCTGTTAAGGATTTTACACAGAAACGGCATTTTCCTTCCCTACCAACTGCAGTGTTTGTAAATCTTTTTCACTTACTTTTAGTTGTTGTTCAAACCTGAATTTCAAAGGCAATTGGAAGGTTATCCTTGTCTAGAACTACTTTAACAGACTTCTTACCGGTTCATCTTCCTTGCCGTATTAACTAATGCAAGCACAACACTTGTAAACAGAAAAACAAATACATTCCGCGCACAACCACAAATTCATGTTACCAATACTACTGCTCGCAGAGCACTGGGACTCAACCACTCTTCATTTCCAGTTTCAATCTTTTTTATGTAAGCTACTAGACGCGTAGTCTCGTAGGGGCTGGTAAGGCGTGCTTATGCGTATGAATCTGGGTCTTGGTTGCAGAAAGTAGCAACGAAACCCGATCGTAAGCCTTCATCCCAGCTCTATTACAAGGAAATAATGGGAATTAAATAGGTGAAGCCTGCAATAAGCTTATGTTACATATGTGAAAAAATATATCGATAGCAACTGTTATAATAGTTTTTTTGTAGGTTATTTAACGACGCTGTATCAACTACTAGGTTATTTAGTGTCGATTAGATTGATGATAGCGAAATGATATTGGGCGAGATGAGGCCGAGGATTTGCCATAGATTACCTCGTATTCACATTACGGTTGGGGAAAACCTCGGAAAAACCCAACGAGGTAATCAGCCCAAGCGGGGATCGAACCCGCGCCCGAACGCAACTTCAGACCGGCAAGCAAGCGCCTTAACCGACTGAGCCACTCCGGTGGCTTGTTATAATAGTACATTATGGAACGAGCCTATAATGGTAGTAATTAAGACGCGAGTATATTTATGAAATGAGCGCAAGTGAGTTTCATAACTTTCATACGAGCGTCTTAATTACCATTATAGGCAAGTTTCATACGACTTTTTATGCTCGACCATATTTCTAACTTGAAATTATTCATAAGTATTCATGTTATTCGTATCTGACTGGGGAGCGGAACTGACGTGCAATATCTCGTAAATTGTGTGATGTGCGCAGACGCGAAAGTATTGATTTTTTCCGAGAAACAAATGTCATTGACCTTGATATGATCTAGAGAGTAAAGTGAACATTAATCTTTATATAACCTTGAAATTGATTTAGACATTGAAAAACGAGACGACAAATCGAATTTATTTGAATATTATTTACAATTAACGCTAATTATTATAGTAACAGAACATAACCTTCTGCGACAGTATTGGATTTCCAGCCTCCGTGACGTTTCCCTCGTCTTTCGATTGCATATCCGAGAATAATCGATACTTGCGCTTTCATATTGCTACAATGGTGTTTTCTGATTGGTGGAACACCTGAACTTTAATGAATAGGTATACTTTAATGAGGCCCATTAAAGGGCTGCTACCAGGTGTATAATTACTACATTTCGGCATGGTCGAGCATAAAATATTTTACTGTCATTACCGAATGAACAGTGTAAAATTTCAAACAATTTTTCATTGGTTTAAATATGAATCCATTTATCAAAATAATTTATTTATTTTTTTACATTCTTTTGTACGGATTGTTCCGCCTCTGAACTTTTAGCTAATACTAACTATTCAAGTAGAAATAGTGGCATTATTTGGAATGTCTCCGATAGGATACTTACACATTTGTTAACAAATTATAAACTGAATGAATGTGTAAATCGTTAGAAATTTATAGCTAGGCGGCCTTCTTTCATTTGAGTACTGTGTGAAGTCAGAAAACTGCTACAAAAGTTCGCCGATTAGGTAACCTTCTTTGAGGAAAACGTTGATGGTACACTTAGTGGCAAAAAGAATGGGCCGGCCGACAATTTCTAAGTTGCAGAGACATACATTGCGCATGCTCGTCTCGTCAACGCCGTAGTTCACTATGTAACACATAATTAATCCATTTAAATTTGCTGTATTTTGTTTAAGAGGCTAAAAAATGTAATAAAATCGAATGGCGGGTTGATTCTAGATACATCAGGGCCCTTGAAGAGTGAAATAATAATAAAATTGATAAATACAAAATCGACGGGAGCGGATATGAACAGGAAAACCATATATTATGTCGAACTGATATAAAAGTTGCAGTAGAGTAAGTTGTTACGGCATAGGCCTATTGAACAAGTTAGTAGTAGTAGCTCAAGATTCAAATCTCCCCCAATGTCCTTTTTTTTATTACAAATTTGCCATCATATGTGTCTCGTAAAGCTATAATTATGTGGCGATATATCTTAGAATATGCCCAAACTCTAATAATAATAATAAACCTCCCTCTCTCTTTCAAGCAATACTGCTATCTGTTAATATAACGTTCTGTCTCGTCATTACGCTTGAAGATGACACAGAAACAATAACTTTTTTCCCTGGTTCGCATAGGTTATTCTGCGTATGCTCTCTCCGACAGGACTTCGATTGGAGAAATGTCATTTTCTCCGACGAGGTAACTGTCTCCAATAGCAATGATAGTACTGCCCTAGTTTATTGTAAGAATGACCACCGATACGCTTCGCGTGAGGGTCGCGTGTTGGGGTGGATGTCATACGATGGGGCAGGACTTCTGGAACACATCCACTGCCTGTTAACGGCAGAAGTCTACAAACACATTTTGGCAAATGTAATGCTCCCTTCCGCCCGAAAACGATATCCAGAAGGAACACTTTTCTTCCAGCAGTCCATACCTGTGGAGTAACGGTCAGCGCGTCTGGCTACGAAACCAGGTGGCCCGGGTTCGAATCCCGGTCGGGACAATTTGCCTGGTTGAGGTTTTTTCCGGGGTTTTCCCTCAACCCAATACGAGCAAATGCTGGGTAACTTTCGGTGCTGGACCCCGGACTCATTTCACGGCATTATCACCTTCATATCATTCAGACGCTAAATAGCGTAGATGTTGATACAGCATCGTAAAATAACCCAATAAAATAAATAAATTCTTCCAGCAGGATAATCATCCGATACACTACACACCGCCAACCGGATTCAAAGATGGTTTACGAGGAGGCGTGATGTCGACCCAGTCGACTGGCCTTCAAATTCACCAGATATGAATCCGTTTCAAAATTTGTGGGCTGCAGTCAAAAGGATCCTACGCTCTAATTGGACAGAACAACCACCCGTTCGGACACCTGTGGAATTGTGGGACAGAGTTCTAGATGAAGGGAGAAGATGGCCAAGAATTTTGACCTGTTCCATAATTTTGTGGACTCCATGCCGCGCAAAATGAAGGCAGATGTTGACGCAGGTGGTTTGTGGACGAGATGCTAGTCCCCAACACAACCTTGTTCATATATCAACAAATTGTTTGTTTTTGTTAATTTAATTATTTATTTGTGTTTGATATGCGTCCGTTTTTAGCATGTGAAACAAGTATTTTTGTTTATACAGACCAGGTCTCACCTATTAATAGCCCACAGGTGATGAGCAGTAATATTTTTACAAGGCAGGCATAACGAAGTTTGTTAACAAATGCCATTTCACATTTAAACTAATAAATTAAGTAAAAGTTAAAATAAAAAAAAAATAACTTTACCGTACCAGGAGACGAACTCACAACCTCTGGTACGGATGTCAGACTTCTTACCACTGGGCACACACTGCTCGTAAGGTTCATTACATTATAGACGGACGACTTTCAATGAAGAGGCACCACAGCAATGCCTTGCAGTGCGTTACGTTTACACGAGTGAACCGCGCGATAGAACTTAGCATTTCTATCGACCAGGAGACGGCCCATTCTTTTTGCCGCTAAGAGTACATCCTTCTTGCCTCACTTGAATTATGACGACTTTCTCCATAAATTAATAACATTGTGATATTCCTAAACAAGCAGTAGGCTAAATTTTTGACACGTTACACCGATTTACCTCTCCTTTCAAAGAAAACCATGCTCATGATTATTATGTTGTTAAAACCCTTTATCCGTGATTTGTTATACAGGGACATCATTTTATTTTTACTTCAATTTTTATTGTACCTGAGTTTTTGAATGTACTTCACTCCCATCCCTTCTACTAAGGAAGTTCAAACTCCACACAGAACCAAGATCGCAGATAGTAAGCAGTACTGAGTTACTGAGTATAGTACGTTCCAGAAATATGTTCGCGCTTTCCAGTGACGAAAGAACTTTCAATATTGAATCATATTTTCGCACAGGTACTGTCCGTTTGCCTACTTCGCATCCCGATTTCCCCCACCTGCTTCTGCTCGCCCCTCTGTAAAAGCTGGGCTGTCTTAGCTCTTTTCTGAAAACATTAATTTCTTTTAGGAATTGGACGTTTACGTAATATTATACAGCTGTTTAATTTAACTTAAATAAAAGGGCCTCGTTAAGTAATTAATTGTCACGTGATTTCCTCCCTTTCTACAATCCTGCGGCATAACCACTTGGACGGACAGTAGATAGCATGTCTGAGTAATTTTATATTTTCGGGTCGGGCAGATGTGAAGATTGAATTCACAGTACGTAGAGTAGGTACAGAATTATTTCAACATGAGTTACTAGTACGAAGGACGAAACTGGCAATTGGAATTAGATGCAATATTCTATAGTGCGATAATATGCACAAAAGAACTGAAGCCTGTATCGAAATGAACGGCCACCATTTTCAAAATTGTGTTTAAATATTCATATTATGAATATTTTTCAAATTAACTTATTTCTCTAAATTGTACGCTAATGTGCTGTAGACAGTATACACTGCATAAAGAATACGTTCGCATGGATAACTCAGTTCGTGAGTAAAAACACTTATTCTTAATACAGTACTGTACTTTGATTAAAGAAAAACCTAATGAAAATTATCAAACTCAAAATCGCGATATTTCCTAGTTCACGTAAATGGATGAACTACTTTTCTTCCTTCCTATACCTAGTAGAGTGATTTGTGTTTTACGGCAGTATCATTGAACTCCAGTCTTGGAGGGGGGAGCAAGCGGTGTTTCCGGTTCTCTAAAGGTATAGACAGGTTAATATTAAAAATATTAGTAAAAATAAAATTATGTCCCTGTACTTACATTTGCTCAGCTTGTGGTTCGCCGCCACACCCTCCTCCAAGGGCGCGGGGGGAGCCGTCAGGTCCTCGAAGTTGATGATGTAGAGGCATATGTCATCCACCTCGCTCTTGATGGGGGCGATCACCTCACTGCACAGGAACTTGGTGCCTGAAACATCCACATCATCTCGATGAAGAGTCTCAGATGCCATACACATGTACTTGACATCATCATAACATCATTCATACATTGGATTCATTCAATATTTTTTACCTTTCCGTTTAAGGATATGTACACAAGAGTATACGAAAATTTTAATTCATAATTATGTTAATCCTCTATTATATACTAGTGGCTTGTGCAGAAAATGGTGCTAACTAAGTTCATTTGACGTTCAAATAAACATTTTTCAGATTTATTTTCAATGAAGAATACCAGATATTTTGAAAGTTATTTGCTTCCATAATAATGAAAGATACTCTCTCTCTCGAGCCAATACTGAAGAGAACCACGCATATAAATATATACACCACACCGCCATTAAATATATGAAAAAGACCCAACCCCACTTGATTAATAACTATAAAAATATTTGATTTTTAATAATATTATTTTACGTAAGTTTTATAGCTTTCAGTAACATATACTATATAGCCGCCACTCAGTAAAATATAGAAATCAAAATCTAATTTAAGTTATTCTCTACATCTACTTATATAACCCCAAAACGTTTCACTTTCATATCATCAACATAGCATTAATATATATATATATATATATATATATATATATATATATATATATATATAATGAAAAATAGTCACATCATGGCATTGACTACAACAATATTTCAATTCTAATGGTAATAATGTCATCAAACCAGCTCACGTTTTGTAGTTTTTAATATCCAATACACAGCTGTACCCAGAAAATTACACACCACAGAATCGAACCTGTAAATTATTTTTAGTAAGTTAAATTTTTAATAACCAATTTAATTTGAGCTCCAAATATGTCAGCATTCTTGTAGATTTTGGCCTTCGTGTAATATTGTTTACTATAGTGTGTGTTTTGTTTTATTCTGAAATGCAATTAGGTATTTCTCAAATCTGACGACAGATGGATTTTGGAAAATAGGAAAATTATGTTGAAAAATTGGCATTTCACTGAAAACTGCTATTTCTCTGAAAAACTTTGATTTCCAAGCTTCAAAATGAGGGGTCACTTATTACAATCAGGTCAGCCGTTTTCCCGTAAATTCCATTACCAGTTCAAATTATATATATATAGACTAGTGGCTTGTGCAGCAAATTCTGAAAACTAAGTTCATTAGATGTTCAAATAATTTTTTTTTTCAGTTTTATTTTCAATGAAGAATAGGCCTACCAGTCATTTTAAAATTTATTTGCTTCCATACTAATGAAACATATTGTACTCTCTCTGAATGGTTTTTAATGCCAAATACTTTCTTTTAACCTATCCATCTTCAGTTTTTCAGTTTAAAAGCGAAAACCCAAGTAACACTGTTAGGACGATCAGTGGATTTTTGATGTGGGAGTAAAGCAGTAGTAGCTATTTCAGGTCATTGTGGATTGTAGGCGAGACGTAAGGAAATATCAGGTTTGCCATGCTTTCGAACAACAGACATAGCACCTTAGTATAGCTGCTGTATTTTTTCCTGAACTACATTGAAATGTAGAGGGTAGAGGACCCGAAAAGATGAAATTACTCAGAAATGCTATCCACTGTCCGATCAAGTTCTTTTGTCGTAGGGTCGTAGAAAGGGGGGGGGGGATCACGTGACAGTTAATTACTTAACGAGGCCCTTTTATTTAAGTTATTTTAAACAGTTGTATAATATTACGTAGGCGTCCAATTCCTAACAGAAATTGTTTCCAGAAAAGAGCTAAGACAGCCCAGCTACTAGACTTTACAGAGGGGCGAACAGAAGCAGGTGGGGGAACCGGATGCGACGTAGACAAACGGACGACAGTACCTGTGCGAAAATATGATTCAATATTGAAAGCTCTTTCGTTACTGGAAAACGCGAACATATTTCTGGAACGTACTATACTCACTAACTCAGTACTGCATACGCGGCCTTGGTTCTGTGTGGAGGACGATTGGAAGTTTACTAGTAGAGGGGATTGGAGTGAAGTGCATTCAAAAACTCAGGTACAATAAAAATTGAAGTAAAAATAAAATGATGTCCCTGTACAAACCGATAACTTCCCTAACTTGTTAGGGAACGAAAATGCCTGCCTGGTAATCAAAGCGATATCCCAATGATAAAGTATTCGAAAACTTTTATTCGAATAAATGTTTAGAATTAATAAATGAACAAATGAATGAATATACCAATTGACGAACGTATTAATAAGCGAATTAATAAATGAAATAATTGGCAAATATGAACAATTTAACGACTGAATTAATAAATGAATGAATGAAATTAAGATGAAACAGGTCGGATAGTCTATAAGGGTGCTATGCACAGACATTTCGCTAGCCCGCGCTACGAGCGTACTACACTAGCCCCGGCTAGTACAGGATTCATATCATATCATATCGCTAACACTGGTTTATGAATACGAAAAACGTTAGTTCGCTGATCATCCACCGGAAGCCCGCGCTAAGAATGTCTATGAATATGGCCCTAAGTCTTTACGAATTAAAATTATTATCTTGTATTCTTTTTACAAAACTTTCTCTACCATCAATATTTCTGCCCTGAGATTGAAACTTTAGCACACGTCTTGGGATTCTGTGAACAGGGATTGCTCTTGAGGAACTCTAGACATCATCTTGTAAGATCCAAAATTGCTGCCGCATTAAGAAATAAGGACTGGATAGTAGAAGAAGAAATCTCCTATCTAGCTGAAAATGGGTCAATGAGACGAGTAGATATTTTAGCGTACAATGCTGACACTAAACAGGGCATTATTGTGGACTCCACGATACGTTTTGAAGTAGAATGTCATCAGTCAGCCGAGGTCCACCTTGAGAAGGAGTCGATCTATGAGCCTACAGTCAACTATTTCAAGCTGAAATATGCCTTAATTCACGTTGAGGTATTCGGTTTGCTCATAGGTGCTCGAGGGACTATACCAGCTTTTCTTCGAAGAATTTCGACGGCAGTTTGGTCTGCCAACATCTCTGAGGGATGACATTGTGATAATTGTGTTAAAAAAATCCTGCCAAATCCTAATTAATCACATGGTGCCACATTAATAGCAATTGTAATTTTTCACGCCCTTTTCTTTGTTTCCCTTCTTTAAAATTTAATATCTATGTTTACATATACTGAGTCCGTAAGGGCTACCCTTAATGGGGGGCAGTTTAATATTATTATATCTCAAAATATCATTGTCGCCTGATTTCTGTTAAGGACATTGCCATTTTTTTTAACATTCGTTTTTACTTTCACCCTCTAATGTCAAATATCATATTCACTGACGAATTTTATCGGGTACCGCTTGTGAACAATGGATGTTCAGTAACTGTTACACGCATTCATACTAATTGGAACAAAATATTCAAATCATAAAATTTACGCAGTTTCAGAGACACACAATACACGAAGTGTTGTTATAAGTTGTCATTATTTTCAAGAAATTCAACTGCGATTACAATAAATTGCTGGGATACCGTAGCTTAACATGTTCTCTATTTAATAGAGGCCAATTTCATTTCTGTGGCTACAGATTAATTGGGATAGCAAGGCATGAGTTCATGGAGAAGGAAATATAAGACTTTCATTTCATTGCGCACGTTGAAAACAATTGCCTCATTAACTTTAAAACAATCATAATAGCGTAACGCGAAATTTCGTGAATAGTTTCGTAATCCGTACTAATTAAAAGCCCTCATACTACGATTTTAGTACGTATTGTGTTCGCGATAGCAAAAGTTCATGTAGGCACTACCAATTAAACCAACTCTGAAAAACAGCACCAACAGTTGTGGAAAGCGATGTCAGAAGAAAAATGCATTGCAGTTGTGTGCTTCTGGAAGTTTTCACATGATAATCATTGTGTGAATTTCAGTTTTTACAATTGGAGGAGGAAAAATTATTATTATTATTATTATTATTATTGTTATTATTAATTGGTTATTTAACGACGCTGTATCGACTACGAGGTTATTTAGCGTCGATGAGATTGGTGATAGCGAGATGGTATTTGGCGAGATGAGGCCGAGGATTCGCCATAGATTACCTGGCATTCACCAGGTAATCCAACCAGGTAATCCAACCAGGTAATCAGCCCAAGCGGGGATCGAACCTGCGCCCGAGCGCAGCTTCAGACTGGCAGGAAAGCGTCTTAACCGACTGAGCCACGCCGGTGGCAGGAGGAAAAGTGGTTAGCTTCTAAATTCCAAATTTCAAATAATTTTTTACATTTTTTTTTGTCACGAAAGTGAAAATAAAATTTTCTGAACTTGAGCATTGTTGACAAATGAAACAAAGCCAATTTTTTTCTCTCTTGTACGGAGCCTTGCACTCAAGTCTGAGGCTTATTGTGCTTACTACTCCTATTCTGTGAATGATTGTATAGCCGAACGTCCGTGCTCTTGTACAAGTACGGCACGCTGCACCGTGAACTTAACCCGGACTATGGTATTGATGATGATGATGATGATGATGATGATGATGATGATGATATGTGAATTAATGATAGCGACATGAGTCCGAGGTCCAACGCCGAAAGTTACCCAGTAATTCTGCTTCAATTGGTTGAGGGAAAACCCCGGAAAAACCCAAACCAGGTAACTTGTCCAAATTTTACACAAACAACTATATTTGCACGTAACTAAATCATTGTACACTGCTCCGTCGATATATTCAATTCAATTCAATTCAATTTATTAAGCCATTAAACATACAAAAAAAACACACATTTGAAAATACACATATAATTGAAAACAGTAATTAGAATAAAAACAGAAAACATTTTGAAACTCTAAAATTAATGAAAACACTTCACTCTTAATGTAACTTAATATTTGTAACTAAATGTAAATAACTTTATTTATTAAAAATAATTTCGTATGAATTTGTTTTAAGAAACTCATCTACAGAGTAGAAACGATTAATTAAAAGCCAATTATAAAACCTAGCTTTGAAACTATTGGTTGGTAACTTATAATATTGACTGGGAAGCTTATTATATAATTTCATCCCCATGACAGAAAAAATTGTACTAGTTTTATGTAATCTACAGTATGGAATATTAATTTGTTCACTATTTCTAATTTCCTGACCATGTTTATTGGCTATTAAAGAGTAACTGTCTATATTTTGTCGAGTGTAAAGGACTAGGTCGTATATATATATATATATATATATATATATATATATATATATATATATATATATATATATAAATTTATGACAGTTAATATCTGTGATTGTTTGAAAAGAGGTCGACAATGTTCAAGATAGTTTGATTGACATAGAATTCTAATGGCTTTCTTATCCTAAATCAAGACACTCCCAATATTGCTACCATTTACCAAAAAAATTAAGGCATACTTAATTATTGATATATAGGAGAAAGCCAATGTCTACGTCCTTAGATATAACACGCGGAGTAAGTCCTATGCAATCGGCAAGCGTCATGGTTAAGTAAACCACAAAAATCCAGAAATATTATAGACAGCAAAAAATCGATCATGCTGTAATGGGTATTTAGGAGCTCTTAATTCATTTAAAAAAAAGTGAATGCGACAAAACGTTAATACAAATTAATTTTAATTCCTAGAATATATGCATTTATAAAATACAACAAGAAATAAATACATAAATAAATATGTAGATAAATAGGTAAGTAAATAGATTAGTAAATAAAAGTAAATAAATAAAACAAAGTAAATATATAAAGTAAATAATTACATAAATGAATAATAAATAAGTAAATAAATGAAGGACGAAAAGGAGGAAGGTAGAAAGAGAGCTATAGAAAAAGAAAGAAAAAGGAAAAAGAAAAAAAGAAAGAGTAAAGAAAGGAGGAAAGAATGAAATAATATTACATTAAACTCCCCAACAATGTCCTTAATATTTGCACCGTTTTCAAAGCATGGAATAATAAATTTACTTTGTGAGAAATACAGCGTGAGTAGCTATAAATGATTTCCCTGATTACGAAAATTATTTGTTATAAGATCTGTGTGGTTACGATACTTGGCCTCTCTCTTTCAGAGAGGAACGAAAGAGAGGAACATAGGTTAAGGGTGTTTGGGAATAAGGTGCTTAGGAAAATATTTGGTGCTAAGGAGGGATGAAGTTACAGGAGAATGAAGAAAGTTAGACAACGCAGAACTGCAGGTATTGTACTCTTGACCTGACACAATGAAGAACATTAAATTCAGACGTTTGAGATGAGTAGGGCATGAGGCACGTGGAGATGAATTTAAAAATGCATATAGAGTGTTAGTTGGAAGACCTGAAGGGAAAAGACCTTTGAGAAGGCCAAGGCGTAGAAGAGAGAATAATATTAAAATGGATTTAAGAGAGATGGGATACGATGGTAGGGACTGGATTAATTTTGTTCAGGATAGGCATCGATGGCGGGCTTATGTGAGGGCGGCAATGAACCTCCGGGTTCCTTAAAAGCCAGTAAGTAAGTAACAAAATCAGTAAGCTGCGAATACTTTGAATAAGCAGTCTCGGACAGCCGATAAAGGGGTGTTCCAGCGAATAGGGATTATAAAGAATGGACACTGAGCGAATTTTCCTGTGTTTTGTTTCTCTGTGCGCCAGCGGCTAGTTCCACTTTCAAGCGCTAGAGGTAGTGTAATCGAGCATACGCTAAGATAATAATTGAGAATAGAATTAAGGCACAGGATCCAAACATCGCCTACCTTATTGCATAATCCAGTAACGCTTTGCTTCAAATAAATTCAAGTAAACAGCTTTTCCTTATTTCTCAGTGACAAACTAGTTGTAATAATAATATTTTATATTTCAGATATCATAAATTATATTATAAAATAATATAATACATTATAAAATTAAGTATCGAATTCGTTTAATATTTGTATATAATATAATATAGGTATATGGTTTTACTTCTGGTAAGAGTTTGTTCTTACATTTTCAGCGCTATCAAATCATTACATATTTTAATTGTTGTTGGGGTCAACGTCTGAACTCTCATTATAAAGGAACTCTAGAGTCTAGACATTACAGTTAATGAAGGATTTATTATTTTATGGATTCAATTTATTTTATTTGAGTACATAATGTACCTAGATGTATTAATTGTATGTGTTATATTTCCGCTGTGTCGACTGCTAGCTGGTGTGATGTCAGCGCCAACTCTAGGGAGAAAGCAGAATTTGACGCTCTAGCTGGCTTGAAGGTCATTGAAATCTGTCCGGCTACATCAAAGGTACCGACGCGAAGTGTCCATTCTTTATAATCCCTATTCGCTGGGTGTACCTTTAGCTTGGGGGTTGTTCCGAAACCTCAATGTAAGATCTGTGTGGTTATGAAACTTGGACTCTCACTTTGAGAGAGGAACACAAGTTAAGATTGTTTGAGAATAAGATGCTTAGGAAAATATTTGGGGATAAGAGGGATGAAGTTACAGGAGAATGGAGAAAGTTACACAACACAGAACTGCACGTAATGTACTCTTCACCTGACATAATGAGGAACATTAAATCCAGACGTTTGAGATGGGCAGGGCATGTAGCATGTAGGGATGAATTTAAAAATGCATATAGTGTGTTAGTTGGAAGACCTGAGGGGAAAAGACTTTGGGCTGGCCGAGATGTATAAGGGAGGATAATATTAAAATGGATTCAAGAGAGATGGGATATGATGGTAGGGATTGGATTAATCTTGCTCAGGATAGAGACCGATGTCGGGCTTATGTGAGGGCGGCAATGAACCTCCGGGTTCTCTAAAAGCCATTTGTAAGTAAGTATTATCATTTCTAATGATCACCAACATATTTCACTTTAAGTACGGTGTTACATCTTTCAACATCCATAAACTACGACACTTTTTGGCCTTGTTGTTAGCATGGTGTAAGGCTATTATTTAATAAAGTAGAGAAAAAAGTGAAAGGTAATACATATTCACTTTTGTACGACAATAAACCACTGAATCTCTCAAGGAGAAGTGAAACGGGATCCGATAGGTTTGAAATAATTACTCAGATGATTCGTCAGGAATACAATTCGTTACTTGTATACGAGAAGCCTGCGTGTCGGGCGCTGTCGCAGAGCTCTGCCAGTAATAATAAACTTACACGTCTTGTAGTCATAGTCCAAAGCGAGATTATTTCTGGTTAATTCCTACGGCCTCCAGATGTGAACCTTTCTGACCCATCAGACTTGGAGAGTGAACAATTCTAATTCTAGGGTGCGAATATTTATATATCGCAATTCAATACTTCTATGGAATGGAGGACAAGTGAATCTCAAAGTGGGGGAAAAAATAGCCTTAACATTTGTTTCCTTGCCGTTTGCTCAGGGTAGAATCGTCTCCTGTAAATCAAATATATGAAAGGTGACTCAAAATATGCTTTTCTTCAGAATAAATACATGTTGAGGAATTTCTACCGCTTTCAGAGATCAATATCACCTTCGAAAATAATTAAACCTGGTAACTATATTAGTGTCAAGCAATGTTCAAACATGACAGGGGATACAGTAGAACCCCGATTATCCGTCATCCTATTAACTGATTGGCGGATTATCCGACTGTCTTTCTCTCACTTTATTTTATTTTTTTTTTTGCTACAGAAACGTATGAAGTTGATACTATTGTACTTTTTTTAAATTTCATTTATTTATTTTATTCCATTGATCTTACATGAGCAATGAAGCTTTAAGATTTGGAACAAGTCAAAATTTTACAATATTACAATTACAATTTTTAAAAATTTTTATAGTTTTACAATTTAGTAATTTTCTACAATTTTTACAATTTTGTGCAATTTTTTTACAATATTTTGGCGAGATGTAGTGAGATGAGGTGAGGTCCGAGGATTCGCCAAAATATTACCCGGCATTTGCCTTTTGGTTGGGGAAAACCTCGGAAAAACCCAACCAGGTAATCAAATCAAAGGTGTTGATGCCAAGGACTCGCCATAGACCTTATATTAGCATACGCATTTTGTCTACAGATTGTTTTTACAAGCATTTACACTTACACAGTTTGGTCTACTCTACGAGTTGGCGTATTGTACAACTTCCATATAAAATGTATTCCACGAGTGTCAAAAGAAAACGTGTTGTGCTAAGTATGAAACAAAATGCAACTAATTAAGTGGTTTGGAGAAAAAGAAACTGTGGGTCATCTCGCATCATAATACGAGACTGATTTAATAAAAATCAAAGATAAAGTGTATACAGTATGTAAATCTACAACATGAAACCCCTACTATTCCTATCTTTCCGATGACAGCCATTACAAGGAGTTTTCTTACCCCTTAAAACACGTCGTTAACAACCGAACTTAAATTATGAACTTCTGATTCACTACCGAGCATATTAAACATAAGACCAAGGAGAAAATGACCAAAGTTCAAGTGTTATTCACTTAATTTTACGTAAATATTTTATGGTACGGATTATCCGATTTTTTCCATTAACCGTTCAGTCAACCCCTTCGGCGTTAATGCATAGGATTTTGGGCGTTAATGCATAGGATGTAAGTAAATGGTTCTAAAAGTAAATCTATAACATTTTGTAAAACCCGAGATGAAACTAGTCTTAATTACGAATTCAGTGGTGTTGTAATTCCGCAAGAACAATGTTGTAAATACCTAGGAGTGTATTTAAACTTCAAACTTTCTTGGGGAGAGCATGTTGATAATGTTACGGGTAAAGCATGGAGGGCACTTCACTTTATTATGAGAATCTTGAGAAAGGCTAGCCCCAAATCGAGGTAAATAGCATATCTAACGTTAGTGCGGCCGTTAATGGAATACGGAAGTACATGTTGGGATCCCTATAGAATATATCAGATAAACTCCTCAGAAAGAATCCAGTATTGGGCAGCTAAATTTGTTAAAGGTAAAAGAGAAGACGGAAACGATACGATAAAAGAACTTAAATGAGAAACTTTGGAAAACAGACGTAGGAAAACTAGAATAACATCATTGTATAGAGCACATCTAGGTCAGAAAGCATGGGTAGACATAACGGCTCGGTTAGAAAAGCCAACGTACTATGGTAGGAACGATCATGATTTTAAAATCAAATGTAGGAAACAGAAAACGGATGTAGGTAAATTCTCATTTTTAAATAGAACTATAAATGATTGGAATGACCTACCTGCAGCGGTCTTTGAGGGCTGTCCTTCCTTAAGGAGATTCAAGAATAATTTAAAAAGTTGTGTATAAAGTGCAAATTAAAATTAAGGCGACATTCAACATTTAATTTTTTAAGGTGACATGTATTTATTTAGCCTGACGAGTTACTTCCTTGGTTTGAATTGTAAATTATTTAAAAACAGCGTGTAAGAGGGCCTTAGACTAGAAATGTTTAGTTTAAATGTAGTTCTGTTTATAAGTACAGTATGCATAAGGGTGTAATTATTTGACTTATTTGAACTGTTGTATCAGTGAAGCGAGGTGAGTCAGTGAAGTTATGGTTTTACAGTGCAGTGAATAGTTCCGATCAGTGATAATTTATAGCGTCAATGAAATGTGTTCTATAGTGTCAGTGAAATGTGTGCTAAAGTGTCAGTGAAATGCGTCATAGTGCCACTACAGTGAGTGAGATGAGAATAAAGTGAAAGACTATTGAAACTTACGTAGGGCCTGTACATAATAATGTAGGTTGTAATGTAAAATTAGGTATTTTATTTATGTTTTATTATTATTGTGTTAAATTATATTGTGTATTCTTATTGTATTGTGTATAAAATTGTAGGCCTATTGTGTAATGTATAATTGTATTGTGTATTGTAAATATTGCTTATCATTTCTTTATTGTATATTGTTTATATTGTGTATACCACTGCCACCGGGTGCATGCCCACTTACAGTGTAAATAAATACATACATACATACATACATACATACATACATTCAGTCATTACCACGGGTAATAGAGGTTCTACTGTATCCAGATATTACAAACTTCGCCCCACTTCTCAGCGTGATGTACAGTGACTGACTTACAGATAATATGAGTCTAAGGCAGCGGTGACCAAAACTCTAACGACTGAGATTACACGCGAGGTACAGTCTAAGTCTTAGACTCTAAGAAGTAAGGAGACGAGGGATAGGTACATGGCATGAAAACTATAACCAGTGGTGGTTCGTGCACATTGAGTTTTTCATCAATTCCGCGAATAAAAATAGCAAGCTTTGCTGTATCAGTAATATCACTACTGTTATCAAGAACCGATAAAAAATATATAGGCCTATAAATTTTTTTGTTTTTTTTTTTAATATTCCTCATGAACACAATAGGAATTTCCTGAAATTTCTTCTGGAGAAATACGTAATTTTTCAAAATCAATTAACAACTTTTTTTTGAAAAAATTATTTCAGTCACCTTGATCATTACGCTTTTATAAAACTCTCCTCCGTTGGAAGGCTTAAGAGAACGAGCTATTTCATTCGCCACTAGATAGCTGGCTTCCTTACATTTTATTTATGTCATCTTTCTCTTCATGACGATGATTGAAGGCTGATTTCAGTTCTTGGGGTTTAATAGCTCGTTTCATTACTACACTAGCACGTAACATCCAATCAGTTTCTCCATATTATTATTATTATTATTATTATTATTATTATTATTATTATTATTATTATTATTATTATTATTATTATTATATTTGGGGCTAAGACGGATGAAGTTACAGGAGAATGGAGAAAGTTACACAACACAGAACTGCACGCATTGTATTCTTCACCTGACTTAATTGGGAACATTAAATCCAGACGTTTGAGATGGGCAGGGCATGCAGCACGTATGGCCGAATCCAGAAATGCATATAGAGTGTTAGTTGGGAGGCCGGAGGGAAAAAGACCTTTGGGGACACCGAGACGTAGATGGGAAGATAATATTATAGTGGATTTGAGGGAGTGGGATATGATGGTAGAGACTGGATTAATCTTGCTCAGGATAGGAACCAATGGCGGGCTTATGTGAGGGCGGCAATGAACCTCCGGGTTCCTTAAAAGCCAGTAAGTAAGTAAGTATTATTATTATTATTATTATTATTATTATTATTATTATTATTATTATTATTATTATTATTGCAACATTATCAGGTCGAAATTTCAAATAGGTTTGCCGTATTAGCAAGTTCCGACGAAGTTGAGGAAGAGTTAGATGTTATTAGCATGTGTGCTGTATATCACTGATCTTTTTTTCGCAATTATTTAATCGACCTCTTCGCTGTCGATCAATCGACACCTAAAACGTCCGGATCGGTTCAGATTTCATGGGGTTATGCGCATAAAATGGCTCTCGAAACACAGTTTTCGAGGCATGTATTGCTCACCCAATTCGCCGTCTTAATTCTCCGACCGGGATGTAGTTCTACGTACGTCAAAATAGGTTGATGGAAAAGTGCTATAAAACCACACCGTTAGATGAATGACCACGGTATACTCGAATTCAAAGTCAATTAGGCGTTAAGCAGGTGGACAAAATTAGTATATTTTTAAAATACTTACTTACTTACTTATCGCTTTAGAGAGTTCGGAGGTTATTTGCCGCTCTTACATAAGCCCGCCATCGGTCCCTATCCTGAGCAAGATTAATCCAGTCTCTATCTTCATATTCCACCTCCCTCCTCCTCCCATCTACGTCTCGGCCTCCCTAAAGGTCTTTTTCCCTCAGGTCTCCCAACTAACACTTTATATGTATTTCTGGATTCGCCCATACGTGCTACATGTCTGCTCATCTCAAACGTCTGGATTTAATGTTCCAAATTATGTCAGGTGAAGAATGAAATGCATGCAGTTCTGCGTTGTGTAACTTTCTCCATTCTCCTGTAACTTCATACTTCTTAGCACCATATATTTCCCTAAGTGCCTTATTCTCAAACACCCTTAGCCTCTGTTCCTCTCTCAAAGTAAGAGTACAAGTTTCACAACCATACAGAACAACCGGTAATTTAAATTCTAACTTTCAGCCTTTTTTTAGAGCAGACTGGATAATAACAGGCATTTTCCATATTTATTCTGCGTTTAATTTTCTCTCAAATGTCATATATATCTTTGTTACTGTTGCTCCAAGATAAATAATGTTGTACATGTAATAATAACTTTACTTTTTATAACCAATAATGTTCACCAAATGATATTTCCATGGAAACGCCAGAAGACTTGATTCAATTTGTTGGTCAAGTTAGAAACTGTTCGTAAATCTCAAGTTCTTGAAAGTCGACCAGCCTCATATTAACTCTCATTACAAATTAGCAAGAGAGTGCGTCATGTTTTTGCAATTTCTATTCATTATTCTACTCATGAGCGTGCAAATCTCCGACCTCAGCAAGAAGGCGGTGAGTAAAATGTCCATAATATGTACAACTCGGAAACTATCATCATCATCATCATCATCATCATCGATTGGGATTTATTTGCCTGTTCCACACATTTAAGAATTTTGCAATTGCTATCTTTGTTTTTGTATTGGCACCAATTAATCAGTTTCTTACATGTTAATGTTCCAGTGTTCGATTAGGAATATTGTAACCTTATTTTCGGTATCAATGCATTTCTCATTCATTTCCATACTGATTTCTTTAATCCTAGGATGCATGACAGTTGGAATACACAATAATGCATAACGGTGGTCACTAAGACCCCTTGTGTAATTAATGGAGTAAATATTAATTTTCTTCTTTTGTGACTATGAAAAACTGAAAGCGGTCAACATATTTATTAAATAACAATGTCTAACTGAAAATGACATAATAAATGTGTTAATCAATTAATAGTATACCATAAAAATACCTTGTCACTACATTAATTTAAATTATTTAGAAAACTTATTTGAGTGTCGTTGATACAAACCCAAAAGACATCTGAGAAAATTCTAAAAATTACAAACATATTGATATCATATATTAATGTGAGAAAAATTCGTTCCGGCATCGGGATATTATTGTAAAACTCAACTGTAGATTTCGGTGTCTTTATAACTGTGCATTGTTCTGCAGGAAAATGACAGGCGCTGCCATAGGTACCGGTTAGATACTTGTCAACAACGGAGCGTGGGCTATGCTTACGACGCTGAAACCAACTCCTGTCAATACTTCCACGTTAGAGGTTGTTCCGACATGTTCGCCTTCGAAACCGAAATGGAATGCAAGGAAGCCTGCGTGGACACGTGCTGCGTGAACTACGACAGAAATCAGCTCACAACTCCTTGATCTGTAAACGTAATATAACTACAAAGTCTCAGATATTGCAAATAAAATTTACTTTTTCAATGGCAATACATTTTTTCCTTATATAAATTTTTGTATTCTACGTTCGTTATTTAAGGATATAGGCCTACTAATGTGAAATGTCAATGTTCTAAACTATTTAAACCAGGCATGCCAAAAACCCTGCACATTATGCACTTGTCTCTGTGCGATGTGCAGTTCCTACTCCCCTACCTGGAGGAAGTGAATCGGATTGGAGGGGAACGCGACAGGGCTGTACAGTACCTGCAGTAGCAGATCAGCGTTTGTGTCAGTAACACAGTTCAGTACGGGTTCTCATTGAGCTGTGACTGTGGGAAAATAAATTGAGGAGTCCACAGATCTAACGAAGAAGAGAAATCACTAGACTTCGTTGAATTGCCACACGCAGCATGCAATCAGGTTGCCGATGTACGGTAGTATAGAGGAGGTGAGCGACCGCCCGGTCTCGTAGTACAGGGACATCACTTTATTTTTACTAACATTTTTAACATTAACCTGGCTATACTCGGAAACACTGTTGCCCCCTTCCATTACAGGAGTTTGGAGTTGCTAGTGCAATATGTAAACAAGTCATTTTACTAGCTATAGGAGGAGAGAAAAGTAGTGTATCCATTTATGTTACAGGGAAATACAGTATTAAGATTTTCAGTTTGGTTATTACTTTACAGTATTTTATCAAAAAACAGTAGAATAGTAACATTTATTTTTCACAAACTCAAGTCTTCAGGCGGTTATATACATTACGTAATGTCTACATTATTCAGCATATTATAATCTAATTTATTCCTGAGAATTTTGTGAGCACTTCCGTAAGAAACCCCAATTTCTACAGCTAACTTCTTGACCTCGCTGCATCCTTTCTCTAGCATCTTCTACAGCATCTTCTGTCACCTTTGTTGGCCATCGTACACTTTTCTTCCTTTCTGTACACTCTGTTGCTCTAAATTTATCTGCCAGATTAATGACATTTCTACGAAAATATTCCGTAATGATATAATCAGGAAATTGTGAAGAAAAAAAAAAAAAAAAACTGTTGTTCACATTCGGTTATATTGTAATTCCAGTTTCCATAATCGTCCTTCATACCTACAAACAGTAAAACAAAACTCTTGTTTAAATAATGCTGTTAAGTACCGTACCATATTATAGGGTCCCGTACTTTCGGTAACTCTAATCTTCACTTGTGCTCAGTCCACACAGATAAATTCAGTTATGCTATACAACATACCTCTGTGAAAATAAATTTCAATAATATAAGCTTTTTCTTCTATAGAAAATATAACACATTTCTGAAACAAACTGTATTCTGTATCGTTTATTTCACTGCTAGCAACAGCGGCCGTAAGTTTGTGTGACTGACGTTAGAAAGGACATTAGTGAAAGGGGTGGGAGTCAAGTACATTTAGAAACGCAGGTACAATAAAAATTGAAGTAAAAATAAAATGATGTCCCTATATAAGCAGTTCATGTTAAGAGATGTGACCGGTCCAAATACTGTAGAGAGTGCAGCTACAGCTAATATATACCTATGTAAGCACTTGTTTTTGCATTACTGTGGTTGGAATATTCAAAGCTTAACATTTGTTCAGTGCAGACAAGAATTCAATGAAACATACTACAATGAGAGTGTTGCTGTTCCAAACAATTGCCCCTGGAATACCCTTACCCCCGCAGCCAGTCTTGACCCGTTGGGGAACGTGGTTAGATGCTGTTAATTATTATGCAGAACATTACGGCTAAATAATGGAGGTAATTGATGGATTGGATAGCACAGACAGTTCCGCTGTTGCAGCTGTAAAATCATTTCCTTCTGAACAGCTATTGGAAGATATTCTGTTCATTGATTCTAATTTTTAAATCGTGTCCAAAAGCATCATCCTGTTAGAATCGTCTAAACTACAACTCTCAGAAGCTATTAATATAGTGGATAAAGTATCACAAACCGTTATCCAAAATAACAATTCACTAATTTCAGAAAAAGTGGAATGTAAGTTGAGAAAAATTATTGCTAAAACTTCTGCCTATTCAAAATTTCGTATTATAAACGATGTAGCATCAGGTCACGACAAGACATCTGAAGTTGGTGTACTAAAAAGTAGCGACTTTCCGTTCTTCAAGTATTACATCGTGTGATGTTGAACGTACATTTTCCCAAAATAAAAATTGTTTAATTGACCATCGGAGGAGGTTACTTTAAAGTCGTTCAAAATGTACGTAACTCTTCACTGCAATACACATATTCAAGGTTGATGTATCTTACATTAAATTTTAAGAGTTAATATTATCTCACTATAAAATGATTGTGTATTTACATGTTTAGACATTTCCTACTTCAATGATCATTCATTATATTTCTTGAATGCAGGATACAGGTTTTATTGTAACCGCAGTATACTGCTCAGTGTTTACATCAGAGGCATATTCCATCCTTTGCACGCCACCTTCTCATACAGTCTATACCGCGTGCGCAGTAAATCTTACGATTCTCGTGGCAATTCCACGAAGTCTAAAAATCACGAATCATTGAAGCGTGCATTTCCAGAACGTTGTAAGTGCCAATTTGTAAAGTTTACAGTGGGAGCAAAAATATTTTTATACAGTCCATACAACGTTGTGACTTGCACAACCTGAAAATGCGCTACTATATTACTTGAAGCAGCACTTTCTTCATAACTTTTCGTAATATTGTCAAACAGGGCACCTACAACTGATATATGTGAAATACTAGATTCTCCCGGTTTCGGCTCTTACAACGTTATGGAAATGCACTATTCAATATAATTGTTATAATGTTTTCCTCAGCTAATAATAATTGTTTTGAAATGAAAGGCTTTCATCAGCCCATGTCGAGGTAATAGTCTTGTGACAGTTTAGATCAGATTAGTAAAGTTCTCAAAATATGATATTCGCCAGCGCTTAATTCTTAATCAGTACTAGTTCAAAGGGCCGATGGTCTAGGAATGTCTCACACTTGATTTCCTGGAAAGGATGGTACAGTGCTGAGGTTTTCCGTTGCGTTTCAAGGAAGATATAGAACACTGGTCATCAAAACACTGCACACTCGGGCTAGCGTCCCTTACCCGCGGACAAGACACTGCTGGCAATTATCACTGCTGGCGTGTATGCTGTCCCTCTATCCTAGGCATACCAGAAAACAGACTCTGAATGTGCAGTAATGTGCGCGGATCGCCGGTCTGTGCAGACTGCATCAATCAAGCGTTGCTCTTACCAGTTCTTAGCTGGAGGGGTGTACAATAATCTATTCTGCGCTTCTAGGGTTGGATTAAATAGGCGTTTGGACATTATAAACACACTTAGCAGAAGGAAAAAAACACGGTTATTATTATCAGTGTCTATATTTGACAATTGCAATACAAAAAACTTTAGGCTTATTAGTATTAGCATTTATTTATTTAACCTGGTAGAGATAAGGCCGTCAGGCCTTCTCTGCCCCTCTACCACGGGATTACAACTATAATATGAACAATAAAATTACAATTAACATTAAATTTACAATTACAATTACAATAAAAATTAAAGTACGACAAGATTACCTGATTAATGAAAGCTAGACATTTCATCATAGAAGTTAAGAACAAAGAATATTTTTGTATTTACTGAATTACAAATTAAACCTACAATAACAAAAATCTATAGTAATGAAATTACCGGATATTGAAATATTTTGTGATAGATTAAGAGAACTATTTACAAGAAACCATGTCTGAACGAGTCTCAATTGCTGACCAAGTGCCTAGTAAGTTTGCGTTTGAATTCAATTTTATTTTGGCAGTCCCTGATGCTAAGAGGTAACGAATTCCAGAGTCTTGGTAGGGCTATTGTGAAAGAGGATGAGTATGAGGAGGTGCGATGGGATGGTATTGTTAGTATTGTTTCATGGCGAGAGCGTGTGTTCAGATTGTGGTGGGAAGAAAGGTAAGTGAAGCGAGACGACAGGTACGAAGGAATAGAAGAGTTCAAGATTTCGAAGAGAAGGAGAAGTGAATGTAAATTTCATTTCTTATCTAGTTTAAGCCAAGAAAAAGAATATTGCAGTAATTTCAAAATAACAAAAAAAAAAAAAAAAACGAACACAGTATTTCATTTTACGTAGTAGGTACAAATTATTTTAAATAATAGACCCTATTCTTTCATTGTTCGTCAAGCATTATTATTTATTGGGACCATTAGTACACGAATGTTAAAGAAAATATACTCCCAATTAATTACATGCAGTAGGATATTGTGAAGTTTTTACACTGAAATAACTTCCTTGCTATATGTCAATATAAATTAACATTAATATTAATAAATAATATAAATTAAGCTTAGAATTTAAACTCGCATATAGTTTATTTAGAAAACGTTGAGAGCAAGTATCGACAAGTTGGAAGCGTTACTGAAAGAAATTAAAAGTATAGTTTACAAGCTGTGAAGCGACGATATTCTATTTATGTCAGATTTAAAGATTTATTAATGTAAGTATATTGGCATAATATACTGACGTGAGATGGAAAATTTGCCATTATATATTTTTCCAGAAAATTTTTCCGCCTTGCAAATAGTTGCTTTCTTCGCTCCTTACAACGTCAAGAGCCTTAATGTATTCCTCACTATATCCTAATCACTTACCAGCTTATGAAATGAAAGTCGTAAGTCGTCTAATTTTTTATGGCTGTTAGTACAGACTCTAAAATAACGCCATTGTCAAGTTCGTTTTGCCGTGAGAGTACTGATTAACTTTACTAATCTGATCTAAACTGTCACAACCTATTACCTCGACATGGGCTGATCAAAACCTTTCATTTTAAAATAATTATTGTTGGCTGAGGAAAACATTATAACAATAATTATATTATATAATTCGTAATTTCTCTTCTCCGTTATCTGTGAACTCCTCACTTTATTTATCATAACTCATTCACAGACACAGCCAAACCAGCACCCGTACTGAAACTGAGTTACTGAAACAAAAACTGATATGCTCTTGCAGGTCTGTATAGCCCTGTCGCGTTCCCCTTCAAGGCGATTCACTCCCTCCAGGTAGGGGAATAGAAAGTGCACATCGCACAGAGGCTACTGCACAACGTGCGCGACTGCACAATGTGCAGGGTTTTGACATGCCTGCTGTATCCCTTGTGCACGATGGAGCAGAATTCCTTACCGTCCATGCACTCTACCCATTTCAACGAGTGCTGACGACCACTGATACAGATAATGGTGACTTTTTCAAGGAAATGTGGATTTATAGGAAGGTTATTGGGGTTCTCGAGAAAATCTGTACCACCATTTTTTTATTTACTTGCATTCATCTGTAACTGAAGTCTGGTCTGCAGCGTGGAAAGCCGCTGAATCCTTTGCTCTTAGAGAAGCCTACCAATCAAGTGATATGAAAGTTTATCCATGAATTATTGCTATAAAACACAGAGATTTACGTGTTTCTTGCACTCAACTTCTTCCTGTCGTAATGCTTTCTTTACAGCGTTGTCGTAAAATGCTGGCCTCCGTGATGGAAGGCTTAACCTTCAATATTATGTAAAATTAAAATGAACAGTTTGTTCCAGAGCCATGAAAGAGGCCATTAAACTTTACATACGTTTCAGAACTTTAAACCTCCAATAAATTTGCTACCAGGTTGAATTTTAAATCTTTATTAGAAGGATTGCGAAAGATTAATTCTCTATTGAAGAAGAGTGTACAAAGTCGTGAAAGTTATACCTTAAATGGAAATTTCCAAAATCAGAGTACATTTAAATTCGTAAATTATTACAATTTACTTTACTCAGTTCCAATGTTGACTAGAATGTTCGCAATGTTCCTCCTCAAGAATCGACACACACAGCTTTAATTTCAAAAGTAGCCAGTCCCTACAACAATCTAGTAGAGTAAATTTGATTTTATGCTCGACCATGCCGAAATGCAGTAATTATACACCTGGTAGCAGTCCTTTAATGCATGTCATTAAAGTACAACTATTCATTAAAGTTCAGGTTTTCGATTATTCTCGGATATGCAATCGAAAGACAACTAGGGAAACGTCACGGAGGCTGGAAATCCAATACTGTCGCAGAAGGTTATGTTCTGTTACTATAATAATTAACGTTAATTGTAAATAATATTCAAATAAATTCAATTTGTCATCTCGTTTTTCAATTCTAAATCAATTTCCAGGTTATATCAAAATTAGTGTTCATGTTATTCTCTAGATTATATCAAGGTCAATGACACATTCTTTCCTCGGAAAAAATCAATACTTTCGCGTCTGCGCACATCTCACAATTTAGGTCAGTTCCGCTCCTCACTTACATAACCATAACATGGATACTTATGAATAATTTCAAGTTAGAAATATGGTCGAGCATAAAAAGTCGTATGAAACTTGCTTATAATGGTAATTAAGACGCTCGTATGAAAATTATCATACTCGCGACTTAATTACTACCATTATAGGCTCGTTGCATAATGTACTATTAAAAAGCAGGTAGAACTACATGTGGATAAGTTTAACCCGTATTGATTACAATTAAAGGTTTCATTTCAAATGACACTCCTTAAGTTGTGATATTTCCTGATTTATCTACGCTAATTAGCTAAATGAATTCTGTTGATCCATTTACAAGTAAGGCAAAAAATTGTATGAGGAACATAGTATCAAAGTTCGACAACTCCATTTTTTTTTCTTTCCGATTTCGAGATATTGATTGTTTCTCATAGAATTTTGTGTGCTGAATTTGATTCTGGAACTGTTTAGGTTCAAAAACGGACAGAACAGAGAGATAATAGCACTTAATTGTGCGCTTTAGAATCAAAATGTAGACAACTCCACTGTGGTTTGGTTTCAAATTAGGACAATTCCTTCAGAAGCCAATGAGAAGCTCACATTCATACCATCTTTTCCCATCAAGCATCGCGAATCCAACATGGCTGATGGTTTACATAATCGGTTTTTTTATGAATAAGTACTGTTTTACGTAAATTTGCTTTCAAACCGAGTTAGAAATGACTTAGATTCAAAAACAGACAATTTCACTTTAAATATGGTTTCGTTTGGTTTCAAAAACAGACAACTCCATGACTTAGTTTCTGAGATGAAGAACTTCAATTTTTGAACTTAAATTTTGACCTGAAAATTAATTTTAATCACATTTTGAGACTGAAAAAATATTTGTGACCCATGAGAATGTTTTTAAAAAATGTATATATAACGGTGACATTGATTTCCAAGGATCTAGTTTTTCGTCTCTCTTGTAAAAAATAATCAAAAGTGAAGTTGTCCAACTTTGATATCAAACTTCTCAAATATACACATTGCCGCTGTAATTATATTTTAGTTCCTATTTTATATTACTTATTTATTTTTATTATTATTATTTTTTATTTTAATATTATATCTGAACTGCGACCGAGCACGAGCGCTGCTCATTCGGTCTCAAATTTTGTTAATACTACTGTATCTTCTTTTTATATTGCTTGTATTATTTTATTTCTATTTCTCTTGTTTCTTTTGTAATTATATTCTTTATTCTGTATATTTAAATTTAAATAAAATAAATGAATACAATAAATAAATAAATTTATTTTCAGTAATATTGAAATTTTACAAAACACATTTTTAATTTAATTTTCTAAATGTCCTCCGAGGGTAAGCATTTCAGGAGAAGTTATGTACGAGTTAGGAATGCGAGTTTTTCCAATACTCTTACAACCAACTCCTGACACGGAATCGAGCGGCCAATGACTAAGCCTTGTTTGTTCCAGCCGCCCAATGACAACACCTCCATCCACCTGCTCCTTCAGAAGCGCTGAGTTACTAGCTTGCCCTTTCCTCTTACCCCGCAAGAAGCATACTCCCCTCACAGGGATCCTTTCGTGAAATTTGTACAGTACAGAATGTGCCTAAAGGCTGGTTCACAATAACCCGGGAACTGAAACGACAACGAGAACGAAAACGGAAATAATGTTAAAATAAATGTATTGAAATGTGAGCATTCACAATAGTTAATTGTGAATGCTCACATTTAAATACATTTATTTTAACAATATTTCCGTTCTCGTTCTCGTTGTCGTTTTGCGTTTCCAGTTTATTGTGAACCAGCTTTAACTCAAAATTTTCTCGGGCTTCCAGCCAGGTCATAAGTTGGTGATCCACCGACGTTTCGAGGATGTTCATCTTCCTCAACTTCAGGGTTAAAAGATATCTAGTGGTACCCAGCTCCTTAATTTATAGTGCCAGAGGGAGGAGTCAGCCCAGGAGCTGTGCGCTGATTGGCTCTTATTAGTGCGTGCACAAAGCAAGACTACACGTCGGCCGCGTTTTCTTAAACTTCGACTTTGTTCTGGACACAGTATTTTTGTAACTTCCTGTATGCACGATTTTACAAATGATGCTTCGGTAAAGGACTTCATTGATTTTCGAATATTCCAAGCTAGAACATAGCTAGCAAAAAGCTTTTTTTGTTTAAGACTGAGGACACGTGTGTGATTGTGTTTGTATATTCTTGTTTTATATTTATCAAAATATTTGTAGGCCTATGAATTTCACTAAAATTAAACGAAAAACTATATGTTTGTCATGCGGAACTGAGTGTAAACGTATTGTTATATACTGATTATTATGTATAACCAACAGTTATACAGATAGCCCCAAAATAAATTATTTTCACATGTCCTACATGCCTGTAATTGTATGATATTCTTTGTGAAGAGTCGAGTATTGTCGTCGCATGTTGAATTTTAATACACCCTTAAGAATTTTGGAACAAATTAAGCATTTCACATTATTCCCACTAACTAAAAAAAAAAAATGTCTCTTCCTATTCATCCTTGAATGTACTACGTCCATGATTAGAAGACATTGTGAAAAGGTGGACCACGCCGACCAACACAATGATAATGATAGTCCACCACTGCTCTTCGTTTGCGCATAAACATTGAGTGCAGTACAGGAGGGGATGGGTGAGGCGGAGCGCGCTCATTACGTACTGGCTTCGGTTCCGTTCAGGGGCTTACTCTTGAGTACGCTTTTGGAGACGTCTGTTTAAAGTTTTACGTCATGCTGGTGGGTTTTCTCTTAAAACCACTTCACCTTCATTATGATATATATTATTTTAATGTACCGAAGTACATATGATATTTCCATGCAGATATTCTGCGTCATCATACGATGAAAGAGTATTGGAACGGAGAAAAATTCTCTCCGGCGCCGGGATTTGAACCCGGGTTTTCAGCTCTACGTGCTGACGCTTTATCCACTAAGCTACACCGGATTCCACCCCGGCGTCGGAAGAATCGGAACCCAAGAGTTGGAACTTAAAATTGAGACGATTCTTCCGACGCCGGGGTGGAATCTGGTGTGGCTTAGTGGATAAAGCGTCAGCAAGTAGAGCTGAAAACCCGGGTTCAAATCCTGGCGTCGGAGAGAATTTTTCTCCGTTCCATTACTCTATCATCGTTTCATTATGATAACTATGTAAAATTTTTAGAAATTTGCAGAATTGTACTTAATTTGAGATTAATTTTAATATTTTAAAAGGTATTAATATTCTTCAAGCATCCCACTACCAACTCAGTTCCGCTCGGCCCACTACTATGTACCAGTAAATGCTATCACACCAACAACAAGTGACGAAATACTGTTCGCGCAACTTATCTAGGCAGCTGGGTCCCCTAGTGCTCTCTCGCTGCCTCGTACCGACTGCTGGCCACCTGACCGTCGCTGCTGCAGTTGCACGTACAGTTACAAAAACATCGTTCGGTATTTATTTTCAGTGCATTCCAATGGATATGGTAGGTGATAAATATAAACAAATGCATTTTTCTTCGTCTGTGTACATTCATAGATAGCTTTCTGCCCAAGGGCAGGTTTTTCACTGTAAACTTACCATTCTCCAGTCTTTCCTATTTTCTGCCTTCCTGTTTGCCTCCCATATATATATATATATATATATATATATATATATATATATATATATTAGATTTACATTTATTTAATAATAACATATACATAAAAACTTTACATTAAAGTACCCCGAAAGAGCAAATATACATACTTTGTAGACAAAATACTTAAGAAAAAAGGTGACATAAAGATGATAATAATAATACTAGTAATAACTAAGTCAAAAAAGAGACGATGTTGAGATTGGTGGATTAATATTAAACTTATTATTAGTAATATAATTAGTACAGGTCATGTTGATATAGTAACCAAAATAAGATAGAAAAGATATAGGCCTACTTAGGATAGAAATAAACTTGTTTTACAATACATGGTACATAATATAATACAGGGAAGTCTGTCGTATAATTTTTTTAATTCTGGATCTGAAAATTTCATTGCTTAAAGTAGTCAATTCTGGATGAAATTTTATTATCGAATTATACAGCCGTGGACCATAATTTGTACTGTGTAGTAAAGCAGCAGATGTGAAACATTTAGGTTCAACTAATTTAAGAATTTAATTTCGTCTTTTATTATGATCATGTGGTTGAGCCACAAATTTCATTCTATTTTTATGATAGAATTTCATTAAAGAGTATTTATAAATGTGGTCAATTCTGAAAGCAATCAATTCGGAATGGATCAAATTTGTTGGATAATCCAGTTGCCTTTTCAAACAAATTTTGATTATACGTTTTTGCAACACAATTAGAGGAAGAAGAGCAGTTTTTGTAATGCCTCCCCATCCAGTTATACCATATTGGATAACAGATTCAACTATAGCCAAATAAACCAAACGTAATACATGAGTAGGCAAGTAATGGCGAAGGTTTACAAATTTGTAAATTGTTTCACCTTCTTCTGTCCCGAACTATTCTTCCGTTCACCATTCCTTTCAGTGCATCCTTCAAAAGACAGTTTCTTCTGAACCAGTGACGCAGCCAATTATTCTTCCTCTTTCCAATCAGTTTCAGCATCATTCTTTCTTCATCCACTCTTTCCAACACAGCTTCGTTTTTTACTCTGTCCACTTCACACACCAACTTTATTCATATCCACAGTAGCCCTCGGTAGCGTAGTTGGTATAGCGCTGGCCTTCTATGTTCAAGGTTGCGGTTTCGATCCCGACCGAGGTCGATGGCTTTTAAGTGTGTTTAAATGCGTCAGGCTCATGTCAGTAGATTTACTGGCATGTAAAAGAACTCCTGCAGGAGAAAAGTCCGGCATACCGGCGACGCTGATATAACCTCTGCAGTTGCGAGCGTCGTTAAATAAATCATAATAATAAAAAATTCATATCCACATTTCAAATACTTCTAGTCGCTTCCCTTCACTTCGTCGTAATGACTATGTTTCTGCCCCCATACAATGCTACAAGCCAGACAAGGCACTTCCCTAGTCTCTTTCTTAGTTATTTTTTCATAGTTCCGCAGAAGATGCTCCTTTTTCTATTAAAGCTTCCTTTGCCATTGGTATTGTCCTTTTGATTTCCTCGCAGCAGCTCATGTTACTGCATATAGTACACCTCCAATCATTTGAAGCTCTCCATATACTCTACTGCTTCATTTAAAATTCGCAAGTTTACTTTTTTTTTTTATTCCTATGATCATGATCTTCGTCTTGTTGGCATTTAGTCGGCCTGGTTGGTGGAGTTGGTATAGTGCTGGCCTTCTATGCCCGAGGTTACGGCTTCGATCCCGGGTCAGATCGATGGCATTTAAGTGTGCTTAAATGCGACAGGCTCATGTCACTAGATTTACTGGCATGTAAAAGAACTCCTGCGGGACAAATTTCCGGCACACCGGCGACGCTGATACAACCTCGGCAGTTGCGAACGTCGTTAAATAAAACATTACATTAACATTAACCCAGATATGCCTGAAATATTTTTTTTGTAATTTTTGTGTATTTTTTAAATATCATTTAATGCAGTATATAACTGAAATATTTCTATGGTGTCGAAACATTCTATTTGTAAGTGGTTGAGCTAGAAACAGGTGTCCTTTTAAAAGGACAGTAAGCATATGAGCATACATTATGAGGAATAATTGTATACTATGCTTACATGAAAGGAAACAATGTAATTGTTGTAATTTACAATTATTATTATTATTATTATTATTATTATTATTATTATTATTAGTATTATTATTATTATTATTATTATTATTATTAACAAATTAGTACGTTGTTATTTTACAATAGTTCCTTTATTATTACTACTAATATTATTCTGAAGAATGATGCATTGTGGGTAAATTCGTTTTAACTCTGGAATGCTTTTGTTATTGAAAAGTACCACATTGCTATTGATACGTAAAAATAAGTAATAGGCGAAAAGAGTGTTGAAGTTTCGAGGAAGGGGTTATATTTTGAAAGAAGTGACGATACATATAATGAAACAATTGCTGTGGCAATGTCGAAACACAGCTTTCAGTTCATTTTCTGAAATCTACATTGTTATGACAATGACAATTTAGATAGAAAATAAGACCTCTTCCAAAAATACTAAATGAAAAACAAGAGAAACTTATGTCCGTTCAATACCTCCCTCCAGAACGTCACCAGTCCTCCACTTGTAAACAGATCTTGCTGTGCAAATCTGGCTTTCAGGTATATCTCCCTGTGAAGCAGATTTCAATAATTTCAAAGGAAAAATTTGTTCCGGAGCCGGTTATCGATCCCGGGACCTTTGGCTCAGTGCACCAACGCTCTGCCAACTAGCTACCCAGCAACTACACCCGACACTGTCTCAACTTTTCCCTTCATATCCACACAACTCAGTGGGCTGACAAGACGCCAGAAACCCAATTTTGAGTGCACACGAACTCTGTGTGGCATTTGTAGGCTGCACTATAGTGATATGTCTGTATTTGAGATGAAATTTCGCCCGTAGCATAATTTTCAAACGTAGATAGCATTTCATGCAGGGAAAATCCACTAAAATTGAAACAGCGAAACAATTTCAAAATATATGGGGATATGCCTACTGTCCTTTTAAAAGGACACATGAGTTTTCGTCATTGTCATGTCGCAATGAATAGATATTTCGAACGCATTGTGGTTTCACGTTATATTTATGTTTATTGGGAGTCATTTGATCTACAACAATTTGTAAAATAATTCCGAACTGTAAAAAAATATTTAACATTATCTGATTTGCGTCTCGGATGCCATAGCTGAAATAAACGAAAAATTCTCACGTCCACATTTCAAACTCAACGGTCACCAGAAATCTAATTTCCAGTCTTACCACACCTAGCAAGCCTCTAATTAAGAGCAGTAATACTGACGCCTGTGAAAAATCAAATGCGTTAACTGTAGGGAGGTTAATTTAAAACATTGACAAATGTCATTTTAATAGGACAGTAGGCATATCTGGGTTAACATTGTTGGCATTTATCTTCATTCTACACTGCTCACAGCTGTCATTTAGCTCCGGTTGCATATCCCTTAGTATCGTCTTCTCTTCTGCCAACAACGCCATATCATCAGCAAATGGTATACAATTTATTCTTCTTCTTCCTAAATAGTCGCGAGGTAGTTTTTCGAAATCATTAATCACTTAGGCCTACAACGAATTCTACGATCATACCACAGTCTACTATATACAGTCGCGAAGCTTGAGGTGATTATTTGCAAATCTCGTGATAAAGCGCTCCAAGCGGTTAGCAACAATAGACTGTCCACGGTCGACTTTGGAATGTGTTGTATTTCCATCGAGTGCTAGCTCGTTGCGTATTTCACATTGATGCTTGTGAAATGTTCGTTATTAGTTGCAATGGAAATGTTAATGGCTAAAATACAATAATTGGAATAATAATATTTTACTAGAGACGTAGAAAAATTAAGTTTGTTTTAATGAAATTTATTGATCACGTTTTATTTTCAATTCTGATGGGATTATTATTGCTTAGGCCTACTATTTTTTTTTCAAAGGATATGTTTTTAATTATAGCTGTTAATTTTGTTGTTATTTTTATTTGTTGCTTTACTAGAGACGTAGAAAAAGTCTGTTACAATAAAATTTTTTGATCACGTTTTATTTCCAATTCTGGTGTGATTATTATTGCTTAAGCTCATCCCACTTTTTTAACTACGTAAGCCTACACTACAAGTACCGGTACACGTAAGTTACTCCATTAATTCATATTTCCATTATTATTGTTGTAAAGGAAAATGAAAATTAATATCTATTGGTTTCATAGTTAATTATCGCTATAATCTTGAATGAGTGAAGCGATTATAGTAAATTTCAATTCGTTTTGCACAAACAAAAATATTAACCTATTTCTTGCAGGTATCTTCGAGTTTATGGTGGAATTTAATATACTTCATTAAAATAATAAATTAACTTTATGCATTTAATATTTCAATAATGGAAGGAAGGTGTTAATTTTTCTAAAAGAACACAACGAAAGTGTAACATATTTCGTCGTCTACTAGGAGAGAGATCTGCGATGATGAGGCGATAGTAGCGATCCTAGTGGTGGGCAACTACCCATGTTTGCATTCTTACTACATATTGAGCTTCGCGACTGTATATAGTAGACTGTGATCATACTAAGCAAGATCCGATGGTCGGACTATACCTGTCTCGTAGACTGTCCTCCCCTCTCCTGCCTCGCTGCCGCTAGAAGCTACCTCTCGCTCCCTCGCGCCCCTCTCTTTTAACTGCCCAGATAAGTTTCGCGGACAGTAGTTTTACGACTGTGGCCAGCCCCTGCCTCGCTCGTGGAGCTGTTACCTAAATTCATTAGCAATACGACCAGCGACATGTTGCCCACGATCCTGTTGCTCATTGCCGGAATCATTCCAGCTTACAGTTCCGTGAGTACAGAGAATGTTCAAGCCTATCCTGCTGATCCTTTTGCTGCTATTGTTACTTCTTTCGTCTGCTGATTACAAAATATTACTTTTTTTTTGTTTTGTTTTTTCTTAGAAATTAATTTACTTTTAATTTAATAGTATGATTTAAATTCTGTAGGAAAAATTATTAGAATTTGAAGTACGTGCAACATTTTCGAAACATTTTGTCTCTCTTTATACAGGCTACTCTAATCCAAGTAAGAAATAATAATAATAATAATAATAATAATAATAATAATAATAATAATAATAATAATAATAATAATATGATTGTGAAACTTGGATTCTCGCTTTGAGAGAGGAGGAGAGGTTAAGGATGTTTGAGAATAAGGTGCTTAAGAAAATATTTGGAGCTATAGATTGACAACTTCAAGTGAAACCCCGTAAAACACGCCAACTTCTGGAATCTCTCTCTTTCTTTCTTCTCTCCCCCTCGCTCCTCGTCATTGTCACCAATCACCACGTAAATATCTGAGAGGGTGTGTGTGAGCATCGCGACCAATAGAAGAACCACTCTCCAGTATTACAACAATAACGGATTCTTCATTTTTGCCTCGACTGTAGGCTAGGAAGGTTCCATTATTCTAGCGTTGCAGGCAACTAGTCAACCTTTTAATGCTTTTGTTAGCAGGTTTGACAAACTGTGAGTGGACCTGCAAGTACATAGCGCATAGTGCTCTCTCCCTTCCCCCCCGTGCTTTCTCACTTGCTCCTCCCCAAGACAGCCAGCGCTCACGCAGTAACTAGGTAAGGGTTTCAGTTCGATTTGTCAATCTATAAGAGTGATAAAGTTACAAGGAGAATGGAGAAAGTTACACAACACAGAAATGCGTGCATTGTATTCTTCACCTGACATAATTATAAACATTAAATCCAGACGTTAGATATGGGCAGGGCATGTAGCACGTATGGGCGAATCTAGAAATGCATATAGAGTGTTAGTTGGGAGACCGAAGGGAAAAAGACCTTTGGGGAGGCGGAGACATAGATGGGAGGATAATATTAAAATGGATTTGAGGGAGGTGGAATATGATGGTAGAGACTGGATTAATCTTGCTCAGGATAGGGACCAATGGCGGGCTTATGTCAGGGCGGTAATGAACCTCCGGGTTCCTTAAAAGCCAGTAAGTAGTAGCAGTAGTAGTAGTAGTAGTAGTAGTAGTAGTAGTAGTAGTAGTGGTGGTGGTAATAATAATGTTGTTGTGAAACTTGGACTCTCAATTTGAAAGAAGAACAGAGGTTAAGGATGTTTCACAATAAGGCGCTTAGGAAAATATATGGAGCTAAGAGGGATGAAGTTACAGGAGAATGGAGAAAGTTACACAACGCAGAACTGCATGTATTGTATTCTTTACCTGACAATTATAAACATTAAATCCAGACGTTAGAAATGGGCACGACATGTAGCACGTATGGGCGAATCTAGAAATGCATATAGAGTGTTAGTTGGGAGGCCGAAGGGAAAAAGACCTTTGGGGAGGCGGAGACATAGATGGGAGGATAATATTAAAATGGATTTGAGGGAGGTGGGATATGATGATAGAGACTGGATTAATCTTGCACAGGATAGAGACTAATGGCGGACTTATGTCAGGGCGGCAATGAACCTCCGGGTTCCTTAAAAGCGAGTAAGTAGTAGTAGTAGTAGTAGTAGTAGTAGTAGTAGTAGTAGTAGCAGTAGTAGTAGTAGTAGTAATAGTAGTAGTAGTAGTAATAGTAGTAGTAGTAGTAGTGGTAATAATAATGTGGTTGTGAAACTTGGACTCTCAATTTGAGAGAAGAACAGAGGTTAAGGGTGTTTGAGAATAAGGTGCTTAGGAAAATATTTGGAGCTAAGAGAGAAAAAGTTACAGAAGAATGGAGAAAGTTACACAACGCAGAACTGCACGCATTGTATTCTTCACCTGACATAATTATAAACATTAAATCCAGACCTTTGAAATGGGCACGGAATGTAGCACGTATGGGCGAATCCAGAAGTGCATATAGAGAGTTAGTTGGGAGACCGGAGGGAAAAAGACCTTTGGGGAGGCTAAGACGTAGATGGGAGGATAGTATTAAAATGGATTTGAGGGAAGTGGAATATGATGGTAGAGACTGGATTAATCTTGCTCAGGATAGGGACCAATGGCGGGCATATGTGAGGGCGGCAATGAACCTCCGGGTTCCTTGAAAGCCAGTAAGTAGTAGCAGTAGTAGTAGTAGTAGTAGTAGTAGTAGTAGTAGTAGTGGTGGTGGTGGTGGTGGTGGTGGTGGTGGTGGTGGTGGTGGTGGTGGTAATGTTGTTGTGAAACTTGGACTGTCAATTTGAGAGAAGAACAGAGGTTAAGGGTGTTTGAGAATAAGGTGCTTAGGAAAATATTTGGAGCTAAGAGGGATAAAGTTACAGGAGAATGGAGGAAGTTACACAACACAGAACTGCACGCATTGTATTCTTCACCTGACATAATTATAAACATTAAATCCAGACGTTTGAAATGGGCAGGGCATGTAGCACGTATGGGCGAATCCAGAATTGCATATAGAGTGTTAGTCGGGAGGCCGAAGGGAAAAAGACCTTTGGGGAGGCGGAGACGTAGATGGAAGGATAATATTAAAATCGATTTGAGGGAAGTGGAATATGATGGTAGAGACTGGATTAATCTTGCACAATATAGGGATCGATGGCGGGCTTATGTCAGGGCGGCAATGAACCTCCGGGTTCCTTAAAAGCCATAAGAAGTAATAATATTAATAATAATAATAATAATAATAATAATAATAATAATAATAATAGTAATAATAATAGTAATCGATAGACTTACATTCATTCAATGAGTTAAGATGAAGAATATATGCAGTGCTGAAGGACTTACTGTTGTTTAGTCAACTATGCGAAGATAGGTCTGAACTCACAAGTGATACCAAGAAGTCACCACTTATGAGACAACTAGGCCTGGAGACAATGCTGTTGGGCGGCCAGTTCCTTTCTTCCTCTGACACATATCGTCAAGTGAGCTGTACTGCTAGATAATGTATGTATTCCACAACTGTGGAGTAACGGTTAGCGCGCGTCTGGCCGCGAAACCAGGTGGCCCGGGTTCGATTCCCGGTTGGGGCAAGTTACCTGGTTGAGGTTTTTTTCCGCAGTTTTCCCTCAACCCAATATGAGCAAATGCTGGGTAATTTTCGGTGCTTCATCCCGGACTCATTTCACCGGCATTATTACCTTCATCTCATTCAGACGCTAAATAACCTAAAATGTTGATAAAACGTCGTAAAATAACCGTGGTACTAATATATATATGCTAGCTGTACCCGTGCGCTCCGCTGCACTCGTTAGAAATAAATATAAAGTAATTACATAATTAAAATAGGACGTTTGATCCAGGGAACATTCGTGTATAAGAAGGATAAATAGTTTATTATGTTACTTAATTTAAATTGTATTAAAAAATTTAAATGCGATCATTTTGATCCAGAGACCACTCATTTGGTCATAAAAATTATTTTAAGAAATACAGAAACGAATGCCTATCAAGTTTTCTATGCATAAGAAGCTATTTTAATCTTACCTGTCCTAGATTCACTCAGAAGTTACTGTAATAACATTATAGCATTATGTCCATCTAGAGAAACTACACTTTCCAATGGTGAATTAATAATTAATTATACAAATCGGTTAATTTAGCTTCCGATATTACTTCAAACAAACACAGAAACATTCTCTGTAGGCTATGTTTCATAGCTTTCGATTGTTGTTGTCCAAGGCCCCTTATAGACGAAATCATTTGTTTTTTATTTCATTACACTGCCTTAGATGGCGTTGTTGTTGCAATTTTGAAACTCAATTTATCTCATTAAATATCAGTGCTATCAAACTTCGCGTGGAAAAAAACTTATCGGAAATTATTTTTAAAGAAACTTTTGTAATGTAATATTTTTCATGAAAATTAATAATAAGGTTGATATTTCGATTTATTTCATTCAAGCCCCCTTATAACCCCCCTTTTAAATAAAATATTTTGAATGTCATATAGCCTAAATTCTAAGTTACAACGAACTTAATTTATATTCCAATTTTCATTTAAATCGGTTCAGCCATTATCGCGTGAAAATGTGACAAACATCCAGACAGACAGACAGATATACAAACAAAAATGTCAAAAGAGCGATTTTCGGTTTCAGGGTAGTTAATTATATATGTTAGGACCAATTATTTTTGGAAAATCGAAAATTACCAGAAACATTTCGGCTACAGATTTATTACACATACTAGCCGTACCCGTGCGCTCCGCTGCACCCGTTAGAAATAAATATAAAGTAATTACATAATTAAAATATGACATTTGATCCAGGGAACATTTGTGATTGATAGAAGGATAAATCGTTTATTATGTTACTTAATTTAAATTGTATTAAAAATTAAAATGAGATCATTTTGATCCAGAGACCACTCATTTGGTCATAAAAATTATTTTAAGAAATACAGAAACGAATGCCTATCAAGTTTTCTATGCATAAGAAGCTATTTTAATCTTACTTGTCCTCGATTCACTCAGAAGTTACTGTAATAACATTATAGTATTATGTCCATCTAGAGAAATTACACTTTGCAATGGTGAATTGATAATTAATTATACAAATCGGTTAATTTAGCTTCCGATATTACTTCATACAAACACAGAAACATTCTTCGTAGGCTACCGTATGTTTCATAGCTTTCGATTGTTGTTGTCCAAGGCCCCTTATAGACGTAGTCATTTGTTTTTTATTTCATTACACCGCCTTAGGTGGCGTTGTTATTGTTATTTTGAAACTCATTTATCTCATTAAATATCAGTCCTATCAAACTTTTTCATAGAATAAAACTTATCGGAAATTATATTTAAAGAAACTTATGTTATATAATATTTTCCATGAAAATTAATAGTAAGGGAGATATTTCGATTTATTTAATTCAAGCCCCCTTACAACCCCTCTTTTAAAGAAAATGTTTTAAATGACATATTGCCTGAATTCTAAGTTACAACGAACTTAATTTATATTCCAATTTTCATATAAATCGGTTCAGCCATTATCGTGTGGAAAGGTAACAAACATCCAGACAGACAGACAGGCAGACAAGACATACAAACAAAAATTTCAAAAAAGCTATTTTCGGTTTCAGGGCGGTTAATTATATACGTTAGGACCAATTATTTTTGGGAAATCGAAAATTACCAGAAAAATTTCGGCTACAGATTTATTATTATTATTATAGATATTAGCCAGAACCTCAATCAGAGGATGCTTTAAGTACTGTAGGAATTAATATAGGGCCGTATTCATAGACATTTTTAGCGAGGGTTTCCGGTGGATGATCAGCGTTTTTCGTATTCATAAACCAGTGTTAGCGATAGGATATGACTTGAATTCTTTACGAGTAACCAGTGAATAGCAGGGGCTAGCTTAGTACGCTCGTAGCGCGTGCTGCGAAATTCTATGAATAGCACCCAATGTTGTGACCGGATATATCGGCTATGATGTATGGACAGATTATGGAATCAGGGGTTGATGTATGGAAAATGTGATACAGAAGGGAAAGAGGATGCAAATTGCGTCTGTCAACCAGTAATAGTCAAGATTATTCATTGTAGGACGTAAGAAACGAGGGCTATTCATAAAGTAATTTCCGTTTTGATATAGCGTGCGTAACAACAGAGACAGTGGCGCCGCTCTTGCGGTGGAGTGTACCTTGAAGAAGTACGCGTTGAGCAGCGGTAGAGTCAAGGTCGTGTCTTTGTTCCTCTGTAAGTCACGTGCTGTCAAAATGTGTGCTGCAATCGCAAGTCCCGCCAGGTGTGAGGTATGTTCTGTAATAAGATTTCTTGTGGCCTAAAACTGTAAAGCTAGTGAAATTCATCCCCAACTTTGTGAAGTTTATAGGCCAGACGTAATAAGTGAAGGTGGTGTAAGACAATGGTGTCGTATGTTCAAAAATGGGCGAACCAATGTCCATGATGAAGAAAGAAGTGGTCGACCGAGTATCGTGAATGCAGATCTGGTTCGTTTGGTTGACGAAAGAGTTAGAACAAACCGCAGATTCACCATGTCGGAGGTTAGTGAGGGTTTCCCACGGATTAGTCGTACTCTTTTATACAACGTTATTACCGAAGATTTGGGCTACCGGAAACTTTCTGCCAGATGAGTGCCTAAACTCCTTTCTGAGGAACAAAAGTCTCAGCGGATGGGAGCAGCACTGTCCTTTTTCGAGCATTACGAAAGAGAAGGTGATGCTTTTATCGATCAGACTGTGAGAGGAGATTAGACTTGGGTGCGGTATGTGAATACAGAAACAAAGCTTTACTCAATGCAGTGGAGCTATACTCACTCCCCGAAAAAAAAAAAAAAACACTATTGTCGTCAAACACTTTCCACGAGGAAACTCGCGGTGACAGAAAAGGAATTTTCCAGTGGAGTTTTTGGAGAGGAATGTCACAATTAACGTTGAGCGTTACTGTAACATACTAACAAATTTGAAAAAGGACCATTCAAAACAAACGTCGTGGCATGTTGAACCCTGGGGTGATTTTCCTGCATGACAACGCCCGGCCGCATACAGCGCGTCGTACTGCAACCAAACTGCAAGATTTCAACTGGGAAGTATTGGATCACCCTCCCTATAGCCCAGATTTAGCGCTTAGCGATTACCATCTCTTCATGCAAATGAAGACGTGGCTTGGCTCGAAGCGCTTTGACGATGAATAAGAGTTGAAAACCAGCGTCGTAGGTTGGCTTCAGTCGCAGGCGGCCGAATTCTACGACTGCGGAATTTCAAAGCTCGTCATACGCTACGACATGTGTCTCAATGTGACTGGAACCTATGTGGAAAAAGTAAACTAGAGTGTATACTTTCAAACGTATTGTAACCCAATTCTCTAACGTCATTCACAGGTTTGTGAAAAATTAAACGGAAATTACTTTATGATTAGCCCTCGTATAATCACAGAGACGAACATTAGGCCTACATTCTAAATGGAACGCAAACATTATGGACAAATTGTAATTTTAATTATTCATTTCACAATATAGTGGCAACAGTAACCAATTTATCTCTACTTTCGTTTTATCTGCATTTAGGAACTTGCAAATTATTATTATTATTATTATTATTATTATTATTATTATCATTATTATTATTATTATTACTTACTTACTTACTGGCTTTTAAGGAACTCGGAGGTTAATTGCCGCCCTCACATAAGCTCGCCATCGGTCCCTATCCTGAGCAAGATTAATCCATTCTCTATCATCATATCCCACCTCCCTCAAATCCATTTTTATATTATCTTCCCATCTACGTCTCGGCCTCCCCAGAGGTCTTTTTCCCTCCGGCCTCCCAACCAACTCTCTATATGCATTTCTGGATTCGCCCATACGTGCTACATGCCCTGCCCATCTGAAACGTCCGGATTTAATGTTCCTAATTATGTCAGGTGAAGAATACAATACGTGCAGTTCTGTGTTGTGTAACTTTCTCCATTCTCCTGTAACTTCATCCCTCTTAGCTCCAAATTTTTTCCTGAGAACCTTATTCTCAAACACCCTTAACCTATGTTCCTCTCTCAAAGTGAGAGTCCAAGTTTCACAACCATAAAGAACAGCCGGTAATATAACTGTTTTATAAATTCTAACTTTCAGATTTTTTGACAGCAGACTGGATGATAAAAGCTTCTCAACCGAATAATATCAGGCAATTCCCATATTTATTCTCTGTTTAATTTTCTCCCGAATATAATTTATATTTGTTACTGTTGCTCTAAGATATTTGAACTTCTCCACCTCTTCGAAAGATAAATTTGTAATTTTTATATTGCCATTTCGCACAATATTTCCGTCACGAGACATAATCATATACTTTCTCTTTTCAGGATTTACTTCCAAACCTATTTCTTAACTTGCTTCCAGTAAAATCCTCGTGTTTTCCCTAATCGTTTGTGGATTTTCTCCTAACATATTCACGTCATCCGCATAGACAAGCAGCTGATGTAACCCGTTCAAGTATTATTATTATTATTATTATTATTATTATTATTATTATTATTATTATTATTATTATTAAGATAAACGCTTTCTTTGCAGGACTTCCTTTATTGTCAACCCCCATACCCTGGAGGATCATGTAGAAACAATTTAAGTGGTTGGGGCTACAGTCCAAGAACGAATGGGTGTGTTTGGTATAACTTCCGGGGTTGCCAAGTGACGGGAGACATCTTCGACACTTTTCGTCAGTGCGAATCAAACTGCGTTCCGCGGTACTTAAGGACCCCGTTCAACTTTATCTTCCCGCACTACAAAGCTCAACGATGGTAACAGTACTCAAGCTCGTGCTGTAAACTTAATGTTTATTGTCTGTATGGTAGACCTGTAGCTACATGCTGTTAGATTTCAGTTTTTGTATCCTCTTACAGGGTATCTTTCAATTAAATCCTGGATGCACTGCACCTTAATGGCTAATTATGCTCTCCCTCATTTTCTGTTTGTATTTTTCTTAGTAATATAATTGTGCAGACTCACGTGGCTGATGTAAAAGGAGGCATTTATCCGTAAAATAAAGAATTCCTTTGAGTTGATAATGATCCTATCAATTTCGTCTAAATCTCTGACCATCAGACATATACAATGAAACTTCCCAATAACGGACACCGCCGGAGAAAAATTAAATGTCCGTTATTGAGAAGTGTCCGCTATTTAGAAAATCGTTAGTATGTATACAGTACATTAAAATTTCTCATACATATTCAACACTATTTTTTGTGCGAGATCGTGCGTATTTGATTGTTTTCCGCACACAACCAATACGCGGTAAGTGTGAAATACCACATTCAGTATTCCCAACGTAACACACATAACCATTTCCCTCTTCTTACCGCTTCATTTTACTGCTTTAGGCTTTTAACATATTATTTTTATAGACGTTTAACATAGTAATAATTATAAACTGGAAACTTACCACTGCAATTTCACCTACATTGCAATGTTAATTTTTGTTTTGAAATATTTGCAAAAATTAAGTAAAGTCTACTACTCCACGAAAGCCATTGTATTCCTGATACAAGTAACATTAAGGAAGGCGTGAAAAAATCAACAAGATTCCAGATGCCGATGTTATTACTGCAATATGTTATATAAATAATATTGTTAAACTATTAAAATGAAAAATAAATCATTACATAACCTTACTGTTTGTTTTAAGTTCGCATTTATAGACTGGGGAAAAAAAAGACAGACGTATATCACGGCCTGCTGGAGTATAGTAAACACAGAAAACATTTTATAGCAACAATTTTGAAGAAAGATATTTTGGTTTTCCGAAGTTGCCGTCATTAAACAGAAAGCAACATGGAGATTTGATTGCATCTAATTAGAAATTAGTCTTTCAGGTATGTAATAAGCTATCTTCGCACAAAATAATGTACGATACACGAGCGGTATGTTTGTTTTCATGTTCTCGGAAATTAAAAAAGCTCAACTACGTTTCGCTTTTTCAATCTTTTCCTCGAACATGAAAACGTCAACATACCGCTCTTGTAACGCATATTACTATTACAGTGCAGTACAGTAGACAGTGAGATTGTTTACAGTATTCACCCAGAGAGAAATCGTACCAGTAAATGTTTTGTAAATGAAACACACATCAGTCACGATACCACTTCACCTCACACAAAGAAATCTAGAATTGCATTCTCAGTGTATGATTTTAAAATAACATCCTTGTTTTTCAAAATTTCACTAACCTGAGCTTTTCCCACATTAAACTTTGTGGCCAGCTCACGAACACTTAATTTCTCCTTCTCACCATGCTTTACAATATCCACTTTCTCTTTTAGTGACAGCCGTTTACGTTTTTGTGACATTTTTAATGTGACTTTACTTCCGTACACTCAACTTGACAAACTAAGAATGTACGGACTGCTCACGTACAGTATCACAACTAACAACTGTGCTGCTTACCTTCAATAAAGTACAAGAACCTTCAAATGCACGATAATGATTGTTGTAAAGGATTCCGTTTAATTTACAACCGTCTTTTTCTTTTTTTCTTTCACGCTGTCCGTTATTGTGAAGTTTTAATTGTTGTTGGAGATACATTTAAGTGTCCGCGTCCGTTATTGAGAATGTCCGCTATTTGGAAGAATTTTATCATAGGGCCCAATGTTATTTTGCAGGGGAATTTTAAAATATCCGCTATTGAGAGGAGTCCGCTATTGGGAAGTGTCCGTTAAGGGAAGTTTCACTGTACTCCAGAAATTGTAATCGTTCTTAACCAATGAAATGTTAAATGTTATGTTTTATTTAACGACGCTCGCAACTGCAGAGGTTATATCAGCGTCGCCGGATGTGCCGGAATTTTGTCCCGCAGGAGTTCTTTTACATGCCAGTAAATCTACTGACATGAGCCTGTCGCATTTACGCACACTTAAATGCCATCGACCTGACCCGGGATCGAACCCGCAACCTTGGGTATAGAAGGCCAGCGCTATACCAACTCGCCAATCAGGTCGACTAACGAATGAATATTGCTAACTATTTAGTTAACATGTGAGACATTTTAACCGTTCAGAGCAGAAGTGTTGTAAGTCAAAAATGGGTAATGAGGGTTAAAGTAAACATCCTGTAAAATACAGCGCAAAGAAGCAATTAATATTCAATTTATTTAAACTATTAGTAGTCAATGGATAGCAAGAAGGACATATTAATTGCTACTTTGCGCTGTATTTTACAGAATTTTTACTTTAAACCTCATTACCCAATTTTGACTTACACCACTTTTGCTCATTTATCGGCGTATGTAGACGTATTGTGTCCTCTGGTTATTGCTTTAATGTGTTAACGCCGATCACATAACCAATGCTAACCATACGTACAATAACATAAATACGGACATGGAAATCCTACACATACAACCCAAGAACCAAAAACTCAACACACTGGAACAATACGAAATATACAAACACACTAAAACACACCCCGATCAAATTCTCAACACACAGATCAATTTCAGTACACAGACACTATTTGACTCCACTCTTCAACACCTTTCAACAATCAAACACACCCACATAACAGGCAGAGAAGTTCGAGATGACGCCGTGATCTAGTAGGCACTGAGGATGGTGGGTGAAGCACTGAAACAGCTGTAAGCCGCACAAATCTTACATAATTAACACCAGTAAGTCCGCTAGTTATTCAATTAATTAGTACCGTACCAATGAATTACAACCAGTTTTTTTTTTTGTAAATATTCAACATTTATCTCCACGGATATGTGAAAATCATCTCTTTACCAAGCGAAATGACTCAGACGGTCGCGTTTGAGACTCGCAATCGGGAGGCCCCGGGTTCAAACCATGGATGGTCAATCTGACTGGAGTTTTTCATGGTTTCCCTAGTCACAAAAGCAAATGCCGGATTGGAAATTTACATGCCATGATTCATCAACGCCTCAATCACCATATCATAAACATTAACCCAGATATGCTTGAATATTTTTTTTTGCAATTGTTGTGTATTTTTCAAATCCAATTTAATGCAGTATATAACTGAAATATTTTTATGGTGTCGAAACATTCTAGCTGTAACTCGTTGAGCTAGAAACAGGTGACCTTTTATAAGGTCAGTAGGCATATGAGCATACATTTCGAGGAATAATTGTATACTATGCTTACATGAAAGGAAACAATGTAATTGTTGTAATTTAAAATTATTATTATTATTATTATTAATATTACTATTATTATTATTATTATTATTATTATTATTATTATTATTATTATTATTATTATTATTGTTAACAAATTACTACGTTGTTATTTTATTATAGTTTCTTTATTATTACTACTAATATTATTCTGAAGAATGATGCATTGTGGGTAAATTCGTTTTAACTCTGGAATGCTTTTATCATTGAAAAGTACCACATTGCTATTGATACGTATAAATAAGTAATAGGCGAAAAGAGTGTTGAAGTTTCGAGGAGGAGCTTATATTGGGAGAGAAGTGACGATACATATAATGAACCAATTGCTGTGGCAATGTCGAAAGACAGGTTTCAGTTCATTTTCTAAAATCTACATTGTTATGACAATGACAATTTAGATAGAAAATAAGACCTCTTCCAAAAATACTAAATGAAAAACAATAGAAACTTTTGTCCGTTCAATACCTCCCTCCAGAACGTCACCAGTCCTCCACTTGTAAACAGATCTTGCTGTGCAAATCTGGCTTTCAGGTATATCTCCCTGTGAAGCAGACTTGAATAATTTCAAAGGAAAAATTGTTCCGGAGCCGGGTATCGATCCCGGAACCTTTGGCTTAGCGCACCAACCCTCTGCCGACTAGCTACCCAGCAACTAAACCCGACCTTGTCTCAACTTTTCCCTTCATATCCACACACCTCAGTGGGCTGACAAGACGCCAGAAACCCAATTTTGAGTGCACACGAACTCTGAGTAGCATTTGTAGGCTGCATTATAGTGATATGTCTGTATTTGAGATGAAATTTCGCCCGTAGCATAATTTTCAAACGTAGATAGCATTTCATGCAGGGAAAAAGCGAAACAATTTCAAAATATATGGGGATATGCCTACTGTCCTTTTAAAAGGACACATAACTTTTCGTCATTGTCATGGCGCAATGAATAGATATTTAGAACGCATTGTGGTTTCACGTTATATTTATGTTTATTAGGAGTCATTTGATCTACAACAATTTGTAAAATAATTCCGAACTGTAAAAATATTTAACATTCTTATCTGATTTGCGTCTCGGATGCCATAGCTGAAATAAACGAACAATTCTCACGTCCACATCTCAAACTCAACGATGACCAGAACTCTAATTACCAGTCTTAACACACCTAGCAAGCCTCTAATTAAGACCAGTAATAGTGACACCTGTGAAAAAGTAAATGCGTTAACTGTAGGGAGGGTAATTTGAAATATTGACAAATGTCCTTTTAATAGGACAGTAGGCATATCTGGGTTAACCAAAATCGAAAATCAGTTACATGAACACAAGCCATCTATAACACACAACCGAAAGTGGAACTTACTAACCACGGACTACTGGTATACTCATAGATTTTATACACGCCATATGATCACAGATGTTAATGCGTGTATAAATGAATTTAACAAAGAAAAAAAAAATATATCGCTTTCAATCATCTTAGCTGCTATGTATTGGATGTTTTAAAACACAAACTTTTACTAATCTTTTTGGCAAAATAATACTCTCTTGGATGTATAAACTAAAGTAAGCCTACTTGAATAAAATGACAGAGCATCAACAAGCTGTTTTGTTGGGATTACTGAGTTACCTATTGTCCTATATTGAAACAATGTGCAAAGCCCTAAAAAAATGAATTTATTCTATTTTTAATCGAAAAAATATCCTATAAGTTATACAATACTAGTGGCTTGTGCAGCAAATGCTGTAAACTATGTTCATTAGACGTTAAAATAATAATTTTTCAGATTTAATTTCAATGAAGAATACCAGACATTTTGAAAGTTATTTTCTTCCATAATAATGAAACATACTCCCTCTGAATGGTTTTTTATGCCAAATATTTCTTCTTGAACCTATCCACCTTCAGTTTTTTGAGTTCAACACGAAAACGCAAGTAACAATGTTAGGACGAACAGTGGGTTTTTCATGTGGGAGTAAAGTAATAGATATTTCAGGTCGTTGTGGATTGTAGGTGAAAGTTAAAAGAAGTCAAGTTTGCTATGCTTTCGAGCAATAGACATAGCATCTTGGTATAGCTGCTGCATGTAGAGCTTGAAATGTAGAGGGTAAAATATTTTCTCCTGCTAAGAAATCTTGCTGAAATGGTCGGGAGACTACAAAATTTTGTAGGCCTCTTATTTTATCAGTAATACCGTCTTTCCTTAGGAGCTGTAATTTTTGCGCTCTCTCGAGCCAATACTGAAGAGAATGACGCATATAAGTATCTACACCACACCGCCATTAAGTATATGAAAAAGACCCAACCCCACTTGATTAATAACTATAAAAATATTTGATTTTTAATAACAATATCATTATCTTACGCAAGTTTTATAGGCATATATAGCCGGCACTCAGTAACTTATAGAGATGAAGATCTAATTTAAGATATTCTCTACAGCTATAACCTCAAAACGTTTCACTTTCAGATCATCAATATAGCATTAACATGCATAATTAATGAGAAATAGTTACATTATGGCTTTCACTATAATAATATTTCATTTCTAGTGGTAATAATGTCATCAAACCACCTCAAGTTTTGTAGATTTTAATATTCAATACACAGCTGTAATCAGAAAATTATACACCGCAGAATCAGACCTGTAAATTATTTTTTGTAAGTCTTGAAGTTTTTAATAACCAATTGAGCTCTAAATATGTCGGCAATACTGCAGGCCATGGCCTTCGTGTAATAGCCTATTGTTTATTGTAGTGTGTGTTTTGTTTTATTCTGAAATGCAATTAGTTCTCAACTGACGAAAGATGGATTTATAAAAATAGGAAAATTATATAGGAAAACTAACGCTTCACTGAAAGTTACTATTTTTCTTAAAATCCTTGGATGCCAAGCTTCAAAGTGACACGTCATTCATTAAAATCCGTTCAGCCATTTTCCCGTAATTTCCATTACCAGTTGAAATAATATAGATTTGATGTACTAAAATATGATGATGCATGAAATAGTATGTAAGACACAAGTGTTTAGTGCGTAATAGTATCTCGGAAATAGTAAAAACTAGACTTTGTCTCTTTTCCTCTATTCTGCCATAATGCTCTTACTACCCTTGTTTCACAATATAGTCTACTACTGGGTGTTCAGTTCAAAGTGTGCCATGGCTCGCTGTATGCCGTCATGTGTCTAATGGATGAGCCTAGAGAATTCAATCTTCCCACACTTCAGCGAGGCGTATTACCTTTGTGCTAGAGAAGTTGCCTAGCAAGTACGGCGTTCATTCAGAAGAGAACTTTCCGATACGTACGGTAACGCCGGTAGTGGCAGGAATGTGAACTGTTTGGAAACACGTACTGAGGTGAGTCTTTTTCTTACTGTCGGGATATGGGGAGAGGGTTAATACTATTACTTACGTACAGTATTTGTTGACATTAACTTGGATGATCAACACGGACACGGAGCATTTGATTTGTGTTGTGGAATGTTGCGGTACGCAACCGATGATTACAAATACCCTGAGTACGACTTGCCCGCGCAAAACACAGTTCGAAAGAGGTTATGGTAACACACAGACCGTACAGGCCGCCATCTGTTGCTACGACGTTCAAGTTATACCGTACACGTTCTCAAGTTCAGATTGAACGCCTTGATTAATAGGCAACTTCTCTGACATGAAAGCTGAAACTCGCTTTAAATTGCTGACTCACAACAGTGACGTCATGACACTTTGAAATGAACACCCAGTATAGGCCTAACCCAACACACAAGACACGTGTTAAGGGTCCCATAGACGCAGAGACATATCCTGAGTTAAGTCCTAAATCCACAGGCAATTCTCCTCGAGTTTGTGCGAAAACTATTTCTGGCTCTGAGGTAAGTCTCCAGAGTTCTGCAGCTGCTTAAATTTCTTTCGACTGTAGCGCTCTCAAAATTAAGCGAAAAAAAAGTAAATATAGAAACAAACGAAATTGCGAGCATGTGGTGTAAATTTCGTCATTGTTTTGTTTTAAGCAGTTCTATATAGCGAAATGGCGGTAAGCTCTGAAAGTAAATATGTGAGAAATAATTCTCACGCATCTTTATGAACAAAAAGTCATGAAGAAATATATTTATCGAGTGATTGCATTTCTCCGAGGACAGTTATTGATTTCAACAACCTCTTACGACCTCTTCGTGAACTATAGCTACGTCTAGAAGGTAAGTCTTATGCCCGTGTGCACCATTCTCGATCATCTAGCCCGTTTATCAGCAATCACGGAAACATGGTTAATTCTTGACAATGATCAAGTTACAGACGCGGTGCACCGACATTTTCCCTCGATCAACTCAGTACCGTCAGCTGACGGTACGCTCGCTTGAGAAGAATCATCTGAGAGCTAGTTTATCGCGTATAAAACAGGGAACGAACGCACTCTGTCAATTATCGCTTCGTTTTTGTTTGTCGTACTGTTTCAAACATCCTCGCAGTTTTCAAATAACAAGTTCAATAATCATGGAAGAAAAAAAGAAAAGAGCACCGAACTTCTCACAGTTCAAAGTGGGAATTCTTTTAGAACTCTTCAGCAATTCTACATCCATATAAGAGAATAAAAGTACTGACGGAAGATCTATAAGAGAAAAGCAGGCTACCTGGTTAGATTTAACCTCACAATTCAACATGAGTTATACGTGTTTACATAAATCCACATAATTTGTAACGTAATTTATACAGTGGTTATTTCATATTATTGATAATAATTGGGAAAATTTCAGTATACGGATACCTAACTGACAATTATCTTGAAATAGGCTACTAAAAAGAGCAGATTTGTATGTGTTTGTCGAATACTCATCATCTTGCTTACGAAAAGACACATTTCAGTGCCAGTAATTTATTTGGGAAAATTTCAGCATACGGATACCTCGCTACCAATTATTAAAAAAAAAAAACAATTCGTCTGTGTATGTCGAATACGCATCATCATGCATACGAAAAGGAAGTTTTTAGTGCCAATTTATTTTGTATGCACAGGGTTGGAATTTTGGAGTAAGAGGGAAAGGAAGGTATCCACATAATTTCTCTTAATTCAAGCGTAAATAGCCTAATTGTCCAAAACGTCGTGTAAGTCCTAATAGTTTCAAACGGCAAATCTATAGCTAATAAGTGATAATCTCGCATTCTACAAAATGGTCATTTAGTTTTACTATATTATTACCGGCATAGAATAACTACTTTATTTTTATGTTAACAAAATTGGACAGTTAGGCCTAAATAATATTTTGTCCTCAAGTAAAGTCCCGATCTTCCAAAGCAGAAACATATATAAAACATTAGTTCGTTTTGAGAAAAAAAAAACATTTTTATTATTCATCTACAAACTTACTCTTTCTACAATAACACCAATTCTATTATTTCTGCAGTGATTTGCGTGTTCAAGATACATAATTTCATCTTCAATTCCATCAAGTACGTCAAATCGTGCCGCCATTTTGGTTTTCTCGACTTGACCATGTTCAATTCAAGATAATCGGTCCCACACCCGTGATCAAATTTGATCATCATCAACTCGCTTGTTTAACTTTGATCGAGATTGATACTCCGCAAATTGGCGTTGAAGATGGTCAAGTGCCGACTTAACTATGGTCAAATTTTAATCGAGAATGGTGCACACATGCATTAGCGTGTATGGACAATCATCCAATCAGGCATACCTCCCTGAGGTAAGTATGCATAGCCAATACGTCTTGCTTTTTTTGGGGCAAGTATCGTCAGTTATATTCTGTCTTTCAAATCGAACTTAGGCCTATCACAAATTTTTAGATATTTTTCTTGTCATTAGATCCAATACTAGGTCTTTTGGTGTTATATATCGCATAAATTTTCTCGAAAGAAATGTGAGCTAAAGATTGCGTCAACAAAAACGTTATATTGCACCCATTCGTAAATAATAAGTGATTGAAGAGAAGTGGCTGACGGAAATGAATCTGTCTAGCGTTAAATCTTGTCTCATTGGGATAAGGGGCTTAAGAGAGTTTAATCCAGTGCCTAAAGGTACGTTTTCCTCGGTGCGACTATTGCGATGATCGTTCAACGATGGTCGTGCGACTGCCGCTAGAGTCGTTAACGACGATCGTACGTCTTGAATAGTCGTTCAGGATAAGGTTGAATATAATCGTCAGTCGCTAACGTTTATTGTGAGAAAGACGTGTATCATGGCTACTTCGTTTTCTGACGCGGATGATGAAATTCTTCTCAAGGAAGCGGCGAATCATCCCTCACTATGGCAGCTGTCACATGCGTCCTACAAGGATCAAGGGTCAAGGACAATATATGGGCAGAGTTTGTCAATAAAGTTAGAAAATTAAGTTATTAATTAAGTTATTTAAATTTTTGATGCAGTCTCTCTTCATTATTGAGCTCAAGCACACGGTGTTTTTTCGGCTCTTTTCATCCCACACGTATGGAGAAGTATTTCGTCGTCTTCCATCTCCTCAATCAAAGGCATTTAAGTAATCTTTTACGTCTACTCATTAAACTCATTCTGTTAAACACAATCTTCCTTTAGAACAGACGTGGCAAAAATGTGACTCGCGAGCACATTGTGGCTCGCAATGATAACTATGCATTTCTCTTGCTTCCTACCTTCTCCAACCCCCCACCTTCTAAAGGCTGGTTCACAATAAACCGGGAACGAGAACCAGAATGAAAACGAGAAGCAGAGGACGTGAATATGAAAATGTTTGATTCACAATAAACCGAGAATGTTGACGACTATGCATATCGATATGTATGTCAATAACGATATGTAAAGTCGATATTACTCATTCTGATGTTATTTGTGTATAATTGACCAATGGCGTTCTCTCATGAGTACAAGTCAGCCAACATAAACACAGGTTAACCAACTTCGTAATTTCAACTGAAACATTTCATTAGGTACGGTACTATAAATATGCCCATGCATATTTATTATCACATTCTATTTTAAATCTACCATAACGTAAAATAATTAGAGAAGAAACATTTGTTGTAGAACAAAAATGAACACAACAGTAGTTATTGAATTGAAGCATGAATATGTAGTGTGGAATACAACCAATACAGTAATAAAATATGATTCACTTACGATCGGTGTTCAAAGAAGCAGCTATTGAAAGCCACGTATTCTTCTTCTTTTCTCATCTTTATACGAGGCGCGCCGCTTATCGTAAACGTGAGGATTTTCCTCAACACTCAATATTAGAATCTCATCAAATAAAAGTTGCTCCATGATGCACAGCACAGAACAAAATAATGCATAGGTTATGTCACGGTCTTCTTGCTACAAAATATACGACGACAAAATAGCTTTTAGATGGCAATAGAATGAATATAGTGGGCTGTGATCGGAAACGTGAACGCCAAAGTTGAAACTAGATCTTTTGGTGTTATATATCGCATAAATTTTCTCGAAAGAAATGTGAGCTAAAGATTACGTCAACAAAAACGTTATATTGCACCCATTCGTAGATAATAAGTGATTGAAGAGAAGTGGCTGATGGAAATGAATCTGTCTAGCGTTAAAGGCTGGTTCACAATAAACCGGGAAGGAGAACCTGAATGAAAACGAGAAGCAGAGGACGTGAATATGAAAATTTTTGATTCACAATAAACCGAGAACGTAGACGACTATGCATATCGATATCCATGTCAATAACGATATGTAAAGTCGATATTACGCATTCTGATGTTATTTGTGTATAATTGACCAATGGTGTTCTCTCATGAGTACAAGGCAGCCAACATAAACACAGGTTAACGAACTTCGAAAATTCAACTGAAACATTTCATTAGGTACGGTATTATAAATATGCCCATGTATCTTTATTATCACAACCTATTTTAAGCCTATCATAACGTAAAATAATTAGAGAAGAAACATTTGTAATAGAACAAAAATGAACACAACAGTAGTTACTGAATTGAAGCATGAATATGTAGTGTGGAATACAACCAATACAGTAATAAAATATGATTCACTTACGATCGGTGTTCAAAGATGCAGCTATTGAGAGCCACGTATTCTCCTTCATTTTCTCATCTTTATACGAGGCGCGCCGCTTATCGTAAACGTGAGGATTTTCTTCAACACTCAATATTAGAATCTCATCACAAGTTGCTCCATGATGCACAGCACAGAACAAAATAATGCATAGGTTATGTCACGGTCTTCTTGCTACAAAATATACGACGACAAAATAGCTTTTAGATGGCAATAGAATGAATCTAGTGGGCTGTGATCGGAAACGTGAAAGCCAAAGTTGAAAATTGGCCAACTCTCCGCTCCCGATCCCGGGCTCCGGCAAGCTTTTCGTTAATTGTGAGTGCTCACATTTAAATGTACACATTTTAACAATTATACCGTTTTCGTATTCGTTCCGATTCTCGTTTTCGGTTTATTGTGAACCTGCCTTAGTCTTGTCTCATTGGGATAAGGGGCTTAAGAGAGTTTAATCCAGTGCCTTAGACTGGGTTGTAGCTACCGGCAAGGTTAGCGATCCACAACAGTTCACGTCATATTACGTTTACAGGAGATAAATCTATAAAACAGGGACCAGCTTCCACTGCCCTGCTGAAGAATCAAATAAAAAATCCCTGTCCCCAAAATGAGCTTCAATCAATGCAGACAGTATGTCTGAGTTACTAAACTCCGTTAATGTCACTACATGTTCAATAAAACGTGTCAGATTTCCCTTAGCAGAGGATTTTTCAAGAAATGTTTCTGCATGATCTCTCCAAATATAAAATTTCGCTAGCAGGCGGCGTGAGAAAAAATTTTTACAAATAGGATTGGTCATTTGGATGGCCTATCACAAGACATAAATTATTGCATGTCTCAAAGCAACAGTAGTTACAATTATTTCAGTTCTATCAGGACGAATAGAAGGAATAGTGTATGCACTCAGCCAGTTTACACGGGTCCGCCGCAACGCTGCTCTTCTATCGCTAGGCTACTGACTTGGAGGAAGTTCACAGTTCTTGTTACGCTAAACTTAGTCCTTTTTAAAAACAAATTTCTACCATTTAACCCGTCTATTCGTAACTTTAGGAACACCTGCATAGTCCCTTATTCATAATTAGACTTCGTTGAATTGCCACACGCAGCATGCTATCAGGTTGCCGATGTACGGTAGTATAGAGGAGGTGAGCGACCGCCCGGTCTCGTAGTATAAGCAGTTCATGTTAAGAGTTGTGACCGGTCCAAATACATAGAGCGGCTACAGCTAATGTATATCTAAGTAAGCACTTGTTTTTGCATTACTCTGGTTGCAATAGTCAAAGCTTAACATTTGTTCAGTGCAGACAAGAATTCAATCAAACATACTACAATGACACTGTTGCTGTTCCAAACAATTGCCCCTGGAATACCCTTACCCCCGCAGCCAGTCTTGACCCGTTGGGGAACGTGATTGGATGCTATTAATTATTATGCAGAATATTACAGCTAAATAATGGAGGTAATTGATGCATTGGATAGCGCAGACAGTTCCGATGTTGCAGCTGTAAAATCATTGCCTTCTGAACAGCTATTGGAAGATATTCCGTTCATTGATTCTAATTTTAAAATCGTGTCAAAAAGCATCATCCTGTTAGAATCGTCTAAACTACAACTCTCAGAAGCCCTTAATATAGTGGATAAAGTATCACAAACCGTTATCCAAAACAACAATTCACTAATTTCAGAAAAAGTGAAATGTAAGTTGAGAAATAGTATTGCTAAAAATTCTGCCTATTCACAACTTCGTATTATAAATGATTTACTATCAGGTCACGACAAGACACCTGAAGTTGGTGTACTAAAAAGTAGTGACTTTCCGTTCTTCAAATATGCACGTATTACATCGTGTGATGTTGAACGTACATTTCCCAATATAAAAACTGTTTAAGTGACCATCGTAGGAGATTACTTTGCAGTCGCTAAAAATTTATGTAACTCGTTACTGCAATGCACATATTCAAGGATAATGTGAATATCTTACATTACATTTTAAGAGTTAATATATCTCACTGTAAAATAATTGTGTATTTACATGTTCAGACATTTCCTACTTCAATGATCATTCATTATATTTCTTGAATGCAGGATACAGGTTTTATTGTAACCGCAGTATACTGCTCAGTGTTTACATCAGAGGCATACTCCATCCTTTGCACACTCCCTTGTCATACAGTCTATACCGCGTGCGTAGTAAAACTTGCGCTTCTCGTACAATTCCACGAAGTCTATTCATAATTAATAGCTTTCTCTCAGTTAATACTGTTATGAACGTTCGTAACAGAAAATACAATGGAATCTGAAACGCTATGAAAGCGATAAGTTCAGTATTTAACAAGTTGCGAATTCAGGGACAGAAAACTCTGCAAAATGTTAAATAAAACCAGAGTTGAAAGATATTTTACGTGCTTATAAATTAATTAAATTACTCACCATATGAATGATTAGTTGCCTGCTACCTTCGAGAGTTTGCGAGATGAATTGGCGGATTTACGAGCTTCTAATTCTCTTCGGATTTCCTTTGTCCTGAAGAAGAATCGGCACTTTAAGTAGTGGTAAACCAATTTAGGAATAATATCCATGATGTGTTCTTTGCAACAACCTGCTCCCGAAGACTGGATCGTAAGAGCGTCAACAGTGTCAAGGCTGTCATAGAAGATATCACCCCACATTGCACTCGCTGAGTTAATCTTTTCTTTAATTTTCATTTCTGTTTGAAGAAGTACGTCGTACACAGCTTGGGAGGGATGGGTTAAAAAATTGACGTTCCTACCGGATCCGTAGTCCTTGATTTGGGTGAGAGCTGCACAATGTTTAGACACATTATTTTTCTGACAAAGGGAATGGACATAGAGGGTACACGAAATAAAATTAGCGGAATGATTTACGACATAACCTGTCACATGATACATTAAAAATCTGTCAATCAACCGGGCAGGAGTGGTATTTACCAACTCGGGCACAGCAATTTCCCAGCCTTGACCCTGCATTTCTTCACAATGAACAATTTTTTCTTTTATACAAGTTTATACAGACTTCTTAACTGCCTTGTTACGTAATAATGTCTTTTCTCACTATTTCTACCGTATCCCGATTTACAACCCGGAACAAAACAGTACGGCATTTTTGCAATTATTTTGTAAACCACCACAAAATATTCTTTTGTCACTGGTTAATTCAAAGTACAACAAATTGAAGACTTCTACACAAACCCAAACAACAAAGCATACAAACAACCCCTAACAACTTTCACCATTACACGCGCGAGGAATTGTATTATCGAGGCGTCTGACTTCAGACAAACGATGGATTTTACCGATCGAAGCGCCACTAGTTCTCAGGTCAGCCACCGACAATGAGAGAACATAAGAGTGCGTACACTATTCCTTCTATTCGTCCTGCCAAAACTTTAAGGGTGCACCATCCCACTTACAAAGTAAAATAAAAAATTAGTGACATCGGTGGGAAGCAATAAGTCTGAAATGAGGGTAATCATTCAGGAACACTCCGTATTTCCAGCCCGTAAATGTAGATGATTTCTGTTCTTTTTAGTAAGGTAGTATTTAGTAGTAAGTGGTATTTATTTATTTAACCTGGAGGAGGTCTTGTCTGCCCCTCTACCAGAGGATTACAACTTTAATTACAAAAAAAATCATGCATTTAGTACAAAATTTGTAGGAAGAGAAGCAATTTTAGCAATGCAAAATTTATAGAAAATGAAAGTGGAGAAAATTGACTTCAAATTGTGGGATGATAATAATGAACCAGATCTCTATCGTTTTGATTTTCTAGGCATTTTTAAATATACAGGCCTAGCTTACTACATGCAGAACTTACCCTTATATAGACTACCATGCAGTGCACACCTAACCTACACTAGTAAATAAAGATGCCAGAAAAAAACTATGTAATCTTATTGAAACACTATACTAGATAACTATTATTTACAAATCACTGTAGACTGTAGACACTGTTATAACACTAACAATAAAACTGTTAGGAACTTGCAAATATTTCTTGTAGAACAAAACATAAAACAATCACGTTATTATGGCTACTAGCAACACGTGCAATTGAAGGGTTCACAACCATAATGGGCCAAGCGCCATTTACTAAAACTGTAGAAAACAAGGGTTAAAATGAAGTTATTACTATAATTCAATGGATACATATAGCAAGTAATATAAAGTAGGCCTACACACATTAAAACTAAATAATATGTCAATCTCCATTAAACTATGGTATTCACTTAACTTTAACCCTTGCTTCATGGATAAATATATAATAGGATGCGAAACTGCGGTCAGCACCATCTGGCGGCAGGGGGCTGAAATAAGATGATCAGCGCCCAACGTCGTAGGTGGTGAACTTTAGAAATACGTGTTGGGTACATTACCCAGAGTTCTCTATTTATCCGTTCGAGATATTGCTCGAGGAGACAAGATGGGAGACAGAAACTTGTTAATAAGTGAACATAAAGTGTTACTACGTGTGTGTATAAACAGTGATGTTTATGGACGTTGTAAAAATAGTGTTGTTGAATGTATTGTAAAGTAATAGTAATATAATAAATTGAACTATGTAAGTAGTTCTTGCAGACTTTTCCATTGCGCTGTAAAATAAATACCCAAAGAGTACAATCCCAATTATCTAATCTTTTGCTTTATTTTTTGTCTCTGTCTGGTTATATTTTAATTGGCTAGTGTAAAATAGATCGTCTCTTTTATCTTCCTGTTGGCTACGGTAAGAATTTTCAGTAGAAGTTGCTGTGAGGAATAAAAATGTAAATGTTTTATTTTAAATTGGGTTAGTTTTTAATATCGATAAGGGTGGGGGGGAATACTTTCTGCGTGGTTTAACATTTTCGTCACCAGGTGCGCTGCTAAATGCATGGAGTAATTAGTTACTCTTTTCGCTACTTGGTGCGCTGCTAGATGTAATACGCCCCTCCTCTCAACAGATGGCAGCAAGATCAATTTCTACAACTGCGCCTCTAGTATGTGTTACGGAAAACTCAGTAAGTTCCGCACCCTATTATATATTCATCCATGCCTGCTTTCCCCATTTTTAATTAATGGCGCTTTGCTCACTATGGTTCTGAACAATGGATCAATTGTCCTTTAGACAACAGTTGTGGTCTCCTTTGTAACTGAATATCTTTAAAAGGAAAGCAGCCTTTGAAGTTGCATCTGTTGAAATCTATGAAGAACTGTTTCGAGAAGTTGAGAAGATACACTGGCTCAATCGGAAATCTAATATAATAAATAATGTATGAAATACAGCGTAATTCCCAAAATGGTCGCAGAATTCAGAGTTGACGGCGTGGACGGGGCATTTAAATTACCAGTCAGAGCGCGAAGACTTTTATAAATGCAGCCCTAAAGAGCTGATAGACAGGTCGTATAGCCATAAAAATTGGCAGAGGGCATCTTTAGACCATAAACAATTTTTTAAAGGTTAAAAAAATTCGGTCAAAATTTTCACATCAGTGTACCCTTAAGTAAGATTTCTTTTTTTAACAGGAACATGTATGGTACATAAGTGTCAGCCTGAAAAGGCTTTTACTTTAACAGAGATGGTTAACAAGCAGGAACATTTATATGTTTAATTGAGGTGACCGATCTTGACGGTAGTTGTTACTTTATACTCTTGTTGCCAGGGCTCTTATCAGAGGATTGGGGTGGTACAGCAAGTCCTTATGAACGTTTTCTGTAAATTTCTGTATAATGTCGTAGAATGATTCTATTTCAAGCATGTCTTGTAGTTGTTTATTGGTGGTTGTATAGTCTGCACCAGTGATAGTTAGGGATACTTTTCTCTGTATAGCATGAGGACGTCTGATAATTTGGAATTTTGCATTGCTCCAGATTTCGCAGCCATAGGTCATTTGAGATCTTACAACAGAAGTGTAAAGGATTGTTTTCAAGGACAGTCTGATGTAAGGTGACTTCAACAACGGACTTAGATGAATGAATCTGGCTTGATGTCCTTGTTGTTTTTCCTAACAATCTTTTGTGTAAGGTCCACATCTTATCTTGGGTTTTCAGATATTTCCTTTACTACTGATTCAAATTAAGAAATTTTATGAAGTTTAGTTTTATTTCGGACGGCTTTGTTCAGTCTATTGTAGCATCTTTTTGACTGCGGATCACCAGTATCTTGCCATTTTTTTCGTGCTCTGTGCTTTGCTTTTATGAGGAATATGAGTTCTGTATTGTCAGTTGTGTCACTGATATCTTCTTCGGAAAAGTGGGAAGCTTTGCTGTAAGAATCTAGCAAGGTATCTGAGAAAATTTTTATCCCTTCCTCAATGTCTTGGATTACCTGGAACAACTTCACTGAGTTAAGTAAGATGATATAGCAAATTTGGAAATATAAAAATTGGAATTTTATCCATTGAACATATATAAAAATTCAAATATGTTGGAGCAACAGTAACAAATATAAATGATACTCGGGAGGAAATTAAACGCAGAATAAATATGCGAATTTCCTGTTATTATTCGGTTGAGAAGCTTTTGTCATCCAGTCTGCTCTCAAAAAACTTGAAAGTTAGAATTTATAAAATAGTTATATTACCGCTTGTTTTGTATTGCTGTGAAACTTGGACTTTCACTTTGAAAGAGGAACAGAGATCAAGGGCGTTTGAGAATAAGGTGCTTAGGAAAATATTTGGGGCTAAGAGGGATGAAGCTACAGGAGAATGGAGAAAGTTACACAACGCAGAACTGCACGCATTGTATTCTTCACCTGACATAATTAGGAACATTACATCCAAACGTTTGAGTTGGGCAGGGCATGTAGCACGTATGGGCGATTCCAGAGAGGCATACAGAGTGTTAGTTGGGAGACCGGAGGGAAAAAGACCTTTGGGGAGCCGAGACGTAGATGGGAGAATAATATTAAAATGGATCTGAGGGAGGTGTAGTGATATTAATATTAATACCCGTATTACTAATTAATTATTAATTCCCAAGCATTTTCGTGAGTTTACTTTACAGCAAATCGAAATTATTGATACCAATAACAGGTCCAGGTGGAGTAACGGTTAGCGTGTCTGGCCGTGAAACCAGGTGGCCCGGCTTCGAATCCTGGTTGGGACAAGTTAACTGGTTGAGGTTTTCTTCCGTGGTCTTCCCTCAACACAATTTGAGCAAATGCTGGGTAACTTTCGGTGCTGGACCCCGGACTCATTTTACCGGTATTATCACCTTCATCTCATTCAGAAGCTAAATAACCGAAGATGTTGATACAGCGTCGTAAAATAACCTACTTAAATAAAATTGATGCCAACATAACAGTAAGAAAATAACTGCCAGTTGTAGTAGGTCTATAAGTCAGTATTGAAAATTCGAAACGAAGTTGGCAAAATAAAATTCAAACTGAGAGCTAGGTAATCAACAGTAATCTCACTAGAGGTTTTGATTTATCTAGAGAAAATCAAAACTCGAGTAGGATTTAATTGACTATTACATGATTAGAAGAAATTATATAAATATTAGAAGAAACAAAGTACTCCAATACAATAAAATATTAATTGACTTACGAAAACAAAACTGTCTTCATATGTATTGTTGTACCATCTCAACATTACGCTACATGGCAGTAGTGTTTTATGATTATGTCTTCTTGTTATCAGTTGTGCCAACTATGGAATCTTCATTGAACTCTGAGGACGGTTACTAGTCAAGAAGGCTTTGTTGATTCAGTTTCATTTTTATTAAAACATTTGCATTCCACTTCAATCATCCGGATCCCAATAATCAACGTCACTTGACAGATGATTTTCAATTAATCTTAGTATTAAACAATCTCTGATACGTGAATATCCATAATATCATATAGCAGAAGCTATAACAAACAAAACCTAAATAATATAAACAAGTGTTAGAAAAGTTTTAATTAGGGATTATGAAATAAACAAGAAACGTTTTAATTAACGATGGTGAAATAAAAAATAAACATGGATAGTTTTAAAAGATACAATTATTGAAAGTACAATTTTCAAATTTGAATGTTTTAGTGGTTGGTGGTTCAGTTGATGTTATATTGGACGTGTGCGTAAAAGAAGTGAACTCGTTGATGTACATGGTGTATCCCTCAATTTATTCAGGATTTCCGAATGGTGCTCTTCATATATGACCAGTGATCTTTATTAATTCTTGTTCTTGAATGCCAATGCGAGTCATATTTGAAAGTGCTGTGCATCGACTGGAGTGGTTTGTAATTTTCTGTTTTTTGACGTCCAGACCAGTGCAGTTTGAAATGTTGGCAAACAAAGAAACAAATGCTAGGGTAGTGATAATAATAAACAAATGCTAGGGAAGCGATAAAATTAAACAAATGCTAGGGACGCGATGAAATTGTGCGATAAGCAGCCATGATTGGTTGAAAGACGTCCTTCCGTACCGTTTTATTGGTCAAAAGTAGTGTGACATAATAAAAGTGTAATAGTCACTATAAAGGCTGATTCACAATAAACCGAGAACGGAAACGGCAACGAGAATGAGAACGGAAATATTGTTAAAATAAATGTATTTAAATGCGAGGATTCACAATTAACTATTGTGAACGCTCACATTTAAATACATTTGTTTTAACATTTTTCCGTTCTCGTTCTCGTTGCCTTTTCCGTTCCCGTTTTATTGTGAACCAGCCTTAATCCACTAGCATATGTAGTAATAGGGGGAAAATGGTTAGGTTTCACCCTTAGGGTATTAAGGAAACAGACATGGACTATATGTTTTACTCCAGTTTAGAGCAGCAAAATATAATGCGCCATTTAATAACATAAATATTATATCAATAACTTAATTAAATGAATGGCCACTTCTGTTGACCTTTTTTACGAGTATATACCTACACCCGGTGGGTGCCATAATGCAAAGTGTAAATGGGAAATTCTCATATTTTATAATAATAATAATAATAGTAATAATAATAATAATAATAATAATAATAATAATAATAATAATAATAATGATAATAATAATACTAATGATTTATTTTAGCTGGCAGAGTTAAGGCCGTAAGGCCTTCTCTTCCACTCAACCAGCAAAAAGTATATATACATATGCATAAACTTACAAAGAATTCAACATGTATACAAGAGTTATTTACGAATTAAACTACAAAATACTATGAACTACTATTTAAATACTGAAATAAACTGTGTAGCAGAATTAAGCTAAAATACATAGAATGTTAATATATTTCAAATAATATTAGATAATAGAAAGAGATTATTATGAGACAATTTTGAAAATACAGCACTATCAGGATGATGTCTAAGGAAAGAAGTAACAATGTAGTCAGTGATAGTTTAAATCAGTATGATTGGAGTGAAATGCTAAGAAGGTTATCTTTTAAGCTGTTTTTAAAAGTGTTTATTGTCTTGCAGCCCCTAATACTTTGTGATAGGGAATTCCATTGACGCGAGGTGGATACTGTAAAAGATGATGAATAACAAGATGTTCTATGAAGAGGTATACTTAACGTGCCACAGATAAGTGATCTGGTATTTACGTCGTGGTTAGAGTATAGATAAGAGAAACGAGACGAAAGGTAATCTGGTGTTGAGGTGTGCAGAATTCGAAAGAGTAAAGACAAAGAGTGTAAAGTTCTGCGTTCTTTAAGTCGGAGCCACGAAACACTTGCGAAGGACGGTGATATGTGATCATATCGTCGGATGTTGCACACGTATCTGACGCACATATTCTGAGCTCGATGTAACTTGCCTGACAGTTCAGAACTTAGATCACTTAACAGAACGTCACAATAATCGAAGTGCGGCATTACTAGGGTTTGTACTAGGGTAAGTTTTAGTTGCTGGGGCAAGAAGTTTCTTCAGCGACTCAAACAGTGAATGGAGGAACAGTTTTTTTTATCGTTTCTTTAACTTGAAAATTCCAACTTACTGTAGATTATTATCGAAAAAGAAGCCAAGATTTTTTACGACTGATGAATAAGGGATTAGCGTGTTGTTAAGGGTAACGACTGAAAGATTACAGTTTTACGTGATGCTGGTGGGTTTTTTCTTAAAACTACTTCACCTTCATTATGATAACTATGTAACATTTCTAGAAATTTTGCAGAGTTGTACTTAATTGGAGGTGAATTTTAATATTTTATCAAATATTAATGTCTTTAAGCACCCGACTACCAACTCAAATCGACTCGGCCAACTAGCAGTAAATGCTGTCATAACAACAGCATATAGCGAAATGGTTTTACGACTGTGGCCAGTCCCTGCCTCGCTCGTTGATCTGTTACCTACGTTCATTGGCAATGCGACGAGAAACATGTTGCCCACGATCCTGTTGTTCATTGCCGGATTCATTCCAGCATACTGCTCCGTGAGTACAGACAATGTCTACGTCTATCCTGCTGAACTATTTGCTGCTATTGTCAGTTGTTTCGTCTACTGATTACAAAATATCACTTTTTTATTTGTTTTTTTCTTAGAAATTAATTTGCTTTTAATTTGATAGTATGACTTACATTCTGTAGGAAAGATTATTAGAATTTAACGTACAATACAAAAGGTTGGATAAAAAAATGGCAACAGTTCGATATCTCTGACATGGCTTTATTCATAGGATTACAACATTTACTTACCTTCTATATAGTCGCCCCCCCGCCTGATTTATCACCTTTTGCCAAATGTTTGGAAGGCGTCGTACACCATCAGCGCGTCCATGTTTGTTGATGTTCCATTTTGACCGCCCTATAGCACGGATAAGTTCATCTCTGGTATTGTACCGGGTCCCTCGCAGTGGTTCTTTCACTTTGGTGAAAAGATCGTAATCGCATGGATCATATCGGGTGAGTACGGAGGATGTTCCAGAATCTCCCATTGCCAGCGGCGCAAGAGGTCCTTGGCAGCAGCAGCGGTGTGACTCCTTGCATTATCATGAAGAATGATGGCGTTCTGTACCATCAAGTGTCGTCGTTTTCTCCTGAGGGCTGGACGAAAGTGGTGCTGCAGGAACCTGCAGTAGTAGTCCGCGTTTTCCGTCTGCCTTGGAGGTACAGCGTGGTGCAGTATTACCCCATCAATGTCATACGCCACAATGAACATCACCTTCACAGCACTTTGTGTAGGGCCACTTTCTTTGGACGAGGAGAACCAGGATGCTTCCATTCAGTTGATTGGCGTTTCAAGTTTGGTTCATACGAGCGAGTCCATGTTTCGTCCATAGCGACGATTCGTCCAAGAAAGTCGTCATCTTCCCTTTGGTACCGACCCAACAAGGCCTTTCCGGAACGTTTTAACCAATCGTGCCACTGTGCGATATGGCAACACTGCATCGGCACATTCTTCACGGAGTCCCTGAAAACATTCTTGTGCACTACGACCTCGTGCCAATTCAATTTTGATCCGGGAACGTTGCTCTAGTTTTGCAAACACCTCTTAGGGCACTCGCACTATCCCTATGAAAGTCAACGTTCTACACACTGCAGTAGATTGACAGAATACTGCCGCCGCTGGCTACACTAACTCATCTAACAGTCCTTGTTCATGTCCACACAGCTGGCAGCTCTCGAACGCACCATCGTCACGTGACAGCAGTGTTGCCATAACTTTTTATCCAACCCTTGTATTTTCGAAACATCTTGTCTCTCTTTATACAGGCTACTCTAATTCACATAAGATATAATAATAATAATAATAATAATAATAATAATAATAATAATAATATGGTTGTGAAACTTGGATTCTCACTTTGAGAGAGGAACAGAAGTTAAGGGTGATTGAGAATAAGGTGCTTATAAAAATATTTGGGGCTAAGAGGGATGAAGTTACAGGAGAATGGAGAAAGTTGCACAACGCAGAACTGCACGCATTGTATTCTTCACATGACATAATTAGTAACATTAAACCCAGACGTTTGAGATGGGCAGGGTATGTAGCACGTATGGGCGAATACAGATATGCATATAGAGTGTTAGTTGGGAGGCCGGAGAGAAAAAGACCTTTGGGGAGGCCGAGACGTAGATGGGAAGATAATATTAAAATGGATTTGATGGAGGTGGAATATGATGGTAGACACTGGATTAATCTTGCTCAGGATAGGGATCGATGGCGGGCTTATGTGAGGGCGGCAATGAACCTCTGGGTTCCTTAAAAGCAATAATAATAATAATAATAATAATAATAATAATAATAATAATAATAATAATATTCGATAGACTTACATTCATTCAATGAGTTAAGAAGAAGAATTATGCATTGCTTAAGGACTTACTGTTGTTTAGTCAACCATGCGAAGATAGGTCTGAACTCACAAGTGATACCAAGAAGGCAACACTTATGAGACAACTAGGCCTGGAGATAATGCGGTTGGGTGGCCAGTTGCTTTCCCTTCTGTTGCATATATCGCCGATTAGTTAAATATTACACTAATCAGACTTCAGATGTAGCCTATACAAACAATTATTGCTCTTCCTCTGACACATACCGTCAAGTGAGATGTACTGCCAGACAATATATGTAGACCACGCCTGTGGAGTAACAGTTAGCGCGTCTGACCGCGAAACCAGGTGGCCCGGGTTCGATTTCCGGTTGGGGAAAGTTACCTGATTTAGGTTCTTTCCGGAGTTTTCCCCCAACCCAATATCAGCAAATGCTGGGTAACTTTCGGTGCTGCATCCCGGACTCATTTCACCGGCATTATCACCTTCATCTCATTCAGGCGCTAAATAACCTAAGATGTTGATAAAACGTCATAAAATAAACGAGGTACTAATAAATATATATATATATACATATATATATATATACAGGATGTTTCCGAGATGGTGTTACAAACTTTCAAGGATGATGGCAAAGGGCACATGTATCAATTTGAGATAAGGAACTCTGGCCCGGAAATGATCGAATCGAAAGTTACAAGCAAAAATAATTGTGTGGAAATGAAATAATTTGATTCCTCTGTACAATTTATTTATGTGTATTTATCTGTACATCTTACACATACTGTATTCATCTGACGTTGTTTACGTTGTCTACTTACAGTATTCCATTCAGTGCGCTGTCTGAGGGATGGGGACAGGAAACTACACTAAAGCAATGCAGATAGCGTAATGTGTAACGGACATGGTCGGTCCTGATATGCACGTCTGTAGACAGCAGCGTGTGTATACAAGTTGCAGTGTCCAGTCGATCAGTCCTAGTGAAATGGAGTACACGAGAGCGGAATAAGCAGACCTAATTTTCGAATACGGATGAGCCAATGGGAACAGTAGACAAGCTCACAGATTGTATCGGGACAAGTACCCACGTAGGAGACATCCGGCCCATACCATCTTTCCACGACTGTTCCAAAGGTTAAGGGAAGGAGGGCACGTGGTGCGAAATTACAATTCCATTTCCACACAACTATTTTTGCTTATAACTTTCGACTCAGTCATTTCCGGACCATGGTTCTTTATCTCAAATTGATACATGTGCCCTTCGCCATCATCCCTGAAAGTTTGTAATACCACCTCGGAAACACCCTGTATATATATATATATATATATATATATATATATATATATATATATACATACATATTAGCCAGAACTTCAGTCAGAGGATGCTTTAAAGAGGATGTTGTGACCGGATATATCGGCTATGATGTATGGACAGATTAGGGAATCAGGTGTTGATGTAACTTATGCAAAATGTGATACAGAAGGGAAAGAGAAATCAAATTGCGTCTGTCAACCAGTAATAGTCGACTATTCATTGAAAGACGTAAGATATAATCACAGAGACGAACATTAGGCCTATATATCAAACCGAACGCAAACATTATGCACAAATTGTAATTTTAATTATTTCTTTCACATTTCTAGTGATAACAGTAACCAGTTTATCTCTACTTTCGTTTCACCTGTATTTAGGAATTTGCAAATAATTTATTATTATTATTATTATTATTATTATTATTATTATTATTATTATTATTATTATTATTACTTCCACTGACTCGGCTAAATTGGAGAATATTCAAACAAAATTTATTTCCTTGTGTTCTTATAGATTTTTACCAAATTCCGATTATAACTATGAGATTAAATGCAAATATTTCAATTGCGGTAGTTTGTTCACCAGACATCAGGATCTTGATTATTTATTTTTTTGTAAAGTCATTAAGGGTGATATTGATTGTGAATCTTTCATAAGCAATATCAGTCTTCGTATTCCTGCTAAGGGTTTTAAGATTTCATAAATTGTTTTATAATAGGAATCCTAAATCTCTCTCTCCGATCTGCAGATGCGTTAAATATGCTAATTTGCATGGATTCAACTTGGATCCATTTAATGTGTAGCATATCTTTGAGTTTTTATGTCAGTATTATTAATAATGCAATTTGTTAAGATATGTATCATACTATTCTTGTCAATTGCATATCTTTACAATATTACTCATATTATTCCAGGCTTCATTTTTTAATTAACTCACTGATCTAATTTTAATAATTATTTGTCCATTTTTTTGTTGCATTTGGTCTATTGATTAATGTAGACTATTTTGTGGGTCCCTATCACCACGGCATGGCGCGTCCTCAGGTTGCGGATAGAGGAGACGGCCTCCAGATATGGAGGGTAGCTGCGAATATATTGACTAAGCAGTCGTGGACAGCCGATAAGGGGTGGTCCTCCAGCTTGGGGGTTGGGCGAAGGGCTAACAACCCATCACCGTAAAAACAGCTTGTTACGTAGCCCTATAATAAGCCTCGGAATAAGACTGATTCTCTGGCACGATTACCGGTTGTTCTGTATGGTTGTGAAACTTGGACTCTCACTCTGAGAAGGAACATAGGTTAAGGGTGTTTGAGAATAATGTGCTTAGGAAAATATTTGGGGCTAAGCGGGATGAAGTTACAGGAGAATGGAGAAAGTTACACAACACAGAACTGCACGCATTGTATTCTTCACCTGACGTAATTAGGAACATAAAATCGAGACGTTTGAGATGGGCAGGGCATGTAGCACGTATAGGCGAATCCAGAAATGCATATAGAGTGTTAGTTGGGAGACCGGAGGGAAAAAGACCTTTAGGGAGGCCGAGACATAGATGGGAGGATAATATTAAAATGGATTTGAGGGAGGTGGGGTATGATGATAGAGACTGGATTAATCTTGCACAGGATAGGGACCGCTGGCGGGCTTATGTGAGGGCGGCAATGAACCTTCGGGTTCCTTAAAAGCCATTTGTAAGTAAGTAAGCAAGTATTCCATTATTTGAATTATCTCATTGTACTAATTTTATAATTATTTATGCTATTTTACTGTGTTGCATTTGATGAATGATTGATGTAGACTATTATATTGTTTGTATTTCTTCTCACTGCCATTTTCTATCATTCATTCTCATCATCATTTGTTGTTTTGTTTTGTTCTATATCGTGCTAAACTGTAATTGGACTTGTGCTGTTGTTTTGCACGTTAATATTCTAAATAAATAAATAAATAAATAAATAAATAAATAAATTAAAATTATTATTATTATTATTATTATTATTATTATTATTATTATTATTATTATTATTATTATTATTATTATTAAGCTAAATACTTTCTTTGCAGGACTTCAATTGTAAACCCCCATACCCTGGAGGATCATGTAGAACCAATTTAGGAGGTTGGGGCTACAATCCAACAATCAATGAGTGTGTGAGGTATAGCTTCCAGGGTTGCAAAGCCAAGGGAAACGCCTTCAAAACTTTACGTCAATGCGAATCAAACTGCGTTCCGCGGTCCTTAAGGACCCCATTCAACTTGATCTTCCCGCACTTCAAAGCTCAACGATGGTAACATTACTGATGTTCGTGTTGTAAATTTAATGATTATTCCTATATGGTAGACCTGTGTATATTTCAATTAAATCCTGGATGCACTGCACCTTAATGGCTAATTATGCTCGCCCTCATTTTCTATTCGTATTTTTCTTACTAATATAATTCTGTAGATTCACCTGGCTTATGTAAAAGGAGGCATTTATCAGTAAAATAAAGAACCCTTTTGAGTTGAAAATGATTCTATCAATTTCGTCTAAATCGCTGACCATCATAAATACACACCAGAAATTGCAATCATTTTTAACCAATGAATAATGGTAATTATTTAGTTAACATGTGAGACATTTATCACATAACTGCAACAGTAGGCTATGTAGAGTCAGTGCAGAGAAAAAGCTCCTGAAATAACTGTTTTGCACTATCATGATTTTTGTTATAATTACAGCTATTGTTGTTATAATTCGGCTAAGCGGGATGAAGTTACAGGAGAATGGAGAAAGTTACACAACACAGAACTGCACGCATTGTATTCTTCACCTGACATAATTAGGAACATTGAATCCAGACGTTTGAGATGGGCAGGGCATGTAGCACGTATGGGCGAATCCAGAAATGCATATAGAGTGTTAGTTGGGAGACCGGAGGGAAAAAGACCTTTAGGGAGGCCGAGGCGTAGATGGGAATAATATTAAAATGGATTTGAAGGAGGTGGGGTATGATGATAGAGACTGGATTAATCTTGCACAGGATAGGGACAGCTGGCGGGCTTATGTGAGGGCAGCAATGAACCTTCGGGTTCCTTAAAAGCCATTTGTAAGTAAGCAAGTAAGTAAGTTGTTGTAATTCTCACACGGAAACTTGTTTCTATGGAAGCCATTTTACATAACATAAAACTGTACTGAAATAGACCCATTACAGTGCACTTGTTGTCACTTATTTACCATTACAATACAGTTTTGCTAAGGCTTTGGAATAATATTGTTTTAACCCTGCGTTACTCATGTTATAAATATTCTCACCATTGCTCAGGTGGGGTTTCACAAACCCCATTTTAAATAACTAATATATTTTTCCGAAAGTTTCAGAAATCAGATAAACGCAATTAAATATACTATTCTTATGCCCACGTGCATCAACGTCGGTTAGTGTAACCATCGGTTAAAATTGTCACCTAATCCCTGATTAAACATTTTTACGGTGGATCGACCTCGGTTACGACTTAAATAGGAGGTTAACCACAGTAATCTCTAACCGACCAAATATGAGCGGTTAAAGGAGATAACCAGCGATTAGTAGAGCAAGTAAAGCAAAATGGCGGCCAGAACCACAGGTGATTATTTCGAAGACGATTATTATTGTGCAGTATTTGAATTACTTGGATAGAGCGTGAGCGTGAAGGTTCTTTAGTGGAAAGAGAGAATTCTTACGAGGAATTAGGTGACAGAAAATTTCAGGAGGGATTTCGTTTATCAAAATCTACAGGGACATCACTTTATTTTTACCAACATTTTTAACATTAACCTGGCTATACTCGGAAACACTGTTGCCCCTTTCCATTACAGGAGTTTGATGTTACTACTGCAATATGTAAACAAATCATTTTACTAGGTATAGGAGGAGAGAAAAGTAGTGTATCCATTTATGTTGTAGGGAAATACGATATTACGATTTTCAGTTTGATCATCACTTTTACGAAATTAATCAAAATACAGTAGAGTAGTAACATTTTTTTTCCAAAAACTCAACTTTTTAGGCGGCTATGTTCGTTATGTAATGTCTACTTTATTTAGCATATGAATTATTGATGTTATCATACAATATAGAGAGTGCATTTAAATTGAGGGGCTCATATGTAAAGGGTTGTAAGTGCACTTAAGTTACTTTTGAGAAAATGGGGTTTAAATATTTAAGCTTTCGTAAAATCTGTGAAATTTTTATTTAAATTTTAATGTGTGATGCGATTAAAATATCCCTTTGCCACTAAAATTGTAGAAACTTTAGCTTACACTGGATTCACTTAACTCATGTTATTACAAATGTCACTAGCATTCCTTTGCTTATAGCCACCTCAATTCAAAATAAGCTAATATGAATTTTTAAACAAGTTGCTGAAAATGGTTGCCGTTCATTACAATGCAGGCTTCAATTCTTTACGCATATTATTAAAAACATTTTGAAGCATATTCTCTGAAATTTAATTTATCGTTTCTTGAATATAATTTTTTAGTACGATATTATTAATATAGGTTCTTTCTTCTATAGAAAACGCAACCATATTTCTGAAACACACTATACACTGCAGTGTTTACTTCATTGCTTGAAGACTTCGAATGCAACAGCGGCCGTAAGTTTGTGTGTCTGACGGGAGCAAGGACATTAGTGAAGGGGTGAGAATGAAGTACATTCAGAAATGCAGGTATATAAAAAATGCAAGTAAAAATAAAATGATGTCCCTGTACAAATGAATTACTTGAAATAACACAATAACAATCTTATTTCTCCTACGGATCAGCTGCTTATATTATGATTCTATGTAACTGTTATTTTCTGTATTTTAAGAGGGAATACTCGAATACCGGTATCTCTTTCTCTATGTCACTGGCTGAACAAAGAGAGGTTATGGATGGATCTTAGGATAATGCACAATTCCCTGGTGTAGGCCAAGATCGTACACACATTCCTACCAATATTCTGCGTCCTTCTCCTTTATGGATATTCCATCTTTTTTATATAATAAATTTAAATCTAGTAATTAAGTCTATCGATACTTCAACCTAACATTTTGATATAATCATTTTTGGATTCAATTTTCCATTTTGTACGATTTTAACCTAACAGTACTGAAAAACAAAGAAATGGAACTCACAAATATAACAGCGCCCAAAGGCAAACAAATGCAACGCGAAAATGTAGGATGCGTTCATTTCGATGTAGAACATAGTGAGCGCAGTCGTTTTTAGACGTTGACTATTATCTTTGCAGCGGTATGGATGCTTTCCTTTCGTCATTCTGTAGAAACGATGTACCATCATAGACTTTACTCTGGTTAAATGAGGTGTCAGCTAGCCATGTTTTAGTAATCGGTGATTATGAAAGGTGCACATAAATTACATTTTAACCACGGCTACTGTTTAACCGTCGTTTCGTAATCTGTGATTATTGCGTTTTTAATCAATGTTGATGCACTTCGCCATTAGTTCACTTAAACAATTTCTTAAGTGAACTCTTCTGGATGTGATTGAAAAGTATACAGATGCACAGAGTACACACTACCTCCATCTCTTAGATTTTCGTTGAAATATACGCACCGGGGTTTACCACACCCCACCTGAGTAATGCAGGGTTAAATTTTCAAAGGAGAATATAGAGAATGAATAAAAAATCTGGAATCATATAAATATCTTCCACGTGCTTCGATTACTATAGATGTTACCAGTATTTGTAAGATCATAATAAATTATGCTCTACCAGTGATACATTCGATTCTAGCCCTCAACTACCTCAAAAGCCATCATTTTGGATGAAACTGTGAAATTTTAAATGGAATTATGTGACAGTTTCTGAAAAAAAATCAATGGTGCAACCCGTTTTGAGATAGCTGTAATCGTTTTCAAGTTACTTAAAGATAACTGTCATAATGACACAAACATTAGTTACGGCAGCTACAGATATTTTGTAACATGATACAGTACTAAGTAGGCTTTGGAAAAGGTATTTTTATGCAATTGTGGTAATTACCTTTTACTGCTTTACTGTTTGGTTAACCTGTGACAGTTTCAATGCATTGTTGTGATTATTTGAAGCTTTCCTATAAAAAAATTGCTTCATTTTTGTGATGGTATTATCGAAATAGAGAAGAATTCATATCATTCTTCATTCTGTTAAGTTAAGCCACAGAAATGTTGCAGCAGACTGAACGAACAGTTCCCTGGACATTTGATTGGTCGACGTGGACCAGTAGAATGGTCGGCCAGTTCTCCAGATTTAACACCCATTGATTTTTTCTTTTGGGGTTACGTAAAGAGATTGGTATATGAAGATTGGTTGTTAGAGAAACAGACTATTTTTGCTACCCATACCACCATTAGGCCTACTGTTACAAGACATAACAGTACCAATGAATTACAACCAGTTTTTCGTAACTCTTCAACGCTTATGTCCACGGAGATGTGAGAATCATCTCTTTACCAAGGGAGTTGACTCAAACAGTAATATTTGAGGCTCGCGATCGGAAGGCCCCGGGTTCAAACCCTAGCTCGTCAATCTGGTTGGAGTCTTTCATGGTTTCCCTATTCACAAAGGCAAATGCCGGATTGTAAATTTACACAACATGATTCATTAACGCCTCAATCATTATATCATGTACATTAATCAAAATCGAAAATCAGTTACATGAACACAAGCCATCTACAACACACAACAGAAACAGGGGCTCAACAATAGTAACTACGGCCTACTGGTATAGCCATAGATTCTAAACACGCGATATGATCACAGATGTTAAAGTGTGTATAAATGAATTTAAGAAAAATATAATCATAACTAGACTTCGTGGAACTGCCACGAGAATCGTAAGGTTTACTACGCACGCGGTATAGACTGTATGAGAAGGGGACGTGCGACGGACGGAGTATGTCTCTGATGTAAACACTGAGCAGTATACTGCGGTTACAATAAAACCTGTATCCTACATTCAAGAAATATAATGAATGATCATTGAAGTAGGAAATGTCTAAACATGTAAATACACAATTATTTTGTAGTGAAATATATTAACTCTTAAAATTTAATGTAATATACTCACATCATCCTTGAACATGTGCAGTGAAGAGTTACGTACATTTTGAGCGACTGCAAAGTGAACCTCCTCCGATGGTTACTCAAACAGTTTTTATATTGGGAAAATGTACGGCCAACATCACACGATGTAATAGGAGCATATTTGGTGAACGGAAAGTCACTACTTTTTAGTACACCAATTTCAGACGTCTTGTCGTGACCTGATAGTACATCATTTATAATACGAAGTTGTAAATAGGCACAAGTTTTAGCAATAATGTTTCTCAACTTACATTTCACTTTTTTTGAAATTAGTTAATTGTTATTTTAGATAACGGTTTGTGATACTTTATACACAATATTAAGGGACTTCTGAGAGTTGTAGTTTAGACGATTTTAATAGGATGATGCTTTTGGACACGATTTTAAAACTAGAATCAATGAACAGAATATCTTCCAATAGCTGTTCAGAAGGCAATGATTTTATAGCTGCAACACCGGAACTGTCTGCGCTATCCAATGCATCAATTTTCTCCATTATTTTGCCGTAATGTTCTGCATAATAATTAACAGCATCCAACCACGTTTTCCAACGGGTCAAGACTGGCTGCGGGGATAAGGATATTCCAGGAGAAAATATTATTTGGAACAGCAACACTCTTATTGTGGCATGTTTGATTGAATTTTTGTCTGCATTGAACAAATGTTAAGCTTTGACTGTTTCAACCACAGTAATGCAAAAACAAGTGCTTACATAGGTATACATTAGCTGTAGCTGCTCTATCTATTTGAACCGGTCACATCTCTTAACATGAACTGCTTATACTACGAGACCGGGCGGTCGCTCACCTGCTCTATACTACCGTACATCGGCAACCTGATTGCATGCTGCGTGTAGCAATTCAACGAAGTCTAATCATAACTTTCAATCATCTTGGCTGCTACTATTATACAGGGACATCATTTTATTTTTACTTCAATTTTTATTGTACCTGAGCTTTTTAATGTACTTCACTCCCACCCCCTCTACTAGTAAACTTCCAACCGTCCTCCACACAGAACCAAGGCCGCGTACATGCAGTCAAGCAGTACTGCTCTCCAACCAGGAGATCAACTGTGAAAGTAATGTGCTTACTATTGCGTCATCTATTGGAACGAAGTAGATAAATAATATTACCGTTATAACCAGGCTTCGAGACTTTGGACCCGATACAATAAGTTTACTGTGGTTGTACTATAGGTTGTTGACTCGCTGCAGGTAGTGAAAGGTAGAGATGTGTTGAGGTAACAACGTTGCTATTTAGAGTAGAGTACGGTAGTATGGGGAAACACACACGTAAGTACATTCTGAAAGTAAATATAAATTACACAATGACAATTTCAAAAGCATGTGAAAAGCATTTATTCTCCTGTCTTTTATAAGCGTTTGTGTTTAATTATACACAGTGTTAATGGTGGAAATAAACGTGTAGCAATTTTAATTTCTTCATTTATCCTATTGGTCGTCTTTAGGAAGTGCAGTTACAGTACTACAAAAATACATATTCAGTGTCTCAAACGTAGGTCTAAATCTTTTTCAGTTGTCTACCAAACACAGTTTGTACTGTGAAAAGCTGCGCTCTACGTCGCATGACTTCATAGGAGCAACACGAAAAAACCTAACATCATTGCAATCTCTAAGAGACAGTCCTTTATTATCGGGTGACTTTATGTCCACTAATTTGCTGTTTATGTTACACAATGTTCCATATCCGTTATTTTTACATAAAATTGATTTCCACTTCTGTTTTACACGTTCAGTAACCGGTGTACTTGGTGTCTCATTAATTCTCTGTGTCATTTCCTCAATTAATTTGAGGGCTTCCGGCATCTCTTGCTCTGACTTTTCTAACCGTGTAATAGTTTCAGATACAGTTTGAAAATAGGTTTGTATGAAAACCAAATTATTCTTCAGAACCTTCAAATCCAGAGCGTTTTCCTTTGTGTACTTTTTGGCATTCATTCTACAGTACCCCCACCCACTCTACGCTTTACCACTTTACTCAGTACGCCGTTATGCGGATTTCCCACTGAACTGCTCTATCGTGTCCGAAGTCTCGAAGCCTGGTTATAACGTCAGTTTAAAAACCATGCGCTCTCCTGCATATGTTATTTTCAGTATGAAGAGATTAAAAGACCAGGAGATTAACTGTGATCTAATTTTGTAACTAGGGTAGTATCAATATGTCTGTATCAATGTTATGGTTTGTGCTGTGAGAGCTAGCCAACAGAGATAAGAGTACCCACGTGTGTGACCATATGACATCTTATGACATCAACATTAATTCACAGCATTACCCCGCTCCGTTTCATCCGGCAGAGACTTTCTCGTGGTTGGAGCACAGTATGTAGTGGATGTTTTAAAACACAAATTTTTACTTTTCTTTTTAGCAGATAATACTCCCTTCAATGTATAGATAAAGTACAGTAAATAGAATAAATGAACATGTACAGGGACATCATTTTATTTTTACTAACATTTTCAATATTAACCTGGCTATACCTTTGGATTAATGATTGAGACCCGGAAACACAGTTTGCTACCTCCTTCCAGGACTGGAGTTCGATGATACTGGCATAAAATACAAACAAAAATCATTTTACTAGATACAGGGGGAGAGAAAAATAATTCATCCATTTACGTAAACTAGGAAATATCGTGATTTTGAGTGTGATAATTTTCATTAGGTTTTGTTTAATCAAAATACAGTACAGTATTAACAATAAGTGTTTTTACTCACGAACTGAGTTATCCATGCGAACGTATTTATTATGCAGTGTATATTATACTGTCTACAGCACATTAGCGTTCAATATAGAGAATGAAGTTAAATTGAAAAATAATCATAATATGGATATTTAAACACATATTTTAAAATGGTGGCCGTTCATTTCGATAAAGGCTTCAGTTCTTTTGTGCATATTATCGCACTATAGACTATTGCATATAATTCCAATTACCAGTTTCGTCCGTCATACTTAGTAACTCATGTTGAAATAATTCTGTACCTACTCTATAAAAGAGTACCTTACGTACAGTAAATTCAATCTTCACTTCTGCCCGATCCGAAAAGATAAAATTACTCAGACATGCTATCTACTGTCCGTTCAAGTGGTTATGTCGCAGGATCATAGAAAGGGGGGGATCACGTGATAGTTAATTACTTAACGAGGCCCTTTTATTTAAGTTATTTTAAACAGTTGCATAATATTACGTTGACGTCCAATTAATTCCTAACAGAAATTAATGTTTTCAGAAAAGCGCTAAGTAAGCCCAGCCACTAGCCTTTACAGTGGAGCGAGCAGAAGTAGGTGGGGGGGGAATCGGGATGCGACGTAGGCAAACGGACGACAATACCTGTGCGAAAATGTGATTCAATATTGGAAGTTTTCGTCACTGGAAAACGCGAACATATTTCTGAAACGTACTATAATCACTAACTCAGTACTGCGGCCTTGGTTCTGTGTGGACAGTTGGAACTTCGTTAGTAGAAGGGGTGGGAGTGAATTACATTCAAAAACTGAGGTACAATAAAAGTTGAAGTAAAAATAAAATGATGTCCCTGTATTACACACAGTAACAAAATACGTGAATAATATATTCTACTGGTACTGTGGTCAGCGAGTGAGTTCTAACGTTAAAATTTGAATTCAAAATGAAAATACGTTCGCTCATGTTTAGAGCAGAATTGGATTTGCTTGCCACCTACTGAGAAATTATTGAAGGAACGATCAATTACTGAAGACAGACTCCGTTAGATGTCTATTTCATGTAAGAAATCTTCCAATGAGAGTTGCACAACCCTGACTACTCATTAAGCCTAACCTTCAACGACTTCCTACGACTTCTTTGCGAACTAAACTTCTAGAAGGTAACTTTAAGCGTGTATGGACAATCACTCTCCCTGAGGTAAATCTGTAGGCCTATAGTCAAATGTCCGAAACGTCTTGCTTATTTGCGGCCCTTGATATCGGTATCATCAGTTATATTGTCTTTAAATTCCAATTAGGCCTACCACACATTTTTAGATATTTTTCTTGTCATTATATGCAATACCAAGTCTTTCGGTGTTATACATCACATAAGATTCCTCTAAAGAAATGTGAGCTAAATATTACGTCAACAAAGAGTTATATTGCACTATTTCGTAAATAATAAGTGATTGAAGAGGATATGGCTCATGGAAATGAGTCTGTCTAAAATCGTGACGCTGTTATTCCTTCCTCCTCTTTGCTTACGTCTTAGGAAGTGAAGGCTCTATAAAGTCTAGGTAGATAGTATCGTTCGCCATTTTTGTTCTTTCGTTGCCGAGCTACCATACGAGGAATCTATTTGCCACACCGTTAAACATTATCATGTCGTAGCTCCTATGATAATAAATCAAACGCAATGTAATTCAGCAAATAATTGAGCGGCAAATAACGTTTTCATGTGAGAGGCTTAGAACAAAAAGCAGGTAAGTGACACTGTTAAAAAAATGAGGTAAGTGCGTGTTGTGATAGCCCAAAAGGATGTTTCTTTGGGATAAAATCAGGTAAGTGATCACACTGTGCACTGCTGCTATATGGGCATCATTTCACCAAACTAGTGTATAATATTTCATTGCATGTAGAACTTTAACTGTAATTTCCTCGAAACTAAGTTTCCGTCACTTACCTGCTTTTTGTTCTAAGCCCCTCATGTGCTTTCTGCGAACGCCAACGAAAGAGCGAAAATGGCGGGCGATTATATTATTTACCGAGCCTTAAGAAATGAATAACGTCTTCATCAGCGAATCACAAGACGCACACGTTTAAATGTAGCCGACCTGCAACGCGATTGGCTGCCGGAAGTTAGAGCGACGGGACTACAGCATTAAGTGTTGTCTCACCTATAAGGATTGTCTCTTTCTTAAGAGACTTTAATCTGGTGTCTTGAAAACTGGGTTGTAGCTATCCGCAAGGCCAGCGTCCTACAACAATCCACGTCATATTATATTTACAGGAGACAAATCTAAGAAATAGAAACTGGCTTTCATTCCCCTGCTGACAAATGACCTTAAAAATCCGTCCCCTCAACTGACCTTGAAGCCATGCATCTTGAAGCTATGGCCAGCTTAGTAATTCGAATGCATTTGATGGACGGAAAGGCTGCGAAGATTATTTCTGAGAATATTTCAGGCGCTGACATGGGAAAGGTAGTAACTGCAAGAAACAAAATTTTTCAGGGGAGGCTAAAAACAAATTTATGAGCACTTTCTCACTTACATTATTACAGAAATTGCTTTAAATGAAAGGCATACACTCATATTTGTGTTACATATGAAATTTGAAAAGTCTGGCACAGATTTATCTGTGAAATCCTATTTTATGAAAATACAGGGACATCATTATATTTTTACTAACATTTTTAATATTAACCTGGCTATACCTTTAGAGAACCGGAAACACCGTTTGCTACCCCCTTCCACAACTGGAGTTCGATGATACTGGCGTAAAAATAAACAAATCACTTTACTAGGTATAGAAGGGAAGAAAAATAGTTCATCCATTTACGTAAACTAGGAAATATCGCGATTTTGAGTTCGATAATTTTCATTAAGTTTTTGATTAATCAAAATACAGTACAGTATTAACAATAAGTGTTTTTACTCACGAACTGAGTTATCCATGCGAACGTATTCATTATGCAGTGTATATTATACTGTCTACAGCACATTAGCGTACAATATAGAGAATGAAGTTAAATTGAAAAATAATCATAATATGGATATTTAAACACATTTTTTAGAATGGTGGCCGTTCATTTCGATACAGGCTTCCGTTCTTTTGTGCATATTATCGCACTATAGACTATTGTACCTAATTCCAATTACCAGTTTCGTCCTTCATTCTTAGTAACTCATGTTGAAATAATTCTGTACCTACTCTATAAAAGAGTACCTTACGTACTGTAAATTCAATCTTCACTTCTGCCCGACCCGCACAGATAAAATTACTCAGGCATGCTATCTACTGTCCGTCCAAGTGGTTATGCCGGAGGATCGTAGAAAGGGGGGAAATCACATGACAGTTAATTACTTAACGAGGCCCTTTTATTTAAGTTATTTTAAACAGATGTATAATATTACGTAGAGGTCAAATTCCTAACAGAAATTAATGTTTTCAGAAAAGAGCTAAGATAGCCCAACTCTTACAGAGGGGCGAGCAGAAGCAGGTGGGGGAAATCGGGATGCGACGTAGGCAAACGGACTGTACCTGTGCGAAAATATGATTCAGTATTGAAAGGTCTTTCGTCACTGGAAAACGCGAACATATTTCTGGAACGTACTATACTCACTAACTCAGTGTTGTTTACTATATGCGGTCTTGGTTCTGTATGAAGGACAGTTGGAACTTCATTAGTAGAAGGGGTGGAAGTGAAGTACATTCAAAAACTCAGGTACAATAAAAATTGAAGTAAAAATAAAATGATGTCCCTGTACAACATTGAAATCACTTCTTAGCCAAACTGATATTTAACGGTTTGTATACATTGTGCACAAATTTTTCGGTAAAATGCATGATACTTTTCATCGAGGAAGTCTAACATAGATAACAAGTCTCTCTTTTTGGCAAGAGGGACGACTGGTCTTCTTTCAAAGCGTTGCAAGCACTGCAAGTTAGTGATTGACGTTAATGACTGTCCTTTCTTAAAAATCCTGTGCTCTGTCCACATTTCAAGGTCATTAAATGACTGTCTTGTTTTTATTAGAGGAAAATCAGCTCTTGAGAGTCTAACCCAGTTGAGGGTGCTGATTTTGATAGGAATTGTATTCAAAAACTTGTCACATTCTGCAGAAAAGTCGAAGAAATCCTCATCCTTCATCATTATTACATTATTAGGCCTTACCTCTTCTGGAACCATAGTCTTGCATCCTTTTTTTCTTTTCTCTATGATGCTAAATTCCCTAACACATGGCACGTAGGAATGTTCTGAAACCAGAATTTCAAGTCCACTGAATCAAAATGTTTCTTAGCAATAATGTAAATCAGGACCATTAGCATCATCCGATTCTTATTCTGCCCTGCACAGTTATCAGCCCATATTTGTCTAGACACACTCTGATGTTGTAAAAGGAGTTACTACCTTCTCCGCGCCAACAGCTGTGCACATACAACTTACAGCATCTAGTGACTACGTTTCCAACTTCGTTTCATTACATACGGACATACTACCTTGTCTGTGCCATTGGCATGGCCATTTACTACCTTTACAATCAAAAACCTAAAAATTCGAATTTTTGGCAGTTACGACCTTTCCCAAGTCAATGCCTCATTTAGTGTTCTCATTCCATGGTAGATATGGGAGTGTAATAGCTTTTTACCGTCACACCTCCGAAAAAATCGCTAAAACAGATAATGTTGATTTTTCCACAGTGTGGTTTTCATGTTCGAATGATGTTTCGCATCTGGAGGTGAAAGATTTATAATTGCGTTTATTATTCTTCTGGAAACTGGCATACTGATGCCATAAGTATTATATCAACACTGATTATCCCGGCGAGTAACAAACATGCGGTGAACGGTCTTATAGCTGTGTATGGGCGCGTATATTTGCCAAAGAATGTTCAGGAATGGTTAATTGAATCATTCGTGGAAGAATATTTCTGTATTGGGTTATTTTACGACGCTATATCAACATCTAGGTTATTTAGCGTCTGAATGGAATAAAGGTGATAATGCCGGTGAAATGAGTCCGGGGTCCAGCACCGACCCAGCATTTGCTCGTATGTGTTGAGGGAAAACCCCGGAAAAAACCTCAACCAGATAACTTGCCGCGACCGGGATTCGAACCCGGGCCACCTGATTTCGCGGCCAGACGCGCTGACCGTTACTCCACAGGTGTGGACGTGGAAGGATATAGCTAGGGTACTCGGCGATGTGTGGACATAAGCTTGAATACTCAAGAGCTGCCGATATTAATCGTTTGACTGAGACGTTAAGAAATTATATGCCAGTTATTTTGTCCATCAAGTTACTAAAAATCTTCCGACTTCCAGTTGTCTGGAGCTGTTACATATTGTGGTCATATATACATACATCATTCGCCATCATCGCTATCAGTTACATAAGGGGTAGTAAGAATAAAATTAAAGTACTTTGTTAAGGTTTGTATTTATGAGTATGAGTACTTTCTGTGAGTATATACTCGTAAACACTAGAACATACTCATTTTCTTAAGAATAAAAACATTCTACCTAACGCTAATATATTCATCTCAACAGCCTTCTTGATCATTTAAAAGTTAGTATACAGGGTTAGTTAAATGTCCCGCACCACCTAAATACCTTTTGAAACATTCGGTTAAGTGACATGAAACTTGGGATGTAAGGATAACCATATATTAAGAGCTCAATAATGGTATTACCGAGTTTTTTCTACTTCCGGTTTAACCGGAAGTAACTCCAACTCTCTTATTTTAAATGGAACACCCAATATATATATATATATATATATATATATATATATATATATATATATATATATATATATATATATTATTTTTGAATAGTGCTCATTAAGAGCTTTTCAAAAAGTATCCACACTCGATACTTCTGTACAAATTCAGCGTTGCTAAGTCAAGAAAACAGAAAAGTGTATCGAATATTAAAATAATAAAATACTCCTTCCTTAACAAAAACAAAACAAAGCCAGCTCACCTTCTAAATTATGTGTTCAAATTGGTAGCCCTCAGCTGCTTTACAATGTGTCACTCGATCATAGAAACCATTTAAGGAAAGATTTGTATTGTATTGTATTGATTAACATTCCATGGTATTCATACATGCTTACAGCTAGAATATGGAACAAGTCAAAAAACTTAATACTATTATAAAGTCTTAATTTACAGTCACAGTCTAGATGAAATATATAGAGAAGAGATTTACAATTTAGTCTACTAGTATAACACAAAGTTTTAGTATCAATTTCATGAAGTGTTATTGAAAGTCATGAATTCACCTACAGAATAGAAGGCGTGAGAAATTAGTACTTCTTTAATTTGGCTCTAAATAATTTTATGTTTTGAGTTTCATTTTTTATATCGATAGGGAGGCTATTAAAAATTTTTACTGCCATATAACGCACTCCTTTTTGATAGCACGATAGACTTGCCGATGGAGTATGAAAGTCATTTTTTGACGTGTATTTATGCTATGAACTGTTGAATTAGTTACAATGTTTTCACGATTACATACAAGGAAGACTATTAATGAAAAAATATACTGACAAGCCATGGGCATTATTTGTAGTTTTTTGAAAATAGTCCTAACCAGGCTTTAGGAATATCTTGCACCACTTCCATTTTTATTTAGCAACACTGAATTTGTACAGAAGTATCAAGTGTGGGTACTTTTTGAAAAGCTCTTAATGAGCACTATTCAAAAATAAAAAAAAACATATTGGGTGTTCCATTTAAAATAAGAGAGTTGGAGTTACTTCCGGTTAAACCGGAAGTAGATAAAACTCGGTACTAACATTATTGAGTTCTTAGCATATGGTTATCATCACATACCAAGTTTCATGTGACTGAACCACATGCTTCAAAAGTTATTTAGGTGGTGCGGGACTTTTAACTAATCCTGTATACTCGTGTTATATCGTCTTTGACCACATTGCACCGTGATGCTCAATTTTTCTGTAGACTTTCACATGCTGTCACCATGCTGTAGTGGTTTGTATTTTAATTTTTGTAAATTTTGTCAAAATTCGCACTACATCTTGTGTTCTTCTTCACCTGCCTCTATTAGTTATGTTGGACTAACACACGTATCTCTAACTCACTTCCAGCACAATAAACCAACGACTAGTATGTAAGCAGTATTGTAAATGTGCTTTCGCGAGTCGCCACAAGATGTCAGTTCAACAATCAAATTCCAGTGGTACCAACTTGAGATACACATATGGTGACCCGTTGTCGTTTGACTGCCTCCCATACATACGAGAAGCACCGTCTTAAAAATGCTTCTTCTACAAAAATTAGTTTTTGTGGTATGTGCCCCTTTTTCACTTCGCCCCTTAATTACACCAGATATTTTTTTCTTAGAGCGCAATATCTTTTTACTCGTGACTATACGTCATCCGATCTTATCGGGCCTATAGGATTATGGTCCCAGTAACTTCTAATTCTTGCACGATTTTGGCCAATAATCGATATGTAATATCGACATTCTCATGGTAATAAAACGCCTACGAGACAAGAACACCACCGCCATCTCCCGTTGCGTCTGCGAGACACGTTAATCACTGCCAACGGAACATGAGTTATGGGTCGTCAGACTGGTGGCGCAGCGTGGAGAAGTGACGTCATTATTTATAGCACTTTCACGTGGCCATTGTTGTCAAGCTGGCAACGTCCATTACATGAAACAATATGAAATATGACGCTTTAACTATCTTACTGCCGTTTTAAAGCGAGGTACAGCAGGACTGAATAGTAGGAGGCGAAGATTCTTGTTTACTTCTGGTCCTTTTTTGTGCAACTTTGGTAAGAGATTTATGAGCAGGCTTCGAGACTTCGGACCCAATAGAGCAGTTCAGTAGGAAATCCGCATAACGGGGTACTGAGTATAGTGGTAAAGCCTACAGTGGGTGGGGGTACTGTAGAATGAATGCCAACAAATACGCAAAGGAAAACGCTCTGGATTTGAAGGTTCTGACGAATAATTTGATTATCATACAAACTGTGTCTGAAATTATTACACGATTAGAAATGTCAGAGCAAGAGATTCCGGATGCCCTCAAATTAATTTAGAAAATGATGCAGAGAATTAATGAGACACCAAGTACACCTGTTACTGAACGTGTAAAACAGAAGTGGAAATCAATTTTATGTAAAAATAACGGATATAGAACATTGTGTAACATAAACAGTAAATTAGTGGACATAGAGTCACCCGAGATTAAAAGACTGTGTCTTAGAGACTGCCATGATGTTTGGTTTTTTCGTTTTGCTCCTATAACATCATGCGACGTAGAGCGCAGCTTTCTGCAGTACAAACTTTGGTAGATGACCGAAAAAGATTTACGTTTGAGACACTGAGAATGTATCTTGTAGTAGGTACATTGCAATTCAGTACTGTTACTGCACTTCCTAAAGACGACCAATAAGATAAATGAAAAAATTAAAAATTGCTACATGCTTATTTCCACCATTAACACTCTGTGTATAATTAAACACAAATGCTTATAAAAGACAGAAGAATAAATGCTTTTCACATTCTTTTGAAATTGTCATTGTGTAATGTATATTTACTTTCATAATGTACATATGTGTGTGTTTCCCCATACTACCGTACTCTGCTCTAAATAGCAACGTTGTTACCTCAACACATCTCTATCTACCTGCAGCGAGTCAACAACCTATAGTGCATGCACAGTAAACTTATTGTATCGGGTCCAAAGTCTCGAAGCTTGCTTATGAGCCTATAACATCAGAAAATTTCATCGGTAGTAAAGGAGAGCTTTCCTTTTTTCGAAATTTCCTTACGAATTATATAATGACTTGGAGCAACAGTAACAAATATAAATTACACTCGGAAGGAAATTAAACGCAGAATAAATTCTCTTAACCCATTCAGAAACTACCTCCCGCCAGAATTAAAACAGACTTTAGTGCAAACCCTCATACTACCACTGTTTGACTATTGCGACGTAATACTTACAGACTTGACAACTAACCTTTCGAACAAGCTGCAGCGTGTGCACAATTTGTGTGTCAGATTCACCAGCAATGCTCACAAATTTGACCACATTACAACCTCGTTCAAATCTTTATCCTGGCTGCAACTTAGTAACCGTAGAACACTTCATTCGCTGTCTCTTCTGTTTCGAGTTCTCCCCACTTCTACTCCAAATTATCTTCGCTCCCGGTTTAACTACTTATACTCCAATCACAATCTAAACACCGGGTCACAGGAGAGCCAAATCCTAGCAATTCCTGCCCATAGAACATCCCACTATTCATCCTCTTTTACTGTCTGTCCCCCGTGAATGGAATTCTCTACCTCAGAAGATTAGGGGCTGCCAGACAATAAGCACTTTCAAGAAAAGGCTAAACGATTTCTTACGGGCGCAGTCAAATTGTAGTTATAATTGTGATCGAGTTTAATAATTTAATTTAATTTAGGTATCACTATTTATTATTATTATTATTATTATTATTATTATTATTATTATTATTATTATTATATAATTATTTTATTGTTGTTATGAAGATAAAGAGAACTGTCATTGTATTATATTAATTAATGGCCTTAATTCTGCCAGTTAAAATAAATTATTATTATTATTATTATTATTATTATTATTAAATATGGGAAATCCCTGTTATTATTCAGTTGAGAAGCTTTTATCATCTGGTCTGCTCTCAAAAATTTGAAAGTTATAATTTATAAAACAGTCATATTACCAGTTGTTCTGTATGATTGTGAAACTTGGACCATCACTTTGAGAGAGGAAAAGACATTAAGGATGTTTGAGAATAAGGTGCTGAGGAAAATATACGCGGCTAAGAGGGATGAAGTTACAGGAGAATGGAGAAAGCTACACAATACAGAACTGCACGCATTTTATTCTTCACCTGACATAATTGGGAACATTAAATCCATATTGAGATGGGCAGGGCATGTAGCACGTATGGGCGAATCCAGAAATGCTTATAGAGTGTTAGTTGGGAGGCCGGAGGGAAAAAGATCTTTGGGGATGCCGAGACGTAGATGGGAGGATAATATTAAAATGGATTTTAAGGAGGAGGATGTGATGCTAGGGACTGGATTAATCTTGCTCAGGATAGGGACCGATGGCGGGCTTATGTGAGGGCGGCAATGAACCTCCGGGTTCCTTAAAAGCCATTTGTTAGTATTATATTATGCACTCGTTTTAAACTATTTTCAAGCCCCGTTCTCTGCCCGCTTTCTTTTATTGGTCATTATGTGCACACGCCAATCTCGGCTTATCGGACAAAATAATAGACCTAATTTGTTTCCATACACGAGCCATAGCATTTGGAAAATAAACCAGCAATTTCGCCGTATCTTGAACATTAACTTTTAATAGTACATTATGCAACGAGCCTATAATGGTAGTAATTAAGACGCGAGTATGTTTGTTTATGAAACGAGCGCAAGCTCGTTTCATAATTTTCATACGAGCGTCTTACCATTATAGGCAAGTTTCATACGACTTTTTATGCTCGACCATATTTCTAACTTGAAATTATTCATAAGTATTCTTGTTATGGTTATCTAAGTGAAGAGCGGAACTGACCTTCTAAATTGTGAGATGTGCGCAGACGCGAAAGTATTGATTTTTTCTGAGGGACGAATGTCATTGACCTTAATACAATCTAGAGAAAAACATGAACATTAATATTGATATAACTTGGAAATTGATTTAGAATTGAAAAACGAGATGACAAATTGAATTTATGTTAATATTATTTATAATTAACGCTAATTATTATAGTAACAGAACATAACCTTCTGCGACAGTATTGGATTTCCAGCCTCCGTGACGTTTCGCTTGTTGTCTTTCGATTGCATATCCGAGAATAATCGATACTTGCGGTTTTATAATGGTACAATGGTGATTTCTCATTGGCTGAATAATTGAACTATAATGAATAGGTGTAGCCTACTTTAATGAGGTGCATTAAAGGGCTACTACCAGGTGTATAGTTACTACATTTCGGCATGGTAGAATATCAAATGTATAAAGTTTTGCTCTCCAATATCTTGCTTAATTTTTATGAAGATAAATAAAGGCAATTCAAATTTCATTAATAACATCTTATTATGACAATGAACGTTCAGACTTAGAGAAAATCAAAACTCGAGTGGGATTTAATTGACTATTACACGATTAGATAAAAAGTATATGAAGATTAGAAGTAACGAAGTACTCCAATACAATAAAATATTAATTGACTTACGAAAATACAACTGTCTTCAAATGTATTATTGTACCATCTCAACATTACAAATATTGCGCTAGATGCATGCTAGATGGCAGTTATCGATCTATATCACGATGGCAGTGTTACTAGTCAAGAAGGCTTTGTTGATTCAGTTTCATTTTTATTAAAACAGTTGCATTCCACTTCAATTATCCGAATCCCAGTAATCAACGTCACTTGGCAGTTGATTTTCAATAAATCTTAATATTAAACAACCTCTGATACGTGACTATCCATAATATCATATAGCAGAAGCTATAACATAACCTAACTAATATACACAGGTGTTAGAAAAGTTTTAATTAACGACGATGACATAAAATATAAACATGAATAATTTTAAAAGGAATAATTATTGAATGTATAATTTTCAAATTTGAATGTGGTTGGTGGTTCAATTGATGTTATATTGGACGTGTGCGTAATAGAAGTGGAACTCGTTGATTTAGGCATACATGGTGTATTCAACTTATTCAGGATTTCCGAATGGTGCTCTTCATCTATTTGTAAATCGGATTTCAGAAGATGCATAGGTATGATCAGTGATTTTTATTAATTCTTGTTCTTGAATGCCAATGCGAGTCATATTTGAAAATGCTGTGCATCGACTGGAGAGGTTTGTAATTCTCTCTTTTTTTTTTTTTTTTGACGTCCAGACCAGTGCAATGTGAAATGTTGGCAAACAAAAAAACAAATGCTAGGGACGCGATAAAATTAAACAAATGCTAGGGACTCGATAAAATTAAACAAATGCTAGGGAGGCGATAAAATTTAACAAATGCTAGGGACGCGATAAAATTAAACAAATGCTAGGGACGCGATGATATTAAACAAATGTTTGGGACGAGATAAAATTAAACAAATGCTAGGGACGCGATAAAATTAAACAAATGCTAGGGACGCGATAAAATTAAAAAAATGATAGGGACGCGATAAAATTAAACAAATGCTAGGGACGCGGTAAAATTAAACAAATGCTAGGGACGCGATAAAATTTAAAAAATGATAGGGACGCGATAAAATTAAACAAATGCTAGGGACGCGGTAAAATTAAACAAATGCTAGGGACGCGATGATATTAAACAAATGTTTGGGACGCGATAAAATTAAACAAATGCTAGGGACGCGATAAAATTAAACAAATGCTAGGGACGCGATAAAATTAAACAAATGCTAGGGACGCGATAAAATTAAACAAATCCTAGGGACGCGATAAAATTAAACAAATGCTAGGGACGCGATAAAATTAAACAAATACTAGGGACGCGATAAAATTAAACAAATGCTAGGGACGGCGATAAAATTAAACAAATGCTAGAGACGCGATAAATTAAAAAAATGATAGGGACGCGATAAAATTAAACAAATGCTAGGGACGCGGTAAAATTAAACAAATGCTGGGGACGCGATAAAATTAAACAAATGCTAGGGACGCGATAAAATTAAACAAATGCTAGGGACGCGGTAAAATTAAACAAATGCTAGGGACGCGATAAAATTAAACAAATGCTAGGGACGCGATGATATTAAACAAATGTTTGGGACGCGATAAAATTAAACAAATGCTAGGGACGCGATGATATTAAACAAATGTTTGGGACGCGATAAAATTAAACAAATGCTAGGGACGCGATGATATTAAACAAATGTTTGGGACGCGATGAAATTAAACAAATGCTAGGGACGCGATAAAATTAAACAAATACTAGGGACGCGATAAAATTAAACAAATGCTAGGGACGCGGTAAAATTAAACAAATACTAGGGACGCGATAAAATTAAACAAATGCTAGGGACGCGATGATATTAAACAAATGTTTGGGACGCGATAAAATTAAACAAATGCTAGGGTCGCGATAAAATTAAACAAATGCTAGGGACGCGATAAAATTAAACAAATGCTAGGGACGCGATAAAATTAAACAAATGCTAGGGACGCGATGAAATTAAACAAATGCTAGGGACGCGGTAAAATTAAACAAATGCTAGGGACGCGATAAAATTAAAAAAATGATAGGTACGCGATAAAATTAAACAAATGCTAGGGACGCGGTAAAATTAAACAAATGCTAGGGACGCGATGATATTAAACAAATGTTTGGGACGCGATAAAATTAAACAAATGCTAGGGACGCGATAAAATTAAACAAATGATAGGGACGCGATAAAATTAAACAAATGCTAGGGACGCGGTAAAATTAAACAAATGCTAGGGACGCGATGATATTAAACAAATGTTTGGGACGCGATAAAATTAAACAAATGCTAGGGACGCGATGATATTAAACAAATGTTTGGGACGCGATAAAATTAAACAAATGCTAGGGACGCGATGATATTAAACAAATGTTTGGGACGCGATAAAATTAAACAAATGCTAGGGACGCGATAAAATTAAACAAATACTAGGGACGCGATAAAATTAAACAAATGCTACGGACGGCGATAAATTAAACAAATGCTAGGGACGCGATAAAATTAAACAAATGCTAGGGACGCGATAAAATTAAACAAATGCTAGGGACGCGGTAAAATTAAACAAATGCTAGGGACGCGATGATATTAAACAAATGTTTGGGACGCGATAAAATTAAACAAATGCTAGGGACGCGATGATATTAAACAAATGTTTGGGACGCGATAAAATTAAACAAATGCTAGGGACGCGATGATATTAAACAAATGTTTGGGACGCGATAAAATTAAACAAATGCTAGGGACGCGATAAAATTAAACAAATACTAGGGACGCGATAAAATTAAACAAATGCTACGGACGGCGATAAATTAAACAAATGCTAGGGACGCGATAAAATTAAACAAATGCTAGGGACGCGATAAAATTAAACAAATGCTAGGGACGCGGTAAAATTAAACAAATGGTAGGGACGCGATAAAATTAAAAAAATGATAGGGACGCGATAAAATTAAACAAATGCTAGGGACGCGGTAAAATTAAACAAATGCTAGGGACGCGATAAAATTAAACAAATGCTAGGGACGCGATAAAATTAAACAAATGCTAGGGACGCGGTAAAATTAAACAAATGCTAGGGACGCGATAAAATTTTAAAAATGATAGGGACGCGATAAAATTAAACAAATGCTAGGGACGCGGTAAAATTAAACAAATGCTAGGGACGCGGTAAAATTAAACAAATGCTAGGGACGCGATGATATTAAACAAATGTTTGGGACGCGATAAAATTAAACAAATGCTAGGGACGCGATAAAATTAAACAAATGCTAGGGAAGCGATAAAATTAAACAAATGCTAGGGACGCGATAAAATTAAACAAATGCTAGGGAAGCGATAAAATTAAACAAATGCTAGGGACGCGATAAAATCGTGCGATAAGCAGCCATGATTAGTTGAGAGACGTCCTTTAGTACCGTTTTATTGGTCGAAAGTAGTGTGACGTAGTAAAAGTGTAATAGTCAAAGATAAATATGACAGGCGAGCGTTGTTCATATGTGGACACAGTCGCTCCAGTTTTTCTAATACCGATTGATATACCATACTATATTTGAGCTATATATTACAATATCTCCGAATATTTTCATTTATTTTCCTATCCAGTCTAGTGTATGGTCATATAAATTTCATAGTCTATATGCAGCTCCTATTTATCTTTCATATATTTGATGAGTACCAACATTTCAATGCCATATTTAAGGTATTATGTTTGAAGTGATGTTATGTAAACGTAATTCTGTATTAATCTGGACTTACGCATTTTCAGAAATTCTTCTTTTTTATTATTCAATACTATAGGTATAATTATTATTGATTTTTGTTGTTGTTTAGTCAACTATCCGAAGACAGGTCTGAACCTCACAAGCGATACTAAGAAGGCACCACTAAAGAGAACACTACACCAGGAGATATAGAGGTAGGGTGGCCAGTTCCTTTCCCCTTCCATACGTACAATCGCTGATTAGCTACATATTACACTAGTCAGACTTCAGATGCTTGAAAACAATTGAATCTTTGAGTTGGAAAAGGGGTCATGTCCTGAAAAGTAAATTATTCAGGAGAGACAAAAAAACTCTGCACATGACCCCTTCTCCAACTCAATACTAATCTAACGTACACTTCTGTGGACGGGACATGACTCCTTGTTATACCAAATGATGCGTAAAGACATAGCAGTCAGGTATCGCCAATTATTGCCATTTTGAAAAATGATGGACTTGACCCCTTTTCCAACTCACCGATTCAATTATTCTCCCTCTGACACATATAGTCAAGTGAGGTGTACTTACTTACTTACTTGCTTTTAAGCAACCCGGAGGTTCATTGCCGCCCTCACATAAGCCCGCCATTCGTCCCTATCCTGAGCAAGATTAATCCAGTCTCTATCTTCATATCCCTCCTCAATCAAATCCATTTTAATATTATCCTCCCATCTACGTCTCGGCCTCCCCAAAAGTCTTTTTCCCTCCGGCTTCCCAACTAACACCCTATATGCATTTCTGGATTCGCCCATACGTGCTACATTCATTGCCCATCTCAAACGTCTGGATTTAATGTTCCTAATTATGTCAGGTGAAGAATACAATGTGTGCAGTTCTGTGTTGTGTAACTTTCTCCATTCTCCTGTAACTTCATCCCTGTTAGCCGCGTATATTTTCCTAAGCACCTTATTCTCAAACACCCTTAACCTATGTTCCTCTCTCAAAGTGAGACTCCAAGTTTCACAACCATAAAGAACAACCGGTAATATAACTGTTTTATAAATTCTAAATTTCAGATTTTTTGACAGCAGACTGGATGATAAAAGCTTCTCAACCGAATAATAACAGGCATTTCCCATATTTATTCTGTGTTTAATTTCCCCCCGAGTATCATTTATATTTGTAACTGTTGCTCCCAGGTATTTCAATTTTTCCACCTCTTCAAAAGATAAATTTCCAATTTTTATATTTCCATTTCGTACAATATTCTCGTCACGAGACATAATCATATACTTTGTCTTTTCGGGATTTACTTCCAAACCTATCTCTTTACTTGTTTCAAGTGAGGTGTACTGCCTATATTTATTAATTTTGATTTTTAAAAAATTTCTGTGCTCGGTAATTGAACTCAGATACTTGTTACACGATTGCTCACTCCTTCAATGTATATTTTTAATATACTTATTTTTTAAATCCTATGGTCTTGGTTTTTGTTAAGAAATATATATACTTTTAATTAATTTTGTTTCAATAGAATTCTGTTAATAATAGTTGTAAATCATCTTATGTTATTGCAAACAAAATTTAGTCTCTTCATTCAATTTATTCTTTGTATATGGACACAGAAACATACAGAAGTTTGAGAATATTATGTTTATAAGTATCTTGACAAATCGTGTAAGTCACAGCATATTTTGAGGAATAAGTAGTAAAATAATGTTCAAAATTAAATTTCCTTACCATTCCAATTCAGTTCATCATTGCTGAAAAACCTGCCCACCTCTCCTAATTGTAATGCGAATAAAAGAGCAGAAATTGTGAAAATACAGCAGGGAGTGCAACTCCATGTCTTTTGTTCTCGTGTATGTCACACTATGGCTAAATATTATAATTATATTACCTCATGTGTGATGTAAATTTTTCAGCACACAATATGTAGGCCTACAACTCTGATGTATAATAATTGTATTCGTACAAGATTTTGAACCATTAATAGTAATATACGTTACAAGAGCGGTATGTTGACGTTTTCATGGTCGAGGAAAAGATTGAAAAAGCGAAACGTAGTTGAGCTTTTTTAATTTCCGAGAACATGAAAACAAACATACCGCTCGTGTATCGCACATTATTTTGTGCGAAGATCGTTTATTACATACCTGAAAGACGAATTTCTAATTAGTTGCAATGAAATCTCCATGTTGGTTTCTGTTTAATGACGGCAACTTCGGAAAACCAAAATATCTTTCTTCAACATTGTTGCTATAAAATGTTTTATGTGTTTACTATACTTCAGCAGGCCGTGATATACGTCTGTCTTTTTTTTCCCTGTCTATAAATGCGAACTTAAAACAAACGGTGAGGTTATGTAAAGATTTATTTTTCATTTTAATATTTTAACAATATTATTTATACACCATATTGCAGTAATAATATCGGCATCTAGAATCTTGTTGATTTTTTCACGGCTTCCTTAATGTTATTTGTATCAGGAATGTAATAAGTTTCGTGGAGTAGTAGACTTTACTTAATTTTTGCAAATATTTAAAAACAATAATTAACATTGCAATTTAGGTCAAATTGCAATGGTAAGTTTCCAATTTATTATTATTACTATGTTAAACGTCTCTAAAAATAATATGTTAAAAGCCTAAAGCAGTAAAATGAATGTGGCGCTTAAGCGGTAAGAAGAGGGAAATTGTTATGTGTGTAAGGTTGGGAATACTGAATGTGGTATTTCACACTTACCGCGTATTGGTTCTGTGCGGAAAACAAGCAAATACGCACGATCTCGCACAAACACATTTCCTGGCATATTTTTTGCAAACACAGTCTGTTAAGTATTTGTATTGTATTGTATTGATTAACATTCCATGGTATTAATACATTGCTTTACAGCTAGAATATGGAACAAGTCAAAAAACTTAATACTATTATAAAGTCTTAATTTATAGTCACAGTCTAGATCAAATATATACAGAAGAGATTTACAATATAGTCTACTAGTACAACACAAAGTTTTAGTGTCAATTTCATGAAGCGTTATTGAATGTCATGAATTCACCTACAGAATTGAAGGCGTGAGAAATTAGGTACTTCTTTAATTTGGCCCTAAATAACCTTATGTTTTGAGTTTCATTTTTTATATCGATAGGGAGGCTATTAAAAATTTTTACTGCCATATAACGCACTCCTTTTGATAGCACGATAGACTTGCCGATGGAGTATGAAAGTCATTTTTTGACGCGTGTTTATGCTATAAACTGTTGAATTAGTTACAAAGTTTTCACGATTACATACGAGGAAGATTATTAATGAAAAGATATACTGTCAAGCCATGGGCATTATTTGTAGTTTTTTGAAAATAACACTACACGATTCCCTAGATTTGGCACCTACTATTATTCTAATTACTCTTTTTTGTAATAGAAATATACTGTTACTATCTGTGGAATTTCCCCAGAATATTATTCCAAAACTCATTACCGAGTGGAAGTATGCAAAGTATATTGTTTTTAAGGTATTGATATTTACTATCTTTTGCATAGATCTAATAGCAAAACAAGCTGAATTTAGTTAGGGGGTAATTTCTTTAATATGATAAGGTTTCCAATGTCGTGTAAGTCACACGTGAAATTCACCTTCAGTATACAATAACGATTGAAATAAGGTATTATTTGTGAGTTTTATTCCAGTTTTATCACATTCCAAAGAATAAATCAAAGTGTAGCTAAAATATTATAAGGTTTCAGCATTTTTAATTGTACTGTACGCTAGGGACATTTGGACACTCGAAAGAACAGTTAAGAGTAAAAGGAATTGAAGATTATGGAATTTTTGATATTAATGAAATCATTTGATCAAAACGCAATATGCGAAATATTTAATCAGATACTTAAAACATTTAAAAAAATATATCGATAAGGTTGCTGAAGCTTGCAGTCTAGATAACCTTTTATAAACTAAATGTCAAATATTGGCAGATATTTAAAGGGTCATGACGTTGAAACAGATTTATCCGTGTATAGCAAATCACGTAACTAATTTATGGGTATGACGAATTCTTCAGGATCCTTTTGAGATCCGCGGAATATAGTTCCAGAACCACTTTCCTATTCGATTGTTGTAAGACGTGACATCTAGTGGCTGTTCATGGAAATTCCAGGATTCTCCGGCATGTGGAGTTCGAGGGAAGTTACGTGCCATCTAATGGCATGACTACGAAGTTATCGGAAAAAAGGGACGGTGTTTGAATTCTATCCTGGTTTTTCCCAGAATCTGGGGAGAATTATGCTGAAGAAAACCCTATGTTATTGATTCTACATAGACTGAGATATTAACAGCAGAGTCGGAAAATTCCATTTTTAATGCCGGTAAATATCGACGATTGAATTGTCTCATTTATATCGCATTGAAGAATACCAGAGATTCAAGTTCAAATCGTAATTCAAACTGAAAATAATGTGGCACATAGAGTGTTTGATACATGGTTCACCAAGTTACTGCCTCTTCTCTATTATTTTCACTAAAGCTAGAATACGTAAGAGTTTAAAAATAAAAAATAGGCATAATTTCGAGGGAAAACTTGTTCCGGGGCCGGGTATCGAACCCGGGACCTTTGGTTAAACGTACCAACGCTCTCCCACTGAGCTACCCGGGAACTCTACCCGACACCGATCCAATTTTTCCCTCTATATCCACAGACCTCAAAGTGGGCTGACAACAGTCAAGCACACTAACTCCGTGTGACTTTAAATTGTGGTTTTCTGTTACGTACCGTGACGTGTATTATGCAAATTAAGCTTTCAGGAATAACACCCTGTAACAATTTTTCCCTCGAAATTATTCAAATTAACTTTACAGGGAGTTATTCCTGAAAGCTTAATTTGCAAAAAAATAGGCAGTAAACAGACATTAAAGCATCCAAAATAGACACTAAAATATCAAGTAATATTAAACATTTGTATAAAGAATATAGAGATTCTAAATATTTTGACTTCTTTGGCTGTTCTGCATTTTTAATATGAGCAACTGTTTTTATGGTGCTTTAAATGTCACTCTTCACATATGACTTCTGAAAAATGAACGCCAATATATCGGTTCAACTCCCAATCTAGTTCGTAATAAAATTAATAATCGAAATATTAAACTGATTCCCTAAAAAAAAAAAGCATGTAATCAAAAGGGTTAAAATATGAAAATTTTCGTAATCAATTTTATTCGCTATTTCACTTCTTCATACCCCAAACAGATTTAGTTCAATTCTTATTACAAGCATTTTTATTAAGACTGTAAGAGGGCGTGGCATTTAAAGAGCTGTAAAATTATTATTTGATCAAAGATTTTTTTTGCAAATTTCTAATTACAATTCTAGTAACTATTTGTTTTAAAGTTGGCTCCCTGAAGTTACTAGATGAATGTAGCGGAGGAGAATTCTTATTTACATAAATATTCATTTTACTTTCAAATCCATTTTTCCGTAAGTTTATGCACAATATTAATAAATCTGGATTGAATTTTTACTGCAAGCATTTACTATGTAGCTGCATTTATTTTGTGAGAAATGCTGCTAGTTTATTTTATTAAAAATTTTCTGCATGAATTATAGAAAAATAACATTTCTAGAATTTCAAAAATATGTTTCAAAGTGCATAAATGAGATATTTCATAAAATGAATGCATAGAAATGTTTCTCCATGTTTTGTGAATGTAAGAAAAAGAAAACGAAACTTAAAAATTGAGATATACTAAAAAGTTGGATTTAAAAATATTACTAAAATTAATAGAAAACAAATTTTAAAAAGTCGAAAATATTTGGGAGTTGAACATTTGGATTTTGTTAGTCCTTTACATGGTAAACATGCTCTCAAAATTTGGTTGAAGAAAAATGATTAGGGAAAAAGTTATCATTTTTAGTGGACTGTCCCTTAAGTCTGGTGATACCATCAAGTACCTTGGTGTAAGCCTTTCTGATGAAATACAACATGACATGAAGAAAATTATAAATAATTTAGAGAAGGATTTAAATTTGCTAACACTGTCCAACTTACTCAAAGCAGATAAAAATTAAACAGAATTAATCAGTTTGTATGGCCAGGCCTAGTCTATTCTATTCAAAGTACCTTGGTATGATGTTAAGAACAACAGTAAAAGAAATAATAGGCTTATCCTCATAACTGCCCAAATGACATGGTATAGTCTATACACCAAGGAATCATAGGAAGTTATGGCTGGTTAGAGCTGAATGGGAAGTTTACACCCAGCATTTTAATATAGATAAAAAATGACAGTACAAGATGAACATTTGCACTTATGTAGGAATTTTGAAGAAGAGAAGGAAGAAGCGTTATCTCATTTAAATAATAAATGTGATGAAGATATCTTGTCCAAATCTGGTCGTTGGCTTCGTAAGAAAATGCAATTTAATTCCTATTACCTCACAAGGGGAAAGGGATTGAAGTACACGGAGACTGTTCCAAAACAAATAACAGAAAAAATCTCTCTTTTTCCGAGTGGACAAATTCACTAAAAAATTTCCTGCAATATATCAGCAGTTCGTTCTGTTCCTGAGAGCAACCAGCAAACAACGCTTTATCGCCAGCCTGGCTGTAAAGATATCGAAACCCTTGGTCATGTACTAGGGATTTGCCCAGAAGGAGAACTCCTTCTTAACACCCTTCACAACCGTGTGCGTTCATCTATTTCTACAGCCCTAAGGAAAGCTAAATGGGAGGTGTACGAAGAAGTTCATTGCGTTTCTACCGATGGTAGCCACCGACGAGCTGATATTGTAGCGATCGACAGGAAGAGAGAAACAGATCTTATTCTGGATCCCACCGTGAGAATGGAGCACCATATACAACAGGCAACAAAATTGAGCAACGAAAAGGAGGCAATTAATCCTCCATGCATCCCTCACTTCAGTGAGAGTTATAATGTAGATTATCTATACATGCATGAGAGGTAAAGGGTCTTCTTTTCGGAGCTCGGGGAAGTTGTTTTAAATATATTAATAATTATTTGAAATCTCTAGGTATACTGCAGCATGATATAGGAACTGTTTGTCAAAAAATTCTTAAGGACCCTATAGAGGTAGAAAATTAAAAAAAAAAAAATCGTCTGTTCTCTACTGAAAGTGACCACAAGGATCCAGAATGCAAGAATACAATAGTACATTTACAAACAAAGTTGAAGATTAAGATTAAAATTAATACAGTTTTATTAACAAGTGAAAGAAGAATTAATTTACTTACTTACTTACAAATGGCTTTTAAGGAACCCGAAGGTTCATTACCGTCCTCACATAAGCCCGCCAGCGGTCCCTATCCTGTGCAAGATTAATCCAGTCTCTATCATCATACCCCACCTCCCTCTAATCCATTTTAATATTAATTAATATTAATTAAGAATTAATTTATCTTAACACATAAGTGGTGATTAAATATTTGGAGAGAATCTCTAAGAATTTTAATAGGATTTCTTGAATTTAATATAAATTAATTTTTAGACTTTTAAGGACATCACCGGTGATTTTTGGTACGGTACCTCTTGCTCTAAATTGGAGCCCTCTCACAATCCATTCACTAATTTGAATTATATATTTTTCTGACAGGAATGGCAAGCACGGTTCGTAGATAGCCTGTTTCTCAAAATTTATTTCCTCCGCCTGGGTGGTGCTCCTTTCGAAACGAATGGTGGGATCTACAACCAATGCTATATTTTCATTCCTTTTAAGTGCTACGATGTCAACTCCCAAATTGGAATATTCTACAGAAAGACAATGAATTTCCTCATGCACTTCCCATCTACGTTGTTGTAGGATTTGAGCTGTAGACGCTCACGATTGTTTCGCAGCAGTTCTGTGCTCGGGCAGAACCCCAGCACATGTCCAAGGGTTTCTGCCTTGTTGCAGCCGATTTGACGACAACGAGTTGTGCTGAAATTTCGACCAGGCACCAACCTTACTGCTGTCAGGTTGCAGGATATCTTCAGTGCATTTATGTATTCCGATGAAGATAATGGTAATTTTGTAGACATCCAGGAATTTGCGTTAGGGTAGTCTGCATATAATGATGCTTAATACTCATTTGCATTCTACATATTAATGTGATTGTATGAAAATGTATAGCAGTTTTTATGGTCAGTAATGCTAGTTTCCAGATTAGTACAGTTTTCATGTTAATTAAATTAAATTCTGTATATATGTTTGTAAGCTGGATCCGAATGGTCACCTGTTGTGTCAGGCAGATGTCTCCCTTTCATTGTGAGGAATTATTATTTAACTGAATTTTAAATTATAAATAATATTAAACTCCTATAGCCAAAAGGAAAACCACGACATTTACAGCTCAAATTTCATAGTTTAACATTATATAAAAAAACGCTTTATATGCCACTTGAACGTCAATATATCGGTTCAACTCCCAATCTAGTTCGTAACAAAAATAAACGAAATGTTAAACCGATAACCTTTAAAAAATCATGTGACTGAAAAGAGCTAAATTACCTTGTGAAACTTTACTTGACTGAATTTTTTGAAGATAAAAAATATTAAATACCTAGGACTACATCTGAAATAAAAGCATGAACAGCACCTGTGCGAAAATTGATTCAATATTGAAAGCACTTCCGTCACTGAAAAAGGCGAACATATTTCTGGAACGTACTATATTCATAACTCAGTACTGCTTGACTGCATGTACGCGCCTTGGTTCTGTGTGGAGAACGGTTGGAAGTTTACTAGTAGGGGGGTGGGAGTGAAGTACATATTCAAAAACTCAGGTACAATAAAATTTGAAGTAAAAATAAAATGATGTCCCTGTATAATTTTAATAAATGGTGTCAACAAACAAGTTTTGAAACTTTCACAAGTGAAATAAGGGAAAAAACGTTAATCCATTTATAATTATCTTCAATAAAGTTTACATTATTTTTATTAAAATAGATGATGATGGATACGTGGTGTCCCATCTGTGTCAGTAAGTTTTAAATCGTTGAGTAATTTAGGTGTGAATGTATGTGACATAAATGTATGCTTGCCTATAAACTCACGATGAAACTAAAATTTGCAATGTTAGATGAATTTATTCTGAAGGATCTGACATTTACGTTCAGCCAAGAAAAAGTTGAGGAAAGTTGAGACAAATTACAGTTTGCACTCCACGAAGAGCCATTTGTGTCTGCTCCTTTAGCAACATAGAAAGTTACAGTATGCGTAGCTGGTTATAGTGAGGATCTCATAAGAATAGTTCCTAAAAGGCTTATTTGGCCGTCTCTTCAGTGTTGCCAACTAATACGAGATATCACTAAAGAGGGTAAAATCACAAATCCATGTAGCAGCAGCAGCAGCAGTAGTAGTGGTGGTGGTGGTACTGGTAGTAGAAGTAGCATTATTATTATTATTATTATTATTATTATTATTATTATAGTATTCACAATATGGCGTTGTTAGGAGACGAGGAGATGATACTAAGGGATATGGTATTGCAGCTATAGTCCCGTCGCTCTAATTTCCGGCAACCAATCGCGTTGCAGGTCGGCTACATTTAAACGTGTGCGTCTTGTGATTCGCTGTTGAAGACGTTATTCATTTCTTAAGGCTCGATAAATACTTAATATAATCTCCCGCCATTTTGACTCTTTCGTTGGTGTTCGCAGAAAGCTCACGATGACGTTATTTGCCGCTCAATTATTTGCTGAATTACAGTGCCTTTGATTTATTATCATAGGAGCTACGAGATGATCATGTTTAACGGTGTGGCAAATATTCTTCGTATGGTAGCTCGGCAACGAAAGAACAAAACTGGCGAACGATACTACCTACCTAGACTTTATAGAGTCTTCACTTCCTAAGACGTAAGCAAATACGAGGAGCCACGCCAGGAATAACAGCGTCGCAACTATAAATGACAGCCGTGAGCAATATGGAATGAAGATAAATGCTAACAAGACGAAGACCATGGTCGTAGGAAGAAAGGTAAAGAAGGTAAACTTGTGAATTCTAAATGAGGCAGTAGAGCAAGTAGACAGCTTCAAATACTTGGGGTGTACTATAAGCAGTAACATGAGCAGCTGCCAGGAAGTCAAAAGGAGAATGGCAATGGCCAAGAAAGCTTTTAATATAAAAAGGAGCATCTTCTGCGCATCTCTGAAAAAATAATTGAGGAAGAGACAAGAGAAGTGCTTTGTGTGGAGTATAGCATTGCATGGGACAGAAATATGGGCATTACGACGAAGTGAAGAAAAGCGAATAGAAGCATTTGAAACGTGGAAATGGAGAAGGATGGAGCGTGTGAAATGAACAGACAGAGTAAGAAACGAAGCTGTGTTGGAAATAGTGCTTGAAGAAAGAATGATGCTGAAACAGATCAGAAAGAGGAAAAGGAATTGGCTGGGTCACTGGTTGAGAAGAAACTACCTACTAAGGATGCACTGGAAGGAATGGTGAACGGGAGAAGAGTTCGGGCAGAAGAAGATATCAGATGATAGACGACATTAAGATATATGGATCATATACGGTGACAAAGAGGAAGGCAGAAAATAGGAAACAGTGGAAAATTCTGGGTTTGCAGTGAAAGACTTGCCCTTGGGCAGACCACTGTGAATGAATGAATGAATGAATGAATGAATGAATGAATGAATCAATGAATGAATGAATGAATGAATGAGTATTCAGAAAAACAATGTCTTGTTTATTTACTGATTTGCCACTTCTCATCTCAATATTTTATAAATAGTTCACTAATTTGTAAAAGCATATATTTTCCTCCTTGACCTCTCTCACATTATGTTGACAATTAATAGGTTAGTATGATCGAATATTAAAATGTATTTTGTCTGACAACGTAGAATTCAGTGCTTCGACTAAACAAACAGTTTACGATTCACGAGACCTAACCTAAAAATGTATCTTGTGTGATCACGTGAAATGATTAGTACGAATTCCGAAAACAGAATAACACTTTGAAATGTAATGTAAAAGAAAATCCATGGCGGTACAGCCCCTGAAGGACCATGATGGACCAGATGGCCGCTGGCCTCACGTCCACATGCCGAAGCAGAGGTGGACGATCATCCAACAAGAATGGAGGTATCGTGTAGTTAGCACGATGATCCTCCCAGCTGTTATGGCTGGTTTGCGAAACCGGATTTTTTCTACCTATCGTAGCTCCCCAAGTGCATCACGATACTGGGTAGGGACCGGTCCCATACATTGACCGGAATTTCATGTGAATATTTCTGTATAACCTTTTTAAAATACATATTCCTAAGTCGCTACCATGCTGTTTAGTCTCTTGGACATTTTAATAAAATTCTGAATATTAATAAATATATATTTTTTCCATTCCCCAAGTACATGTTTTATCCCTAGTTATATGTTATTTAATTACACTTACCTGAATATATTATTTAATTGGAATCACAACGCTTCACAACTGAATAATGTATTTATATTAACATTAATAATAGTGGCACTAATTAATTATTATAAATTTCGTTCAAATTTCTCAAGCTAGCTACTTAAATTGCATCAGTTTCCTTTACTGCAAACCAAAGTTCTTGCTGCCAACATAACAGTTAGAAAATAACTGCCAGTTGTTATATTTGTCAATACTCGAAATTCGAAACAAAGTTAGTAAAAGAAAATTCAACTTGACTTCTAGAAAATCACTATAATCCACTAGAATATTTAGTAATAGGGGAAAAATGATTAGGTTTCACCCTTAGGCTCAATTGTATAAAACTCCCTAACTAAAGATCAACTTTGATCGAAGATCGAAAATTGAACCGAGTTCAGACACTTCTTCTATTGTATAAAACTTTTCTGCGATCAAATTACCTTGGTTCAAATGCAATCTAAGTTCACGTGAAAAGGATTTGGCAACATCGCATAAACAGGTGAAATACGTGATGCGCGGACCATGTTATACAGGTTTGTTCAGTGTTGCCAATCTAGCGACTTTAACTCTTTTTCAACAACAATTTATTTTAACTTTTATATTGCTTAAATAGGGATTTAGTGACCTTTTTAGCACCCCATAGTGACAAAATTTAATCTTTCTTTGTTGATAATGAGAAATCTAGCGACTTTACAACTACTTTTTGGCAACTTTCCGTATTACACTCTGTTGGAGACACTGGTTTTTTTGTGCAATGTAAATAATGGCGGACAATAAGAAGAAGGTCGACTATTCTCCAAGTTGTTATCACGTTATGGTGTTTGATACTGCTAAACATATTAAAGCTTTATAAAACAATAATTTTCGTTTAGTAATACAGTTAATTGAACATTTATGAATGTACCTATCATATCCATTAATAATTAATGGTTGTTATAAACATAATATAATTATAGGTTATGTTATTTGATACTGCTGAACACGATAGAGCCTTATAAAATATAAGAATGTTTGTGTATTGAGGCAAGAAATTGAAAGAAATATATATATAAATGTACCTAACATATCTATTAATATTAATAATAATGGATATTTTATTTGCACAGTCTGTCACTCGTATATTTCAAACAGAAAAGAAATAACTGAACTTGGATCATCTAACTTAATCGGAGAAATTTCTTCAGTCAAAGTTGACTTAGTTTGAGACAAATTAATCTCAGTTTAGACTTTATACAACACAAAATTCCAAGTTCAGCTGAAACAAGGATCAATTTAACCTCTGATCTAAGATTGAATGGTTTATACAATCGGGCCTTAAAGTATTAAGAAAGCTGATCCGTAGTACAGAAGGATGAAAGTTTTGGGAAATTTAGAGAAGCCTAGAAAATGCTGCAATCTGAAGAAGTGATTCTAATCTGTGATAGACAGATTGTTCTTTCCCACTTCAATGAATTAAACACAGATGAAATGAAGTGTCCTTCCTCTTTCTTGATATGTTTATGTTGTGAAATTTATCGACTCGTGCAGATATTTACTAGCAGCAGTTATGAGTTTGAAATTTTGAAGTAGTAAAGCATAAAGTTAAAGCATCAGACGGATGCAATGATAACATTTCTCGTAGGAATTCAGTTTATTGGAAATTGTAAGTAATATAGATGTCGACTGCAGTTGTGGTATGTCTTTATTAAAAATAGTTTTAAAATATATGAAAGTGTTACCTAGTATTTTATTAATAACTATACCCATGTTTTGAATGACAAAAATGTTTACGAGGAACTGGCAAAAAAATAAATACAGTCAAAGAAGAAAATCACAGCAGAAATTGATAAAAATTCGCAGGAACTGTAAACTCAGTAGCAAGTAAATATGCGAGGAAATTTTCATCGCAGAAATTACTTTTTATAGTAATGGATAATACTTGATTGACCTATTTCTATACATGCAGTTTTGATTTTACATAAACAGTAATTTAGTAATATTAGATATTTCATTTGCGGGTGAAATACTTAGTTTTGAAGAATAACCTTGAAGTTTCTTATAGAATGTAAACGATTTCAAGGCCTTGCTCATAAAATTATATATGTTAGTATAATCTATATACATTAGTTTTCAGTGGAGTCTGATACTGGCAAGTGGCAGCCGAATGGCAGCTATTTCTTCTTTGTGTTGGTCTGTGTGAAGGAGTTTGATCTAGGTCAACGCAAGTTTATTTCGATATATTAATGAAGAGGCCTTAACTCCGCCAGAGTGAATGAATGAATGAAAGAATTACTTAATTAAGAAATAAATAATAATAATAATAATAATAATAATAATAATAATAATAATAATAATAATAATAATACTTAATGATTTATTTAACCTAGCAGAGTTAAGGCCATACGGCCTTCTCTAACACTCAACCAATAAATGTACATAAACAAATCATTATACCATGTCATAATAATAATAATAATAATAATAATAATAATAATAATAATAATAATAATAATAATAATAATAATAATAATAGTAATGATTTATTTAACCTGGCAGAGTTAAGGCCATACGGCCTTCTCTAACACTCAACCAATAAATGCACATAAACAAATCATTATACCATTTGTTATAATAATAATAATAATAATAATAATAATAATAATAATAACAATAATAGTAATAATAATAATAATCATATACACAAAAGTCAATGTGGCTATGTATGTATGTATGTTGTATGTATGTATATATGTGTGTACTCGTATGTATGTATGTGTATACTCGTATGTGTGTATGTATGTATGTATGTATGTATGTATGTATGTATGTATGTATGTGTGTACTCGTATGTATGTATGTATGTGTACTCGTATGTATGTATGTGTACTCGTATGTATGTATGTATGTATGTATGTATGTATGTATGTATGTATGTATGTATGTATGTATGTATGTATGTATGTATGTATGTGTGTGTACTCGTATGTATGTATGTGTACTCGTATGTATGTATGTATGTATGTATGTATGTGTGTACTCGTATGTATGTATGTGTACTCGTATGTATGTATGTATGTATGTATGTATGTACTCGTATGTATGTATGTATGTGTATACTCGTATGTGTGTATGTATGTATGTATGTATGTGTGTACTCGTATGTATGTATGTATGTATGTATGTATGTATGTATGTATGTATGTATGTATGTATGTATGTATGTATGTATGTGTGTACTCGTATGTATGTATGTGTACTCGTATGTATGTATGTGTACTCGTATGTATGTATGTACTCGTATGTATGTATGTATGTGTGTACTCGTATGTATGTATGTATGTATGTATGTGTGTACTCGTATGTATGTATGTGTACTCGTATGTATGTATGTATGTACTCGTATGTATGTATGTATGTATGTATGTGTGTACTCGTATGTATGTATGTGTGTACTCGTATGTATGTATGTGTACTCGTATGTATGTATGTGTACTCGTATGTATGTATGTATGTATGTGTGTACTCGTATGTATGTACTCGTATGTATGTATGTATGTATGTATGTATGTGTGTACTCGTATGTATGTGTACTCGTATGTATGTATGTGTACTCGTATGTATGTATGTATGTATGTATGTATGTATGTGTGTACTCGTATGTGTGTATGTATGTATGTGTGTACTCGTATGTATGTATGTATGTGTGTACTCGTATGTATGTATGTATACTCGTATGTATGTATGTATGTATGTATGTATGTATGTATGTATGTATGTATGTATGTATGTATGTATGTATGTGTGTACTCGTATGTGTGTATGTATGTGTGTACTCGTATGTATGTATGTATGTGTGTACTCGTATGTATGTATGTATGTATGTATGTATGTATGTGTGTATGTGTACTCGTATGTATGTATGTATGTATGTATGTATATATGTGTGTACTCGTATGTATGTATGTATGTATGTATGTATGTGTGTATGTGTACTCGTATGTATGTATGTATGTGTGTACTCGTATGTGTGTATGTATGTATTATGTATGTATGTGTGTACTCGTATGTATGTATGTACTCAATACAAATCTACACGCTTTGACCGAAATTTGCCAAAGTTTGCACATTTAACCTTCATAACCCGGAGAAGAACATAGGCTATATTAAAATTGGACAGATGGACGTTTAATTAATTAAAAATAAAAAATAGAAATAAATACGATCAAAAATTCATGTGTAATATTAAAATGATATCTTATATAGTCAATCGTTCTTTATTATTGTCTTTTGTATTCAACATGCTGAAACTGATAGAGAGAGGAAAAGGAGTCATATTTTCGTTGGGTTTTACTTTGTTCATAGTTTGATTTTTCTATTATTTTATTTGTATTTCTGGCGGTGTGGAAGAGAAGGCCTAATGGCCTTAACTACACCAGAATAAATAAATAAAAACAAATAGATATATAAATTAAAAAAAAAAAACCTTGAACGTCAGGCACATGATGACATGTTTTCTTTTCGGTGCCTGATTTACAATTATTTTAAACTGAATTAACGTTGGCAGGCATTTCGCTAAGGAGTTTATCAATTCATGTAAGTGACGGTAAGTAAAGATTAATCTTAGCTTAGTAAGGGCAATTCGTTTTGGTTGTCTATAGTTAGGTTTCCGAGATTTTCGAAATTGTAATAAGCAGTTTAATTAAAAACAGAATCAGAAAGGAAAATCCGTGCAAAGCCGGGTGCTTTTAGCTAGTAGTAATAATAATAATAATAATAATAATAATAATAATAATAATAATAATATCACCATCATCATCATCCACAACAACAACCACAATGTCTCTTATCAAAATAGTGGGAGGTTCCGACACGACACTGGATCACAGAGAGTACTTAAAGTTGACGCCAAGCACTCGAATATGTCATGTCAGTAACCATGGAAATCGCCACACATATCGATGAATATTGCCTAGTTTCTGACCTCAAGACCAATCACGTCCAACAGTTCTGAATATCTGGTTCATATTGGTAAGTTTAAGGACAGAAGGAATAATGACGACATGGATCTTCTCTTGAAGCTGAATTGCATTTTAAGGCTAAGCTGTTAATAGTGTCATTATCTATGACTAATTAAATATAAATAAATAAATTACAATATAAATATAAATAAATAAATAAATAAATAAATAAATAAATAAATAAATCCCTCAGACTCATTTGTCTTAAATGGGTAGGACCAAAACCACTCACCATACATCACTTTATTTTACAATTTCCATAATTTCATTTCTCTTGAATATCTTTTGAACTACACCCGATATAAAATTAAAAATGCAATAGAATTTGGTAATCACAGCATGGATTTCCTTAAAAAGCAGCTATTTTCACTCCAGAGATGACGACGTTTTCTTCCCTTAGTGTTTTAACTGGTTTATTTTGCGACAAAATGGGAAACCTTTATTAAGTTTTATAGTTTTCCAAGAAAAACTTCCACGTTTGTGGATTTTCTCCGAACCATATTCACGTCATCCGCATAGACAAGCAGCTGATGTAACCCGTTCAATTCCAAACCCTCTCTGTTATCCTGGACTTTTCTAATGGCATACTCTAGAGCAAAGTTAAAAAGTAATGGTTATAGTGCATCTCCTTGCTTTAGCCCGCAGTGAATTGGAAACGCATCTGACAGAAACTGACTTATACGGACTCTGGTGTACGTTTCACTGAGACACATTTTAATTAATCGAACTAGTTTCTTGGGAATAACAAATTCAATAAGAATATCATATAAAACTTCTCTGTTAAACAAGTCATATGCGTTTTTGAAATCTATGAATAACTGAAGTACTGTACCCTTACACTCCCATTTTTTCTCCATTATCTGTCGAATACAAAATATCTGGTCAATAGTTGATCTATTACGCCCTAAACTACACTGATGATCCCCAATAATTTCATCTACATATGGAGTTAATCTTCTCAAAAGAATGCTGGACAAAATTTTGAACGACGTCAACAAAAGTGATATTCCTCGAAAGTTACTACAGTTAGTCTTGTCCCCCTTCTTAAAAATAGGTACGATTATGGACTCCTTCCATTGTTCTGGTACAATTTCCTTTTCCCAAATAGCAAGTACAAGGTTGTAAATTTCGTTAGATAATGCGCTTCCACCCTCTTGTATTAATTCTGCTGGAATTTGATCGATACCTGGAGACTTATAATTTTTCAGGTTCTCTATCGCGATTTCGACTTCAGAAAGTGTGGGTTCGGGTATAAATGTTTTGATCGATCAACAGCACTGCTTATAACTTGATTTCTTCCACGGTCTAATTTTGTGAATCCTTAATATGAATTATATCAGTATGGTTTATTTTTTCTCCTCGCATTTGCTTCTGTTTCATATTTTGAAAACGGCATTTTGATTGGAATTTGAACAATTCTCCTATTGACTCATTGCGGAACAGTTCTGATTCTTAACGTTCGCAGGACATGCGCATTCCTACACGACCTCGGGGCGTGGATGCATTTCGGAGGTGTTCGCAGTCTGGGGCGCAACAATGTGGCACGTGGTTCAAGTTCAGCGCACCATTGATCGGGCGACGCCAGACCCACTTTTTGTTATTTTAGGGGGTCATTGCTCCTCCTCCCGGCCAGTGCTGCCACCTACAACTACGTCACGGGCCGGCAGCCAATCAGCTGTGCTGTCGTACATAATACAGCAATGATCGAAGTTTTATTCATACAGCGAGATGGATTGAATTAATCGAAAATACACACCATGCTGTGAGCAGCAAGAGCGTCGTATGTAGCTTTTGCGCCATTCAAACGAAGAAAGAAGCATTAAAAAAATACGTGCCGGTCGGTTATGCATAAAAATTCCTTAAATCTATTTTTAAATACATTTTTGGTTATTGGTGAAGCCTTTAGTAAGTCTGCAGGTAAAGCATTCCAGTCCCTGATGGTACGATTGAGAAAAGAAAACTTTCCAGTGTCCGTCCTCTGTCTTCTTTCCCTCAATTTATATGAGTGGTCGTTCCTTGAAGAGTAATTTGGCGGCTGCAACTTATTTTTTATTTCTCTCCAGGCAGGCTCACCTCTGTATGTTTTGAACATTGCGCATAATCGAATTCGCGAATGGCTACTTATCGCACAATTTTATCGCTTCTCTAGCATTTGTTTAATTTTATCGTTTCCCTAGCATTTGTTTGTTTTTATCACTACCCTAGCATTTATTTCTTTGATTGCCAACATTTCAAACTGCAAATTCTTTACGGTACTATAAAGCATGCTTTGCGATCGTAATTTGTTTCCCGCATAGATAGTCGACTGAAAATGGCGGCTTAGTTAAAACATTTTGGTGGAGGTAATATTAGTGAAATGTAATTTCAATTAATATCTATTTTATTGTATTAGAGTACTTTATTTGTTCCAATCTTTATATACTTTCTTGTAATCGTGTAATAGTCAATTAAATCCCACTTGAGTTTTGATTTTCTCTTGATAAATCATAACTTCTAGTGATATTACTGTTGAAAAAATAACGCCTCTTCACACAGCTCAATTTTCCAATGACTGGAGAGTAAATCATGACGTAGGGGAGACCCGGGCAAAACGAATAACCCGGGCAAAGAGACCACTTCTTGGAAACGCCAACAGGTAGCGCTTTCTGCTATGTTGGGGAAGAATCCCAACCAGATTTTCCTGTTGGAACTGACTTGTCGTCATTCTAGCTAGGGAGAGAAGAAGTCAGCGTGTGTTTGAAGAAAATATACTGTTTTCTTAAAATATTTGAAGGTAAGAGAAACATATGTACAACATACAGTACTGCAGAAACTCTTTGTTATGTGATAGTAATATATAGGCGATACTATTACTACTATAGGGCAGTAATTATGAAGAAGATTATTCACGTTTGTGTTTGTATACTTTTAAATTAAAAACGAAATGGCGTCTTCGGGCAAAGTGAATAGGGAAGAGTGGATAACTTATCAGCAACACTGATCTTAATTTTTACTTATAAAGGTCGTAATGTGTTTTCAGATGGTTTAGTTTTTCAAGAGGAAGACGGAGCAAGCCAAATGGTCTGAAGAAGCCATGAAGAAAGCACTTGAAGAAATAAAATCTACCAATCAGTGGTCCTGCTATCTGGCCATACAACCATAATGTGTTTGTTGATAAAGATTTTGCTCCAGATCAACTTACAGATCGTCCACTTGAGACAGAAATCTGCGAAACGACAGCTGGCTCAGATTTAACAAATTCTGCTGTGCCAGCTTCCTCAGGGGCTGAAGAAACAGTTAATGATCACTCAGAATCAACCACTTCTGTGATGTCGGCATCTTCAGAGATTGGAGAAATATTCAATACATCAATTACACTCAAATTTTCAGTTCCGGTTACACCAAAACCCTCAACATCGTCAGCAGAAGAAAACCAAGTCAGTTCTTTTGATTTAAACCGCTGCCAAAAGTGGATGCTCGAAAGATACGAGTTAAACGAAGAAAATGGCAGCGCTCTGAAGCTCTTACATCTACACCGATTAAAAACTTTGAAAGAGAAGTAGCTTATGGACAGGAGGAAAAGCAGAAGAAATCCAAGCCTTCAGTGCCAGTGAAACATCGACTTATTCAAATTTGTATTTTGTTCTAATCTAACGTGCTGTAATGGGCTGTAATAAGTTTTCTTATTGTCTCATATGACTCATTAACATCGTGTTTATGTGTTGATTTAATTTCATTATCAGTGAATAGAAATTAAATTGAAACGTGAAAATTAACTATATTTTCTTTCTCAAATCATATCACTGTCCGTAGGTACGAGAAACGAATTGGTGTTTTGTAGATATGTGGACAACATGTGTCACAACCAAGGTCATGGAGTTTTTATTTCGGGAGCACCAAAATATATTGTTGTTGTTTTCTAATGCCAGGCGTTTGACAATAAAGTCATTTGACCTCTCCTGTGGCACTGTTTATTCGTAGCTTATCTGCTTTGCCCGGGGTTCCCCTACTTGGTGAAATAATTTTGTGACGTAGTGTCTGTCTCCGACTTACTCTGGTTTGAAGTTTTTTTTTTATTTTCATGTAAGGCAATTTTTAAACACGAAGCGCAAGAGATAATTGCTCATGTTTTTAGAAGAATTTAAAATACGATATAAGTAAGAAATTAATCATTTCGAGCATCTGCTGTAAATTAAAGCTAAGAACACTTAATCGCGAAAGCGGGTTACAATTTACCCCCAAACGGCTCATTTATATGGATAGTAGAGACCGGTAGCGCGAGAGATTCCAGCTAGTAACGGGCCATGTGGTAAAGCTGAATATATGCACAGAAAGACAAGAAATGAAATAGAGACAACTATAATCAGTAGGGAGAGCAATCACTTACACTAAACATGTCAAAATATGCATTCACGTATCCACTTAAAAACTAGGATATAATTATGCACTAGAAATAAAATATGAACTGTTAAAATGAAAAAAAAAAAGACTATTTTATTGTAAGCAATTTACTATTACACTACACTTATTTCGCTGTCAACTCACTCACTGCACTGATTCTAGCTGATTTCACTAACACTTCTACCCATTTTACTATTCAAATACTTTGCACAGCCACTTCACTGACACCAACACACTTCACTTACACAATAGACTTCACTGACACTACACACTTTACTGACACAACACACTTCATCACTGATAGAACACATCAAATAACAAGATATCAATTACACTCTTTAAGTAATGTGTATAATATACTACCGTCTATTAGTAAAGTCCTTAAGCCTATTTTTAAATACATTTTTGGTTATTGGTAAAGCCTTTAGTAAGTCTGCAGGTGAAGCATTTGGCATGGGAATTGTTAACACGTCAAGTGTGAAATTCATCATGCCATCTCTTAAGGTTTTGTTGAAACTTCGGACAACTGAAGTACATTTATAACTTCGATTTCCTCATAGAAACTGTAGATAACTGTAGACAATAGGCAGAGTTAAGGCCATAAGGCATATTTAAATTATGAATATTTACAATACACTGAAGATTCTCCAACAACATTCATCTGTAAAATTTTAACGACTAGTACATGTTTATTTTAATTGAGATAAAGCCTATACTAAAAAGTAATAACTTAATTTATGAGCTAATGTAATTCAATTCAGTCTATATGCAATATGTAAAGAATCATAATTAAGTTGAAACAGCTATCGTGATTTTAAGAAAATGTACTCTGTTGGCGATGAAGTTTGCCTCTCCTTCAATTTTTTTTATTACATCCTGCTTCTCCTCCTTTCGTTGCTTACGTTTCTTCCATGGGGTTACTTCTGCAAATAAAGATGACTCCATACAACAATTCACATGCTAAAGTATTTTTCTCTGAGGTGGCTTTTGCCGCGTACGTAAGAAGCAGTAGTGCCAATCTACTACAGTTTAAAATTGTGTGGATAAATGTTTCAAGATGATATGAATGGGATATTTGTAAATGCTACCATCGTCTCTGCTGGACAATGAGTGTTTTCACAAAAAGGTCTTTGGACTATGGTTAAGGTATATGTACACCTTTACATACAAAAAATTTTGTTTTGTATAATTTTGCTCTGTATAATTTTTATACAATTGAGAATGGTACCAGAAAGAGAATGAAGTAAATTATGACTAAATTGTTTTTAAAAATTATTTTGTTTATATTTTCGACATGCAACTTGAAACATGATAGCTCATGCAGTTTTTAAGATAGAGCCATAGTTTTTTCACTGTTTGATAGCTAAAACTATTCTTTAGTGCCTGACATAGAGCTATTTTTTCATTTTTATTTACATTAATTAAATATTACCATATATGTAACTTACAATAATATTTGATGTTGCATAAATCATGTAAAAATCCATGGATAATTATTAATTATATTAATGTTATTTTACTCATTTTCAGGCACTGGGGGACATTTCAAGGTTCAAAATGACACCAATATAGTCTTGCTATCACCATATTTGGCTGAGATATCCTGTTTGAAAGGATTAAATATTCTAAAATTACTATTTACAGGAAATGAGCCACAAACTTTCAAAGCCTAGAAGACTCCATCATCATATGTCACCCCTTAAGCAGCTTCATGTCGGTCCAGTTTCAGCTTCTTCCTGCCTCTCAAATACCTCTGCCTTGTTTTAACTTCAGGTGTTGAATGTTTTTTTTTTTTTTTTTTTTTTTTTGGCATTTTGTCCCTATTTCCATTGATGCAACAAATCCTGCGATGGTGTTTGTCCCAGGGTTTATGCCCATCCTCCTTAGAATTGTAACTTCTACTTTAGGACTCTTATTAAAAAGACGTACAACATCACTGACACACAAATTTACAGTTTTATGACTAATAGTAAAAGATCATAACTTACTTCATTATGTAAAAATGTTTTTTAAATCTAATAATCATGCCCAGATATCTATGCATCTATTTCGAGACTAGAAAGAAGTTTATTTTACAAGCAATGCTGGACGAGGAGATTGACTGCTACGAAGATCACTCCAAAAGTTAGTGACCGTGGCTGATGACGCAGCATTTTGGAAAATGGGACTTATCTGAAAAACCATAAGGCATAAATAGAAAATTCTTATATCAAATTAAAGAGGAGAAAATTCTCTTTTAAAATAGTTATATTTTGAAAATTCTAATTTTTCATCATTTTTTACGTTTTGTGGGTGTACATATACCTTAAATGTAGTGTTTTAGTTATGTTAAAATGTATAAATTAGAAATGTAAACGAAATTTAAACGCTAAAGTAATAAGTTTTACGAAAACGATTGAAAATTTCCACCCCTGCAACATAGGCTCACCATACTTACTTACTTACTGGATATTAAGGAACCCGGAGGTTCATTGCCGCCCTTACATAAGCCCGCCATTGGTCCCTATCCTGAGCAAGATTAATCCAGTCTCTATCATCATATCCTACCTCCCTCATATCCATTTTAATATTATCCTCCCATCTACGTCTCGGCCTTCCCAAAGGTCTTTTTCCCTCCGGCCTCCCAACTAGCACTCTATATGCATTTCTGGATTCGCCCATACGTGCTACATGCCCTGCCCATCTCAAACGTCTGGATTTAATGTTCCTAATTATGTCAGGTGAAGAAAACAATGCGTGCAGTTCTGTGTTGTGTAACTTTCTCCATTCTCCTGTAACTTCATCCCTCTTAGCCCCAAATATTTTCCAAAGCACCTTATTCTCAAACACCCTTAACCTATGTTCCTCTCTCAAAGTGAGAGTCCAAGTTTCACAACCGTAAAGAACAACCGGTAATATAACTGTTGTATAAATTCTAACTTTCAGATTTTTTGACATCAGACTGGATGATAAAATTTTCTCAACCGAATAATAACAGCCATTTCCCATATTTATTCTGTGTTTAATTTCCTCCCGAATATCATTTATATTTGTTACTGTTGCTCCAAGATATTTGAACTTCTCCACCTCTTCAAAAGATAAATTTTCCAATCTTTATATTTCCATTTCCTACGATATTCTCGTCACGACACATAATAATATACATTGTCTTTTCGGGATTTACTTCCAAACCTACCTCTTTACTTGCCTCAAGTAAAATTTCCGTGTTTTCCCTAATAGTTTGTGGATATTCTCCTAACATATTCACGTCATCCGCATAGACAAGAAGCTGATGTAACCCGTTCAATTAAAAACCCTCTCTGTTATCCTGGACTTTCCTAATAGCATACTCTAGAGCGAAGTTAAAAAGTAAAGGTGATAGTGCATCTCCCTGCTTTAGCCCATATTGAATTGGAAACGCATCTGACAGAAACTGACCTATACGAACTCTGCTGTAAGTTTCACTGAGACACATTTTAATTAATCGAACTAGTTTCTTGGGAATACCAAATTCAATAAGAATATCGTATAAAACTTCTCTCTTAACCGAGTCTTATGCCTTTTTGAAATCTATGAATAACTGATGTACTGTACCCTTATACTCCCATTTTTTCTCCATTATCTGTCGAATACAAAATATCTGGTCAATAGTTGATCTATTACGCCTAAAACCACACTGATGATCCCCATTAATTACATCTACTTATGGAGTTAATCTTCTTAAAAGAATATTGGACAAAATTTTGTACGACGTTAGCAAAAGTGATATTCCTCGAAAGTTACTATAGTATACGCTCACCATATGCTTAATATCTCAAATTTTCATTTTTTGAACTATGGTTCCTTTTAAAAAAAACACCCTTCAATTGTTCATGACGACCCAGTCTGCCATTAGTAGATATTTGATACTGTTCATTTGAACTGAACAGGACAACAGATTGTGGTTATATTCTTGAAGCCTCCATGTCGGAGAATCTCACAGAAGTGAAAAATGTATGAAACGTTTGTTAGTGACAGTCAAGCGTTTACCGCTCGCTGCACCTAACAGTCAGAACGGGGCGATTGCTACCAGAGGAGCAGCCCGAAATACGTCGCAATATGACACGAGGAGCTCCAGGTTATGCCTGCTTCTCAACATGTACATCAGATCCGTTCTGGCATCGGTTAAAATACGGCTTCAACTGTTCAACTTGACGACGATCCAATACTGCACTCAAGTCTTGAGAAAGAAACAATTATATCTGCAATTTATGTTTATTATATGCTGATGTTAAAATTGTATAAAGTCATTGACTTGACAAACAACAAGAGACTTTTGATCCAAAACATGACTTGGACAGACTATGTAGATGAAGTACTGACAGTTTTCTTCTGTTAAATCCTAATAAATGTTGCTTTATGACTTATTCTTAGAAAAAAAAAAGATAATTACTCAAAATTCGTATGAAATTACTTACTTACAAATGGCTTTTAAGAAACTCGCAGGTTCATTGCCGCCCTCACATAAGCCCGCCATCGGTCCCTGTCCTGTGCAAGATTAATCCATTCTCTATCATCATATCCCACCTGTCTCAAATACATTTTAATATTATCCTCCCATCTACGTCTCGGCCTCTCCAAAGCTCTTTTTCCCTTCGGTCTCCCAACTAACACTCTATATGCATCTCTGGATTCGCTCATACGTTCTACATGCACTGCCCATCTAAAACGTCTGGATTTAATGTTCCTAATTATGTCAGGTGAAGGATACAATGCGTGCAGCTCTGCGTTGTGTAACTTTCTCCATTCTCCTGTAACTTCATCCCTGTTAGTCCCAAAAATTTCCCTAAGAATCTTATTCTCAAACACCCTTAATCTCTGTTTCTCTCTCAACGTGAGAGTCTAAGTTTCACAACCATACAGAACAACCGGTAATATAACTGTTTTATACATTCTAATTTTCGCATTTTTTGACAGACTAAATGACGAAAGATTCTCAACTGAATAATAACAGACATTTCCCATTATTTCTTCTGCGATTAATTTCCTCCCGAGTGTCATTTATATTTGTTACTGTTGCTCCAAGATATTTGAATTTTTCCACCTCTTCGAAGGATAAATCCCCAATTTGTATGTTTTCATTTCGTAGAATATTCTGATCACGAGACATAATCATATACTTTATCCCGTTTTTTTTTCGCTAATCGTTGTGAATTTTCTCGTAACATATTTTGCTAAAATCCTTTTGAGAAGATTAATTCCTTACGTGGGCGAAATTATTGGGGATCATCAGTGCGGTTTTAGGCGTAATAGATCGACTATTGACCAGATTTTTTTTATATTTGACAAATATTGGAGAAAAAATGGGAGTACAAGGGTACAGTACATCAGTTATTCATAAATTTCAAAAGGCATATGACTCGGTTGAGAGAGAAGTTTTATATGTTATTCTTATTGAATTTGGTATTCCCAAGAAACTAGTTCGATTAATTCGTATGAAATTAATGATGTGAAATTACTTAGAGTGGAATCATTTAAGGATTTGAGTATTTAATTTTGCACATAACATATTTTAAAATGTACTTCAAGCACGTGGTAATTGATACATATAGAAAATTAGGATTTATAATCAGAAATACAAAAGAATTTTAAAATATGAATACTATTGATACTCTATATAAAACTCTAATTAGGAGTAAACTAGAATATGCGTTTATAATGTGGTCACCTCAGTTCCAGTCCCATCAGATGCAAATAGAAAGGATGCAGAAAAGATTTTTACGCTACTTGTATTAAAAAAAAACATCACGTGTCGTCTTATGAAAAGCAAATTTCATATAATCAGTTACTTTTTAAATTTAATTATAAAACTTTAAAATCTAGACGATGAATAAATAGCCAAATTTTATTCAATCAGATTGTTAACGATATATTGAATAACTGTAATTTTCTTAAATTCCTTCAGTTCAATGTAAAAAGAACAGAATTACGTAATAGGCTACCTTTTGTTATTCCAATTTGTAGAACTGTTTTCTTCAAGAACTCTCCATTGTTTGTTATGTATAATACAACTCTCTGTCTTTAAACTGTGATTCTCAATTAGATTTCGGTTTATCAGTTAAAAAATGTCATGCAATATTAAAAAGAACTGTGTTTCCTTAGGTATTTAAATTATGGACAAGTGTATTATAATGTTTTTACTTTAATTTTAAAATAATTCTTTATTATAAATTTATAAATCTTCTCACCATTCCTGAGCTGCCACAAGGGACAAAGAGTACTTAACCATAGAAATTTTTACAAGTTCATTGAACCATTGATTTTTTTTAATAATGAAACTCCTACAATTAGAGATGGGAACGATATATCGGTTTTTACGAAATACCGATATTTTCGTTTCGATATATCGATATATTGATATAGAAATTTTGATTCAATATATCGTATAATATATCGGTTTTCTCATAAATTTATCTTTTTTTTTTTTTTTTTTTTTTTTTGTATTTGTTTTTGTGGAATTATTATTATGAAGAACAAAATCCACACTAGTTAACTCCGATAATTCCCTGAGAGATGGCGTTAATGAAAGTGGGCAGTTACATAGTTGTGCAACCTTGAAATATCCAATCCAATCAACGCTTTTCTCTGATTGGCTGGTCTGGAATGCGAATCCAAACTGTTTAATATGCAGTACTAAATTCAAAAGTCCCGCGCCGTGGCGTCGTGGTCTAAGGCATTGCCTAGGACTCGCGTTACGGAATGCTCGCTGGTTCCAATTCTCATGTGGGAAGAAATTTTCTCATGAAATTCTCAGCCAGTGTATGGGACCGGTGCCCACCCGCATCATGATATACTTGAGGAGCTACGATACTTACAAAACAGCTATATTGGCTGGGGGATCATCGTGCTAACCACACGATACTTCCATTCTGTTTGGATGATCGTCCACCTGTGCTTCGGCATGTGGACGTGAGGCCAGCAGCTGGCTGGTCGGTCTTGGGCCTTCATGGGCTGTAGCGCCATGGAATTACTTTACTTTACTTTACTTTACCAAATTCAAAATGCAACGTATGCGAACATGAGATTGAGACGGGAGCTTTATCTACTGTTTTAGAATTAATGTTCTCCATGGCAACAGCAACTGCCACTCTGAAAAGGAACCGTCTGACTTCAAAAATTTTATTTCTATGTTTTAAAATGGAAAGAGAAACAAGGATATAATACTGGTTTGAGATTCGTTTACGACTAGGATTTCTATGCACAACCTAGTACTGACATTGTTTTCTTGTTATTAGACTTCGTTGAATTGCCACAGCGCAGCATGCTATCAGGTTGCCGATGTACGGTAGTATAGAGGAGGTGAGCGACCGCCCGGTCTCGTAGTATAAGCAGTTCATGTTAAGAGTTGTGACCGGTCCAAATAGATAGAGCAGCTACAGCTAATGTATACCTATGTAAGCACTTGTTTTTGCATTACTGTGGTTGGAATAGTCAAAGCTTAACATTTTTTCAGTGCAGACAAGAATTATGCAGAACATTACAGTAAAATAATGGAGGTAATTGATGCATTGGATAGCACAGACAGTTCCGCTGTTGCACCTGTAAAATCATTGCCTTCTGAATATTGGAAGATATTCTGTTCATTGATTCTAATTTTAAAATCGTGGACAAAAGAATCACCCTGTTAGAATCGTCTAAACTACAACTCTCAGAAACCCTTAATATAGTGGATAAAGTATCACAAATCGTTATCCAAAATAACAATTGACTAATTTCAGAAAAAGTGAAATGTAAGTTGAGAAACATTATTGCTAAAAATTCTGCCTATTCACAACTTTCGTATTATAAATGATGTGGTATCAGGTCACGACAAGACGTCTGAAGTTGGTGTACTAAAAAGTAGTGACTTTCCGTTCTTCAAATATGCATGTATTACATCGTGTGATGTTGAACGTACATTTTCCCAATATAAAAACTGTTTAAGTGACCATCGGAGGAGGTTACTTTGCAGTCGCTCAAAATGTACGTAACTCTTCACTGCAATGCACATATTCAAGAATGATGTACCTTACATTAAATTTTAAGAGTTAATATATCTCACTATAAAATAATTGTGTATTTACATGTTTACACATTTCCTACTTCAATGATCATTCATTATATTTCTTGAATGCAGGATACAAGTTTTATTGTAACCGCAGTATACTGTTCAGTGTTTACATTAGAGGCATATTCCATCCTTTGCACGCCCACTTCTCATACAGTCTATACCGCGTGCGCAGTAAACCTTGCGATTCTCGTGGCAATTCCACGAAGTCTACTTATATATTTTAGTACAAAAAATCTATCCCTATCATCATCATCATCTTCTTCTTCTTCTTCTTCTTCTTCTGCAGACCTTTGAAGAAGGATCTAAGGAAGAGACTAGTGAAGTGCTTTGTGTGGAGTGTAGCATTTTATGGCGCAGAATCATGGACATTACTACGAAGTGAAGAGAAGCGAATAGAAGCATTTGGAATGTGCATATGGAGAAGGATGGAGCGTGTGAAATGGACAACAGAGTAAGAAACGAAGCTGTGTTGGAAAGAGTGGATGAAGGAAGAATAATGCTGAAACTGATCAGAAAGCGAAAAAGGAATTGGCTGGGTCACTGGCTGAGAATAAGCTGCCTACTAAAGGATGAACTAGAAGGAATTGTGAACGGGAGAAGAGTTTGAGGCAGAAGAAGATATCAGATGATAGACTACATTAAGATATATGGATCATATGCGGAGACAAAGATGAAGGCAGAAAGTAGGATAGACTGGAGAATGCTGGATTTGCAGTGAACGATCTGCCCTTCAGCAGAATACTATGAATGAATTAATGAATGAATGAATAAATGAATGAATGTTTTAATATCAAATACTGACTCATATAGAGTTCACTTAACACTTTTCCATTGTATCATTTAAGTTCATCTTACCTCCTACATCATTTTGATTTACGGTAGGAACTACATAATAATTATAGTATTCAAAATGTATTGTTTATCGTTCCAATTTTACATTTAATTTTTGTCTGTTATGTTAATTTCAATGCTAATAAGGAATAGGCTATTAAAATGAAAGTAAGTTTATTGTAATAAATGTACACCTGCAAATGTAATTGCATTAGCATCTATTAATTTGCTAACGGAATAGCGATAAATCGACTCCTTTCGATATAGCGATATATTTCCTGCAATATATATCGTTTATCGAAATTAGGTTTGTAATACAGGGTTTTTCGAAAATACGGGGCATAATCCCAGGTATGTATTTCCCAAATGTAGACAATCAAAATAATTCATTACAACATGTGTCCGGAAATGCTTCATTTCTCAGTTATGGCTTTCAAAACATTGAAATTCACCGGAACGTTTTTTTTTTCCGCAGGTCGTTGTCATTACAGAACATGTTCAAAATGTCCACCTCCTGCTAGAATACAGATCTCACATCGATGTCTCATTGACCTGCGAACACGATCCCAAACTCCAGGAGTATTGCGTATGTCCTCAGAACATGCCACAATTCGATTCCGAAGGGATTCCAAATCAGGCACCGGAGACGAATAAACCAATGATTTTAAAAGGCCCCACAAGTAGAAATCGAGTGTGTTCAGATTAGGTGAGCGTGGAGGACAAGCAATTGGGCCACCTCTACCTATCCATCGATCAGGAAACCTTCGATCCAAGTACTGAATGTAACCTTTGCCTCGGAATGAACTGTCAGAGTGCCCTCTTAATGTCTCCTTTGGCGGCAACGACCTGCGGAAAGAAAAAACGTTCCGGTGAATTTCAATGTTGTGAAGGCCATAACTCGGAAATAAAGCATTTCCGGACACATGTCGTAATGAACTATTTTGATTGCCTACATGTGGGAAATACATACCTGAAATTATGCCCCGTATTATTGAAACACCCTGTATATTGCAATATCAATATATCGGTATTTAAATTATTTCCACCATCTCTACCTACAATTAACATTAGACACTAATAACAACTGTAGTATTATATTTTAGCATCTTTATTTATTTTGTTGTGTTGCTTGTTTTGTTTTTCTTCACTATTATGTATTTGGTACATGTATCAACTATATTATGTAAGCTATCTATAATTGCAATCATTCCAACTTGGCTTAAATAACATAAAATAATGAATAATGTGATGATGATGATGATGATGATGATGATGTGTGTCGGTATCCCTATTCAGGGGTGCCACCTGCTTTAGGGACTTAATGCCCTCTTCAGGTTGGGGTGTCCCTTTTTTTGTAGGTGTTTGAAGTTCCAGCGAGGACGAAGTTAAGCAATGGCCGTTCTGTAGGACATTCGCAGCACTGGCGCATCCTTAGCTCTTTGCGTTTCGCGGTATTAGGTTTAATTTTTTATAGGAATGTGATTGTAGGTGTTAAGGTTAATGTTTTTTTTTTTTTTTTTTTGTTTTATATATATAGTTTAACAGCAATGAGACACAACGGAGGGATTTCTCTCCTACGGCGGGCGATTTGCGTATTGAATGAGTAATGAATCAACAGTTGTGGGAGGATTAGTATTAGGAGGGTTGAGGAATGTTTGTTGGATAAATAGTTTCTGTAGTCCTTTGTGAACATAGTTGCAATTTTTTCTTCTAATATAATCGGTGATTGGTTCGATTTTGGGTGACATTGTAGACGGTATGGTTTGAGGTATTGAGGGGAAGGTTAAATGCTTTGCGTAGTAATCTTCTTTCGGTGGAACAGAGGGCTGACATGAGGGAAGGGGGAATTTTCGTGTAAAGTTGGGAGGCGTAGAGGATTGTTGGCTGATTATATATTTATATAATAGTGGTGTGAATAATATGCAGGATACACAGCTTGTTATTAAGTATATTACTTACTATCGTTCGTGAGAAATATGAACAAAGGAAGAAAAAGCAAATAAACGAAAAGGACGGATGAAAAATAAATGAATGACATAAGGAAAGAATAAAAAATAGAAGGAATTCAAGCAAGAAAATGATGGAAATTTGACGAATGGAAGAAGTTATGGGTGAATTAATAAGTTTGTAGGCAACCGACCTTTCAGAGCAATGGAATGACTGCGAATAACTAAATAACAGTAGCGAAGCTCTTACGAGATACAATAAATTTCAAGTACATATTTTGGCCAATTTCATGATTTGTAGCGATATCATGACGCGTTTTGGAAAATCCATTGATTGAATTCCCAATTTAAGAGATCAGTGTACAGTAAAATCCCTCGTAATCGGAACACAAATAACCGTCAATGCTAAAACAAAGGCACTTTTGGCTGGGCCAAAATAAAAAAAAAAAGGTTAAAATCTGCCAGATTGCCACAGTGTGGGCCGTCAGTTTTGCCACATAGGAAGTTTGCGCGAAGTTCAATTTTCAGTGAATATTCGAACCTAGAATTAGTGTATTATTTGCGTTGTGTGATGTGTTTTAATAAAGAAAATCCATACAGTTTTTATGTTTATTTCGTTATATTCGGGCCGTTAGTGTCGCCACAATGGGAAGTTAGCACGAACTTCAATTTTCAGTGAATATTCAAACCACTGCCTGCTGGATCACATCTTATGTAGGTTTTCTCCGGAGCGGTTGTTTGAGCTCTTTCAATCGGAGACCTCCGGTTACTTCCGATTGATGCAGCGCAGGTTGTATATGTGCTGTGGTGCAGAAATACACTTTCCGCTGAGCATTCCTTTAATCCAGGTATGCTCAAAATTATAAAAGCGCCGATTACACGGATGATGCTGCACTGCATAACACACACAGTGTACGAACTGGGCTCCGCAACTACATTGCAGCACCACCCGTGGCATCGCACTCACTGTCTTACAGATACGGATAATAAACTGAATTTGAAAAAGAAAAGAGTATACACTGTAATATTCAGTTATTACATTATTTATTATATTTTATACAGTTATGATACTATTATATCATAAATAATGATATTTTCGTATTCCACATTCATCTTTTCTGCAAGTAATCGGAAATATATTTCCAACGAATTTACTGCAATGCACAAAAGATTCTCATCTGTTAATCGGGATCTATGTATGAATTTTTGGATTTAGCAACCTTCATTCTCGAAAATAATTGTTTGCACACATATTTCGAGTGACAGCGAATAAGCTCATCTTGGGATATTTCGTTTTGTTCTTTTTTGAATACTTCTATGCTTGGCAAGTCATATTCTCCGCATTTAATTTTCAATTCTACGTGACTTTGTAAATCAATTAACTCGTCCTAGAACTGCACTCTCACAGATTGTACTAAATTTACTATGAAAGTATTAACAAAAAGATTAATATCATTTTACATTCGACTAAAATCATTAAATCTATGTTCTATGAATTCACATTTGAGCTGTTTCAGTACAGAGATGTAATTAACTATACGAGTATTTTGTTCTGGCACCATAGATTTCTTTACAAGTTCACCATCCGTGAAGGTTTTTAGTGCCTTAGCTAATTCCCAACATACTACATTACTTGCTCCTGAACATAGACTCTGAATTGTTCGACTCTTTTCGAAAAATCGAAAAAGAATTGGGGAGGAAAAATTTTAAAAGGTACGCAAAACGCGTCCTTACAAGGGGTTGGGGGCTGTACAAAGCTATATATGTGAGCTCCAAGCCTGTTGGCCACTAGTCTCACTCCGGGTTACGCTGCTCCACTGAAGGAACTCTGGAAAATTTTGAAGGGGAAGCCGAAATTGGACGTAACCTCTTAGGTACCACATACGCGAGGGGGACTGAGATTTGATCAACCGATCACGGAACGGGAAGAGGAAGAGCTGGCTGGTGTTTGCCGTTAGGATGGCAAGACGCTGTCATCTGTTGTTCGATGACAAAGCATGTGAAGGCCGTCGGAAGAAGCGCCGTGAAATCTAAATCTGCAATTTGAGAGGTCCCTGTCCTTTCAATTGCGAATAATTGAGTGACCTCCTATATTTAATAGACAATTTATATAAGTTCTGAACTAGGGCATACTTCGTTTATAATAAGGGGAATATATATGGGGAAGGGCATATAGGTCCGTGGCCCATTTCTTATAGGGCTCATCCCGACATTTGTCTTACGCCTGAGGAAAACCACGGAATACCTTAGGCAGGATGAGTTGTCTCATATAAGAGACTAGCCAATTTGGCTATTATGTAGGAGGTGATTGTTGTCATGAGCCTTGTTGATTTGTCTCAGTTCCGAGACCAGCCATTTGGCTATATGATGGCTCAATTGCGAAGAGGGGGGAGAGATGTAATTGTTAATTAATTTAGGGTTAATTAGGGAGATTCATGGGGATATGAGTGCAGGTCCGTGGCCCATTTCTTTTAGGGCTCATCCCGACATTTGTCTTAGCGCCTTGAGGAAAACCACGGAAAAACCTTAGGCAGGATGTTTGGCCTATCATGAAGTGCTTTCAATTCTTGAAACTGTAGTGCACGTTGCACCCCTGAAAAATTATTTTATCATAATATGTATTTCTATTGGTATAAAATCACCACAATAACAATAATAATAATAATAATAATAATAATAATAATAATAATAATAATAATAATAATGTTGATATATGAATACATATTACAGAAAACAGCTTCCCTGTCACTTCGTCATGTTCTGGATGGCAGAGTGTATATTGTTTTATGTTGCTCAGTAGTATTCCTCACAATACCTTACAATATAGTAAACACTTTACGTTTTCACAACAAAAATAGTCTTCCTCCCACACTGTACGGAATGATCGTTTGCTTACAGAAGGTTTTGACTGTATCATTGTCCCGCACTGTTCGTACGTTACTAAGTACTTGAACTGCCTTCCGCAGTCATCCGTCGAGCTTCGAACGAGGTACAGCACGCTCTTCATTCGAAGGTTGTGATTACAGAATGTAATCGGGAGTCAGAGAATGAGCATGCCTGCTTTAATCGGATCAGGTAGTGATTCGAGTCCGCTGACATCCGCGTATCTTTTAAAATAAGTTCTAATTTGTTGTTGTTTAATCTCCCTTTTATGCTGATCTCTCTCTCTTTCTTCGGCTTTTTTTTTTGTGCTGCTTAAAGTGCTACGTTAGCTGACAGTTCTGGGCACACACTGCCAAGACAACAACACTTACATTCCCCACGATTGACGACGCGGAGAAGTTCGCTAGGGCAATTCCGCTGTTCAACTTCGGCCCGTCCGCAGAAATCAACATTACGCCGCCCAGTGAAACAAGACAGAAACAGACCAGAAATAAAGAGATCAGTGTCGTCATGAAAAATGTCGACACGCTGATCTCTGAGGACGAACTAATGCAGATCCTGGCTGTAATGCATCCAGGTATCACACGCATTAAGAGAATTATCTCCGCACAGACTGACAAACCCACGAACTTAGTACGAATATTCACAAAAGACATTACTACAGCAGACAAGCTACTAGCAGGAATAAAACTCGCAGGACGATACTACAGAGTAGAGCCATCACACGAGACAATCTTCCACCGACCGTGCCTTAAATGTGCACAATACGGCCACACACAGACAGACTGTGACAAGCCCAAGACTTGCTTTAAGTGCGGCAAGAATCCCGACCTTTGCAACCACAACCGCCTATCCCAGATTAGGTATTGCGCCACGTGCAACAGCGACACCCATTATACGGGCCAAGCTCGCTGTCCAAAATATCCAAGGACTAATCTCATAACCTCCACCGATCCCACGCATGTCCCCATAGACACTCACAAACCAGTACCGTCACCTATACCCAAACCATCACAGTCCGTCTTCAAACCAACACTTCCCAAACCCGAATTGTCTTATGCGGATGCAGCTAAGACTACGACAACCAAGACAACCACTACAGACGATCCACAGACAGACAAAACAACCACGGAACAGCTGGTCGAGGGGGTTCTACGTTCTGCTATGCAGAAAATAGAATCCTACATTGACCGGCAACTAAACAGACTACAGGACGAAATAGTGACATTCACTATCTCCTTACTCACTACAGACACAAACCCCACGAAACGACACACGACACTTGCCACAGCCAACCAGGCAGCCAGACGGCTTCTACGGAAACGAGTAGCCCACCACTTTGTTGGTAACAGGTTACGAGCCTCCCTAGCGCCACTACAAAAACGTGACTAGAACAGAACTGACCAGAGCACCGGACTCTCCACCTCTCATTAACATCTGCGGGGCATGGTGCTAACTTCACTTCATTCATTTCATTCACAATTCAACTGTTAGCGTGTACATGTTTCATATAACCATTTACAGGGAAAAATACACAACTGGTAGATGAGAGGGCAAACGGCTTTTAGCTGGGAACCTCGAGCTAAAGTTAGTGAATTGCAAGTCGGGAACCAATGGAGGCATGGGATGCTTACCCTGCCTGCCATTTTAAACATCATTCTTTCTTTCTTCGTCCCCTTTCATTCATTCGGCATTCGGCAGATTTTTTTTTCTAGTTTTGAAATTTACAGTATATATGGAAAGCCGTATTAGTTTTATATCATTGATCAAATTAATAACATTCAATCTAACTGCAAAACTAACGCAGAAGTAAAGCTTTTCAGTAGCTAATGTAAACATTTCTCCTAGAAACTCTCTTTTAATCGCAAACAGGGTTTGTCAATTATTATTATAATCGGTTTTGTTAACGTAAAATATATTAAGGGAGCTCCAGAATGAAGAAAAAGAAACATGGGCTATCAATGGGATAAAGTTTACTGTCCAACATAATTTATTCAGATTCTTCACCGGACAGGATTGTGATTATTGTGTTAAAGGGTGTCAGTATTTGAACTGCCTCTTCTAAAACGCGCCACTCTTACTCTGTAATAAAAATATAAGCGGATATCAAGTTAAGAATTATTGTAATTATATTATTACCACATGTTTCTTTAGTTTCATTCAGAAATATTTTAATCCAAACAGTAAAACATAACTCAAGTTGTCTAAACAGTAAACTATAACTCAAATCGTTTTGTAAATATTTCATTTGTTTTTTATTGCCTCGAAAGTTACGTTTTAGAGAAATTTAAAGACTTTTTCTTAGACTGTGAGCGTTTGGGACGACCGCAGACTTAAAAATTAACTGCTTATCCAACTGTATAATCTATCCTCTATAGAATTAAATAATCAAATCAATATTAAGCCATCAATAAATTACCTGTAGCGTAAAATCGCGATTAAATAAGAAATTGAAATATAGGTGGAATAGTAAACCTCTTTGATTATTTTTCGTCAATGAAAGTTGAAACATAATGAGAATATCTAATACTATCTGTTTATCAAATCTGTACCTTGATTTGAATTTATTATCTGTACCTAATAATACGCTGAGAAACATGAACAGTTTTAATAATCTCCTGGATGTCCTCAGTATTCTCGGAAAATTCAACAATTTCCCAACTGAAAGTGAATGAGGATATACGTGAAGACAAGGATGAACGAAAATTAACACTACTGACATTACTTGACTTCAGTAAGGCATTTGATACAGTTGACACGGACCTTCTATTATGTAAATTAAGACTTCTGAATCTTTCTGAAAGCTCTGTTACTTGGTTTGGATCCTACCTTCGCGAACGTCAACAATGTGTCATTGCATGCGATTATTCTTCAAAACGGTGTGTCGTGAAATCTGGAATTCAACAAGGATCAGTTCTCAGACCTTTACTCTTCATGATCTATATTAATGACGTGACCAATATGATAAAACACTGCAGATACCATATCTACGCTGACGACTTGCAAATTTATTTGCATTTCCACCCTGACTAGACTAGTGGCGAAGACTTGTATTCGATTTCACTGTGGGCACACAAATTTGGATTAAGGTTAAATCCAGAGAAATCGCAAGCAATCGTAATGGGACATAATCGTGCACGAAGCACTCTTGAAAGTAGTACTATACCACATATAATATTGAGTGGGATTATTGTTAAACACAGCGAAACAGTTAAAAATCTTGGCATTTTTATGGATAGCGATCTAAATTGGAACACTCAAGTAACACACATTTACAAAAAAATATTTTCTCAACTTCATTCCTTGTTCCATATGAAAGAATTTCTACCACTTAGTCTAAAAAAGAATCTTATTCAGACGCTTGCAATGCCCCATTTTGATTATTGCGATTCCTTACTAACTAATGTAAGTTCACTCTTAGCTGAGAGACTACAACGTGTTCATAATGTGTGCATACGATTCATCTGCAATACTCGTAAATTTGACCATATAACACCTTCCCTCCAGTTACTTTCATGGGTGCGTCTGAAGGAATGAAGAACAATACATTCACTGTCTCTTCTGTTTAGAATCATGCATACTTCTACTCCGAATTATCTGTTATCGCGCTTTCAATTTCTTACAACTCTTCGAAACCGGCATCAAGCACTTCTTTCTATCCCTCATCATAGAACGTCTTTATACTCATCTTCCTATACTGTAGAAATACCTCGCCTCTGGAATTCGTTACCTAATGATGTCAGGCACTGCCGGACTTTATCACAATTCAAAATTAAATTGGAAAATTTTGTCTTAGTTAATGTTTTTAGGTATTGCTAGAAGTATTGATTTGTGTTTTTTACTTCTTTTTCTTTTTTAATCTAGATTAAAATTGCAAGTTTCTTGTTTATGTTAATTAGTTAGGATACAGTTAATTATGATACTTAATCACTCATTTAAAGTTTGTGTGTCTGCAACCTGTGTAAATTTTTGTGTGGCTTTACTTTGTTTATAGTGTTTTTTCTCTCTCTCTTTATTTTTTGTGTAGCTTTATTTTGTATATAGTGTATTTTTTTCTGTTTATTTCTATTATTGTATTTGTATTCCTGGTGTTGTGGAAGAGAAGGCCTGATGGCCTTAACTACACCAGAATAAATAAATAAATATATAAATAAAATAATAAATAAATATATATAAATAAAATAATAAATAAATAAATAAATAAATAAATAAATAAATAAATAAATAAATAAATAAATAAATAAATAAATAAATAAATAAATAAATAAATAAATATCAGCCATTTTTCTTATGTCCACGAACGAAAGTCGAAGTCAAAGTCTATATTTTCGGCGACTTCGAAGTAAAGTCACGATTGAAGTTTACTTTCGTCAAAGTGTCGACTGTGAATAAGAAAATGGTGACTTTGTACTTACCAAAGTCAACTTTGGTTCAAAGTCTCGTCTATGAATACGACCCTAAGGATCTAATACAAAAGAAACCAACAGAAAGTTGTTTTGTAGGCAGACTTAGAAAGCGATGGGCTGAATAGTCTGGTGACCTAACCTGTGAAGGAAGAAGAAGAAGAAGAAGAAGAAGAAGAAGAAGAAAAAAAAGAAGAAGAAGAAGGAGGAGGAGGAGGAGGAGGAGGAAATGATGATGTTGATAATCTATACTAATAATAAATCTGTAGCCAAAATGTTTCTGGTAATTTTCGATTTTCCAAAAATAATTGGTGTTAACATGTACGAGTATAATTAACCATCCTGAAACCGAAAATAGCTTTTTGAAATTTTTGTTTGTATGTCTATCTGTCTGTCTGGATGTTTGTTACCTTTTCACGCGATAATATATGAAAATTGGAATATAAATTAAGTTCGTTGTAACTTAGATTTTAGGCTATATGGCATTCAAAACACTTTATTTAAAAGGGGGTTTATAAGGGGGCCTGAATTAAATAAATCGAAATATGTCACTAATTATTGATTTTCATGAAAAATATTACATAACAAAACTTTCTTTAAAAATAATTACCGATAAGGCTTATTCTATAAAAAAATTTTGATAGGACTGATATTTAATGAGATAAATGAGTTTCAAAATTACAATAAGAATGCAATCTAAGGCGCTGTACTGAAATAAAAACAAATAACTTCGTCTATAAGGGGCCTTGGACAACAACAATCCAAAGCTATTAAACATAGCCTAAGAGAATGTTTCTGTGTTTGTAAGAAGTAATATCGGAAGCTAATTAATTGTTTAATTATATTATTTCACCATTGGAAAGTGTACTTTCTCTAGATGGACATAATTCTACAATGTTATTACAGTAACTTCTGGAACATATAGCAAGTAATATAAAGTATACACATTAAAACTAAATGATATGTCAATCTTCATTAAACTATGGTTGCATTTAATAACAATTAAGAAACATGTTAAAGGAATTGTCATTGTACCAAATGATTGGTCTCTGGACCAAAATGACCGCATTTTAATTAGTTAAATACAATTTAAATTAAGTAATATATTAAACGATTTATCCTTCTAACAAACAGCAATGTTCCCTGGATCAAACGTCCTATTTTAATTATGTAATTACTTTATATTTATTTCTAACGGGTGCAGCGGAGCGCACGGGTACGGCTAGTAATGAATATATGAATGAATAAATGAATGAATGATTGAATGGCTGAATGAATGACAGAATGAATGAGTGACGAATGGACGATTAATGAATGAAAGCCAGGCGCCGATTCCCGATCCGACTGTACTCTGACACGTGCGCCGGTCGTGTAAGCGCCGCTTTATGACCTCTTTGTAAAGAATTCATGCCCCGCCTCCCCCGTTACGAAATCGTTATCGTGACCGTGTAAGCCCGGCTGCTGCGGAGGGTTTAATGACGTCACTACCAACGCGGTGATGACGTCATTCCAGTTGTGTGCTGCGTGCAGGCTATTTTTAGACGCAGCCACGTTTTGGGGGCCAGAAATAGAACAGGAAGAAACACGTCACTGCGGGAAAAAGCGATATAAGTCTCGATCGGACGAAAGTATTCTAAGTACGCTTTCGATAAGAAAAATGTCTGTAGCTGAGATGAAAGGTAATATTGTAAGGGTTGGTAACATTCGAGGGCTGAGGGCTGTGTTAATGCTGTCTTGTGGTACTGTTTTCTTTCGTTATGACTTACGAATCAGAATAAAAGTGATAGGAAATTTAAGAAATACGATGAATTGCTTGAAAATCCATCATTTTCTTTTGTATCACAAGGTTTTATTTATTTATTTTATTTATTTATTTAACCTGGTAGAGATAACGCCATCAGGCCTTCTCTTCCCCTCTACCAGGTGATTACAACTACAATATTAGGAATACAATTACAATTATAATTAAAATTAATATTGAATTTACAAATGCAATAAAAATCAAAGCACTAAAAGATTAACTGATTAATAAAAGCTAGACAGTTTATTGTAAAAATTAAGAAGAGAGAGAATACTTTTTTATTAACTACAGTGGCTCCCATTAATATTCGGTTTGACTGGGATGTAAGATTAAAATAAATACACTAGTTATTTTCAAAAAAATTAGTGAAAGTAAAAATGTGCACTATAATAAACTTAAAATTATACTCTCCGTAAAATTACATAGAATTACAACAAAATGAAAAACATCTTGTCTGTTGCATAATAAAAAATTATAAAAATTATTACATTATTTGTGATAGAACATAGTGCCTCATTAATATTCGGTTTGTTCAATTCAGTATTTTGTTGAACACCCCTTTTGCCTCAAAACAGTCCTCCAACGCCTTGGCATGCTCCTGGATAACTTCGTAGTAAATTGGGGACTAATTTTCCTCCATTCTTCCGTTAATCTCCGTTTCAGTTCTGTCTTGGAAGTGATAGGAGTTTGTCTGATCTTGCGATTAAGGTTCTTCCACAGATTCTCAATCGGATTTAAATCCGGTGATTGTGCTGGGGTTCGGACAGTTGTATAGAAGCCATAAATGCACTTTTACAGCTGTGTGTTTAGGATCATTGTCCTGATAGTACTTGAAACTGTCTTTAATCCCTAGCTCTCTCCATTTCATTTTAAATTATTTCTAATAATGTCCAAATACACATGCTCATCCATTCTTTTTCTACGAAAACAAGTTCACCAACTCCACCTGCAGTCATACAATTCCATACCATGACGTTGCCCACACCGTGTTTCATTGTTCGCAACAGATTCTTTTTTTCCGAGATCTTCATTTTTCTATACCACACGTACTGTTGTCCATCCGACCCGAAGACGTTAAATTTGCTTTCATCAGCAAACATCACAACGTCTCACCAGTTTTCCTCTTTGTGGACATGTTCCCTTGCGAACTGAAGCCGCATCCTTTTATTTATTTCATTTATGTAAGGTTTTGTCCTACATAATCTCCCATTATACCACTCTTTCCTCAAATCTCTTCGAATTATTTCGGCACCTACCTGCTTGCTAAACTCCTCAAGAACACATGCTGCAAGTTTCGTTGCATTTAGTCGAAGATTTTCTTTTATTTTCTTCAGGATGGAATGGTCTTCTCGTTCAGTTAATTTTTTTGCTGCCCTTTCTGTGGTATGGTCTCGATTCTGCCTTCGTTTCTGTCTCTTCCCACTATATCCCGAACTGTATTCTTACTCACATTAATATTTTGGCTATTTTTGTGCATTTTAGCCCCTCTTCGTCATGATAGATCACAAAAGTTGTGTTGTTTCCTTTGCGACCGATTTGACGACCTGTAGACTAATCCAACCTCGCCTGGGTTGTGCACAACGTGTAGACAGAATGATTGCACGTTCGCTACTGAACCCTACAATGATGTCAACGGAAAACGTGCATTAGATTGAAAGCAAAGAAATCAAAACCGAATATTAAAGAGAGTGAACTTTGATGGTACTTGCCGATTATTTGTTATTACATCGTGAATATTAAACTTTCGATGTAAATTATTTAACGTTATGTACAAAGTGTTGTTTAAATAATGTATTTGCAAGGAAATGCAGGTTCGCTTGAACACAGAACAAAACAACAATAGAAAAATACTGTAAAATCAATCACGAACCGAATATTTATGGGAGCCACTGTAAGTAAAAATTAAACCTACTCTACGCAGTAAGAAAATGCTTAATAAGTTTGCTTTTGAACGCCACTAAATTCCGACAGTCTCTGATGTCACTGGGTAGGGTATTCCACAAGCGCGAGAGCGACATTGTGTATGATGATGAATACGATGATGTCTTATGTGTTGGTATGGCTAGTATGCGGCTATTTTGCGTGCGTGTGAAGAGATTATGATATGATGACAGGTAACTGAAACGGGAGGCAAGGTATGTAGGTGTAGAGGTGTGAAGGACTTGGAAAAGGAGAACAAGAGAATGAAAATTTCTACGTTCGTTAAGCCGTAGCCAGTTTAGAGTTTGGAAGGATGGGGTTATGTGGTCTGCGCGACGGACATCGCAGACGAAGCGAACACAAGAATTATGAACACGTCGTAGTCTTTGCGACTGGTTGACATTGAGGTCAGTCAGTAGAGAATCACAATAATCGAAGTGGGGCATTACTAGTGTTTCCACTAGTATTTTCTTGAGTGATAGCGGGAGGAATTTTCGAATGCTGTTTAAGGAATGTAGTATGGAAAGCACTTTTTTGATAAGATGGGTTACTTGATAATTCCAGTTTAAATGCGTGTCAAAGTAAACTCCAAGGTTTTTAACACAGGAAGCAAAAGGGATTATTGTGTCGTTTAACTTTACTGGAAGAGGTTTTATGTCTTGTTTGTACCAAAACCTCACAAACTACTGCAAAAGTAACAAAACTTAATATTAAGAAAGACGTTTATTGAAAGGACTAAAGTATTATTTAGGCCTATAACCTTAATTTTTAAATTTAATCACGCTTATAAATCACAAATTTGTAATATATTATGTAGATGTATTATTACTTTATTTATAGCTACTACATCTTGTAAAACTGTTTGTCGTTCTTTTTGTTTTGTCTACACTAACTCACACGTTCTTTTCCAACTTTTACACACGTTTTGGTTTCACCGGTTCACCATTTTCACTTTCATTCTTATCTTTCTAGCTTGCTATAAGATTCCATGTACTCTCTACTTTCTGGCTTCGTAACAAAGCAATACTGATCGTTATAAAACTTACAATAGTCCCGTCATTCTAATTTCCGGCAGCCAATCGCGTTGCAGGTCGGCTACATTTAAACGTGTGTGTCTTGTGATTCGCTGAGGAAGACGTTATTCATTTCTTAAGGCTCAATAAATACTTAATAAAATCGCCTGCCATTTTGGCTCTTTCGTTGGAGTTCGCAGAAAGCACACGAAGACGTTATTTGCCGCTCAATTATTTGCTGAATTACAGTCGGTTTGATTTATTAAGCCTATCATAGGAGCTACGACATGATAATGTTTAACGGTGTGGCAAATAGATTTCTCGTATGGTAGCTCGGCAACGAAAGAACAAAACTGGCGAACGATACTACCTACCTAGACTTTATAGAGCCTTCACTTCCTAAGACGTAAGCAAAGAGGAGGAGTCACGCCGGGAATAACAGCGTCGCGACTATAATTTCAACCTTCACATAATAAAAGTCAAACAGCAAACCTTCCCTTTTATAATATAGGTCTATATTAATAATTTACTGGCAATTAATTTATAAAAATTCAATGGCGAGATATTTTCGTATGCGGACGACACTGTTGTTATTTATGCAGATACAACTTGGAATAATACCTATCTTAATGCAAATAATGATATTACATTAATTAAAAATTGGCTTTATTCCAACCTACCCGTCTTAAATCGTACTCAAAATACGGTTGTACCATTTACGTTAACATCTGTTGATATGAAATCTCCTGATTCGCTCTTGTGTTTAAAAATTCATACATGCATTGTTCTTCTAATAGTTGTAACTGTCCTATTCTAAATGTAGCTCCTCAAGTTAAGTATCTCGGAATAATAATCGACCAACACTTACGTTGGGATAAACATGTTCTTTTTCATTGCATATATTAAAAAAAATTATTCACTATTTTATTATCCTACGAAATTATTTGACTATTCAGACTTTACGACTGATTTAACTCGCATTAGTACAACTATATGGGGTTGTGCTTTTAGTTCCTCCCTTATGCCAATAACAATGCTACAGAGCAGAATAAGAATTATATGTCTTAATAAGCCACTTGATTATCCCTCAGAACTCTTGTTTTCTGAACTGAAAAGTAATTTGACTTCCATCATATTTATAATAATGATTTATTGAATTCTGTTTATAAAAACCGAAATATATTTAATTTGTATTCACATAAATAAAAAAACAAATATCAGAAACATATGCTTGACAGAACCTAAATATTATTATTATATCAAACAATAAAAGTCTTATGATTTTATGAAATGTCCCCTTAGCAGAATATGTACTAATTTTGGGGGTGCTAGAGTGACTTTTATATGTAAAAAGATGTTACTTATCTTTGTTCTAGCAATAAATTATTATTATTATTATTATTATTATTATTATTATTATTATTATTATTATTATTATTATTATTATTATAAGAAAGCTTGTATTAGAGATCTTGGTGTCATACTTCATTCAAAATTATATTTCCATGATCATGTGCAATATATTTATACCGATTGATTAAGAATGCTTGGTCTAATTAGATCTATAACTTATTCCTTTTCTACTCCGATGTGTCTATTAAATTTATACTATACATTGGTTAGATCCAAGCTTGAATATGCATCTGTTGTATGGAACTCCATTACTTCCACTGACTCGGCTAAATTGGAGAATATTCAAAGAAAATCTATTACCTTGTGTTCTTATAGATTTTTACCTAATTCCTATGATTATAAATATGAGATTAACTGTAAGTATTTTTACTGCTGTAGTTTATTTGCAGACGTCAAGATCTTGATTATTTATTTTTTTGTAAAGTCATTAAGGGTGATATTGATTGTGAATCATTCATAAGCAATATCAGTCTTCGTATTCCTGCTAAGGGTTTACGATTTCATAACATTTTTTATAATAGAAAATCAAAATCTCTCTCTCCGATCTGCAGATGTATAAAATATGCTAATTTGCATGGATTAAGTTTGGATCCATTTAATGTGTAGTATAGGCCTACACCTTTTGAGTTTGTCATGATATATCCTTACTTGTTATTATTGTCAGATATTGCTATTTATTTGTTGCATTTGGTCAAAGATTATTGATGACTATTACATTGATTGTATTCCACCTCACTGCCATTTCTATCATTCATTCTCATCATCATTTCTTCTGTTTTGTTTAGTTTTGTATCGTGCTAAACTGTAATTGGCCTTGTGATGTTGTTTTTCACGTAAATAAATAAATAAATAAATGAATAAATGAATGAATGAATGAATAAATAAATAAATAATAATTATGATTATTATTGTTATTATTATTATTTTACTGTTATTATTGTTATTATTATTATTATTTTTGTAATTGTTATTATTATTGTTATTGTTATTTTTTTATTTTATTGGGTTATTTTACGACGCTGTATCAACATCTAGGTTATTTAGCGTCTGAATGATATGAAGGTGATAATGCCGGTGAAATGAGTCCGGGGTCCAGCACCGAAAGTTACCCAGCATTTGCTCGTATTGGGTTGAGGGAAAACCCCGGGAAAAACCTCAACCAGGTAACTTGCCCCGACCGTTGTTATTGTTATTGCTATTATTATTGTTATTATTGTTATTGTTATTAATATTATTATTGTTATTATTATTGTTATTGTTATTATTATTATTGTTAGTTATTATTATTATTGTTACAGTTATTATTGTCATTATTATTGTTATTATTGTTATTATTATTGTTATTATTATTGTCATTGTTATTGTTATTATTATTGTTATGACTGTTATTGTTATTATTATTATTGTTATTATTGTTGTTATTATTATTATTATTGTTGTTATTGTTATTATTATTATTGTTATTACTGTTATTGTTATTATTATTATTGTTATTATTGTTATTGTTATTATTATTATTGTTATTACTGTTATTGTTATTATTATTATTGTTATTATTGTTGTTATTATTATTATTATTGTTATTATTGTTATTGTTATTATTATTATTATTACTGTTATTGTTATTATTATTATTGTTATTATTGTTGTTATTATTATTATTATTGTTATATTGTTACTGTTATTATTGTTGTTATTATTATTGTTATTATTATTGTTATTATTGTTATTATTATTGTTATTATTATTGTTATTGTTATTGTTATTATTATTGTTATTACTGTTATTGTTATTATTATTATTGTTATTATTGTTGTTATTATTATTATTATTATTATTGTTATTATTGTTATTGTTATTATTATTATTGTTATTACTGTTATTGTTATTATTATTGTTATTATTGTTGTTATTATTATTATTATTGTTATTATTGTTACTGTTATTATTGTTGTTATTATTATTATTATTATTATTGTTATTATTATTATTAGTGTTATTGTTATTGTTATTATCGTTATGATGATGATTATTATTATTATTATTATTATTATTATTATTATTGTTATTGTTATTATCGTTATGATGATGATGATGATTATTATTATTATTATTATTATTATTATTATTATTATTATTATTATTATTATTATTGTCATTGGCCTACGGCTGTTGACCAGCACAATAATAATAAATAAATAAATAAATAAATAAAAATTCTTATAACCGTATTCAAAATATTCTTTTGTCACTTCCTATAGCAGAGTTTCTTCATAAAACTACAAGCAATTTTCCATACTTCGTACTGATCTACTATAGACTGTGCCGTTTGTCTATAGTTACAAAATAAACTGTAATTGGATTGTCATGAACTGAATGGAGGCGGTGTTGTAGTATCTCACACACGACATACTGTTCTTATTGGAGAGGTTGGAGAGACGAACCAAAAACTCGTAAATCAAATGATATCGTACAAAGAATCCACAGTTTACTGTATCTAAGTTTACAAAGTATAGGAAACGCAAAGAGAAACAGTCTTCTGCTGTATTGTTTAATATAATTTGATGAATGTAAAGCTGCTTACGTACAAAGAAGGAAGTACACATTTAAACTAGTAGTTATTGTTATCAAACGATCATGTTCAATTCTCAGACGTGACCATTATCCAAATGAGCCTGTCAGTAAAGTGGCTACCTTTTAACAAACATATCGCAATTTGGAATCTTACTTTTGGCTTTCCTTACATATTTGCGTTTCTCACGCTTGTCAAGATAGTAGGCATCGCCCGGGTCGATATGTGGGTCGCGACATGAGGCCAACCGGTGAAATTATAAATAGTAACCGTGTTTACCCACGTGGAACACAATACCGCTGTTTACATCCACACAGTACACGCTGCACTACCATCACAATGTCCGCATATATGCAGAAGACCCGGTGACCGTATGAAATTCTAATATATAATGTTGAGGATAGTTTTTTTTCAGGTTTAATTTCATTACCTTTCGTTGGCATTATATAAACAACAGATTCACTTTTTCTCTGTTCACTGCTTTTGAATAACCGTTAGCATGTCTGTGAAACGAGCGGGCTCGGGTTCAAAACCTGTTTCGGATTTTTGCGAGGTTTTCCCTCAACCTACCGAATCTGAATTGCTGAGTCGTAGTATCGCCTTCGTGAAATCCAATTCACCATTCCTCAGATAAGATAAGATAATAACTGCCTCCCATTGGAGGTAGCCCTGAAGGACTCAGTATACTCTCCTACATGAATTTTACAATATTAAATGTTTACATAAATTTTGTAGAAAGAAAATTAAAATAAACATATATGAATATAAAGTGAATAAAAAATTAAACAGAGTGAATATGATGACTCAGAATTTGGCAAGAGCGTTTCAAAACTGAAGTTATGATGTCAGCAGTAAGTGTCTGTGGTAGTTCAAAAGTCTTCCTGAAGCGTTCAAAGAACTTGGGAATCACACCACGAGCTCTAATAAGAAGACCAATCACCTCAATGTCTTCAAGCTGGTATTTTGCTTTGAAGTAATCAACTGTTGGCAGATAAATGTTGATCTTTTCTTGATTGACATCCTCCGGCTGGCTACTCCCCGTTTCAATCCTTATGGTAGGATCAATTATATATCCTTTCTTGGTAGTCTGGGAATACGCTATGATGTCAATACGTCTAGAGGAGCCATTAGTAGCAAGGCAAAAAACTTCCTCTTCTACTATCCAAGACTTCTTTCTTAAAGCAGCTGCAATTAAGGATCGAACACGATGATGTCTGGCATTTCGGAGGAGTAAACCTCTGTTACACTGACCTTGGACGTGGGCAAGGGTTTCAGTCTTCGGGCAGCCATGTCTGCACCGGGATCCGTCCAAAGAGCGACCAGGAACTCCTCTAACTGCTGCTAAATTGGCACTCAAGGTAGGCTATTATAATTTATCATATATCTTTCACAAACGTTCGAGCAGCCATAGAGATAGTTGTTGTTCAGTCAACTGTCCGAACACAGATCTGAGCCTCACAAGTGCTAGCAAGAAGGTAGGCCAGGAGATAATGGGGTAGGATGGCCAGTTCCTTTCCCCCTCCATTGCATACATCGCTGGGTAGCTACATAACATATTACACTAATCAGACTTCAGATGCATACAAACAATTGTTATTCCTCCTTCAAGTGAGATGTACTGCCTGATATTAAATGTACATATCAGCCACAACCTAATCAGAGGAACCATAGAGATCAGGCAAATAAATTTTTATATTTACTTATCTACTTACTTCTTTATTTACTTATTTCTATATTTGTTTGTATCTGTGTATAATTAATAAAATTATTTATTTAATTATTCACTAATTTATCATTTACTTATTCATTTCTTTGCTTATTAATGCATTTATTTATTTATTTGTTTATTTATTTATGCTCGACCATGCCGAAATGTAGTAATTATACACCTGGCAGCAGACCTTTAATGCATGTCATTAAAGTACACCTACTCATTAAAGGTCAGGTCTTTCAGCCAATGACGACTCAGGGTACAACTGTTCAGCAAATGACAGGTCAGCTTTCTACCGTTATAAAACCGCAAGTATCGATTATTCTCGGATACGCAATCGAAAGAGAATTAGCGAAAAGTCACGGAGGCTGGAAATCCAATACTGTCGCAGAAGGTTATGTTCTGTTACTATAATAATTAGCGTTAATTGTAAATAATATTCAAATAAATTCAATTTGTCATTGCGTTTTTCAATGTGTAATTTAATTTCAATGTTATCTCTGTAGGTTCTTATGGTCTAGCAAGGTCAATGTGGGCATCTGTTCCAGGGAAAAAATCAATACTTTCGCGTCTGCGCACATCTCACAACATACGGGACATTGCTCCAGGTCAGATACAATAAAATTAATAATATCAAGTTAGAAATATGGTCGAGCATAAAAACTCGTATGAAACTCGCCTATAATGGTAATTAAGAAGCTCGTATGAAAATTATGAAACTCGCTTGCGCTCGTTTCATAAATATCCATACTCGCTTCTTAATTACCTTCATTATAGGCTCGTTGCATAATGTACTATTACTTATTCTGGTAGCGATCAACAAGTATGTTCTTTAGCATCGATGGAATTGGTAATAGCAAGATGATACTTAGCGAGATGGATTCGCCACAGACTACCCGACATTCACCTTACAGTTGGAGAAAATGTCGGATAAAACCCAATCAGTTAGACCTAATTATGTCGTATCGTATCAAGTTGTGTTGCGTGTTATGTTATGTTATAAGTCATGTCATGTTATGCTATGTCATACTATTAATATTTGAGGAGAAAAATTCGCTCCGGCGCCGGCGATCGAACCAGGGTCCTTGGTTCTACGTACCAAGCGCTCTGACCACTGAGCTACGCCGAATTCAATCCACAGCCCGGGATCGAATTCTCCTCCTTCAATGTTTCCTTTTGTGGCATAATTTTCCTATTTTCCAAAATCCATCTGTCGTCAGTTTTGACAACTAGCGAATAGCACTCACGGCCGACTTGATATACCCTTCGCTTTTTTGTAAAGGAGAAGCGAGGCGAGCATCAAGTCGGCCGTGTTGCATTTCAGAATAAAACAAAACACATACTACAGTAAACAATATTACACGAAGGCCATGATCTGCAAGAATGCTGACATATTTAGAGCTCAAATTAAATTGATTATTAAAAACTTAACTTACTAAAAATAATTTACAGGTTCGATTCAGTGGTGTGTAATTTTCTGTATATTAAAAACTAGAAAACTTGAGGTGGTTTGATGACATTATTACCATTAGAAATGAAATATTATTGTAGTTAATGCCATGATGCGACTATTTTCCATTAATTATACATATTAATGCTATATTGATGATATGAAAGTGAAACGTTTTGGGGTTATATAAGTAGATGTAGAGAACATTTTAAATTAGATGTTGATTTCTATATTTTACTGAGTGGCGGCTATATAGTATATATAGTATATGTTACTGAAAGCTATAAAACTTACGTAAGATAATAATATTATTAAAAATAAAATATTTTTATAGTTATTAATCAAGTGGGGTTGGGTCTTTTTCATATATTTAATGGCGGTGTGCTGTAGATATTTATATGCGTCGTTCTCTTCAGTATTGGCTCGAGAGAGAGTATCTTTCATTATTATGGAAGCAAATAACTTTCCGAATGTCTGATATTCTTCACTGAAAATAAATCTGAAAAACGTTTATTTGAACGTCTAATGAACTTAGTTTGCAGCATTTGCTGCACAAGCCACTTACTTTCATTTTCACATTTCGTTATATGAACGTAGTCGGTCACTTAATTCATACACAGACATTTAGTATCTTGTGAGCCACCGACGTGGCTCAGTCTTTTAAGGCGCTTGCCTGCCGGTTTGAAGTTGCGTTCGGGCGCGGGTTCGATTCCCGCTTGGGCTGATTACAAGGTTGGGTTTTTTCCGAGATTTTCCCCAACCGTATGGCGAATCCTCGGCCTCATCTCGCCAAATATCATCTCGCTATCACCAATCTCATCGACGCTAAATAACCTAGTAGTTGATACAGCGTCGTTAAATAACCACCTAAAATAAGTATCTTGTCAACCGCGCTCTCTTGCATTTCGTTCCATTGTTTATATCTGCTCCAATGTCATCTGGTATAGAGTGTAGACGCATTCCCAAACCCACACCGGCTGACTATACTAAGGTTCGCTGCGTACCCAGTTTTCGAGGAGACAAACCCAGCCCCTTCCAGTCGGCGATTGGCGGTTCCGGACAATTGACCACAGAAAATTGGTAACTGGGGCAATTGGCCACAGAAAATTGGCAATAAGGACAATTCGCCACAGATAGACAATTTTCCACAAACCGAAAATTTGCCACAGATAGACAATTTGTCACACTGAGGTACGAAGATAAATCCATGACTTCCAGAAACTCTATAATGTGTGAATGGATACAGAGATTAATATTTGTAAATTCCACTAAGTATTGCTATGTACATGCAGGGGCGGCCCGTCCTTATGTGCTACAGTGCTACAACACAATGATAATTTTGGCTCAAATAATGTATTTGTAATACCACCATAGTATTTGATCTGCCATTTGACAATTTCCCGTGGTTATGTTCATGACGCGTTATAAGGTGTTTAGTCTTCGTGCCTTCTTTGGTGTCTCAGGGGGTTCGTTGTGCTACTCAAAGCTCCACATGAAAAATATAGACAGTTATGCGCATGTGCGAAGCTGAAATCACTGCTCTGATTGGCTATTTTTACGCGGGGAAGTGCTGTAGTCAGCTTCAGCACAACACAGCTTGGGGGTTGCAAAAGTAAAGCGTAACGAAAGAATGCTTGTTTGTGGAAGAATTCGGAACTATGTACAATGTATTTGGTAATTCAAGTGTCCGACTGCTGCTGCCATCTACCAGTTAAAGTTGCTGTCAACAGCTATACTATACTGAACAAAGAGTGTTCCAGATACAAGTTGGATTTCTATACGGAAGACCTGACTTCCGAAATATAGATGGCTGTTCAATTGTCACAATACATAGTATCCAACAATTTACAGGATCCATTCTGTGAAGCATCGAAGTTGTTAAATATTTTGGTTACAACACCAATGACCACTGCTGAGCCAGAAATATGTTTTTCTTCCTTGAAACACATAAAAAAGTTTTTAAGGAACACTATGTCCCAGGATCGTCTCACTGCTCTTGCAATACTGTCAATAGAAAAGAGTGTGATGTCCAAGATGGAGGGGTTTAATACCAAATAAGTTCTGCAGTACGAAAGAACGTCGTATGGACTTCATATTTCATCACTAGACGAGACTCCAAATTAAGATAAATACATAAGTGTAGGCCTCTACGGTAGGCCGATATAGAGATTGTAGCACACTCATTATTTTGACCACCAGCCGCTACTGGTTGTAAATTCCACTAAGTATTGCTATGTACATGTAAATTTGGCTTAAAAAATGTCCTTCTAGGTAGTGGTCTACAGCTCTCAAGTACCGGATGACGGTGCCTTCTCCTTGTACCGCGGGTATTCTTCAACTATACGTGATATTAGTCCGACCATCTCAATGTACTTCCGCTTCTTTTTGGTGGGACAATGACCAATTTTCCAATCTCTCTATGTATCTGTCCACATCTTCCACTTCCAACTGCAGTTGCTCCAGCACGTGATACAAGGAAGGATACGCTTTATATATTAATTTGTCAGAGCCTCTTTCTGATTTTGTGAAGCGAATTTCTTCCGCCATAGTTCCGAATTAGTTTACAGCTTCTGGATTTGTCTTGTGTGACCATAGAAATATATTCTAAATTATTGCGAATTTGAATATTTCCTTGAATTTTAATGTGAGGCTAATTGTCTTCGATACGAATTTACATTATGGGGCGAGTTGCCTCTGTGGCCAATTTTCTGTGGCGAGTTGTCCCCCAACCCGGCGATCGGGGAATGTTATGGAATGATGACGAAACGGAGAAATCGTGACGGAATGATGTAAATGCCTAATATGGGGGAAAACGGGAGAACCCCGAGAAAAACCCCAACTGCGATCTTGTCCGCCACAAGTATCACTATGGAGTTTTAAATAAAAATGTCCTAGGCCAGACTGGGACTCGAACCCGGGCTGTCTGCGTGCTAGGCTGAAGGTCTGCCCACTTAGCCACCGCAGGGGTACAGCAAGTGCTGACACACGGACTGTCTGCGGGGGTTGTAACGCTGCATTATAACAGCCGACACCCTGTGCCGCAGTCTTGCAGACTCCCTCGCTCCAGGCAGGCGCTTGATTGATGCTCCACATTCTGAGATTTAGAGTGCACCGAGAATGCCCCCCCTCTCAGTAGTGCCCCATTACCCCAGGCAACCAAAGCAGCCCCGCTCCGTGGAGTGATAGTTCCATCCATCCAGTTTGACACGCACTAACAGTTGTAACTTCAACAACTACATCATTTATACTTCATAATACCCACTATTTGGGCTTCCACCGTATATAGTCCACACTACAGAACGTCCATATGATAAAACCTCCGTAAGGTCAAAATGTCCATACGGTGAAAATGTCCATGTACTAAATGTCCATACGACAGAAAGCCCATATGATAAAATATTCGTAAGGTGAAATGTCCATGATGTCAAATGTCCATAATGTCCAAGTTCAAAGAAAAATTCTGCTTGAATAGAACATAATACATTTTATGCTCGACCATGCCGAAACGTACAGGGACATCACTTTATTTTTACCAACATTTTTAACATTAACCTGGCTATACTCGGAAACACTGTTTCCCCATTCCATTACAGGAGTTTGATGTTACTAGTGCAATATGTAAACAAATCATTTTACTAGGTATAGGAGGAGAGAAAAGTAGTGTATCCATTTATGTTGTAGGGAAATACGATATTACGATTTTCAGTTTGATTATCACTTTTACGGAATTTATCAAAATACTGTAGAGTAGTAACATTTTTTTTCAAAAACTCAACTTTTCAGGAGCCTATGTTCGTTATGTAATGTCTACTTTATTTAGCATATTAATTATTGGTGTTAACATACAATATAGAGAGTGCATTTAAATTGAGGGGGTCATAAGTAAAGGGTTGTAAGTGCACTTAAGTTACTTTTGAGAAAATAGGGTTTAAATATTTAAGCTTTCGTGAAATCGGTGAAATTTTTTATTTAAATTTTAATGTGTGATGCGATTAAAATATCCCTATGCCACTAAAATTTTAGGTACTTTTGCTTACACTGGATGCACTTAACCCATGTTATTACAAATGTCACTAGCATTCCTTTGCTTCTAGCCACATCAATTCAAAAAAAGCTAATCTGAATTTTTAAACAAGTTGCTGAAAATGGTTGCCGTTCATTACAATGCAGGCTTCAATTCAGTACGCATATTATTAAAAACATTCTGAAGCGTATTCTCTGAAATTGAATTTATCGTTTCTTGAAACAATTTTTTAGTACGATATTATTAATATAGGTTCTTTCTTCTATAGAAAACGCAATCATATTTCTGAAACACACTATACGCTGCAGTGTTTACTTCACTGCTTGAAGACTTCGAATGCAACAGCGGCCGTAAGTTTGTGTGTCTGACGGGAGCAAGGACATTAGTGAAGGGGAGAGAGTGAAGTACATTCAGAAATGCAGGTACAATAAAAATGCAAGTAAAAATAAAATGATGTCCCTGTAGTAATTATACACATGGTAGCAGTCCTTTAATGCATGTCATTAAAGAACACCTATTCATTAAAGTTCAGGTTTTCGATTGTTCTCGGATATGCAATCGAAAGACAACGAGGGAAACGTCACGGAGGCTGGAAATCCAATACTGTCGCAGAAGGTTACGTTCTGTTACTATAATAATTAGCGTTAATTGTAAATACTATTCAAATAAATTCAATTTGTCATCTCGTTTTTCAATTCTAAATCAATTTCCAGGTTATATCAAAATTAGATCATGTTACATTAAGGTCAATGACATTAATGTTCCTCGGAAAAAATTAATCCTTTCGCGTCTGCGCACATCTCACAATTTAAGAGGTATGAACAAGGTCACTTCCGGTCTTCTGTCAGATGCAAATAAAATGAATACCGGTAATTTTGAATAATTTCAAGTTAGAAATATGGTCGAGAATAAAATGTCGTATGAAACTTGCCTATAATGGTAATTAAAGCGCTCGTATGAAAATTATGAAACTCGCTTGCGCTCTTCTCATAAACAAACATACTTGCGTCTTAATTACTATCATTATAGGCTCGTTATTCTATAACTCGTACAAATAAGTTATTAATCAAGGGGAACCGGACCTCACTTTTAAGATGGTAACCAATACTTTTAAGGAAGCTGTATGAGAATTTCTCCATTTTCTTTGTACCTGTTGTAGTTTCTCACAATCTGAAGAATTTGTCTTTTATTCGTCAAATACCTTTTATTCACCGGCTCTTTAATTTGTGTATGCCTCCCTCTTTCTTGCAATATTTGTCTCCAAATTTCATTTCCTTCTCGCTTTAGGCACTGTATAAATAGCCAATTGGATTGATGATGTACAGCCAACGCTCTTCCTCTTGCCTCAACACGGTTCAAGATTCACTTTACTTCTATATCTGCTTCATCAGCACTATGTAAATGCTTATCTGTGCCATCCCCGAATGTTATCCAGGTTGCTGTTAGTTATCATTTCAGCATTACAAATTTTTCTTTCCCTGCATCGCCAATATATTTCTGTCCTATCTCTATTAAAGTCATGATGTTGGTACAGGTATCCACGAAGAGAAAGAAGTGGCTTACCCTTCTGTGATGGCACTAACCGAGGATTTCGTTCCATCTTCAAAAGTTTCAGTTCTGGTTAGTTCTGTACTTGAAAATTTTTACATAGATTACTATAACTACCTTGAAAAATGGATATAGTGTACATTATAGAGCTATGGACATTATGACTCTGGACATCAGAGTGAAGTGAACATTATAGAACTATGGAAATTTTAATTCTGGACAATTTAACATGGACACTTTCAACGTGGACATTATTTCATGGACATTTTGACGTACGGACATTATAATCCTGGACTTTATGTCTGGTAACCGCTTTTTGGGTTTAAGCGAGGACATCTTTTTCTACTTGGCACCAGATGGAATATTTTTCGTAAACTTCGGAGTCCTAATCATAATGTTGTTGCGCTCGAATATGTAGTATTCCTTTTCTAAAACATTCTTCAGTTTCAGTTTAACCCTTTTATTACTGTCAACAGCTGATCGTATAGAATTTAAAGTTATTTCGTAACACGAGAGTAAATATTGCGTAAGTATTGGAGTCGGCAGTTTTCTAGACATGTACTTTTCAATGAAGTGGAGATTCTCAAGTTTATGAAACGGAATATTCGCAGATATAATATAATCTAATTTTATTTAGAGGTCAGTCTAAATGACATATCACAGTTTAAAATCAATAACACTTGCAAAAGTAAGTGATCATTGCATATTATAACATTTAAATGCAAACGTTTTCGAACTTGGGCATCATCAGACATTTGATTCACAATATCTGATACAATTTTTACGTAATTTATGTTTACGATTCTGCGTATATTAATAAATAACTATTTGCATGGTTCACTCTATGGTAAGAAACAATCTGAAAATTTAAATGAATATAGATATTAAAATTGTATGTAATAAAATTGTAACTAAAATGTAACATTGATCTTATATTTCTTAATTATAAACTGTAATCATTAAAACGACATGATGAAATCATATGATCCCTCTTAAACTTCACAATAGGCCCATATACTTCCGTTAGCTGAATGTTTCTAGTGCAAGTATTGACCTCACTTATTTGGCAATCCATCCAATAGTGGAATCGATTAATTAAGTTCATATATACTGCATTAGGTTATATGTATAGACCTTTTTTGTATTTGTATTAAAAACAATTTGAAGAACTGGGTTTATTATGTGTTGTGGCTAACGTGGTTTCAGGCATCCTGTCCATATTGTGAGTCAAATGCCTGACGATGCCCAAGGGCGAAAATGTTTGCATTTCAATGTTATAATATACAATGATCATTTACATCTGTGTTATTGATTTTAAACCATGATATGTCAATTAGACTGAACTCTAAATAAAATTAGATTATATTACATTACTAGCCGTACCCGTGTGCTCCGCTGCACCCGTTAGAAATAAATATAAAGTAATTACATAATTAAAATAGGACGTTTGATCCAGGGAAGATTCGTGTTTGATAGAAGGATAAATCTTTTAATATGTTACTTAATTTAAATTGTATTTAAATAATTAAAATGCGATCATTTTGGTCCAGAGACACTCATTTGGTGCAATGACAATTCCTTTAACATGTTTCTTAATTTTTATTACATGCATCCATACTTTAATGAAGACTGACATATAATTTAGATTTAATGTATATACTTTATTTTACTTGCTATATGTTTCCATTGAATTATGGTAATAACTTAATTTTAACCCTAGTTTTCTACGTATTCAGTACATGGCGCTTGGGCCACTATGGTTCTGAACCCTTCAAATAACTTAAATAACTTATATTATATTATATTATATTATATTATATTATATTATATTATATTATATTATATTATATTATTATATATTATATTATATAAAAATGTGTTGATAAGGGATGTACACCGATAAGTAAGTTTTTAATTTGTTATGGGGGCTCTTGAATCTCAGGAGGAACAAATTTTATTTTACAACAGCGCAACATAATCTGCTTGGCTCATCACCCAATTTTTTTGCATTGCATTTAATGCATATGTATTTTATGTATTTTAACACGATTCAATTGAGCATAGTTAAAATTTGGATTATAAAATAATGGAATGCTAAGCTAATATATTATTACTGCATACTAAATCAATACACTCTCGTTGTTCGTTAATTCTCTGAGATAAACGTTATTTTAAGAAATACAGGAAACGAATACACAGAATAGCCTATCAAGTTGTTTGTGCATAAGAAGCTTACCTGTCCAAAGTTACTGTAATAACATTATAGCATTATGTCCATCTAGAGAAACTACACTTTCCAATGGTGAAATAATAATGAATTACACAAATCGGTTAATTTAGCTTCCGATATTACTTCATACAAACACAGAAACATTCTCTATAGGCTATGATTCATAGCTTTCGATTGTTGTTGACCAAGGCCCCTTATAGACGAATTCATTTGTTTATTTCATTACACGGCCTTAGATGGCAGTTATTAATTTTGAAACTCATTTATCTCATTAAATATCAGTCGTATCAAAATTTTTCAAAAAATAAAACTTATCGGAAATAATTTTTCAAGAAATCTTTGTTATGCAACATTTTTCATAAAAATCAATAATAAGCGAGATATTTCGATTTATTTAATTCAGACCCCCTTATAACCCCCCTTTTAAATAATTTATTTTGAATGCCATATAGCCCAAAATCTAAGTTACAAGGAACTTAATTTATATTCCAATTTTCATCGAAATCGGTTCAGCCATTATCGCGTGAATAGGTAACAAACATACAGACAGACAGACAGACAGACAGACAAACAAAAATTTCAATAAAGCGATTTTCGGTTTCAGGGTGGTTAATTATATATGTTAGGACCAATTATTTTTTGAAAATCGAAAATTACCAGAAAAAGTTCGGCTACAGATTTATTATTAATATAGATATTGACTATCGGAATATCTCTATCATCATGCTTTCTAAGATAAAGTTGCAGATTTTGTTGGCGGCATTTTAATACATCTTCACACTACCTTCACTAGATCATAACAACTTAACTCATTACGAAATGTTTGCTTTTCAAACAGAAAACAGGCATGTTGTGTCGAAACAATCTATTAGAATGCAGTAAACAATACAAAACCCGCAGGTATTTAATTTAGAATGACTTCACGAGACGTCTTTCATTTTCCGTACCCACCTGAAGATACATCAGTAAAGTGAAGAGCTAACGTCAAGCTATAGCCAGTGTTCCTTAAACCTGTAGACGCCTCTAGGCAATGTTTTGGTGTCCAAACTTTGTTACGTACCTTACAACTGTATAAGTATTTATATCTTTATACATTAAAAATCACTATTCTCTATTTTATATTAAATTATCATTCCGTAATTATGGAAAGATTAGAGTATTGTACTTCATTACAATATTAAAATCCCCGGTGCATAATTAAAGCATTTTTGCATTTTCTTCAGCAGCTCCCTGATTATTATCACAAACACATCTCCCTTTTTTCTTTAAACTTCCACAGTTTGCGACGTCATTACTTCTTGCTTCTATCTCCTCCTCCACACTGGATTCTACTGGCTGTTCATTTCAAAGTTTATAATGACGTCACTGCTGTGAGTCAGCGATATGAAGCGAGTTTCAGCTTTTATGTCAGAGAAGTTGGCTATTATTCAAGGTGTTCAATCTGAACTTGAGAACGTCGTAGCAACAGATGGCAGTCTGTACGGTTTGCGTGCTACCATAACCTCTTACGAACTGTGTTTTGCCCGGGCAAGTCGTACGCAGGGTATTTGTTATCATCGGTTGCGTACGGCAACATTCCACAACACAAATCAAATGCTCCGTGTTCATGTTGACCGTCGAAGTTAATGTCAACAAATACGTAGGTAATCGTCTTAACCCTCTCCCCGTATCCCGACAGTAAGAAAAAACTCACCTCAGTACGTGTTTCCAAACAGTTCACATTCCTGCCACTACCGGCGTTACCGTACGTATCGGGAAGTACTCTTCAGAATGAACGCCGTACTTGCTAGGCAACTTCTCTGGCCTCTGCGGATGTGTAGGAAGATTGAATTCTCTAGGCTCATCGACTAGCAATATTACGGAATACAGAGAGTCATGACACACTTTGAACTGAACACTCAGTAGCCTATGTTTAGCTTTCATTCTACTGGGTGTTCAGTTCAAAGTGTGTCACGGCTCGCTGTATGCCGTCATGTGGCTAGCCGATGAGCCTAGAGAATTCAATCTTCCTACACTTCCGCAGCTCAGGTGTATAACCTATGAGGTAGAGAAGTTGCCTAGCAAGTACGGCGTTCATTCTGAAGAGTACGTACCGATACGTACGGTAACGCCGGTAGTGGCAGGAATGTGAACTGTTTGGAAATACATACTGTCGGGATACGTGGAGAGGGTTAAGACGATTACTTACGTATTTGTTGAAATTAACTTCGACGGTGAACATGGACACGGAGCATATGATTTGTGTTGTGGAATGTTGCCGTACGCCAGCCGCGGCGAAAATGCGACTCACGAGCACATTGTGGCTCGCAGTGCTTTTCTCTCGCTTCCTACCTACAACCCCCACCCTCTTACTCACTGGAGTCAAACTCCGTTCTATTTGTATTTTTCTCGAACCTGCCAGTGGCGTATCGTCGCAATATCTCTCTCGAAACCATGTACCTCTATAAAAAACGAAAGTTTCAAGTAGGATGGGAGGATGCATTCTTTTGCTTACAATATGATGAAAATATTAAATGTATGATTTTGTTCACAAATATTACTAGGAAAACGGTTGTATAACATAAAACGGCATTATAAGTTACTACACGTTACTGATGAAACATTAAAAGGTTAAGTATTATTATTATTATTATTATTATTATTATTATTATTATTATTACTATTATTATTATTATTATCATCATTATCATCTCTGTACGTCGATTCTTTTTCAGCAGATGTACGAATAATGCGGTTAGATTTTCAATTTAAACTCACAGATTTACAATGTGACGTTAAATGAAAGCTAGATGTAAGGACTTGACAGATATTGAACTTTTCAAATCTTTGGAAAAAAATAAATATTTGAAGCTTCGTTCTTTCGTTTGCTCTGTTGAAGCCATGTTCGCTGTCACTTACGTTTGTAAAAAATTATTTTCAACAATGAAAATAGTAAAAATCAAATTTAGATCACGACTGACAGACAAATACCTTCGTGATCAACTACGATTGGCAGTAAGTGACATAATTCCTGATTTTGAAACTTTGTCGCAGAGACATTCTGAAGACAGTTAATTTTAGGTTGTGATAATGTATCCTATGTTTTCTTGTTCATTTCTTTCTTCGTTACACGTCCTAAACATTAACTTCCCCTTCGGTTGTCCGCCTCCCTCCACAGGTGCTATGCACGTTGCAGCTTACACAGTGGTTCGGCGCACCATGGCCTTTTCGCCACGGCTGCCGTACGCAACCGATGATAACAAATACCCTGCCTACGACTTGCCGGCGCAAAACACAGTTCGAAAGAGGTTATGGTAGCACACAGACCGTACACATCGCCATCTGTTCAAGTTATACCGTACACGTTCTCAAGTTCAGATTGAAGAACGCCTTAAATAATAGGCAACTTCTCTAACATATAAGCTGAAACTCGCTTCAAATCGGTGACCCAACAACAGTGACGTCATGACACACTTTGAAATGAACACCCAGTATTCAGCAGTGATGCAGTTGCTTGAAGTTGCCATTAAATTATAAATCATAATAAACCTACTAGATATGGGGTAATTTGGACATTTTCTACGAAAATGTCTTTGTCATCTCTAATTTTTACGTTCAGCAATACTGGGTGTTCATTTCAAACTGTGTCATGACGTCACTGTTGTTGGGTCACCGATTTGAAGCGAGTTTCAGCTTATATGTTAGAGAAGTTGCCTATTATTTAAGGCGTTCTTCAATCTGAACTTGAGAACGTGTACGGCATAACTTGAACGTCGTAGCAACAGATGGCGGTCTGTACGGTCTGTGTGCTACCATAACCTCTTTCGAACTGTGTTTTGCGCCGGCAAGTCGTATGCAGGGTATTTGTTATCATCGGTTGCGTACAGTAACATTCCACAACACAAATCAAATGCTCCGTGTCCATGTTGACCGTCGAAGTTAATGTCAACAAATACGTAAGTAATCGTCTTAACCCTCTCCCCATATCCCGACAGTACGTATTTCCAAACAGTTCACATTCCTGCCACTACCGGCGTTACCGTACGTATCGGCACGTACTCTTCAGAATGAACGCCGTACTTGCTAGGCAACTTCTCTGCCTCTTCGATTATACACCTGAGCTGCGGAAGTGTAGGAAGATTGAATTCTCTAGGCTCATCGGCTAGCCACACGACGGCATACAGCGAGCCATGACACATTTTGAACTGAACACCCAGTATAATTATCTTAAGTAAGTAGGTATTTATATCATTATACAATAATCATTATTCTCTATTTTATACAAAATTAACATTCCGTAATTATGGAAATAATAGAGTATTTCACTTCATTACAACATTGAAACCCGGGGTGCATAATGAAAACATTTATCAATTTCCTGCAGCAGCACCCTGATTATTTTCATAAACGCATTTCCCTTTTTTTTTTTTTTTTTTTTAACTTCCACAGTTTGCGACGTCATTACTTCTCTCTTCTATCTCCTCCTCCACATTGGATTCTAGTTCGAAGCTCATTAATATTTCAGGACTTACTGGTCTGGTTCCTCTTCCGTCTTAAGCTTACTTATTAAGCATGGTCTTATCTTATTTTGTTTTCTTTTTTCTGTTCCTTATAGCTGTACCTTTCCTTCACTTTAGTGCTCATGTTCTTATTTTAATGCAAACTGCCCTGGTTTAGCATGAAAGGCGGAAACTATATCCACTTTTTGTTATTTTATTTCAAGTACTTCATAATTTATGAGTGCTTTGACCAGAGTTCATTTTGTGCTATTCACATCTGTATATTTACAAAAGATTTTAAATGAAAGTTCAATATTTAACTATACATTGTGTAACAACAAACACAGTTTTTTTTTTAAATAGAGCCCCTTACTCTCGAATCCGTATTTCCTCCAGCAAATAAATTTAATATAAAGACACCGTTCCTTAGACTTAAAAAAATAGAACACCTTTAATGTCGTGTGAATCCAGTCAAAAATTTTGAAGTTTCGCCCACATTGAGTACAGTATAAAACAATAATTGAAAGATGCAATGTCAGGTTGAACAGGGACATCATTTTATTTTTAATTCAACTTTTATCGTACTTGAGTTTTTGAATGTACTTCACCCCACCTCTTCTACTAACGAAGTTCCAACTGTCCTCCACACAGAACCAAGGCCGCAGTACTGAGTTAGTGAGTATAGTACGTTTCAGAAATATGTTCGCGTTTTCCAGTGACGAAAACTTCCAATTTTAAATAATATTTTCGCACAGGTACTGTCGTCCGTTTGCCTACGCCGCATCCCGATTTTCCACTCCTGCTTCTGCTCGCTCCACTGTAAAGACTAGTGGCTGGGCTTTCTTAGCTCTTTTTTGAAAACATTAATTTCTGTTAGGAATTAATTGGACGTCTACGTAATATTATGCAACTGTTTAAAATAACTTAAATAAATGGGCCTCGTTAAGTAATTAACTATCACGTGATCCCCCCCTTCTATGATCCTGCGACATAACCACTTGGACAGACAGTAGATAGCATGTCTGAGTAATTTTATCTGTGCCGGTCGGGCAGAAATGAAGACTGAATTTACAGTACGTAAGGTACTCTTTTATAGAGTAGGTACAGAATTATTTCAACATGAGTTACTAAGTATGAAGGACGAAACTGGTAATTGGAATGAGATGTAATAGTCTACAGTGCGATAATAGGCACAAAAGATCTGAAGCCGAGATGAACGGCCACCATTTAAAAAATGTGTTTAAATATCCATATTATGAACATTTTTCAATTTAACTTCATTTTCTATAGGATTGTACGCTAATTTGCTGTAGACAGTATAATATACGCTGCATAATGAATACGTTCGCATGGATAACTCAGTTCGTGAGTAAAAACAATTATTGTTAATACTGTACTGTATTTTGATTAAACAAACGCTAATGAAAATTATCACACTCAAAATCGCGATATTTCCTATTTTACGTAAATGGGCGAACGACTTTTCTTCCCTCCTGTACCTAGTAAAGTGATTTGTTTGTATTTTACGCCAGTATCATCGAACTCCAATCGTGGAAGGAGGTAGTAAACTGTGTTTCCGGGTCTCAATCATTAATTCAAAGGTATAGCCAGGTTAATATTAAAAAAATTAGTAAACATAAAATGATGTCCCTGTACATTAAACGAGATAACATAATTGCTTTACAATTGGTATTGAATCTTAGCTAATGCGAAAGGTGATGAATGATCTGGAATGATGTCGTCATGTTAGTAAAGAACAAATAATATGATTATGCAAAACGTTGTATGTATTGTCAACTTAATAGTTATATTCGGCTCGACCATTCGAAATAAGTCTCGAGTAAAGTTCTACATTTTCCAAATTTCAACAAATAAAGAATATAATTTTGTCTTCTAAGACATTTTCAGACTCAAGTTCTGGTTATTATCTATGGAGTACTCATTTGTAATTTTTCAATGAACTTTTTTCACCTTTCATAGCACGTTTATAATATATCAGTCGTATTGTATTATTATTTGAATATGTGTAAGTTGCAATCTATTGAAATTATTGGATTATTAGTGTCTACTAAAGGAACAATTACCAAAACATTTATTAATTTCTAAACACGCGACATGACCACAGATATTAAGGCGTGAATAAAATAAACTTAACAAAAAGAACAGTAAGGTTAACATAAAAAATTATTTTCGTACACAATCAACTCTATTAATTTGGAGTGATTTATTAAAGGACCCATTCAAGATTAATTTAGAAAAATGTTAAACGAATTATCCTTGCACCAAAAACGGATTTTCTCTGAACCAAATGATCATATTCTAATTATTTGCATGTAATAACAATTAAGAAACATGTTAAAGGAATTATCATTGGACCAAATGGGTGGTCCTGGGCCAAAATGATCGCATTTTAATTATTTAAATACAATTTAAATTACGTGACATATTGAACGATTTATCCTCCTATCAAACACAAATGTTCCCTGGGCCAGATGTCCTATTTTAATTATGTAATTACTTTATATTTATTTCTAACAAGTGCAGCGGAGCGCACGGGTACGGCTAGTATTATATAAAGTAAATTAATAGTACAACAATGATAATTATATTTCTCACGAAAATTGTACGCATTTACTAATGGTTGTATATTTGGTATACTTTCTCCTTCAGGACAACCCATATTTTAGGGGAAGTTTGTTTAAATAAATGGTCATCTGAAGGGTTTTCGAATAGCTGATGGTAGATCTCAATTCGTAGTTAGACTTCTGTATTTACCATTTAGTGTGGATCTTATAGAAAGAGGTTATTTGTAAATTGAAGGTTTTCAATTGAAATAAAACTCTGCATTATCAAAAACCAATTGCTGTTGATAGTTCTCAGATATTTCACAGAGATTCTTCTTCTAGTGTAGTTCATCAAAGTGTCATCAGATGGCCGCAACGTCTCCTTTACCCGTCTTATATCTGCTCACTGAAATATAGGGGAGAGTCGGGTAGTATCGGACAGCGAGTAATATCGGACAGTTAGTTTCTTTCATCTACCACACGATGACAGTACCTGATTGACATGGTTACGTTTCTGTGATGTCGCATAGAGAAACGTAACCATGCCATTCAGGTACTACCATATGGTGGTAGATGAAAGAAACGCACTGTCCGATATTACCCGATGTCCGATACTACCCGACTCTCCCCTAGTGATAACCTGATGGATGAATGTAAATTTACCACAAAAGTCGATAGATCGGACCTTTATTAGCCAATACATCTCTAATCTTTGAAATCATACAATATGACTCTGCTAGATTTATTTTAAATGTGTCCTGTCCCTGGCTATTTCTATCATATAGCACATTCTCTATTTTTCTATGATGTACGATCTTATTAGGAAATATTTTTACAATTGTCTGAAAGGAAATTCTGAGCAAAAAATTTCATATAAACATTTGTCCTAATCTCAATATTTTCATAGTTACACTAATTTGAAGTTGTTTGTAAAATATCTTTTTTCTTTAGTTTTAAGGGTAAAAAAAATATTACAAATAGAGAATGAACTATTCTGAAATGTCATTTATTTATTTATTTTGCTAATAATTGTAACATAAAATATAATATATTATATAACAAACATTTACTGAAGTTACAAACATTGCTAAGAAAATCGTTATTTTTTATAGACGATACAATATCCAAGCCAATGTTTGTAAAATACGAGTTAAATTCTGTTACAATATGTTTTTATCGCTTAAAATTAAACCATTCCGAGATACAATCTCATTAAAATGTTATTTTTTTTATTTATTTCAATATTTGCCGCTTCTCGCACAGTTTGCCAAAACATTTTAGTATTATAGCTATATTTTTCTAATTTGATAGAGGAATAATTAGCTTGCGCTCTCATTATTACATTAGATAATGTGTTACTAAATTTTTTTAAATTTGTTTTTTAAAATAATATTAAATGGTTCTTTTCTTAATTTGCTTGCGAGTTTGTATCTCGTACGGATTGATTTAACTATACCATTTGTAATCCATGCTTTAATCTTCTTAAGCTTACTAGAAACGTTTTGAGTAGTTTATTTGTGTGCTTTATAATATTCATATTTAAAATTTGGTAAAAAATTTCGATACCATTATCGGGATCATTACAATTCATTACAGTAGCCCATGTTTCTTTACTTATATCTAACAATAGGTCATCATAATTGATATTACTGTTATATTTATAAGACTCAGAGTCTTCAAAATCTACTTTATTAATAACTGTAATTAAAGCAGTAGTAGTGTAATGGTCAGTAATATTGCTATGATATACACTTGGTGTTGGTATAAATTCAAGTAGTTTGTTATTGGTTTTAAAGAAAATATGATCAAGACAATTTTTCGACTGTGGTCTAGTTACGGATTTTAATAACTGGTAAAAACCAAATTCATACATGTATTTATATATCTATGCCCTAAGTCATCCATAGAGTCATCTAGAATTTGAATGTTAATATCTCCAGCTATAATGTGGTTATTAACTTTTTTCTTGTTTATTAGAAAGCTTTCCACATCATTTATAAATTCAGCTTTGTTTAAATTGGGGGATCTATACAGGGTGTTTAAAAAATACGGGGCATAATTTCAGGTATGTATTTCCCACATGTAGACAATCAAAATAGTTCATTACAACATGTGTCCGGAAATGCTTCATTTCTGAGTTATGGCCTTCACAACATTGAAATTCACCGGAACGTTTTTCTTTCCGCAGGTCGTTGTCATTACAGAAGATGTTCAAAATGTACACCTCCTGCTTGAATACAGACCTCACATCGATGTCTCATTGACCTGCGAACACGATCCCAAACTCCAGGAGTATTGAGTATGTCCTCAGAACATGCCACAATTCGATTCCGAAGGGATTCCAAATCAGGCACCGGAGACGAATAAACCACGCTCACCTGATCTGAACCCTCTCGATTTCTACTTGTGGGGCCATTTAAAATCATTGGTTTATTCGTCTCCGGTGCCTGATTTGGAATCCCTTCGGAATCGAATTGTGGCATGTTCTGAGGACATACGCAATACTCCTGGAGTTTGGGATCGTGTTCGTAGGTCAATGAGACATCGATGTGAGGTCTGTATTCAAGCAGGAGGTGGACATTTTGAACATCTTCTGTAATGACAGCGACCTGCGGAAAGAAAAACGTTCCGGTGAAATTCAATGTTGTGAAGGCCATAACTCGGAAATGAAGCATTTCCGGACACATGTTGTAATGAACTATTTTGATTGTCTACATGTGGGAAATACATACCTGAAATTATGCCCCGTATTTTTGAAACACCCTGTATATTGCCATTAACTCAATAATAGTATTGTTGAAATTTAATTTAAAATCTATGCAATTTGAATTTAACATTTCAATATCTGAAGCTGACACTTCAATATCATTAATTATAAAATATGCTACAATGCCAACACATTTATTATATTCACAAGGTTTAATAAACTTATTATAATTTGGTATGTCAAAGCCTATATCATAACGAAGCCAAGTTTCAGTAAGTACTATTATGTCAAAATAGAAAGAAAAGTATAGTAAGAAGGCACAAAATTCATAGTTCGGACCGAATTATTACTGTAGGTACTATACCTTTTTGAACCCCGGACCGAATTAGTATTATATATTTGAGATGTGTATCTGATGGGATCCAACTACTGTCTTCGCGCTACGAGTTGGCGCGGAGAGTAGATAGGCGGGACGGGGGAACTTTACGCTACACTCTGACCTGAAAACTTCGGTCCGCTTACTTGGCTACAAGGGAACGGAGTCAGATATGAAAGATTCCGTATCTTCGGTGTTGTCGCTATGACTATCATCACATTTTTCAAAATTGCTGGAGTATGATCTGTCCATGACAATCGTCTGTTTATGTTCCAGCCGTGTATATTAATTCGAATCTCTCAACAAAGCCATTAGCCCCACCGCCCCCATCCTGATGGACAACAATGAGGGTTCTGGACACATTTATGGTAGTCAAAACTCCCGTAATATTTTTATCGTGCCAGCACTTGGGAAACGTTAAATTGGTAGACCTATCTATCCGCATTTCGTCCAGATACAAAATCGGTTTTTTTCACTTTCCTAAGCTTTCTTATTTGCCGTAGATATCTTCACGTATTCTAATTTACAGTGTTTTCCTATTTTTTTTTGCTGCACACTTCTTCCACCTGAAATCCTTTTTCTTCAATATTCATCTTAATGTTGTCTTTCATTTCAAATCAATTTTCTCTTGTAAAAGAGTAGACGTTTGTTGCAGCTTGGTACTATTTTTTTTACTTGTTATTTAACGACACTGTAATAGCTACTAGCTTCTTCAGTGTCGATTGAATTGATGATGGCGAGATGGTATTTGGCGAAATGAAACCAAGGATTCGCCATAGATTATCTGACATTCGCTTGGGAAAACCTCGAAAAAAACCCAACCAGGTAGTCAGCGCAAGCGGAAATCGAACTCACTCCCGAACGCAACTGCAGATCAGCAGGCATACGCGCTACCTCCTGAGCTACGCCGGTGGCCCTCTTTCTTTTTCAAATAAAAATTCTCAATTATATCTTTTTTGTCAATCTCCCGTCGAAGTCATCTCCATTTGCGTTTCGCTAGTCTGGACGTTTCCGTTTTTTTTCCTCCCTCAGGTGTCGACAACGCACTTTCTTCTGTGCAGTCTTTCATTTCATTCCTTATACGCTGTATTGTTCTTGTGGATAGATTAGAGTACTTTTCTACCTTTGCTGTAGGTTTCGTAAGAGGAATGCAAAGGTATTGTTGTTCTTTTTCATCACAGAATTATTTTGCACTTCTAATAATATTCCTTTCTTCGCTATAGACTGTAAATCCTTGTTTCCTCTTTGTCGACATATTTACAATAAACAAAAAACTGCTATAAACCTAAATAACAGTATACAATAACATAAATTCTATTAACCGTATTATTATCAACACTATTAACACGAAAAGGAAAGGATAACTAAAGCAATACAAGATTTGTGGTATACTGAAAACAATTGTCTTGTTGAACCTAATAAAACGCTACAATAAAAACCCCACTATTATTTTCACAAAGTCGCAAAGATTCATAGACACGTGTAGTAGATGTTTGTGAAACAGGAATATTACAGTGAACAGCGCGGTGCGCATGCGCGACTGTTTCCCCTCCGCCCCGTCTAAGTACTTCAGCCGCCTTCTCCTGGCGTGACAACAGTAGTATACACCCGTTTTTTCCTTTTCCTGAAATGTTATGTTTTTGGACTATGGTTGTTTTTCTCTTATTCAAAAAACTCTTCAATTACCTTCTTCTGCTTTCAGACAAAATTGATTATTGCAGAATTTTTTTTTTTTTTTTTTTGAATACGCATATTAAATATAGGCCGTAAATGTTAGAAGACATTCTCTATTCTCCATTCACTAAAAAGATTGTATCATTATCCATCTAAATTAAAACAGACGCTGGTACAGACACTCATTCTACCTCACTTCGATTATTGCGACGTTTTGTTCAGTGATCTCAGGATTGATTCCGCTCAGAAACTACAGCGTGTTCATAACGCGTGCGTCCACTTCATTTGTAATGTTCGATATTATGATCATATCTCACCTTCTTTCGAGAAGTTGTCATGGTTTAGGTTACATGAGAGGAGAAATCTGCACTCACATTCTCTCTTATGTCGAATTATGCACACTTCATCCCCCTATTATTTACTCGCTCGTTTTCATACTCTCTCTCGCTATCATAATATTAATACTCGATCACAACGCGATAACACGCTAGAAATTCCACTTCACACATCATCTCTGCATTCCTCATCTGTCACTGTTGCTACCTCTCGTCACTGGAACTCTCTGCCGCCTGAAGTCAAGGGCTGCCGAACATTGAAATCTTTCAAATCCAAGTTAGAAAATTATCTTACGACGAGTTGCCAAACTAACTTACTATTATGACAAGTGTTGTATTGCATGTTTCCACGTATTCACATTTTTTATGTTCTAGTGATATTTAACTTATTTTATATTTTTGTTTTCATATTTTCCGATAAAGGTATATCTATAATGTGATAAGTTGAGCTATATATAATCATAATTTTCCTTACTGTCTAAAAATATTGTATGCTTTGTACTGCACTATTTTATTATTACTATTATTAATATTATTATTATTATTATTCCTATTTGTTATTATTATTATTATGATCAATAATTGTCTTATTTTTTTTTTACTTTGTATGTATCATTTATTTTGACCTGCTGTTCACATTTTATTATGCTTTTTTCTTTCATTCTGTATGTTACATATTGTGTCTGATTTCTTCTTACTTTTTTTTTTCGTTGTTGGTATGTGAGGGTGGTGTCGTTATTGCCGCTCCCCGTCGGACGCCATTTGAGGGTGAGTGGTTATTGGGACCACACGTTGGGCGCCATTTGAGGGTGGGTGCGTCTCGATGTGGCGTGAGATTCACTCAGGGTAGCCGAGGTACTGTTGTGGTATAGGGTGATGTCGGGAATAATACCAAGCCGGCTACTTAAATAAAAGGCAGCGTAAACTTCAAAACTATAAGTTTATTGTAGTATCCACTTGGTAAACCCTAGAATATGTATTTCCGGCTGACATATAATTCAATCGTTGGTCGCCTTTTGTATCGACTCTATGGCGGCTCTGAATAAGCTCTATCCGATACTACAAATTCAATACTCTGTCCAGTACACTATGACACGAAGCGAAATAGTAGTCCTGTCGACACCAAACGAAGTAGTTATTCTGCCCTGTATGTAGGGCTGCCGACACGATGTAAAGTAGTTTTTTGATGATCTCCGCTCCGAAGCGGAATAGTAGTCCTCATCTCCGCTCCCCGTCACCCTTATTTATAAAAACCTATCCTACGCTAAAACTAACTATCCTATTGGTTAAAAACTACGTCACTAACTGGCCTAAAATCTATTCCCTATTGGTCCAAAGTGACCTCATAAGCTGGACCAAGATCTCTTCTTATTGGGCGCGAAATATGTCATCTCTAAATTTAAACTTTGGATTTCCCATAACATCTAATTAGTTTGTATATCTCACAAGAATACCCGTTCTTTGGAAAACCCAAGCTTGGCAGTATCTTTCCCACGGGTCTAGTCCGACTCCGGCTTTTATGCTTCATCGAGTCTATACGAAACCCCGCTCAAGGTGGCCCTAAATCTGTCCGATGCTGACAAGTGACGAAACACCTGTGTGAGGAAGCTAATTCTAACGAAGTCGCCAGAACATCCCCGCGAATACATGTAATAAAAATATGGAGATATCACTTCGCTAATAAATCGGTCTCTCCCTCTCCTAATTACTGCTTCAAATGCCCATCTACATAACCATTGGAAATTCCCGAAAGAGTTTCCAATGTTATGAGATGTCCCCGCTTTCTGCCTATAACTAGCCTCATAGTTCCCCTGCGCTATCAGCCGGTAACACATTATTTACAATACAATCTGATTATAATATCACTACAAGCAATTACAATAAATATTACATATATCTTCACAAGCCTTTCTATGTACACAACTCTCACACAATAAGCACAACCATGTACAATTTATATCCACATTTACATATGTACAATCCCATGCATTCACATATTTACAATTGTTTATTCATTGATCAGTTACACACTCTGCGTGCTTGGTTGTACCAGCCGCCCTGTACAGGTTCACCTAGCTGTACGCGTGAGACTAACCATCCTACTCTTTCTCATTCCTGCCTCCTAGCCTCTCCTGTTTGAAAGGCCGCAAGAGTTGCTTGTGGTACCTACCAACAGGTTTACTTTTTCCCCTTTCTACCAATTCGAAAGTATGGTCTCCGTATTTACTCTTAATTTCGTAGGGCCCCTTGTACAGTAGCTCCATGCGTGAGTAACGTCCTCTAAGGGCGGAAGATAACTTCACGTCCCTTAGCAATACCAAATCGCCGGGTGAGGGCTCCCATTTGTGGCGATATCTTTTAACTTTACCGAGTCTATACTCAGCCTTTTTCCTGATTCGGTCGAAAGCTAGTTTACACAGTAGTTCATCACTAGGAGGCTCACCCTCCTGTATTGCCTGCGGCAAACTCTTTATCATGGGATCGGGATCGATCCCTAACATAAGTTTGATCGGAGCTATTCCGGTCGTTGGATTGATAGAGTGGTTCATGACTCTCTCAATCACCTCACATTGCCTAAACCAGTCCTTATGGTTTCGGTGACACAGAATACGGAGGTACAATGATATATCCCTAAGCGCTCTTTCGCAGGGATTACCGCTGGGAAAGTATGCGGAGCAATTGTACAGCTTCACGCCCGCATCTTCCAGCCTTTCGCAAAACACTTTCGATTTATGTACCGACACATTGTCACTGAGCACCGCTGTTACCGGGCCGTAAGTCGGTATGTAATCTCTAACCAGCTTGTCAGCACACAATTTACTAGAGATATTTCTTAAAGGGTAAATCTTTACAAATTTTGTGAAGACATCGTACGTAACAAATATGTACCTGTGTCCGAAGGACGATGTGGGCATTGGACCGTGTTCGTCCACTGCTACAAGTTCATTCTTTTTACCCCTGATAATGACTTGTGGTACATTGTCATACCTTACATTTAGAGGTTTCGCCCTCTGGCAGACCTCGCAACGAGATATTACCCTTCTAACCTTCTTTGACAGTTGCTTAATATAAAATGATTCTGACATAGTTAAAATGATCCTATCACTCCCAGAGTGACACATAGATAGGTGAAAGTTGTTTATAAGTTCATTCTCCATACTCGCAGGTATGTATATCTTCCACTTCTGGATATCCCTACCATGCAATTTATACAAGATACCAGAGCGCAATCCATACACTTCGTCTTTCACCTGTGAGATTTCTCTAGCTTTGTCCATTAAGGCCCTTATCGTGGAATCCTCCTGCTGCAAATCTGCAATCTTCCGAAATTTTCCCGTCAGAGCTCCATTCCTCGTGGAATCAATTTTCATCACGGCAATTTCATACGCGGGGGCGGTGATAGTTTCCGGTAGCCCCGATTTGGAATTCGAACGAGAGAGACAATCACCAAAGATATTGTCTGCCCCCGGAATATGTCTAATCGTCACATCATGAGCCAAAATTTCGTGCACATATCTAGATATTCTAGAGTTCGTCAATTTGCATCTACTCAGAAACGCTAGGCTTACATGGTCAGTAAATATGATGATCTGCCTATTAAAGATATACTGACGGAACTTCTGTAGTGCGAAGTACACAGCAGAAATCTCTAGTTCCGTGATTGATGCGTTGCTTTCGGTACGCGACAGTCCCCTAGAAGCTGTGGCAATCACATGTCGCTTGTTATCTTCATCTGTCTGACATAGAATTGCTCCATATCCATATGAAGACGCATCAGTATGAATCTGAAAAGGTAGGCTGTCGTTAGGCCTTTCCAACAGAATTGAGTCGGCAAAAAGCAGTTTCGTTCGATCGAATGCTTCCTGCTCTGCCGACCCCCACCTGAAGGGTGTATCCTTCTTCAACAATGCTCTGAGTGGGGCTACATGCTTAGCATAATTGACGAGAAACCGATTCTGGTATTGTAGGATACCTAGGTATCTACGAACCTGTTTCCGGTTTCGCGGCGGCGGGATCCTCGCAATGCTTTGAATTCTCTCTTGGTCCGGTCTAATTCCGTCAGACGAAATTACGTAACCCAGGAAAACTGTCTCAACTTTAAAAAATGCTGTTTTCCCCAGCTTGACTGTTATACCAGCCTCTCTCAATTTAGTAAGTACAAAATCAATATCCCTAATATGCCTATCCACATTATTGCCATATATAAGAAAATCGTCAATGTACTGTGCCAGAAAACCTTTCGTCGAATCACCAAAAATTATGTCAAGTGCCCTTAGTAGCGCAGATCCAGAACTCGCGATGCCGAATGGGCATCGGTATACTGATAAACTTTCCCGTTATGTAGGAACGCTGTGAATTTTCTCGAGTCCTCGTCCAGCGGAATCTGCCAGTACGAACTGGTCAAGTCTAAACTAGTGAATATAGAACAGTCACTGATACGGCCTAACAAAGTGTCCACTGACTCCGTCCTGAAATTATCTTTATCTGAAAACGAGTTAACGTGTCGGGCATCGATCGTCACTCTTAAGCTTCCATTGGGCTTCCTAACCCAGCACAATGCATTTACGTAAGGCGAGTCCGATACTTCTATAACTCCGTCTTTTAACATATCATTTATGACTTCGTCTGCCTGATCCCTTAAAGATAGGGGGATGGGTCTACATTTATGCCGAAATTCCTCCATTCCTACCACCTTAATTTTGTGTGTATACACTCTACACAGACCCGGCGCGTCTGAAAAGACATTTAAATGGCTACCTACAACATCCATTAAGCGTTTTCTTTCACTCTCACTCAGGCCGTGTGCCTGGTTAACTTTATCTCTTACTATTTCGAAAGTATCTGTCTTCCTATTGTTAGACGCGACTACCTGCCTAAGATCGCCCGGCGAAATCTCATTACAATATCTGGCCCTACCGCTAATGAGATTACGTCCTATTTGTCTCGCCTGGACTAATTCGCCGATACACCACTCGCATTCTCCGCAGTCTACTTGACACACTCCCCTAGTTACCTCGTTACCTTCCCACGGATTAACCTCTATAATTACATTCTTACAAATTTTGAGGTGCTCTACAAAAAATAACTCTTCCTGTAATTCAATCTCTCCCGCGGTTCTTTCATCTAACTCCGGTCTAGCGCTATCCCTACTGAATGGGACCTGGCCTACACTGCCGTTACCTGCCGTAACCCCTAGTCTGTTTTCCCTGAAATCTAATAGCGCGTGCCATTCATAGAAGCTTTCTACTCCAATAATGATGTCGGTAGTCAACCTTTGTATCACAAGAAAAATAGCATTTAATTTCACGTCTCCGCACTCTAACTCGAACCACACTTGATATTTTACCTTTTCCTTCCTCTTGCTTAGGGCGCCCGCACAGTACAGTGAACATATGGGTAACGTTTGCAGTTTTATTCCTGAATCCCTAACCTTTTGAAAAAATTCCAAGCTGCATACATTATTTGTGGAGCCCGAGTCCAACAACACACAACACTTTATCCCAAATATTTTAGCATCTATATAAGGCAATACATAAGTCCCATTATTTTCTAACTCTGGGTTAGTAATCTCGCTCTGTCTCTTTACGCTTACCGCGTTGGTGGATTCTTTTGATAGTGACTTATTGCACTTAGCTACAGAAATCTCCGAACCCTTGAGACTTCTGTCTAGCAGTTTCCCGAGTGTGATGCAGTCGGTTCCACTGCTACCTCGTCTCTATTTCTACAATTTATAGGCTCCCGGCCCATATTCATTCTGACCGGACTTTGCTGACGTCCGTTCATGTCTCTATTCCTGCTTTGTCCCACGTTACACTGTGTAGGTGGCCTATTGCACCCTTGTGAGGCCATTTCTTGTAGGACGTCTCGCCTATCTCTCTCCTGCTCCTGTCTCCTCCAATCACCTCGATTTTGCGGTCCCCTGCTAAAATTAGGCTGCCAGAATCCCTGTCTGTAATTTCTGTTCCTAAGCCAGTGTGGTTGGGTTCTAAGCCTATTATTTCCATTTTCTTGTCTTCCCGTGTACCATCGTATGTGGTTAACCCTACGCACGGGACCAACACCTCCTCGATCGTTCCTCATCCTGTTATGACTACTCTGGTTATTCCTACTATTATTGTAAGGACCCCCAAAGGGCGGGTCAATCCTTCTCTCCCTGTTGGGACTTTTCCCTCCGTTATGGCCATTATGGTACCTACTATTTGCATTGTTGGGGCTCCTGTCACCACCCCAGTTACTCTGATTTTGGGCTCCTGTCCTTGGGGATGAAAAGGCCGTACTTGCCCCCTTCCCCGCTTTCTGGTCGGTGGGGCTTGAACCCTTTCCTTTGCCATGTTCATAATCTGCCTGTCCACTACATTCATAGTGCGTGGCGTCCGAACCATCCAGCGCAGTCAATAAATCTATTGTTTCCCCGAAGTCTCGGGGCCCTGCTACGATCAGATTATATCTTATGTTCTCGGGATACTGCGAAATCACAGTTTGGATCAGCTCTGAATCCGGTATTGGCGGATTGAGGCTTTTCCCTTTCTTAACAAGTTCAAGAAAATAATCTATCATAGAGACGCCTCTTCCCGCGTCAAACCTGCTCTGATTAATTTCCTTCCTAATTCTTTGTTGTTGTCTTTGTCCCCAGTATCTCTCCGAAAATTTTTCTCTGAATTCCTCATAAGTGACATTATCCCCTAGGGCCACTAGCGCCCAGTTGAGTGGTCGGCTCTTTAGGCTCTTTCGTACGACAGTCATTTTTAAGTCATCCGGCACCCCTCTTACTCTAAAGTACGTTTCTAGCTCACTTATGTAATTATGTGGGTTTGAAAATTCAACCTCATCAAAAATAGGGTAACCAATCTCATTCAAAATGTGAGTGGGGTACTGGGGACGGCCTAAATATGCCTTGTCGTTTACATTTATCAACTCACTACGCACATCATCCCGTGAGGTCTGACATTCCTCACCAACACTATTGTTAACATGTCTTACATTTATGTTGCTACCTGATGCCGGGCTCTCACTTGTGCCCTCTTGTCTAGAAACTGCACGGTCCGAGCTGCTATGCCCGCTTAAATTTGCGGGACTACCCCCATTTAGTACGTCGTTTATTGAGTTTAGTTTACTTCTTAATTCTTCCAAACATTCGTTATCCGCCCTTTCTTTATTCTTTATGGCTCGCTTGAGACCGTCCACTTCCTGATCCATCTCACCTATTTTCTCTTCCACCGAATTCTGAATTTCCCGAACCTTTTCCACTATCGTTTCCTCCACAGCTGATTTTAGATCGCTATTCTCTCTGGTAGCGCTATCTCTAACTCTAACTTCTAAATCCTTCATACTTTCTGACATTCTATCCATAGCTATCTTCAATTGGTTCTCCATTCCGATCCCATTCTCGGTTAATTTCCCCTCTAGCTTCTCTATTTTGTCCTCCATCTTGTTTCCTCTTTCCGCTAATTTTGCAATATGATCTCTAATCTCTCTCGAACTTTCCCCCAATCTATTTTCCATTTGTTTTATTTGTTCTCTACTTTCCCTCAGAATCTGCTCTCTACTTTCCCTTGAGTCATTTTCTAATTTAGTTTCCATTTGTTTTATTTGTTCTTTACTTTCCCTCAGAATCTGCTCTCTACTTTCCCTTGAGTTATTCTCTAATTTAGTTTCCATTTGTTTTATTTGTTCTTTACTTTCCCTCAGAATCTGCTCTCTACTTTCCCTTGAGTTATTCTCTAATTTAGTTTCCATTTGTTTCATTTGTTCTCTACTTTCCCTTGAATTATTTTCCATGAAGTGTCTCATCTGCTCCCACAACTGCTCTAGCGTCATTTCCCCTTTGCCGCGGTCTCTACTCTGTTGCTTTTCCACCGTTCGCTCTCCCTCTATTTCTTGTCCTGCGTTATTCTCGACCTCCTCCCTAATTTCCATAATTTCCTCGTCCTTCCTTTGCTCCATGGTTCCCTTGTTTCTATTTCCTCGTCTTTCTCGTATTTTCCTAACTACTTTACTCCTATGGCTACGTAGTATCATCTATACGCTACTCTGTCATCTATCCGACGCTTGCTTTCCCAATAATAATCTAACTAGGCCTGTATTTGCACTCTACTCACTTCCAACAAATTACGCAATACACTTATTTCACTTTCCCCCAAAATATCACACACAAAAAAGAATACATATATATATATACACTCGAAATATCACACCAGAAATTGAAACATATACGCTTTATAATTATTCCCCCAAAATATCATATACATATATACATATTTATACGTCTTCTATTCATACTTGCCACAGCCTCTCCGAGTCGCCTTCTCTGGTGGTCCCCGTGTTGTCTTCTCTAGTGTTGTCGTGATGTCGCGATGGCTTGGTTCTGTTCCCGCCTTCCAGCGTCGTTCCTCGGCTATGCAGGGCTGAACTGCTCCGTCCGGTCCTCCTCGTTGTTTGGTGCTGTGTTCGCACCCGGGGCCGGTCACTGGAACAGCTGTCTTCCTTCGAGCCCCACGTTGGAAAGCGCCATTTGAGGGTGGTGTCGTTATTGCCGCTCCCCGTCGGACGCCATTTGAGGGTGAGTGGTTATTGGGACCACACGTTGGGCGCCATTTGAGGGTGGGTGCGTCTCGATGTGGCGTGAGATTCACTCAGGGTAGCCGAGGTACTGTTGTGGTATAGGGTGATGTCGGGAATAATACCAAGCCGGCTACTTAAATAAAAGGCAGCGTAAACTTCAAAACTATAAGTTTATTGTAGTATCCACTTGGTAAACCCTAGAATATGTATTTCCGGCTGACATATAATTCAATCGTTGGTCGCCTTTTGTATCGACTCTATGGCGGCTCTGAATAAGCTCTATCCGATACTACAAATTCAATACTCTGTCCAGTACACTATGACACGAAGCGAAATAGTAGTCCTGTCGACACCAAACGAAGTAGTTATTCTGCCCTGTATGTAGGGCTGCCGACACGATGTAAAGTAGTTTTTTGATGATCTCCGCTCCGAAGCGGAATAGTAGTCCTCATCTCCGCTCCCCGTCACCCTTATTTATAAAAACCTATCCTACGCTAAAACTAACTATCCTATTGGTTAAAAACTACGTCACTAACTGGCCTAAAATCTATTCCCTATTGGTCCAAAGTGACCTCATAAGCTGGACCAAGATCTCTTCTTATTGGGCGCGAAATATGTCATCTCTAAATTTAAACTTTGGATTTCCCATAACATCTAATTAGTTTGTATATCTCACAAGAATACCCGTTCTTTGGAAAACCCAAGCTTGGCAGTATCTTTCCCACGGGTCTAGTCCGACTCCGGCTTTTATGCTTCATCGAGTCTATACGAAACCCCGCTCAAGGTGGCCCTAAATCTGTCCGATGCTGACAAGTGACGAAACACCTGTGTGAGGAAGCTAATTCTAACGAAGTCGCCAGAACATCCCCGCGAATACATGTAATAAAAATATGGAGATATCACTTCGCTAATAAATCGGTCTCTCCCTCTCCTAATTACTGCTTCATATGTTAGATGCTTTATGGTTGTGCTAACAGATGGAGTTACTTGTCAACAATGTGACGCTGACACGTGTGTTCAGGTGACTGGCCAGCGACAGTCCTGACGTATTTTTATATTATGATGATTGGTTAATTTATATTAACCCGGCACACTCACAATCACACAAATTTCCAGACTCTAGACACCCAGGGAATTCCTCTTCTTCAAGAAAAATTCACCGAGAGCCTAGCCCGGGAATCGGGCCCGGGACCTCCTGATCTGGAAGCCAGCATGCTGACCAACAGACCACGGAGGCAGTCTTCTTCTTACTTGTTTACATTTTATTATTATTATTATCTTATTCAGTTTTGTGTGTAAAATTGTAATGTACTTTGTAAATTTGTAGTGTTAACGCAGTTTTACTCCTGGTTGAGTGTTAGAGAAGCCCGTATGGTCTTAACTCTGCCAGGTTAAATAAATCATTATTATTATTATTATTATTATTATTATTATTATTATTATTATTATTATTATTATTATTATTATTCAAATCTAGTCTTTCAGGTGAAGCTCCCTGTAAAGCAGATTTGAATAATTTCAAGGGAAAAATTGTTCCGGGATCGATACCCGGCCCCGGAACAATTTTACTATTCGTCCGCAGTCAACTGTCTTCCATTCCTAACACATACGCGGTTGTTACTCAACAAGACTTGACTCTTTTACGAAAGCCAAGATGAGAAATGACACGACAACTCAATTGTATTAGTGTTGAGCTCTTCATGGTTATTTAAATACGGTGCAAACGACGTGATGGTTAGCCGTTACTGACAGAGAAGTGTTAATTCGAGTGACTGCCGTGTGAGCGCCACCTGTCTGTCACGAGTCAACTGTCAATTGTTTTGTTTGCGCTGCTAACAAGACGAATGCACCCTTTTCTCACGCTGCTTTTAGCCGACGCGACGCGAACGGCGATTGTCTACAAAACCTCGAGGTAAAAATATCCCAGAGTGCGCTCCTCTTCAAACAGTTGCCTGCTACACTCGTAACGGTGTTTACAAAAGTATGTAACTTCTTCCTCAACAAAGTGGTTCTGCGTAACGATGAAATAGAGGTAAACAGTTAACTGTAAACCTCAGACTTTCCTTCACTGTAAGTTTTGTGAAATCGCTGTTAATCAACATCTCTTTTATGTGAGATGAAGTAAATAGTGTTGTAACTATTAAGACTCTCAATTCAAGGTTGTGCGGAAGTCTTGATCTCGAGTTCGATGCTCGCTTAAGGCATGGATGTTTATAGTTATGAATGAGATGCCCTCAGTCTCATCGTATGTATGACTTAATTGGTTGTTTAATGACGCTGTATTACATCTCAGTGAGCTGAAAGAGCGACATTTTATTCGATCGTGAGATTCTACATTAAGGGTACAATCCAGTAAAAATGACAACTTTTTTCCTATTTTTTAAACCAAATTTTGATAGCACGTTTACTATGTGAAGGACTAACAAAATCCAAATTTTGAACTCCCAAATATTTTTGGCTTTTGATTTTTTTTTTTGTATTTTTAAGAAATATTTTTTTTTCTCTCCCTGTTGTTTATACAGACATCATTTTATTTTTACTAACATTTCTAATATTAACCTGGCTAGGCTATACCTTTGGATCAACGATTAAGAACCGGAAGCACCGTTTGCTACTCCATTCCACAACTGGAGTTCGATGATACTAGCGTAATATACAAACAAATCACTTTACTAGGTATAGGAGGGAAGAAAAGTAGTTCATCCATTTACGTAAACTAGGAAATATCGCGATTTTGAGTTTGATCATTTTCATTAGGTTTTTGTTTAATCAAAATACAGTACAGTATTAACAATGAGTGTTTTTACTCACGAACTGAGCTTTCTATGTGGACGTATTCATTATGCACTGCATTATGATACTGTCTAGAACACATTAGCGTACAATATAGAGAATGAAGTTAAATAGAAAAATAATCATAATATGGATATTTAAACACATTTTTGAAAATGGTAGCCGTTCATTTCGATACAGGCTTCAGTTCTAATGTGCATATTATCGTAATTCTAATTACCAGGTTCGTACTTCGTACTAGTAACTCATGTTGAAATAATTCTGTACCTACTCTATAAAAGAGTACCTCACGCACAGTAAATTCAATCTTCACCTCTGCCCGATCCGAAAAGATAAAATTACTCAGACATGATATCTACTGTCCGTCCAAGTGATTACGTCGCAGCGTCGTAGAAAGGGAGGAAATCACGTGACAGTTATTTACTTAACGAGGCCCTTTTATTTAAGTTATTTTAAACAATTGTATGGGTCCAATTCCTAACAGAAATTAATGTTCTCAGAAAAGAGCTAAGACAGTCCAGCCACTAGAATTTACAAAGAGGCGAATAGAAGCAGGTGAAGGAAACCGGGATGCGACGTAGGCAAATGGAAAATGATGCAATATTGAAAGCTCTTTCTTCACTGGAAAACGCGAACATATTTTTGGAACGTACTGTTTACTATGACCGTAGGGATACTATGACTATGCGATCTTGGATCTGTGTGGAGGACGGTTGAACTTCATTAGTAGAAGGGGTGGGAGTGAAGTACATTCAAAAACTCAGGTACAATAAAAATTGAAGTAAAAATAAAATGATGTCCCTGTACTAGCTTTAACATCTTTGGTCATACTTACTTACTTACTTACCTATTGACTTTTAAGGAACCCGGAGGTTCATTGCCGCCCTCACATAAGCCCGCCATTAATCCCTATCCTGAGCAGGATTAATCCAGTCTCTACCATCATATCCCACCTCCCTCAAATCCATTTTAATATTATCCTCCCATCTACATCTCAGCCTCCCTAAAGGTCTTTTTACCGCCCGCCTCCCAACTAACACTCTATATGCATTTCTAGATTCTCCTATACGTGCTACATGCCCTGCCCATCTCAAACGTCTGGATTTTATGTTCCTAATTATGTCAGGTAAAGGATACAATGCGTGCAGCTCTGCGTTGTGTAACTTTCTCCCTTCTCCTGTAACTTCACCCCTCTTAGCCCCAAATATTTTCCTAAGAACCTTATTCTCAAACACCCTTAATCTCTGCTCCTCTCTCAAAGTGAGAGTCCAAGCTTCATAACCATATAGAACAACCGGTAATATAACTGTTTTATAAATTCTAACTTTCAGATTTTTTGACAGCAGACTAGATGACAAAAGCTTCTCAACCGAATAATAACGGGCATGCCCCATATTTATTCTGCGTTTCATTTCCTCCCGAGTGTCATTTATATTTGTTACTGTTACTCCAAGATATTTGAATTTTTCCACCTCTTCGAAGGATAAACCTCCAATTTTTATATTTCCATTTCGTACAATATTCTGGTCACGAGACATAATCATATACTTAATCTTTTCGGGATTTACTTCCAACCCTATCGCTTCTTATTTGAAGGGTTCGTAACAAACTGTTTTTTACGGTGAGGGATTGTTAGCCCTTCGCCCAACCCCCAAGCTGGAGGACCACCCAGCTATTTGGTCATATCGTGAGTTAATCTTTTGGTTCAAATCCGAACGACCGTGTACTACTGTTTAGACTTGTTCTATTGTTGGGAACTAGATGGCGACTGTATATGTATTACTGATTTGTTATGAATATGATTTTGATGATGAATAAGGCCGGTGATATTCAGGGATGTTGTGGCCCGAATTTCCTGGCATTTGCCTTACGGTTGAGGGAAAACCCTGAGAAACCACAATCAGAAAATTCAACCCTACCGGGAATCGAACCCGGGCTCTCTAGGTAAGAGACTGACTAGCATGTTGACCCCTACACGAAGACGTGGCCGAAATATTTTTAAACCCAAGCTTTTAGTAGAAGACCTTATTCTTTAAACTTCCTTTTTTTTTTTTTTTTTTTACATTCACAAGACATAGTGAAGCATTTCAAAGCATTCATTTTATGAAATATCTCATTTCTTGACTTTCAATTTTTTATTTGAAATTTTGAAAGCGTTATTTCTCCTATAATTCATGGAAAAAATGATAAAATAAAGTAGCAGCATTTCTTACAAAAAAAAGTGCATAGAAACATGCAGCTACTTAATAAATATTTGCAATAAAAATGTCATCCAGATTGACAAATATATTTGGCATAAAAAATTGGTGTTGAATCAAGTAAAAAAATATTATTCGTTTGAGAAGCTTTTGTCATCTAGTCTTCTGTCAAAAAATCTTAAAGTTAGAATTTATAAAACAGTTGTTCTGTATGGTTGTGAAACTTGAATTCGCAATTTGAGAGAGGAACAGAGATTAAGGGTATTTGAGAATAAGGTTCTTAGGAAAATATTTGTGGCTAAGAGGGATGAAGTTACAGGAGAATGGAGAAAGCTACACAACACAGAACTGCACGCTTTGTATTCTTCACCTGACATCTTAATTAGGAACATTAAATTCAGACGTTTGTGATGACAGGGCATGTAGCACGTATGGGCGAATCCAGAAATGCATATAGAGTGTTAGTTGGGAGACCGGAGGGAAAAAGACCTTTGGGGAGGCTGAGACGTAGATGGGAGGATAATATTAAAATGGATTTGAGGGAGGTAGGATATGATGATTGCTAATGGATTAATCTTGCACAGGATAGGGACGGATGGCGGGCTTATGTGAGGGCGGCAATGAACCTGCGGGTTCCTTAAAAGGCATTTATAAGTATTGAAGAATACACTGTAATTTTACCATTAAGATATTAACCATATGTTTTAATTAGAGAGTTTAATAAGTTCATGAACAATGCTATTCCAGGGGCTCGAACCTGTACTGCATAATTTAAGTGACAGAGATGATATCTTTTTACATTAAAATATAAATGTGGTTTGTTGAAAAAAGTGCTTCTAGGGAGCGTGGTTGCAAGTAGATAGGTAGACGTAATGCCACTTGACCTGACCTGACAGAGCAAGAAGAACAAAAGAGTGAATAATTCCTAACACAGACGAGTGCTGCGAGACTCCCTGCAAGAATGATATAAAGTACATAAGGTAGACAGAGAAGTTTATTTCATTCTAAACAAGAACAGCTTAATCCCTATAATGATTGATACCCTGGACAATGCATTTCTAAATTCCGTTAAAATATCTTCATCTTCAACTTATATTAACCACGGTTTGGACTAGTTTAATCCTTTCTAATTGAAGAGTCCACTGCAAGAATGATGGATGTCATTTGGAATACATTTTGCAGGAGAAGCAATTGACAGTTTGAAATGCTTAGCGCTCAAAGCTTAACTGTGATTTTCGATCATTACTGGACAATGACTATCAGTGTTAATGCCATATAACTCTGTATGTACATTCTATATGTCTTAAGCTATGCATTGACAGTCTTGGTTCATTTTCGACAAGAAAGTGACATCCATCATTCTTGCAGTGGACTCTTCAATTCTAACTTCATTAAACCACGTTTGTTGCATCTACTCAAATTTCTCTTAACACATGGCTTTACAATGACATTGTAGATTTTTAGTGCAGTCATTTTTATACATTTTTTCCTCGACTTATTTCTACATGTGTGGCGTCGAAGATTTTAGATGTATGGTACCGATGCCCACCCAGCATGGTATCAATCTGGTGAGTATTATAGGTAGCGAAATCCGGTTTTGAAAACCAGCTGTAATACTTGTAATGGTATGACCTCACCTACACATATTGGATTTCTGTGACAACAACAACAACAACAATAATAATAATAATAATAATAATAATAATAATAATAATAATAATAATAAGTTAATAATATTTAGTAACCCTTAAATATTAAATAATCAATACGTATCGTGAATTAAAATAGCAGTAATTTAATAATCAAACTAGAATTAAAAAATTCATTTAGAAAGTGAAAGGGTATGGCTAGTAACTATTGTTTAATTTTTTGCTTGAATACTGGTACTATCATATTTCTGATATATACAGGTGCATATTCGAAATATTTCAACCATATATACATAATTATTATGAGTCGTAGTTCGTCTATGCAACGGTACATTACAAGTAAAGGTATTCCTTGTTTTATAATTATGTAAAGTATTTACCAAATGTTTAAGGATATCCCTTCGAAAGAGATGTTTCACTTTTGTCCCCATACTTATATCAAAATCCCTGATTTTTATACAGAGACCATGTGATGTATCATCTCACCGAAAGTGCTTAACGACAAATATATATATATATATATATATATATATATATATATATCTTATTATATCCTATATTCATATCATATCATATCACATATTCATATCATATCATATATCACATCACATCACATCATATCATATATTCATATCATATCACATATCACACCACACCATACCACACCACACCACATCACATCACATCATATATTCATATCATATCATATATTCATATCATATCACATATTCATATCATATATATCATATCACATATTCATATCATATCATATATCACATCACATCACATCATATATTCATATCATATTCATATCATATATCATATCATATCATATCATATCATATCATATCATATCATATCATATCATATCATATCATATCATATCATATCATATTTAACGTTTTTATACTGAACAACAATGTAATTTTATTATCTCAACAATAGGATTTGCTCTCCACACAGTAACACAGTATTCGTTAGTGCACTCCACTGGCGACATTGACAATAATTTATTTGGACTATTACGAACAACAATGAACTGTTAATCTTAACTAATGTTCACAAAGCACTATTTACAACACAGAACGGTCAGTTCTCAGTTCACAGCTCGTTTGTCTTGGCTAGTTCTTCTAGCTCAGTCACTCGCGTTCACAGAATCTCGAACCCCAGACCTTCAGAGACGATCCGCTGAACTTCGAACTCAGGTCCCCCAACTGCGGTCCACTGCACTCGAACTCCGGGCTTCAGGCTCCACAGTTACGGACACAACTCAAGTCGCGCTCTGGTCTCGAAGCTGGCTTCACTACTACACAACACTGGCTTACTGACTGACTCATTGACGTTCACTTGCGTCTTCTCTTTTATATGTAGCCAAACTATAGTTTCTCGAGAGTTCGCGAAAGATTCCGCTCTCGAATAATCTGGATTTCCACTTCGACGAACTGCTGGACGATTCGGGAGGGTCCGTCCCCCCTTCACTTCGCACATAGCAGTTGCGCGCGCAACCTCCCCTCGCCTCTCCAAGCCGCGCGCCGTCCCCCAGTGCACCGTGGAGCCCGTGTAGACTCACGCGCGACCTGCTCTCTTGCGGGAAGCGTGTTCGAGTCTCGAGGTGGCTGTCACAATATCATATATCATATCATATCATATCATATCATATCATATCATATCATATCATATCATATCATATCATATCATACCATATATCATATCAAAATAGCTGTAGGCCTAATAGTGCACAAGATAAATGGGTCATTCTGTATAAAAGTTAAAAATTGTCATAACGAAAGCAGAATAACAGCTAATGAAATGAGATTTATGAGGCATACAGCGGGATATACGAAATGAGATCACATACGCACTGAAGATGTAATGGAAGAATTACAATTTGTACCTGTAATTAATCACGTAAAACAATAACTGCATTGCATGCGTAGAGATAGAATCCCAAAAGTCATGCTCCACTCTCGTCCAAATGGGAAGAGATCTCTCGGTCGTCAAAAGAAGCGCTGGATTGAAAATTCAACTGTGAGATCGTAACAGGCCATATGGCCCAATACTTGAAGAGAAGGAGAAGAAGAAGAAAGGAAGAATAAAGAGAGGTCTACATGATGCTTTACAAGAAAAATTTGTTAATACTATTAGAGCTTTGTTCTACAGTAAAAGAATGTCCTTTATGAAATAACTATTGCCATAAATAAAACCGCCATAACGACCGGCACAAAATTACCCCAAATGACTGTATCTCATTTAACCACGTAATCAACTTCATTATCTTTTCATTAATCTACTATTCTGTCTGTTAGTGTACCTGTCAGTGGCCAAAATATGTTCATATTCTTATTGTTCTGGACTACAACGTGTTCATAATACGTGCGTCCGTTTCGTCTGCAATATTCGCCGGGCTGATCACGTAACACCATCCGTCTTAATGTTGTCCTGGCTCCGTCTAGAAGATCGTAGGAAAATCCACTGTCTTTCCCTTCTCTTTCACATATTGCATTTCTCCACCCCTATCTTGCGTCTCGTTTTCAAAATTTATCCACCCATCACAACCTAGACACACGATCACAACACTCCTCAATATTATCCATTCCCTCCCACCGAACATCCTCATATTCATCTTCTTTCACTGTGGCTGTTCCTCGACTTTGGAATTCCCTACCGAGTAATGTCAGGGACTGTCAGACATCAAACCAATTTAAGAACAGGCTAACGAGATATTTTTCTAACAATTCTTGTTAACAATAATAGCTGTTTCAAGTTTCTCAATGTTTAATTGTTATATATATATATATATATATATATATATATATATATATATATATATATATATATCACATATAAATATCTAAATTATCTCATTATTATTATTATTATTATTATTATTATTATTATTATTATTATTATTATTATAACTATTTCTTACCAATGTTTATTATTGTCACACTAACATTAGTTATCTAATTTTCATTATTTACTTTCATGTTGTTTTATGATCTAGATATTAATGTGATAACTATGTAAGCAATTGTATTTAATTAGAATTAGAGTCTGGCTGGGCGGAAGAGAAGGCCTACTGGCCTTAGCTCTGCCAGATTAAATAAATAATAATAATAATAATAATAATAATAATAATAATAATTATTATTATTATTATTATTATTATTATTATTATTATTATTATTAATCATTCAGGCTATTCACCCGCGAGCATGTGTATATCTCACAGGTAGGTGGTTCTTGCGTTTTCCGTCTTCTTCAGATCAATTGACATATGAAAGTGGTAGCAGAACATTGCCAACTATTACACAGATAAGGGTGACTAAAAAAAGTTATGAAATAATAGCAAAGTAAAATACAGTAGCCTATATCGTTAAACCCTGAACAAACATAGTGTCTATTCATTAAAAATTCCATTTTAACTTTCCGGTGCTTGAACATGGGTCTCAGAGTTTACTCTGTCGTTAGGTTAATGGCACGCTTCTGTGTTCATAAAATTAAGTAAATCTTTCTAACAGCACACAGTTGCACGCTTCAAGTATTTATTCAAATTCCAGCAATCCGTTTGCTACCCTTTGCTTTTTAATGCAAATATTTATCTCCCAAGTCGAATTACAGCTGGTCGCTCATGTAATTATTGCACTCTCCCTCTTTATGTGGCTATTTGTACGCTTCCCCACACACTTATTTACAAACACAAATTCACACGCAAAATTACCGGTCATCGACCACGAATTAGATCTTCTTAATTTGGGACGTGTTCCAATTTTTGCACTTCATCGTAATTTATTTTATTCTAATGGATTTCCTTATTAATCGACATTCAATGCCCATATTTCACTTATATCCCCCAAAATAGATTCTATCATTAGTTTTGCAATATATTTTTGTATCTTTGTTTATATTTTTAACCTATATTTGCAGTTAAGCAGGAATTTATTTATTTATTTAATTTATTAATTTATTAATTTATATATATTCATTCATTCATTCATTCATTCATTCATTCATTCATTCATTCATTCATTCATTTATTTAGTTATTTATTCTGGTGTAGTTAAGGCCGTCCTACCTGCCCCTACCGAGAGGACTAGTGTGGCGTGAATGAAAGTAGTGACGTCATCTCTCATTGAGGGAAAGAGTCGCCCATCCATAGTGATTCATATAGGGTACATGTTTCAATCTCTACTATCAATTCTAAATCAAAATTATCTTATTGAATTACGAAACAGCTATAATTAACAAACGATGAAAGAGTAATGGAACGGAGAAAAATTCTCTCCGGCGCCGGGATTTGAACCCGGGTTTTCAGCTCTACGTGCTGATGCTTTATCCACTAAGCCACACCGGATACAACCCCAGCGTCGGACAGAATTGTCTCTGATTGAGTTCCAACTCTTGGGTTCCCTCTAGTGGCCGCCCTCTGCACTACGTCATAGATGTCTATGAACATAGGACCGAAGTCCACACATGTGCTGAGGTGCACTCGTTATGAGTGACTAGTTGGCCGGGATCCGACGGAATAAGCGCCGTCTTAAATCAGAGGGAACCCAAGAGTTGGAACTCAATCAGAGACAATTCTGTCCGACGCTGGGGTTGTATCCGGTGTGGCTTAGTGGATAAAGCATCAGCACGTAGAGCTGAAAACCCGGGTTCAAATCCCGGCGCCGGAGAGAATTTTTCTCCGTTCCATTACTCTTTCATCGTATGATGACGCAGAATATCTGCATGGAAATATCATATGTACTTCGGTACATTGAAATAATATATAATTAACAAGCCTGATATCCCTTTAATTATATTAAATACATATTCACCCATATTATGTATACTTAATATATGAAGATTTCGCTGGAAAAACGATGAATGTCACATTTATGTTAAGTTTTAGATAATGATCTAATTGAGTCTATAACTGCAAGATGTAGTGCTGTTTCTATCGAAAATAAAGGACAGGATTACTGTATTCGTGGTGATAATTCTCCTTTTTACCATTTTTCATAAGAACAGCATTAAATTTCGCAGTGATCCATTGAATTAGATAATGACATCAACCTTAAAAAAAACTGTGACATTCATCGTTTTTCCCGCGAACTCTTCATATTAAAATCACCACATAAAGTATAATAAAATAAACGAAAAGAATAACAAACAGTTAAACCAGTAGAAAAATAGAATAAAAAAATCCAAAAATATTTACATATCTTAAAGAAACTATCTCCAAAATTAAATCCTTTGAATAAAAACCAGCCAAAAATGGTATTCCAAATTAATAAAGACAAAAATAAGCTAAAAATAGGAGCAAAATAATAACATAAATAGTTAAACAAAAAAGGAAATGTTTGCTCCATCTGCGAAATTAAGGATAAACTGACAATAATTGAGGGGCCAAGTGGAAAAGAGGCCCCATGCCACATTTCTATCGATTTTTTTTTACTTTCTTCGATAATCCGACACATTTTACCATCTAGCACCTGTTTTATGAACTTCCAGTCTTATGGCATGCGTCTACCGGACATGGTAAGCATAAATGCTTGCATCCAGATATGTATGCAGCATCCAACGATATGATCAAATATCACCGTCCTTCGCAAGTCTTTCGTGGCTCCGACTTAAAGAACGTAGAACTTTGCACTCTTTGTCTTTACTCTTTCGAATTCTGCACACCTCAACACCAAATTACCTTTCGTCTCGTTTCTCTTATCTATACTCTAACCACGACGTAAACGCCAGATCACTTATCTGTGGCACGCTAACTATACCTCTTCATAGAACATCTTGTTACTCATCATCTTTTAAAGTATCCACCTCGCGACAATGGAATTCCTTGTCACAAAGTATTAGGGGCTGCAAGACAATAAAAACTTTTAAAAATAGCTTAAATGTATATTGTAACTTCTTTTTTTAGATATGCATCCTCATAGCGTTGTATTTTCAAAATTGTCTCTCAATAATCTCTTCCTATTATCTAACATTTGTGGCAAAATTTTCCTTTGTTAACCGCACAATAGTAGACTGGAACAGCTTACCTGCGGCAATCTTTCAGGGTGGTCCTCCCAAAATCAATACATTTAAGGAAAGGTTGAGAAGATTAGACTGACAATGTAATTGTAGGTGCAGTGTAATTATTTAAGTTGTGTCATGTAATTAATTAAGTTGATATGTAATTAATTAAGTTGATATGTAATTAATTAAGTTGATATGTAATTAATTAAGATGATATGTAATTTAGTTGATATGTAAATAAATTAAGGTCATATGTAATTAATTAAGATGATATGTAATTAATTAAGATGATTTGTAATTAATTACTTAAATTGGTAATAGTTGGGTGAAATAGAAGTACTTATAAGTTAGGTTTACTTTTGTTTATTGTAGGCGTTATTATAGAATAGTTTTATTTATAGTCCTAGGTTTATTGCATCTATTTATTTATAGTTAGAAATAAATTTAGGTTTATTTTATTTTATTTTTTATTTTTATTTTATTGCTGTAATTAATGTATAATTTTAATGGTATTATTGTATGTTATATATCACTGCCACCGGGTGTATACCCAATTGTAGTGTTAATACATACATACATACATACATACATACATACATACATACATACATTAAAGGGCGCAAATAGCCATAGTAGCTGACGCGCCCTTCTTAAACCCTACTACTCCTACATACATTATTTGAAATATATTAACATTCTATGTATTTTAGTTTAATTCTGCTACACAGTTTGTGTTTCCCTGTTCAATTAATAGTTCACAGTATTTTACGGTTTGATTCATAAGTAATTCTTGTATACATGTAACTTTTAGCTTGTAAGTTCATACCTATGTATGTATACTTTTTTGCTGGTTGAGAGAAAGAGAAGGCCTTACGGCCTTAATTCTACCAGCTAAAATAAATTATTATTATTATTATTATTATTATTATTATTATTATTATTATTATTATTATTATTATTATTATAACTCCAACTTTCCTGTCATGAAGAGGGAATTCTTGTATACAATGTGAATTTTCAGAACAGCAAAAGCGAGTGTTTTAGATCGTTTACACGACCAGTTCAATAAAACAGCAAAACTCATAGTGAGACAAGTGGCCAACAGGTTTGGAGCTCACATATGAAGGGTACACGGGAATAACGATCAAGGTCCACTTTAGAAAGTTTCGAGAAAAACGAATTTTAAAGTTTAAGCACTTAATACTTTGTTATGTGTGTATTTAATAGAAATTGACGTAGTGGAATGTCAAGAACGATGATTTCTTATTACTAGCTAGACCACATGACAGTAGTTACTTTCCACTATAAGATGGCATTATTAACTCAGTTTCGATTTTTGATGGACCTTGATCGTTTTTCACGTGTACCCTTCATATTGAGTTTTTCTAACCTCAAAATTCCTTGTAAGAACGCGTTCACGCGTACCTTTTAATTTTCTCTTCCCATTCCCCCTCTTTCATTAATTAATTCGTTCATTTACTCACATCAATTAATTAATTAATTCACTAATTAAATAATTCATTCATTCAATGGATTCATCAATTCATTTACTCATTCACTAATAATTTAATTAATTTATTCTCTCACTCACCCAAAACGCTCATTCACACACACTCATTGATTGATTGATTCATTGATTCATTCATTCGTTTAGTATGTCATTCATTCCATGGTGTCATGAGTGAATGTGAGAGTAAACCTTTTATATCGAAACGTACAAATTTCTCTTTGTTGTAGCTGGAACATAACTTTTTACGTCAGAATGTATGTAATATTCTACAATCTGAATATACGCACTATTTAACTTTCGGTATTGGAACAGAAGTGGTGGCCTCGGAAATAGATTTGTGAGCCTTAAAATTCGAGGAGTCGAATAAATCAATGATATGGCCCCGAGTTTAACTGGGAGCGCGCTATGCAAGGGTAAGTATGTGCCAACTTGGGAATGTATTGCAACGTTAGGAGTTCGGAAACTATTCGCAATGTTCACAGCCTCGCTGGACTGCAAGAGCGCACTTTACGAAAGTATGAACATTAAAAGATGCTAATACTGTGCTTGATTCCTACGTCGGAAACTCACACAGCTGACAGAATATGGCAGATTTTATAATCATGAACTTTCGAGAAATGGCGCTTTATTAACGTCAGCTATTCTAGCTACAGACAAAAGTTTAAACTTTGACGACTTCATGTGGAATATTATTATTAATCTAATGCTCAAGACAAGTGATGGAGGAAATAAATTAAATACCGATATATTGATATTGCAATATATTGCAAACCTAATTTCGATAAACGATAAATATCGCAGAAAATATATCGATATATCGAGTTGAACCTGATTTCAAAATTTGTAAATATTGATTATCCTACCGAAAAATTGTTTTTAGAATTTAAAGTATTAAAAATACATCAAATTTAAAACAATGCCTTATTAAATCTGATATATAAAAATCACACATTTTTCAGATCATATACTCAGAAACAAAACCAAAAGCATGAATACAATACGTTTGTTGGAACCCAAGTGTTTAACGAGCACTGCTTTCAACCATAGTACTAATATCTGCCCTAGAATTTATAACAAAGTAATAAAGTAATACGCACATCTTTTACCTCCAACAGTTTAAAATTTAAAAATGCATGTAAGCAATTTGTTATGAGTAATGATTAATTTTTAGACGTTATTATGTTGTAATTTATGCGTCTACATTAATTATGTATTGAATCTTCCCCTTGGCACGAGGACACTCTCATTTAGGGGAGAGCTAGGATGTTGTAAATTTACAATTTCTTTGTATTTTTCTGGCAATAAACATCATTATCATTATTATTATTATTATTATTATTATTATTATTATTATTATTATTTGAAATTAATAATTCCCAATCTATTTTAGGCGTCGAAATGAAGAGTTGGCGTTAAGCAAGTGGGGAAGTTCTATGGACTCGCAGGATGCATGCGCAGTAAAGACATTTAGGTCGCCGGTAGCTGGAAAAATGAAGGGATTCATTCTACTAGCTACGAGCGGGCTAACAGGTTAGGTAGCATTCGACCGAACAGTCCCCGTCTTGCACGCTTCCATTCCGTAGCGTTCAGGCATTCCTTTAGACAAGGTAACGATTCAGGCTACCAGCTACCAACCAGGCTCCTGGCGAAGTGCATCAACAGCGGTTAAAAACGCAGTAATCATAGATTACGAAACGACTGTTAAACAGTAACCGTGGTTAAAATGTAATTTCTGTGCACCATTCATAATCACTGATTACTTAAACATGGTTAGCTGACATCATTTAACTAGAGTAAAGTCTATGATGGTACACTGTTTCTACAAACTGACTAAAGGAAAGCATCCAGACCACTGCAAAGATAATGATCAACGTCTAAAACCGACTGCTCTCACTCCGCTCTACATCAAAATGAACGTGCCCTACATTTTCGCGTTGCATTTGTTTGCCTTTGGACGCGAGTTACATTTCTTTGTTTTTCAGTACTGTTAGGTTAAAATCGTACAAAATAGAAAATTGAATGCAAAAATGATTATATCCCAATGTGAGGTTAAAGTATCTATAGACTTACCGTACTTACTAGATGTAAATATATTATATAAAAAAGATGGAATATCCATAAAGGAAAAGGATGCGGAAGATTAGTAGGAATGTGTGTACGATCCAGGACCCCATTTACACCAGGGAACTGTGCATTATCCTAAGATCCATCCATAACCTCTCTTTGCTCAGCCAGTGACATAGAGAAAGAGATGTTCAAGTATTCCATCTTAAAATACAGAAAATAACAGTTACATAGAATCGTAATATAAGCAGCCGATCCGTAGGAGAAATATGATTGTTCTTGTGATATTTCAAGTAATTCATTTGTACAGGGACATCATTTTATTTTTACTTGCATTTTACACACATTTACCTTAATATATTACAGAAATTGACAAAGAATTACATATGTGGGACTATTGATTGCATAACAGTGACTAATTATGCATTGAAAAAAGTATGAAATTTAAGAATATTAAATTCTTATAAGTTGCAAAAATTTTTTTTATTGGTATGACAGTTCCATAATACTTGCCTCTTCGTTAATTGCCTTCTTATAAGTCATTTTTGGAGTGTGCAAAGTTTGAATCAGTGTTCTATGTTATTTTCTGAGAAAATGGTGCACAAAAATTACTATATTTTTAAGACAAATTATTTTTAATTACAAAATGAAAATTTCAATATCACCGAAACTACACATCCAATCTGCTTCATATTTACACAGTCATATGTCTAGAATATCTCTGCAAAATTTCGTTACAGTGGCTCAAGTGTATCCCAAGTTATTGAAGTTTCAATGTAAATGTGAAAATTACACCCCTTCAGTCTTTAATCTCCCCTTAAAGTGATCCATTTGTATATGTTGATAAACAAAATCCCTCCTGAAATTTTCTATCACCTAAATTCCTCGTAAAGTTTCTCTCTTTCCACTATAGAAACTTCACGCTCACGCTCTATCCAAGTAATTCAAGTCCTGTACAATAATAATCGTCATCGAAATAAACATCTGTGGCTCTGGCCGCCATTTTGCTTTACTTGCTCTACTAATCACTGGTTATCTCTTTTAACCTCTCGAATATGGCCGGTTAGAGGGAACAACTGGATAATACGCACGGCAGACCAATATCGATAGTCGACTCTACTCGCTGGCCACTAGTCAACGGGCCGTACCGAGCCGTATCAAACAAAATATAATCGAAATGGTGGTAGTCAAATTCGCGACTATATTCTTAAATAATTCACTTCATTAGTCAAGTTCAAGGTTTTATGTAGTACAACGGCGGTTTTTTGAATGCATTAAAAGAAAATGAAGATGTAATAAGATAATAAACTAGGTTATCACAAGGAAATTAACAGGAAAAAAGGTGTGTTTTACGGAATACAATTAAAATGACGGAAAGTAAATTTCCAGTTAATGTTCGCCAAAGCGTAAAGTACGTAATTATGACGGCGTTGCTGTTTTATTTCTGGCCTATATAAAAATACCTAGCCTTTTACGAAAAAAAAAAATTAAGGACCATGAAATTATTCACCGCTTTCATTACAGGCCTATTATTTTTTAACAATATTACGAATCAAAAACTGTCATATTATATAATTTTAACTACTACATGGACGAATCAAATCAAGCTAACCTAACCAAAGCTAACCTAACCTAACCAAAGCTAACCTAACCTAACCTAACCAAAGCTAAGCTAACCTAACCAAAACTAATCTAACCTAACCAAAGCTAATCTAACCTAACCAAAGCTAATCTAACCTAACCTAATCTAAGCTAATCTAACATAACATAACCTTCGTAAATACAAGGCCTGTAACCGGAGCAAGAAGGGATCTCAATCATTTAATCTGCAAGTACACGCAAAAATAAATTCAAGTAAGGATCACGCTCCCACTGCATGAGAGGTCCGCGCATGCGCTACAGCAAAACTGTTTCTGTCCCGAGCCTCTCATCTAAGGCACTCGTCATAATTTACTCGCAATATTTACGCAAATACACATTGTCGCTAACAGTGGTGCTATCTCTCAATAATGTTCAGAACGAAGGAGGTAGACAGAGAGAGAGAAAATTTCTCCCGTCAACTACGCCACACACCAACGTCATGTTCTTATGTTGGTGACATTGTGTATTTACTTAAATATGGTGGTAAACGTAACGGCACGGTTCAAAGTGACCGTGCTAATTCTCCAGTATAGCTCTAGGGGGGTTAATAAAATCGACACTAACCGACGTTGATGCACCTGGGTATCCGTCTTGCACGTACCCTAACGCTCTCTTCATGCTTTCACCCCTCTCTCTCTGTTAGTTCTGTATCCCTTGTCAAAACGGTATTACGTTCAAATTAAATGAATGATAATGACTTTTTGTCTACTTCGTATGATGGCCTGTTCATTTTCTCCACACAAATATTTTGACATTAGCCTCGCAACAGCGTTCCGACAGGAAGCCTACACTCAAGGGACGTGAATCTCATCACTTTCTCTGTAATACACAGTCCCGAGTACATCCCCAGTGGCATCACGTATCAATGTCACAGTGATTCACTTCAACAATAACCAAAGTCGTATTCCAACATGGATATTCAGTTCCCTACGGGAAACGCCATAGTAATGACTTTCTTTTATTGTACATTGTGCACGGAGAAGTTGAGTTGCAGCGTCAAAACTGTGTTGGAGCCACGATAATGAATTCTAATCCCGTCTAGGTCAGAACTTCATTTGTTTTCTTATGTTGAGGTGTGGTTTCTGGTGACCTCAAATGTCTTGAGTACCACATAGGTACTAATTGAGACAGGAAGATCAAATACCCACTAACTCCAATTCTTGACAAAATTGAGTTATGGACCGGATGATGCTTTTTAGTTTGTCCCGCATGCGTGGAAGGCAAGAATACACTAACATCGACATGCATCTGCATTCTGGGGGCTGTTTTAAAACTCGTGGAAGTCAGAACTCCACTTACTTCACGGAATAAGAGAGTTCTTGCATTCCAAGCCTAATTTCCCGGTAGATGGCAACACTATCGCTCAACCAGCTGAGTAAAGTGATACGATACGGTATTCAGAATGTCACAAAAGTCTATGAAATCCATGTACAGTAAGTAAGACTATTAATGGCACAATATCGAGTCGATTAACTTCCAGAAACCCAATACAGATGCATCATTCCCCAGTCAACTAAAGTACAATTCAGCATTGCCATTGAAAGAAGAAAGCAAAAGGACTTGCAAAATTTAATGCAGTTTATTTCAGAGGAAAGTAGGATGAATTACCAAACTCTGTTTGCGGACAGTACTGTTCGCGCAACTTATCTGGGCAGCTAAAAGAGCGGGGTAGCGGGGTGTAGCGAGGTTGCTTGTAGCGGTAGCGTTGCAGGAGAGGGAAGGAGAGGGGCAGCGAGAGAGCACTAGGGCACCCAAGTGCCTAGATAAGTTGCGCGGACAATAATAATCTAGAATCTAGATTCACAAGAAGAACATGAGAGTGAGAGAAAAAAAACAGAATCTGTAACATGAATGAGACTGTGTTAGTATTTTAATATTGTTTGTGGTTTTATTTGTGTATTTTGATGTGCTTTATGATAATTTGTGATTTTCTGTCTTATTATATTTGAAATTTAAAAACAATGTAGCAATGTTAATCTTAATAATAATCTTCCCTTTCCTTGTATATTCCAATGTTTCATAAGGGAATTATGATATACTTTTTTTTTCTTCACATGGCTCATATTTATTGACTTTTCTTAATTCATACACTGTGGAAGTCAGAAAACCACTAACTCCAGCAGTGTTTATTTCAAATTATAGCGTAAGATAATGTTAAAATTTAGGTTTTGAAGTATTTAATTGATAAAGAATGTAATTTTACACAATATTAATAGATAGATGTATAATATTTAAAGTTAGTAAGATAAATAATAAGTATTTTCTCTCTTGTAAAATTTGGTTTAGTGCAGTTAGGGAGTTTTTGTTTTCCCTGTCTCAATTACTGTAACCAACAGATATTGTTGCTAAAGACCTTACAGAACTGAACTATATTTTCAAGGTGCTACTTCGCATTGAAGGGGCAGAACTGGATGAGACTATACTGGTAATAAAACTTGATGATAGAAGCACTGTCGAAATTAATTTCGTTTATGCATTAAAGGATGGATGCAATTTATTCTTAATAATAATAATAATAATAATAATAATAATAATAATAATAATAATAATAAGAATAATAATTATTTATTTATTTATTTATTGATATTTATATGCTGGACAACAGCCATTGGCCAATAAAAGTCCAGCACAGTGATACAATTAATACATTAAAATGAACAACTATGGTACAAATTAAATACTTGAGTTAACAACAAAATAAAGAACATAGATTACAATGATTAATTTACAAGAATTAATACTACAAAATATTAGGGAAAGGTGTTGATTCTTACTACCAATTTGTGTATAATTATGCAAATAATATTAGCAAAGACATTGCCATTTTCTAATACTTCTATACATTGAATGGATCGAAATCGCCTACATGTAAGTTAGCATTTTTATTTATTTTTATTTATTTAAATTTAAATATACAGAATAAAGAATATAATTACAAACAAACAAGACAAATAGAAATAAAATAATACAAACAATATAAAACAGGAGATACAACAGTATTAACAAACTTTGAGACCGAATGAGCAGCGCTCGTGTTCGGTCGCAGTTCAGATATAATATTAATAGGCCTATAAGAGAATATAAAATAAAATGAAATAGGAAATAGAATTAAAATTACAGTTACAGAAATTATATAATACAATATTAATATAAGAGAAATATAGAAAATAAAATAATAATAAAAATATATAAGTAAAATAAAATAGGGACTAAAATGTAAATTACAGCGGCAATGGGATTATATAATATAATAATGTTTAATACATCTGGAGACCGGCGAGGAAGATTTAGAATTTCTAATATAGAAGAATTTGTGATGTCTCATGTCCTTCATAGGAATACGAAGGCTGACACTGTTTAAGAAAGATTGACAATTAATGTCACCTTTAAGGACCTTACATAAGAATAAGTAATCGAGATCATGACGTCTGGCATACAGGCTTCGACATTTAAAGTGCTCGCATTTTTGATCATAGTTATACCCGGAGTTATTAGGCAGAAATCTGCACGAACATACTGAAATAATTTTCCTTTGAATATTTTCCAGTTTTTCCGAATCAGTACTAGTAATAGAGTTCCAAACTACAGATGCATATTCGAGTTTCGATCTCACTAATGTATAGTATATATTATAGTATTAAAAGAGAGTCAGGTGTTGAAAAAGAATAAGTAATTGACCGAATTATTCCTAACATTCTTATTGCATGGTTATAAATATAATTAATGTGGCTGTGAAAATATAATTTATTGTCAATTAATACACCGAGGTCTCTAATACAATCTTTTCTGTTAATTAATACATTTTTCGATTATAATAAAAATAATAATATTAATAATAATAATTCCCTGAACTTCTTACATTTTTTTGGCATTATTTCTTTTTAACGAAGGAAAATAATGTCAAGAAATGTAAGGAGTTCAGGACTATCAGTCTAAAATCGCACTCGGCGAAGATTCTCTTACGACTACTAAATCGATTTGTATTCTAAGATGGAAGAGCAGTTGGAAGAAGAGCAGTTTGGCTTCAGGAAGGGAAAAGGTGCGAGACTGCTACGAACAATAGGCGAAAGATAATAATAATAATAATAATAATAATAATAATAATAAATAATAATAATAATAATAATAATAATTCTTTATTTATACTGGCAGAGTTAAGGCCGTAGGGCCTTCTCTTACACTCTACCAGGTTACAAAGTATACAAGCAGTTAAAATTTAACAAAAAGTTAAAGAACAGAATACTAACATATTACAAAAAAAATACTAATAGCATAATAAAATCGACCTAAACAACATGAAAATAATACCATAATAAAAAAAGAAAGTAAAATACATTGGAATATAGTGAAAGCAACTCATTTAGTACAAATGGTTAATATGGGAAACGTAAGGAAGAATATATCAAAATGGAATGTAATAAAATAATAATAAAAAAAAGAAAAGAAATACGAAAATTAAATAAAATTCACGATAAAAAGGCTATGATAATAAATTCATCGGCTGATGAAGAGAACAAAAAGGAGAAAGGAAGGAAAAAGAAATATATAGCCTATATTTTTACAAAACTATGGCAGAGAAAAGGGCTTATAACTGAAAGGAATCTAATTCAAAAAGTGCAATTTTAAGATACCTAGAGAAGAGTAAATAAGTGTATGTAGTGCCTATTGTAAGTAAGTGTAAGTGACTATTTGTGGTCCTAGAAGAGGCATTTGACAGAATGAATTGGAATAAATTGATGGAGATGCTAAAGAAAATTGGCGTGGATTGGAAAAAGAGAAGGCTGTTCATATTGTGAAACAACGAGTGAAAGTAAGGATAGGAAAAGAAATGTCAGAAGAAAGTGAAATTGGGACAGGAGTACGTCAAAGATGTCCTTTATCACCTACCCTGTTCAAAATCTACCGGAGGATTTAGTGAAGAACTGTTTTCAGAACATGGGAGGAATGATAGTAGGAGGAAGAAGAATAAAGTGCATAAGATTTGTTGCTGTTGTTAGCAGAAGAGGAACTCATACTAAAGTTTATGCTACTGGAGCTAAATGACAGCTGTGAACAGTATGGCATGAAGATTAATGCAAATGAGACGAAGAGCATGGTCGGAGGAAGAAAAATACAAAAGAGAAACTTGTGAATTCTAAATGCGGAAGTAGAGCAAGTGGACAGCTTCAAATACTTAGGGTGTACTATAAGCAGTAACATGAGCTGCTGCCAGGAAGGAGGATAGCTATGGCAAATGAAGCTTTTAATAGGAAAAGGAGCATCTTCTGCGGACCTATGGAAAAAGAAGTAAGGGAGAGACTAGTGAAGTGTTCTGTATGGAGTGTGGCATTGTATGAGGAAGAAATAAGGACATTACGACGAAGTGAAGAGAAACAAATAGAATCATTTCAAATTTGGGTATGGAAAAGAATGAAACGTGTTAAGTGGACAGAGAGAATAACAAATGAACCTGTGTTGGAAAGAATGGGTGAAGAAAGAATGATGCTGAAACTGATCAGAAAGAGGAAAAGGAATTGGTTGGATCACTGGCTGAGAAGAAAGTGCCTAGTGAAGGATGCACTGAAAGGAATGGTGAACGGGAAAAGAGTTCGGGGTAGAAGAAGATATCAGATGACGGACGGCATTAAGATATATGGATCATATGAGGAAACAAAGAGCAAGGCAGAAAATAGGAATGACTGGAGAAAGCTGGGTTTGCAATGAACGGTCTGCCCTTGGGCAAAACACTAAATTAAAATTAATAATAATAATAATAATAATAATAATAATCATCATAATCATAATAATAATAATTCAAAAAATAACTAAGCATATTCAGCTTGTTTCAGAGTTACATTTTCTGATATAGGGTAATATCATTTGAACTAGAAGGAAAGAGCATAGAAACTGAATCAAATAATCCACCGCTGTGGAGTAACGGTTAGCGTATTCAACCGTGGAACTAGCGGGCTCAGAAAGGCTGAGTAACTTTCGGTATTGGACCTCGGACTTATTTCGTCTTCATTAAATTTAAATTCATCTATCATCTTCAATAGTTTCAGGTCGACCAGGAGATCCAGCAGACGTGGAATCGTGATTCACTTACAAAATATGTCATCTGTCTGGGGCAGCAGAGATCCGAGTGGCGTAGGGACTTTCATAGCGGCCTATGGCAGATCAGGGAACTACCAGAGCTGTGTAGCTCCCTCGAACAGATGGCGCCACGGTGAATCACGGTATCTACAGTGCTGCGATATTCAGGTCAATATAAGATGCACCAGGACGTAGTACGTAAGAAGTACGAATTTGCATAGGAAACTAAAATTGTAGAGTAAGATAGATCTGTCGAAATATAACAGGTCTGTCTTACAGGTATAAAATTGATGATGTTCTATTCTATTCTATTGGACAAATAAGCTACCTAATTCTAAGATCTTGATAACATTTAATTGAATTTACTTAATTACAACAAATGACTCTTTAAAGAACCCAGAGGTTCTTTGCCACCCTAACATAAGCCTGCTATCGGTTCCTATCCTGACCAAGATTAATACAGTCCCTACCATCTTATCCCCCGTCCCTCAATTCCATTTTAATATTATCCTCCTATCTACATCTTAGCCTCTCTGAAGGTTTTTTTTTTTTCCCTTCGGGCCCTAACACTCTATAAGAATTTCTGGATTCGCCCATACGTGCTACATGCCCTGCCCATCTCAAACGTCTGGATTTAATGTTCCTAATTATGTCAGGTGAAGAATAAAATGCGTGCAGCTCTGCGTTGTACAAGTTCCCCCACTCTACATACTGTAAGTTCATGCCACTTACAAGGAAACCTTCTGATGGGGGCAGATAAAAAAGTTATTTTTTTTCTTTCCCCATGTTACAATGTCAAAAAGAAGTGCTGATACAAATTTAGGCCACTCAACTGCAATTACAAGGGCCGTAAACAAAATTAATTCGCCAGGTGCCGTTAACAGAAAGAAAACACAATTTCATTGGAAAAATTTATTGGAAAAGACAAAGCAATTGCTGAGCTACCTTTCAACACATTCCCCACCGGAATTAAGACATTTGTCATATCATATGATCGACAGAGAGGTGCAGACGGCTGTCAAACGCTGGTTTCGATCCCAGGCGGATGACTTCTACTAAAATATACAAAAATCGATCCCCTGGTGTGACAAATGTCTCAATTCCATTGGGGGATATGTTCAAAAATAGCGCAACAATTGCTGTATGTTTCAATAAAAATATTTTCATGCAATTGTGCTTATTTTCTGTAAACGGCCCAAGCGGAAAATTACTTTCTGGACGGCCTTGTAATTGCTGTCGAGTGGAAAACATTTGTATAAGCACTTCTTTTGACATTATTAACATGATGGAAAAAATAAATTTAACTTTTTTATCTTTCCCCATCTTGTTAGCCCTAAATATTTCCCTAAACACCCTATTCTCAAACACCCTTAGCCTCTGTTCCTCTTCCAAAGTAAGTTTCACAACCATACAGAACAACCGGTAATATAACTGTTTCATAAATTATAACTTTCAGTTTTTTTGAGAGTAGACTGGATAACAAAAGCTTAACCGAATAATAACAGGCATTTCCCATCTTTATTCTGTGCTTGATTTCCACCCGAATGTCATTTACATTTGTTACTGTTGCTCCAAGATAGTTGAATTTTTCAAAGGATAAATTTTCCATTTTTATATTTCCACTTCGTACTATGTTGTGGTCACGAGACATAATCATATACTTTATCTTTTCGGGATGTACTTCTACCTATCTCTTTCTTTGATTCAATAATATAGTTTCCCTAATATAGTTCGTGAATTTTCTCCTAACATATTCACGTCATCCTCATACACAAGAAGCTGATGCAACTCGTTCAATTCTAAATCCTATCTGTTACACTGGACATTCCTAATGGCATATACTAGAGCAGCGGTGGCAAAAATGTAATCGTGCGCCGAGCCACTGTGTAACCTGCAACGTGCGTAGCATCTATGGAGGGAAGCGGACACCCGAAGGGGAAGTTAAGCAACTGTCTGACTTATTAACGGATTTTCATTTTCCTTACGTCAAGCACTTAAAAATAATTTTATACAGTACAAGGTTACAAACTAATGTTTAGTACGTGTAACGAAGAAAGAAACGAACAAGAAAACATAGGACACATTATCACAACCTATTAACTGTCTTCAGAATGTCTCTGCGACAGAGTTTCAAAATCAGGAATTATGTCACTTACTGCCATTCGTAGTTGATCACGAAGGTATTTGTCTGTCAGTCGTGATCTAAATTTGGTTTTTAGTATTTTAATTGTTGAAAATAATTTTTCACAAACGTAAGTTGTAGCAAACATGGCTTCAACAGAGCAAGCGAAAGAACGAAACTTCGGATATTTATTTTTTGGCAAAGATTTGAAAAGTTTAACATTTGTCAAGTCCTTACATCTAGCTTTCATTTGACATCACATAGTAAATCAGTGAGTTCACATTGAAGAGCTAACCGCATTATTCGTACATGATGATGATGATGATGATGATGATGATGATGATGATGATGATGATGATAATAATGATGATAACAACAATAACACTTAACCTTTTAATGTTTCATGAGTGACATGTAGTATAATGCCGTTTTATGTTACACAACCGTTTTCCTCGTAATACTTGTGAACAAATCATACATTTAATATTCTCATCATATTGACAGCAAAAAAAAAAAAAAAAAATGCGTTCCCCCCATCCTACTTGGAACCTTCGTACATGGTTTCGAGAGAGACATATGCCACTCGCAGGTCAGAGACAAATACAAATGGAACGGAGTTTGACTACAGTGAGTAAGAGGGTGGGGGTTGGCGGAGGTTAGAAGCAAGCGAAATGCACAGCTATCACTACGAACCACAATGTCTTGCGAGTCACGTTCTCGCCACGGCTGTTCTAGAGCAAAGTTGAAAAGCAAAGGCAATTGAAATTAGAACAGCCAAGAAAAAGAAGTTCTTTGAAATTTTACCTTAATATAGAATCGGAGTAAAATTTATATTTGGAAAGAACGTGTTTCTTCAGTTGGCAATATTTATTTGAGAAATCCAAGAAGAATGGCCGACTTCACGATTTGCTGCACTTCTGCTTGAGCGACACGAGTTCTCTCTCTGCATTCAGGTCAAGGAGGCGTCGGCAGTCCATTACACAAACACAATTCACAGATATGAACGGGAATATAAAGTGCTCGGAGGCTTTCCAGACATCTGTGCATCACATTTCCACGACGAAAACCAGAGTTGTAGCTAATGTTATGGACCGTTGTCCCACAACTCTTCTTAGACAGCATCCTTGTGGATACATCCCAGACTATTAGAGCCTATTCATAAGGCGAAAATCTAACACGTGCAGTAACTGAGGGTACAGTCAAGAGGGTTGCGCCATATGAACTAGATTTAGCAGAGAGTATTTGTTTGTAAACAGAAGTTCTTTCTGTGTATGTTCTAAATTAGGTTTAACCCAGATATATCGAAATATTTCACTAAATGGCAAATTTTAAGTGAAGAGGGAAGAATAATGTCACATAACTTCGCAATGAATTGACCAATTATCACTGGTCAACAAATTATCTGTAGTAATGTCACGAGAGGTCTGAGATCTGCCGATAAATCCACGAGCGAAGCGAGTGGATTTATCTGGGAAATCTCAGACCTCGAGTGACATTTATTAGGACTATTTCGTGAATAAAATAAAAATTTAAATAACATATCCCTAAAATTCGATCACAAAATGTTAATAATTGTTTATTAACGAATACTTAACCTATTCAGACATTGTGAAGTTGAAATACTCGTAGATGAATATCGATTATTGCAATAAAGAAATTCGATGTTATTATTCAGTAATGCCAATTGCTAAAAGCGAAATACAGGTTTAACATTGTTAATTACATGTACTGAACTTTTTTCTCATTATTATAACAAATACATTTTCATTATCTGCTGATATCATAATTTAATTTAACAGTAACAGTGGGGACAGCTATATACCAATGCTTATGTATTCACAGCGAGATATGTTGCTACACTGTGAAACCATCTCTGTATAGATAGGCCTAATTAAAACACGAATTTTATTACGCCATACGAAAGGCAGTTTGATCGAAGACATTATTACTATGCAAGGTATTTGAGTTTGATATGCGATGATGTTACATAAATTTGAACGTCTATTAATTGTTTAATTTCAATACAAATGTTATAGGCTACAATTTTATAGGTTACGTTAGGCCTACCTGCGGAAGCAGGACCAATGTCAGCTGTGCCTTGTTTCGACCGTTACTTACAATCAGTGCCACACGAAAGGATTTTTTATAGCTCGACAAACGCATTCTCGCTGTAGTGTGTAACGAAACTAAAGCTGCATCTACACAGTTCAATATTCCAATCGCGTATGCGTGCAATCTGGAAAGAATAGAATCAAGTTTAAAAGGTACGTTCAATTAAGATGCATGAAGATTTTGTGTCTACATGGTGCGCCGTTTTGAACGTGGTCTTCACTGCGTAAATATATTAATTAATATTAAATATCAATCTTACATTCATTGCTTTAAAGTTGAAAGAAAAGTTTAACCGTGTAGTTGCATCTTAATGTATTCATGTTCATCAATTTACGGGGAAACACTTGGCGACAACGACTAAACAAAAGAACGACCATGCGATAAATTGATAGCGATAAATCTAGCTGCAGAAATTATCGCAAAGTGTGAGTGTGATTGGTTGTAATTCAAAATTTCATTACACTTCATTGGTCGAAAATGGAATGACGTCATATAAACGAAATAGTCATTTCAAATATGTAAATGGCATAAAATTAGGTTTTCCAGATTCATCTGGGCATAAGATGATAAAATATCACACAAAAATACTTACCTCTAGTTCAGTCATGTCAATTGATGCCCATAGGAGCAAGCGCGCGCTTTAGAGCTCAGGAGAGCCTGGTGAACCGAAAGAAGTGTGCTCTTTCTCTTAAGGATTTTATACAGAATTGAAGTTGTACTGTATTTATGTGATACATCGATGTATGATCTTCGTCCACCAAAACATGCTAACCTTTATTAACATGTAATCGAGCCAGATGAGATAGGGTGGTTTGTGTGTTTATGATGTGGTTCTATGTTTCAATTTCCTTACGGTTTGGTAAAAAAGAATGAAACATTTTCAATCAGACTAATAATCTACACCTAACCATGTTACCACGGGTACTCTTTTTTTTTTCTGCAATGACTACACTGAACATGCCGTGTGCGTAATCTATCATCTATACCCTATAGCACAGCTAACATGTTTTCTTTACACGGTGACCAAACGCTGACCTTTAGTAATAACATACACTTAGCTTAAAATAACTTTCCTATATTTTCGAAATACACCACTGTCATAGGCAGGCGTCGAGACTTCGGACCCAATAGAGCAGTTCAGTGGGAAATCCGCATAACGTCGAACTGAGTGTATTGGTAAAGCGTACAGTGGGTGGGGGTACTGTAGAATGAATGCCAACAAATACGCAAAGGAAAACGCTCTGGATTTGAAGGTTCTGACGAATAATTTGGTTTTCATACAAACCTCTTTTCAAACTGTGTCTGAAACTATTACACCGTTAGAAAAGTCAGAGCAAGAGATGCCGGAAGCCCTCAAATTAGTTGAGGAAATGATGTAGAGAATTAATGAGACACCAAGTACACCGGTTACTGAACGTGTAAAACGGAAGTGGAAATCAATTTTATGTCAAAATAACGAATCACGAGAATAAAGGACTGTCTCAAGGGGTGCTATGCATAGACATTTCGCTAGCCCGCGCTACGGGTGTGCTAAACTAGCCCCGGCTATCGATTGATTACTTGTTCAGGATTCATATCATATCATGTCGCTAATACTGGTTTATGAATACGAAAAACGTTAGTTCGCTGATCATCCACCGGAAGCCCGCGCTAAGAATGTCTACGAATACGGCCCTTAGATAGTGCAATGATGTTAGGTTTTTTCGTTTTGCTCCTATCACGTCATGCGACGTAGAGCGCTGTACAAACTGTGTTTGGCAGATAACCGAAAAAGATTTACGTTTGAGACACTGAAAATGTATCTTGTAGTACATTGAAATTCGGTACTGTAACTGCACTTCTTAAAGACGACCAACAGGATAAATGAAGAAATTAAAATTGCTACATATTTATTTCCAGCATTAACACTGTGTATATTTAAACACAAGTGCTTATAAAAGAGAGGAGAATAAATGCTTTTCACGTTCTTTTGACATTGTCATTGTGTAATGTATATTTAATTTCAGAATGTCCATATATGTGTGTTTCCCCATACTACCGTACTCTATCTATACTAATAATAAATCTGTAGCCGAAATTTTTCTGGTCATTTTCGATTTTCCAAAAATAATTGGTCCTAACATATATAATTAACCACCCTGAAACCGAAAATCGCTTTTTTGCAATTTTTGTTTGTATGTCTGTCTGTCTGTCTGTCTGTCTGTCTGTATGTTTGTTACCTTTTCACGCGATAATGGCTGAACGGATTTCGATGAAAAGTGGAATATAAATTAAGTTCGTTGTAACTTAGATTTTAGGCTATATGGCATTCAAAATACATTATTTAAAAGGGGGGTTATAAGGGGACGTGAATTAAATAAATCGAAATATCTCGCATATTATTGAATTTTTGTGAAAAATGTTGCATAACAATTGTTTCTTTAAAAATCATTTGCGATAAGTTTTATTCTCTGAAAAATTTTGATAGGACTGATATTTAATGAGATAAATGAGTTTTAAAATTAAAATAACTGCCATCTAAGGCAGTGTAACGAAATAAAAAACAAATGACTTGGTCTATAAGGGGCCTTGGACAACAACACTCGAAAGCTATGAAAGATAGCCGACAGAGAATATTTCTATGTTTGTATGAAGTAATATCGGAAGCTAAATTAACCGATTTGTATAATTAATTATTATTTCACCATTGGAAAGTGTAGTTTCTCTAGATGGACATAATACTATAATGTTATTACAGTAACTTCTGATATAATAATATAATGTAATATAATATAATATAATATAATATAATATAATATAATATAATATAATATAATATAATACAATATAATACAATATAATACTATATAATATAATATAATTTAAGTTATTTGAAGGGTTCAGAACCATAGTGGGCCAAGCACCATTTACTGAATACGTAGAAAACAACAAGGGTTAAAATTAAGTTATTACCATAATTCAATGGAAACATATAGCAAGTAAAATAAAATATACACATTAAATCTAAATGATGTCAATCTTCATTAAACTATGGTTGCATGTAATAACAATTAAGAAACATGTTAAAGGAATTGTCATTGCACCAAGTGAGTGCTTTCTGGACCAAAATGATCGCATTTTAATTATTTAAATACAATTTAAATTAAGTAACATATTAAACGATTTATCCTTCTATCAAACACGAATGTTCCCTGGATCAAACGTCCTATTTTAATTATCTAATTACTTTATATTTATTTCTAACAGGTGCAGCGGAGCGCACGGGTACGGCTAGTTCTAAATAGCAACGTTGTTACATCAACACATCTCTACCTTTCGCTACCTGCAGCGAGTCAACAACCTATGGTACATACACAATAAACTTATTGCATCGGGTGACAAGTCTCGAAGCCAGGACTCATAGGCGTACAGTCTTGTGGACTAATAAGCCGAAAGGGAGGTAAATTTTCTTTTTCCTTATTCTCTTACGAGCAAAACTAATTACATCATACCACATACTTGTAGTTGAACCAATGGCGGAACTCATAACTTTAATGAATCACGATTTGTGTCCAAGTTTCATGGAAGAAAAGATGACTACAAAATAAATTATTTTTTAAGTTGTTTTAACATGGAGGACTTTAACCCATTTCAATAAAAACTAAAGAAAAGAAATAACAAAATTGTTCTCTTAAACTACAGTTAGCAAATCGAGATCACGGAAACTGGACATTGTTACTTACTTGTTTATCCCTATTTATGAATTCAACATTAGTCAATGTTACTCATGCTCACGAAATTGGATGGCATCTTCTGTTTTTCAACAACTTATCTGCGTGGTTCACAATATGTCAGTGAAAGCTAGAGAAGTCAAATTGGATGAAAAATTAGAATTAACTCCCCTAATAAATAGGTTAAGTGTGAAGTGTTGCTAATATCAGTGTTTAAACAAATACAAAGGAGAACCACAAATGCAATTTTAGTTTTAGTTTTAATTTCTAATCGACTTTTAATGTCAAACCCTATTTCTTTTATTCTACTTGCATATAAATCACTATTACGTCCAGTAATGGAATATGGTGCTGCATGTTGGGATCCTTACAGATTACAACATATTAAGACACTGGAAAAGATTCAAAAAACGGGCTCTCAAGTGTTGTCGGAAAAATTCACCTTTAAAATGGGACACACTCACGGACAGGAGAACGCGAATTCGATTATGCGCACTGTTCAAAACATACAGAGGTGAGCCTGCCTGGAGAGAAATAAAAAATAAGTTGCAACGGCCAAATTACTCTTCAAGGAATGACCACTCATATAAATTGAGGGAAAGAAGGCAGAGGACGGACACTGGAAAGTTTTCTTTTCTCAATCGTACTATCAGGGACTGGAATGCTTTACCTGCAGACTTACTAAAGGCTTTACCAACAACCAAAAACGTATTTAAAAATAGGCTTAAGGACTTTACTAATAGACGGTAATTATACACAGTATGTAAAGGATGTAAATGATATTTTGTTATTTAAGTGTTGTATCAGTGAAGAATTATGTTGTGTCAGTGAAGTGTGTTGTGTCAGTGAAACGTGTTCCTGTCAGGGAAGCTTTATAGTTTATAGTGGCAGTGCAAAGTATTTGAACAGTGAAATGTTTTTGAAGTGTTAGTGAAATCAGGATAGAATCAGTGAAATGTGTCGTAGTTCCAGTGCAGTGAGTTGACAGCGAAATGAGTGTAATGTGGAAAGGTACTTGTGCAGATATGAACATATCATACTCGTGGGTTTTAGTTCGAACTTAGATTTAAGATACAAATTAGATTTATTTTAAATGTCATTTTAAATGATCATGCTTCATTTAATTTAGGATATTCCCTATTATTGTTATTGTTATTATTATTATTATTATTATTATTATTATAAATTATTGTTAGTATTAATTATTTGTATTACTTATTGGTATTATTATTAACTGTATTTTTAATTAATAAGTTTATTATTGTCATTATTGAGTGTAATTAGTTACCACTGCCATCGGGTATATACCCATTGCAGTGTGAAAAAATACATACATATATACATACATACTTGTCATTTATATCGAGAAAATTAAGAAAAAATTATTTTCTCAGAGCGCATTTCGTCGCTGCTACAATGGAGATCTTTTTTTCAAACTCGCCGTTCACTTCATATTTTTTTAGAATTTGCTGTGAAATTCAATATTTACGTCGGGAAGCTTCAGTAGTCAGGAAGCGTTCTGTTAAAACCAATCCATGTGACACGTGGAGAAAATGTACTTTGATACATTCGATCAACTGATTTGTGCAAAGATAGCAATCATAACCGATCGGTTAAAGCGGTTAAAACAACTGGAGACCCACCTTTAAAAATGATTATTTTTCTTAAGAAATGTAGACAAAATACATAATATATCTTCATACATAAATTACAATAAATACAACTTAAAATAATATTCAGTAATAGCAAAGTGCTTCCATACGTTTTTAAAATATTTAAAACTGTAGGAGTTTACTGGGTAAGGATATCTATACTAATAATAAATCTGTAGCCGAAATTTTTTTGGTAATTTTCGATTTTCCAAAAATAATTGGTCCTAACATATCTAATTAACCACCCTGAAACCGAAAATCGCTTTTTTGAAATTTTTTTGATTGTATGTCTGTCTGTATGTTTGTTATCTTTTCACGCGATAATGGCAGAACGGATTTCGATGAAAATTAGAATATAAATTAAGTTCGTTGTAACTTAGATTTTAGGCTATATGGCATTCAAAATACATTATTTAAAAGGGGGGTTATAAGGGGGCCTGAATTAAATAAATCGAAATATCTCGCTTATTATTGATTTTTGTGAAACATGTTACATAACAAAAGTTTCTTTGAAACTAATTTGCGATAAGATTTATTCCTTGCAAAATGCTGATAGGACTGATATTTAATGAGATAAGTGAGTTTTAAAATTAAAATAACTGCCATCTAAGGCCGTGTAATGAATTAACAAACAAATGGCTTCGTCTATAAGGGGCCTTGGACAGCAACAATCGAAAGCTATGAAAGATAGCCTACAGAGAATGTTTCTGTGTTTGTATGAAGTAATATCGGAAGCTAAATTAACCCATTTGTATATTTAATTATTATTTCACCATTGGAAAGTGCAGTTTCTCTAAATGGACATAATGCTATAATGCAAATCAAGATTTCAGGTATAACTCCCTGTAAAGTTGATTTGAATAATTTCGAGGGAAAAATTGTTCCGGAGCCGGGTATCGAACCCGGGACCTTTGGTTTAACGTATCAAGGCTCTACCACTGAGCTACTCGGGAACTCTGGTACGTTAAACCAAAGGTCCCGGGTTCGATACCCGGCTCCAGAACAATTTTTCCCTCGAAATTATTCATAATGCTATAATGTTATTACAGTAACTTCTGATATAATATAATATAATATAATATAATATAATATAATATAATATAATATAATATAATATAATATAATATATTATAACATAATATAACATAACATAATATAATATAATATAATATAATATAATATAATATAATATAATATAATATAATATAATATAATATAATATAATATAATATAATATGTAATATTATGTAATATAATTTATTTGGAGGGTTCACAACCATAGTGGGCCAAGCGCCATTTACTGAATACGTAGAAAACAAGGGTTAAAATTAAGTTATTACCATAATTCAATGGAAACCTATAACAAGTAAAATAAAATATACACATTAAATCTAAATGATGTCAATCTTCATTGAACTATGGTTGCATGTAATAAAAGTTGAGAAACATTAAAGGAATTGTCATTGCACCAAATGAGTGTCTCTGGACCAAAATGATCGCATTTTAATTATTTGGATGCAATTTAAATTAAGTAACATATTAAACGATTTATCCTTCTATCAAACACGAATGTTCCCTGGATCAAACGTCCTATTTTAATTATTTAATTACTTTATATTTATTTCTAACGGGTGCAGCGGAGCGCACGGGTACGGCTAGTTCCTTAATAAATTTTTCATTACTTCTAGTGCTAAAGCAGGAATACATTAAGTATTTTATTTGATTTGTCCACAATTGTATATTGAAATATTTTTCTTACATACAGGGCTATTCAAAAAGAAGGAGCAGATTTCAAATATTTATTTCTTCCAAAGTACAGAACATAGAAACACAATTCCAACGTTCCTGGACAGACGAAAGTTTAAATTTTGAACAGTCCGGGTAGAAGTTCCAATCACGGCCGCATTGGTGCTGTTGATTGTAAAATGGCGACACCAGGAAAAATCAATTTATGTGCTGCAATTAGCAAAACTAGAGTCCATTATTGAAGTTCAACGTGCTTTTCGTCGTCAGTTTAATAAACAATCGCTTCGTCATAAGCAGATTTACCAGTGGCAGTTATTGCAAGCATTGTAGCCTGACGACCACAACAAAAGGTACAAATTTTGCATTAACATGCCAAATGATATGGAAGAAGACAATTTTGCTGAACGATTAATCTTTTCCGATGAATCCACTTTTCATCTTTCCGGTAAAGTTAATCGCCATAACGTTAGAATTTGGGCAAGTGAAAATCCTATGTCAGTTACTGGACATGAAAGAGATTCACCGAAGATTAACGTCTTCTGTGCCATATCCGTAAACAAAGTTTATGGACCTTTCTTCTTCATGGAGAAAATTGTGACAGGAATAATCTATCTAGACCCGGCCCCGGAACAATTTTTCCCTCGAAATTATTCAAATTAACTTTACAGGGAGTTATACCTGAAAGCTTAATTTGCATAATACACGTCACTGTACGTAACAGAAAACCACAATTTAAAGTCACACAGAGTTAGTGTGCACTCAAATGTTGGTTGCTTGACGGTTGTCAGCCCACTTTGAGGTCTGTGGATATAGAGGAAAAAATTGGATCGGTGTCGGGTAGAGTTCCCGGGTAGCTCAGTGGGAGAGCATTGGTACGTTTAACCAAAGGTCCCGGGTTCGTTACCCGGCCTCGGAACAATTTTTCCCTCGAAATTATTTGTCTAAACATGCTTCAAAACTGGTTATTTCCTCAACTTGAAGATGATTCAGATGACTTCATCTTCATGCAAGATGATGCCCCGCCTCATTTCTCTAACCACGTCTGACGTTACCTGAATGACACCATTCCAGGACGTTGGATTGGAAGAGGAGGTGGAGATCAACTTCATCATCGGTGGCCTCCCAGGTCTCCAGACCTCACTTCTTGTGACTTTTATCTGTGGGGTTACGTAATTGACCGTGTATTTATCCCCCCTATGCCTGACACTCTTGAAAGTCTGCGACATCGAATTGTTGAAGCTGTGAATTCGATAACTACTCTCATTCCTGCTAAAGATTGAAGTAAATGTAAATAAATGCAAGTGGCATAATGGTTACTGATTGGCTATTGGACGCACAACGCCTCCAAACTCATGCTTGTCATCTTCTTCCTCATATTAAAATAGTTCCTTCTGAAATAATAAAATGTATAATATACATGGAATACGAGTGAATTAAACATGCTTATAAGAACACTTTCTTACGATTTAAACAACATGTTTATATTAGTAGTTTCAGACATTGCGTGTTAAATCATTGTAACGTGTATTATGGCAACGCGCATGCGCAATAGGCATTAAATCCCTCCCAAGGGACTTGCAGCTTCACAGAGCACATCAGCACAGCTGGTATAACACAGTGCTAAATTCAGTGTTGCCAACCTCAAATACATTTCTGTAGAATTAAAGAAATTCTCCACTCTTCAAAGAATAACATTTAATCACGAATATACATAAAATGAAAATCCACTATTCCCAGTAGAGAAATAATAAATATCAACCCTCTGTGAGCATTATACGGATTAGTTCAATGAATGTGTTGAAATGTCTGCAATATATCAGACGGTGGCTGCCCTGAGTGCTCACTTGCTGAAAATAATGCGCCCTGGTGGTTGCTTTGGTAGCTAGCTTGCGATTGCGGAGTAATACATTTCGGTTTTGTTTACGTCTACTTCAATCTTTAGTTGAAAATAGAGTAGAGACCAGCTGATTCGTGTGTGGCAAGAAATGAGCCACCGTTTTGATATTTGTCGTGTAACACATGCTACTCATATTGAATGCATACAACATTGAATCTTTCTCTGTCCAGGAACGTTGGAATTGTGATTCTATCTTTTGTAGTTTGGAAGAAATAAAATGTTTCAAATGTGCTCCTTCTTTTTTAATAGCCCTGTATTTGTATAGCAATGAACTAGCCTAATTGATTATATGATATTTATTTATTAATAACTATATGACGCATTAAAAAATTAAATTTAGTTGATGGAATAAGTTAAATCTACAGGGACATCATTTTATTTTTACTTCAATTTTTATTGTACCTGCGTTTCTAACTGTACTTGACTCCCACCTCTTTCACTAATGTCCTTGCTAACGTCAGTCACACAAACTTACGGCCGCTGTTGCTAGCAGTGAAATAAACAGTACAGACTACAGTGTGTTTCAGAAATATCTTGCATTTTCTATAGAAGAAAGAGCTTATATTATTGAAGTTTATTTTCACACAAGTATGGTGTGTAGCATAACTGAATTTATCTGTGTGGACTGAGCACAAGTGAAGATTAGAGTTACCGAAAGTACGGCACCCTATAATATGGTACGGTACTTAACAGCATTATTTAAGCAAGAGCTTTGTTTTACTCTTTGTAGGTATGAAGGACGATGATGGAAACTGCAATTACAATGTAACCGAATGTGAACAACAGTTTCTTTTTTCACAATTTCCTGATTATATCATTACGGAATATTTTCGTAGAAATGTCATTAATCTGGTAGATAAATTTAGAGCAACAGAAAAGAAGAAAAGTGTAACATGGCCAACAAAGGTGACAGACGATGCTGTAGAAGATGTATGTGTATGTATGTATGTATGTATGTATTTATTCACACTGCAATGGGTATATACCCGGTGGCAGTGGTAACTAATTACACTCAATAATGACAATAATAAACTTATTAATTAAAAATACAATTAATGATAATACTAATAATTAATACTAATAACAATAATAATAATAATAATAATAATAATAATAATAATAATAATAATAATAACAACAGGGAATATACTAAATTAAATGAAACGATCACTTAAAATAACATTTGAAATATTCTAATTTGTATCTTAAAACTAAGATCGAACTAAAACCCACGAGTATATGTTCATATCTGCACAAGTACCTTTCAACATTACACTCATTTCGCTGTCAACTCACTCACTGCACTGGAACTACGACACATTTCACTGATTCTATCCTGATTTCACTAACACTTCAAAAACATTTCACTGTTCAGTTCTTTGCACTGCCAGTATAAACTATAAAGCTTCACTGACAGGAACACGTTTCACTTACACAGCACACTTCACTGACACGACATACTTCTTCACTGATACAACACACTTCACTGACACAACATAATTCTTCACTGATACAACACTTCAATAACAACATATCATTTACACCCTTTAAGTACTGTGTATAATTACCGTCTATTAGTAAGGTCCTTGAGCCTATTTTTAAATACATTTTTGGTTGTTGGTAAAGCCTTTAGTAAGTCTGCAGGTAAAGCATTCCAGTCCCTGATAGTACGATTAAGAAAAGAAAACTTTCCAGTGTCCGTCCTCTGCCTTCTTTCCCTCAATTTATTGCTAGAGAAAGGATGCCGCGAGGTCCTAATAAGTCAGTCAAGAAGTTAGTTGTAGAAATTGGGGTTTCTTACGGAAGTGCTCACAAAATTCTCAGGAATAAATTAGATTAGTAAGTAATATGCTGAATAAAGTAGACATCACATAATATATACAGTATAACCTCCTGAAGACTTGAGTTTGTGAAAAAAAATTGTTACTATTCTACTGTTTTTTTATAAAATACTGTAAAGTAATGACCAAACTGAAAATCGTAATACTATATTTCACTGTAACATAAATGGATACACTACTTTTCTCTCTTCCTATAGCTAGTAAAATGATTTGTTTACATATTGCACTAGCAACTCCAAACTCCTGTAATGGAAGGGGGGTAACAGTGTTTCCGAATATAGCCAGGTTAATGTTAAAAATGTTAGTAAAAATAAAGTGATGTCCCTGTATAAGAATGATGGCCTTTTAAGTAAAAATGACCCACTTGATAGCTTTGAAATTAAGGAACACTATCTAGAGGACTAGGGGTGTCTTTTTTACGCAATAAAATCTGCTTCGAGCTTTCCCCTTTCTGTTTATTAAATATGTTGTTTCTTGGTCAATCAAGTTTCACTCGTTCACGAAACTCAATCACTCATCCAGAGCGTCTTAAAGAAGGGCAGGAGTAGTGACTTCACTTCGGAAGTTGTGCGCTCTTAATGAAAGCCAAAGGTACATTTATGCACTAGTTGCTGAGCTAATTGTAGCCTTGGATAGCAACGTAAAACGTCTAAAACGACGGAATGAAACCGCGATTCGTAATTACCAAAGCTCGGAACTTGGGGACTTGTGTCTTTGCACGCGGCTAAGCGACCGGACTTCAATGTCAACAAACTCCCGCTTCCAGCACAGAGGTACTGTCAGGTCTGCTATAAAAGTGGTTCCTGGCTGGAACAACATAATGATAATATTATGATAGGTTGAAACATCTAATTCTATAGCATATATATAAATAAACATGCAAAATACATCAAATTTACAGTTCTGCTCTGTGCATTTCATTACAGTATATGACTACATGCATTCGAAGATTTTTGAACCCATAAATTCTTCGTCTGTTAGTTAAACATGATTTGAAACGAAGGAAACTTATTTCCACGTCACATGAAGTGACGGGAGCAAACTTTAATTTTATTTATTTTAACTAGCTACCTAGTGATTACAAATTGCATTTATAAAATAAAAATGTTTCTAGCCACTACCGTAAGAGTCAGGCTCGTGTACGGTGTGGTCTTAGTGAATAATATAACATAAAATTTACAAGGACAGTTTACTAAATACAGTAAGTAACTTAATTCAAACCAATAAATACAACACAAGAGCAAGAATAAAGAAGAAAGAGAAAACGAGAGAAAAATACACGTTTAATATAAATTGACAATCCGACAGAAGCCAGTGATATTCAATAAAAACATGAATATAGTCGATAGAAATAAAAGGTAAAAAAAAGTACATTTGTTACTATTATATATCATGGATAAGTTTACAAATTTCTTTTTTAAAAGTTTCAATTTTAAAAAATTTCAAATTTGGAAAATGGTTTGAAATTTTATTATAAAGTCTTGGGCCTAAATAAAATACTGAATATTTTCACTGTCACTGTTTCCTGTTCGATTTTCAGCTGATCTCGTATCTGAGAAAGATAAGTCTATCCTAAATTTTTCTCGCAAATAGTTTTCAATTAGTGTATCACTACTAGGGAAGGTCCCTCTACGACTTGATCCATGGCTATGGACAAATTTTCCATCAATTTAAAGGACTGCAATGTCTTTCAATGAATGCCCGTTTCCAGCTCTAGTTTATGTGTGGCACAACTTACAAAATATAAACTCTGCATTAGAAGAACATAATGTATCTCCTCAGAATTCCTCCATGAAATTCTGTACCTAAAATTTAAGAAATGCATTTTCAAACTTCCATAACACCTATTCGAATAACACGTATTTTCTCATTCCTCAGACAGACCATTTACCTGTAATTCTCTTAATGTCATTGGCTTCGACGTGACACAGTTTATTCGTTCGTCTTCTTGCCATTCGATGTGACCACTTTCTTAGTACACACGACTGTCCCTGAGCACTTGCAGCTTGAGCTTTGTGTACGCTGTACCTGTAACCTTATTCAAGAGCACGACACACAAGTCCCCAAGTTCCGAGCTTTGGTAATTACACGCTTCTATCTTCAGCTGCGTTAAATGCTAGATTATTAAGACACGCTCCCATTTACGTAAGAAGTTCGGGCCTTCTCATCTTTCATCAAAGTCGTGGATGTGTAAACATTCCGAGCAACGCTGTTATCTTTATCTTTCAATTACACGCTTGTGGCAGCGTTATTATAAGAATCATATGGCAATCTTCTCAGTGATATATCATTGCTCACAGATTTTAGACTTTGAAATGAAAACAATTATTCTAGCAACGGAAATAAGAATTCTAAAAATAATAATGTCTACAGATAAACAGATTTCAAAAATAGCCACAATATCGGAGATGAGCTTCATATGAAAAGTTGAACTTTCATGATGCAAATATACAGGGATATCACTTTATTTTTACCAACATTTTTAACATTAACCTGGCTATACTCGGAAACACTGTTGCCCCCCTTCCATTACAGGAGTTTGATGTTACTAGTGCAATATATAAACAAATCATTTTACTAGGTATAGGAGGAGAGAAAAGTAGTGTATCTATTTATGTTGTAGGGAAAAACGATATTACGTTTTTCAGTTTGATTATCACTTTTACGGAATTTATCAAAATACAGTAGAGTAGTAACATTTTTTTCTAAAAACTCAACTTTTCAGACGGCTATGTTCATTATGTAATGTCTACTTTATTTAGCATATTAATTATTGATGTTAACATACAATATAGAGAGTGCATTTAAATTGAGGGCTCATAAGTAAAGGGCTGTAAGTGCACTTAGGTTACTTTTGAGAAAATGGGGTTTAAATATTTAAGCTTTCGTAAAACCGGTGAAATTTTTAATGTGTGATGCGATTAAAATATCCCTTTGCCACTAAAATTTTAGATACTTTAGCTTACACTGGATGCACTTAACTCATGTTATTACAAATGTCACTAGCATTCCTTTGCTTCTAGCCACCTCAATTCAAAATAAGCTAATCTGAATTTAAAACAAGTTGCTGAAAATGGTTGCCGTTCATCACAATGCAGGCTTCAATTCTTTACGCATATTATTAAAAACATTTTGAATCATATCCTCTGAAATTGAATTTATCGTTTCTTCAGTATAATTTTTAGTACGATATTATTCATTCATTCATTCATTATTAATATAGGTTATAGAAAACGCAACCATATTTCTGAAACACACTATACACTGCAGTGTTTACTTCACTGCTTGAAGACTTCGAACGCAACAGCGGCCGTAAGTTTGTGTGTCTGACGGGAGCAAGGACATTAGTGAAGGGGTGAGAGTGAAGTACATTCAGAAATGCAGGTACAATAAAAATGCAAGTAAAAATAAAATGATGTCCCTGTACAAGGTTTCGCTTTTTTATTTAGATGTATTATTGTTTTAGTATATCAAAAATTATTCTGTTTAAATTATATTTACACGTGTTATCATCGTTGCCATTGGTTGAGTGTGTGGTTAGTGTGTGTTTTCTAGTTTCTGCGAGAGTTTCTAAACAGGTGACTTGTGCAATGTTGGAAGGAAGGAAAGGCAGGCGGAGAACAAAGAATATTGGACAAGGTGCCCCGTTAAAGAGTCAAGCGCGAGAGATGGTGTGTTACGTAAGAGAGTATTTTGAGAGGGGAAAAGATAATGGCGGGCCTCTTTTACCTATGGCGCAAGTCGTAATGAGAACTTCTGTTTGTGTTAAAATTAATAAGAGCACTGTTATTGATATTGGAAAAGAAAAAGGCCGCGCAGATTTTTAATCATAAATATTTTTATAGTTTATAATTTTTTCAATGTCTTTCTAACAATATTACCTTGAAGAATACCGACACTCATAAAAGTAGAGTCTTCGTACTTACTTACTTACAAATGGCTTTTAAGGAACCCGAAGGTTCATTGTCGCCCTCACATAAGCCCGCCATCGGTCCCTATCCTGTGCAAGATTAAGCCAGTCTCTATCATCATATCCCACCTCCCTCAAATCCATTTTAATATTATCCTCCCATCTACGTCTCGGCCTCCCTAAAGGTCTTTTTCCCTCCGGTCTCCCAACTAACACTCTATATGCATTTCTAGAACCGCCCATACGTGCTACATGCCCTGCCCATCTCAAACGTCTGGATTTTAAGTTCCTAATTATGTCAGGTGAAGAATACAATGCGTGCAGTTCTGTGTTGTGTAACTTTCTCCATTCTCCTGTAACTTCATCCCGCTTAGCCCCAAATATTTTCCTAAGCACCTTATTCTCAAACACCCTTAACCTATGTTCCTCTCTCAGAGTGAGAGTCCAAGTTTCACAGCCATATAGAAGAACCGGTAATATAACTGTTTTATAAATTCTAACTTTCAGATTTTTGGACAGCAGACTGGATGATAAGAGCTTCTCGACCGAATAATAACAGGCATTTCCCATATTTATTCTGCGTTTAATTTCCTCCCGAGTCTCATTTATATTTGTTACTGTTGCTCCAAGATATTTGAATTTTTCCACCTCTTCGAAGGATAATTCCTACAGAGTCTTCGTATTAAATTTAAACCTGTTTTTACAGTTTACAGTCCTTTCGACGCTTTTTTTAACGGTATTACATTGAAGAATACCGGTACTACTACTGCTACTACTACTACTACTACTACTACTACTACTACTACTAATAATAATAATAATAATAATATTATTATTATTATTATTTATAATTATAATAGGCTAATAAAAATAATAATGTACACAAATTTTAATGCCTAGTGTTCAACAAATTGGTTAGAAATGTATGTGTTCATGTCAGCTGTTCATTACTGAACTCTATCGGCAGCGCGCTCGCTTACACGAAAGATGGGCAACATGGCAACACTGCTCCCCCTTCTCCGTAAACAGTCAAGTCGAAAGTAGTTTTGGCCAAGGTATAGATGGAACGACTGTATAATTATATTTACTCTTGGCTTATAAAATCTCTCTATTTGAGGCAGAAATAGTAAATGAGAAAGCCAATAATTATAGTACATGTTGTTTATTATAAAAGGGGCAGTTTTCTTTTGTTTGTTAACCAGTGCGGGACTATCATCGAGTTAGATAGGTTCGGATCCATTACATAAATCATCGTCCCGTAAAACAGATAATGTGTGCGTCCCACGCTAGGGAGAAAGCGAGAGTTTGCTGGCCGCATGGGCTAAATTTCTACCATGCAGAATCGCATTGCAATTTTTTCTCCTACCCGATTTCATTGCTTTTTTTTTTTTGCCATACGCAAGTTCTGGATGTCATTAGACATATTCAAAGAGATATTATATTGCATCTAAGTGTTACTCCTTAATCGTGACATCGAAAATAATTAAGAATTAAAAATAAATTACAAATTTATAAAATCTTAATTTAAAAGGAAATACATATAACAACGCTAGCCCCAGGGTGCTCTGTGCTGATGACCGCTGCTCTAGAGTGAACCGTACGGTATTTTTATATGCCTAGCTGTGAGAAATCCACACAGCCAAACATTCCCACAGCAATCAAAATACCACAAACTTTGTGGAATCCCACGTAGTATGGTAACACTGCATCGGAGACACCATGATCGCTTAGACCCAAACTAGGGCCATTAACATTTCTGTACTTACTTCTGAAACAGTCTATACAGAGTGATTCACGAGGAAAGGTAAAAAATTTAGGATACGATATCTTAGGCCATTTTGAGTGAAAAAGTTCATATGAACATAGGTCCGTTTTCGAACTATGGCGGAGCTAGATGCATTTTCTCAATCGTACTATCAGGTACTGGAATGCTTTACCTGCAGACTTACTAAAAGCTTTACCAACAACCAAAAATGTATTTAAAAATAGGCTTAAGGACTTTACTGACAGACGATAATTATACACAGTATTTAAAGGGTGTAAATGATATTTTGTTATTGAAGTGTTGTATCAGTGAAGAATTATTTTGTGTCAGTGAAGTGTGTTGAGTAAGTGAAACGTGTTCCTGTCAGTGAAGCTTTATAGTTTATAGTGGCAGTGCATAGTATTTGAACAGTGAAATGTTTTTGAAGTGTTAGTGAAATCAGGATAGAATCAGTGAAATGTGTCGTAGTTCCAGTGCAGTGAGTGAGTAACAGCGAAATGAGTGTAGTGTTGAAAGGTACTTGTGCAGATATGAACATATCATATTCGTGGGGTTTAGTTCGAACATAGGTTTAAGGTACAAATTAGATTTACTTTAAATGCTATTTTAACCGATCGTGCTTCATTTAATTTAGGATGTTCCCTGTTATTATTATTATTATTATTATTATTATTATTATTATTATTATTATTATTAATTATTGTTAGTATTAATTATTAGTATTATTATTAATTGCATTTTTTATTAATTGTGTTTATTATTGTCTTTATTTGAGTGTAATTAGTTACCACTGCCACCGGGGATATACCCATTGCAGTGTGAATAAATACATACATACATACATACATACATACATACATACATACATACATACATACATACATACATACATACATACATTTTTTTTGGTAAAATGTCTCGCCCCAATGTGAATCAGACGTTATCATATGCTGCTGACGTGAGACAAGGTCCCGATGAATGACGTAACATTGGAATCTGCATTGTGAGCGATGTAATGAAGAGAAGAGAAACAAACCGGGTGGTGGGGCATTACGAATGTCACAACAAATACACTATCCCTTATCGGTTCACAGCGGTTCAGTCAGCTACCTACAGTACAGTAGTTATACAGGTACAGTTATCGCAAGTGTTAAGTTGTGTTTTTCAAGACGCCTTATAAATTTTCGACTACAAAATACGCCGATATTGTGTATGTTTATGGTTTGTGCGATGGAAGTTCCTTGCGTGCCGTCGCTGAATATGAACGACGCTTTCCGAACAGAAGGATACCAAATCGAAGAGTACTTACTGTCTATGGGGTTGGGTGAAAGACTTGGTATAGCAAAGGAACGGGGAAACGAGAGAGGCGCTAGTCGTATTTTGGACGCGGCATAAAGACAGCCACGTGCAACTCTCCCGAGCGATGAGCGCGATTCACGCCCGAGCGCAACAGTGCATTGAAGTAGAAGGAGGTACCTTTGAAAATGTGCGAAAACATCGACCCCGACTTCTAGAATATTAGGTATGTATGTGAATATAAACTTTAAATTTGTCCGTTATCTGTCTCTAAATGCGAGTTAGTACAATGGAATCTCAGAAGTTTTTGTGAAATCAAAGAGCCATATCTCCGTAACCTTTCGAAAACGGACCTATATTCATATGAACTTTTTGACTCAGAATAACTTCAGAATTCACGCCTCACGAATCACCCTGTATATGTTTTACAGCCAATAATATGTGGAGCGCTGCTGGCAATATATTCCATAACATATACAGATGTGTAAATCACTTATTGTGAACGCAGATTTTATGAAAAGCTTTAGCTGAAGTGGAATGTTGCTAAGTTCGTCATGATTTCATTTTATAGCGTCCTCCTATCCTACATTTAGCGAAATGCATACACTTATCGGAGGATTGCGGTTATCCATTATTATTAACTATTGGCAAATACTTCACACTACTAAATTACTAACTCAATGTACTTGGTCATTAAATTTAGGCGCATTTCACTTCTATCTGTGTGGTTATTTAGAGAACCACGCTAATGAAGTAATCATCTGTCGTCAATGAAGAGTATATTCGTGTGCTAGTTATGGGCCTACATGCAATGCATTTAAAGTGCTGTACAACGGTGAAGAGCGCTACACTGCCGCTGTTTTACGAAACTAACTTAGGCCCCATTGTATAAAACTCCCTGACTAAAGATCAACTTTGATCGAAGATCGAAAACTGACCGAGTTCAGACACTTCTTCCATTGTATAAAACTTTTCTGCGATCAAATTACCTTGCTTCAAATGCAATCTAAGTTCACGTGAAAAGGATTTGGCAACATCGCATAAACAGGTGAAATACGTGATGCGCGGACCATGTTACACAGGTTTGTTCAGTGTTGCCAATCTAGCGACTTTAATTCTTTTTCAACAACAATTTTTTTTTACTTTTATATTGCTTAAATAGGGATTTAGTGACCTTTTTAGCACCCCATAGTGACAAAATTTAATCTTTCTTTGTTAATAATGAAAAATCTAGCGACTTCACAACTACTTTTTGGCGACTTTCCGTATTACATTCTGTTGGAGACACTGGTTTTTTAATGAAATGTAAATAATGGCGGACAATAAGAAGAAGGTTGACTGTTCTCCAAGTTGTTATCATGGTTATGGTGTTTGATACTGCTAAACATAATAAAGCTTTATAAAACGACAATTTTCGTTTAGTAATACAGTTAATTGAACATTTATGAATGTACATATCATATCCATTAATAATTAATGGTTGTTATAAACATAATATAATTATAGGTTATGTTATTTAATACTGCTGAACACGATAGAGGCTTATAAAATATAAGAATGTGTGTGAATTAAGGCAAGAAATTGAAAGAAATATAAATAAATGTACCTAACATATCTATTAATATTAATAATAATGGATATTTTATTTGCACAATCTGTCACTCGTATATTTCAAACAGAAAAGAAATAACTGAACTTGGATCATCTGACTTAATCGGAGAAATTTCTTCAGTCAAAGTTGACTTTAGTTTGAGACAAATTAATCTCAGATTAGACTTTATACAACACAAAATTCCAAGTTCAGCTGAAACAAGGATCAATTTAACCTCTGATCTAAGATTAAATGATTTATACAATCGGGCCTTAGTATACATCTAACTAGCGTCAAGAGAGTCTATCTAACATTTTGGGGTCCGGCCATTTAATACATGAATATTTCACACAAGTGATAATTCACCCAAAATATTTCACCCAAGAAAATTCACCCAAGAATATTAAACCAAACATAATTCGCCCAACATTTTCCATACTTACCCTCACCCTAGGAATATTCACGCAACAATACTCTTCTATTCCTTCATACCTGTCGTCTCGCTTCACTTATCTTTCTTCCCACCACAATCTGAACACACGCTCTCGTCATGAAACAATACTAACAATACCATCCCATCGCATCTCTTCGTACTCATCCTCTTTCACAATAGCTCTGCCAAGACTCTGGATTTCGCTACCTGCTAACATCAGGGACTGTCGAAATAAAATTGAATTCAAACGCAAACTTACTAGGCACTTGGTCAGTAATTGAGACTCGTTCAGACATGGTTTCTTGTAAATAGTTCTCTTCATCTACCACAAAATATTTCAATATCCGGTAATTTCATCACTGTAGAATTTTGTTATTCTAGGTATAATTTGTAATTCAGTAAATACAAAAATATTCTTTGTTCTTAACTTCTATGATAAAATGTCCAGCTTTTATTAATCAGGTAATCTTGTCGTACTTTAATTTTTATTGTAATTGTAAATTTAATATTAATTGTAATTTTATTCTTCATATTATAGTTGTAATCTCCTGGTAGAGGGGCAGAGAAGGCCTGACGGCTTTATCTCTACCAGGTTAAATAAATAAATACTAAATACTCCCATATCAATATCCATGGTAATATGTCTATTTTGTATACAGTTTTAAATTTGCAGGTGCTCAGAAATGATCTAATGGGCGACCAGGGAGATATTATACAAAGTGAAATGAATCAGATGATTGTGGTCCACATAGGATATCTATACAACTTGCACTCAGAAAATTCTCACAGAACTAAATTGTATTGGGTTTGTACAGGGACATCACTTTATTTTTACCAACATTTTTAACATTAACCTGGCTATACTCGGAAACACTGTTACCCCTTCCATTACAGGAGTTCCATGTTACTAGTGCAATATGTAAACAAATCATTTTACTAGGTATAGGAGGAGAGAAAAGTAGTGTATCCATCTATGTTGTAGGGAAATACGATATTACGATCTTCAGTTTGATCATCACTTTTACGGAATTTATCAAAATACAGTAGAGTAGTAACATTTTTTTTCAAAAACTCAACTTTTCAGGCGGATATGTTCGTTATGTAATGTCTACTTTATTTAGCATAATTAATTATTGGTGTTAACATGCAATATAGAGAGTGCATTTAAATTGAGGGGGTCATAAGTAAAGGGCTGTAAGTGCACTTAAGTTACTTTTGAGAAAATGCGGTTTAAACATTTAAGCTTTCGTAAAATCGGTGAAATATTTTATTTAAATTTTAATGTGTGATGCGATTAAAATATCCCTTTGCCACTAAAATTTTTAGATACTTTTGCTTACACTGGATTCACTTAACTCATGTTATTACAAATGTCAGTAGCATTCCTTTGCTTCTAGCACCTCAATTCAAAAAAAGCTAATCTGAATTTTTAAACAAGTTGCTGAAAATGGTAGCCGTTCATTACAATGCAGGCTTCAATTCTTTACGCATATTATTAAAAAACATTTTGAAGCCTATTCTCTGAAATTTAATTTATCGTTTCTTGAATATAATTTTTAGTACGATATTATTAATATAGGTTCTTTCTTCTATAGACAACGCAACCATATTTCTGAAACACACTATACACTGCAGTGTTTACTTCACTGCTTGAAGACTTCGAATGCATCAGCGGCCGTAACTTTGTGTGTCTGACGGGAGCAAGGATATTAGTGAAGGGGTGGAAGTGAAGTACATTCAGAAATGCAGGTACAATAAAAATGCAAGTAAAAATAAAATGATGTCCCTGTAGAAGTAAACCCAATTGCACGAAACGGGCTATTACTTCAGCGTCGGATGCTAACGTTGTGCAGGTTTTGAAGGCTGTTGATCACGACCATCCGCCATCGCTAGAAGAAGTGGAAGCCCTAACGGTTGTATTAGGCTAAAGAGAGCTGCAGAGAATGAGCCTGTTGCGGGTCCAGCGTATATTATCCAATGTGAGCTGGAGAGTGTACCATCAGAAGTGTTCCCGTTCCTTTCTTTGCGTGAGTCACTAAAAAGGAACATGAATAAAAGACGTCACAGGAAATTTCTCTCAAACCCTAAAGTCACTATCAGATCTTCTTGCTTTACCGCAAGAATTCCGAATAACAACAAGTGGTGAATAGTTTTTGATGTTTTATAGTTTTGATGACCATGACAATGATAATGAAGACGATTTTGATCGAATAATAATATTTTATACGAAATCTCACCTATGAAAGCTGTCCCGTCGAATCAGAGAACCACAAAAATGAAGTACCAGAACCTGAATGTTAGGCTACAGAACACTGCATACCGATATGATGATGACAATGATGATGGTAATATTATTGAATATCTGCATGTTTGTGGTCATAATATGGCAATGTAAATTATGCTGTTTGACAGAACTTACTTACTTACTTACTGGCTTTTAAGGAACCCGGAGGTTAATTGCCGCCCTCACATAAACCCGCCATTGGTCCCTATCCTGAGCAAGATTAATCCAGTCTCTATCATCATACCCCACCTCCCTCAAATTCATTTTAATATTATCCTCCCACCTATATCTTGACCTTCCCAAAGGTCCTTTTCCCTCCGACCTACCAGCTAACAATCTATATGCATTTCTAGGTTCTCCCACAAGTGCTACATGCCCTGCCCATCTTAAATGTCTGGATTTAATGTTCCTAATTATGTCAGGTGAATAATACAATGCGTGCAATTCTGTGTTGTGTAACTTTCTCCATTCTCCTGTAACTTCAGCCCTCTTAGCCCCAAATATTTTCCTAAGCAACTTATTCTCAAAGACCCTTAACCTATGTTCCTCTCTCAAAGTGAGAGTCCAAGTTTCACAACCATAAAAAAGCAACCGGTAATATAACTGTTTTACAAATTTTGACTTTCAGATTTTTTGACAGTACACTGGATGATAAAATCTTCTCAATAGAATAATAACAGGCATTTCCCATATTTATTCTGTGTTTAATTTCCTAAAGAGTATCATTTATATTTGTTACTGTTGCTCCAAGATATTTAAATTTTTCGACCTCTTCGAAGGATAAATCTTTCCGATTTTTATATTTCCACTTCGTACAATATTCTGGTCACGAGACATAATCATATACTTAGTCTTTTCGGGATATACTTCCAAACCTATCGCTTTACTTGCTTGAAGTAAAATGTCCGTGTTTTCCCTAATCGTTTGTGGATTTTCTCCTAACATATTCACGTCATCCGCATAGACAAGCAGCTGATGTAACCCGTTCAATTCCAAACCCTCTCTCTTATCTTCAGCATATTATTATTATTATTATTATTATTATTATTATTATTATTATTATTATTACTATTATGTATTAAGGGCTTAAGAATAAAGTATACAAATTCCTTTTACAGATGGTAAGTTGAATCTAGGTGACTATTCTAAGGATAGGAACATGGTGTCTCCGATAATAATCCATGTACACCTAACTTGTACTCAAAGTAACCAAACTTAGGACTCTAGTTATAAAATACTGTGACGAGACGTTTTACGAATAGTATTCACAGTAAAATGATAAGAAAACTTTTCTAGAAAAACGAAGGTCATCGTCAAATTCTCTAACAATATACAGCATATTGAATCAAATAAATATACAGAGAAGAAAATGTGAACAAAAGAATTGACATTTAAATACATTTATTTTAACAATATTTCAGTTCTCGATCTCGTTGTCGTTTCCGTTCTCGGTTTATTGTGCTCCAGCATTAATGTGTCTTTCGATATAGCGAGAGGGCAGGAAGGAATTCTCTCGATCTGTTAATTAAGCACTTACTAAAGGCGAAATCTGTCCAGTAATTTAGGAAAGAGGTTGAAGTTTGAAAGCAGATGGATAGGGTGTACATTATAAATTGCCTTTCTGCGCAAAGTTTCTTCAAATGCATATGCATACAATATGTCAAAATCTCGCAATACACATCAGTTAATTCCGAGAACACAATGGTACTTCCTTTATAAAAAAGGACAGGAAGACAAATGAGCGTAGTCCAGACAACAGTAGTACTGGAGTTCGTTAATGTTTTAATCTACTGTAAACTCTTGTTAGCCAGGCTCTTGCCCCAGCTACGGGCTTGATTACATTAGCTTGTCTGGAATCGATGTCAGGACGGAGCGAAAAAGTTGTAATTCAGTAGCGATCGCAGTTCGCAATAAAACGAAAGTTTATCGTGAATTGTATCCAAGGAGAGAAAAAGTACACACACTGAGAAAGAGAAAGAGAGAGTGGGGGGAAGAGAGAGAGAGAAACACATACAAGTTATTCATCTTCGACGAAGAGTCTGCTGTGTTGAGATTCACAAGGGAAATTACGCTGTACACAAGAGCAGGACATCGCAGTTACACGGACTTTGCAACGCTAATAACAACTTTCATAGACAACTCAAGTAACAAGACGTGCTACAATGCGTTGTGATGACTATTACTAGGCTTCGTAATTCAGCTACCTGTAAATTGGAATCAGGTTGCCTGATTCGAAGTATATGTGACGTCACAGCGCAGGTACAAGTACTTTCGTACACAAAGTAGTTACGCATCCTTTGCCCTCTTCCTCTAGAAAGTCAAAACCGGGACGCAGTCATAGTGAGTAGTCTTGTCGATCACTGCTCTTACTAGTCGTATTATTTAAGTAACTACATCTTTGTGGCTGATTGAAGGTTCATTGCAGAGGTAAAATGCCTTAGGTAAGACGCTCAAGCGTGTAATATTGCAGGGCATAGCTGAGGATATTTGAACTAATATTTTCAACAGTAATCTCACTAGAGGTTTTGATTTATCTAGGGAAAATCAAAACTCGAGTGGGATTTAATTGACTATTACACGATGAGAAGAAAGTATATAAAAAGATTAGAAGTAACGAAATACTCCAATACAATTAAATTTTAATTGACTTACGAAAATACAACTGTCTTCAATTAATGTATTATTGTACCATCTAAACATTTCAAATATTACGATAGATGCATGCTAAATGGTAGTGGTGTGTTATGATTATGTGATGTTATCAAGCGTGCCAACTATGGAATCTTCATTGAACTCTGTAGACGGTTACTAATCAAGAAGACTTTGTTGATTCAATTCCATTTTTATTAAAACAGTTGCATTCCACTTCAATTATCCGGATCCCAGTAATCAAAGTCACTTTACAGATGATTTTCAATAAATCTTAGTATTAAACAATCTCTGATACGTGACTATCCATAATATCATATAGCAGAAGCTATAACATAACCTAACTAATATAAACAAGTGTTTTATTAAAAGTTTTAATTAGGGATGATGAAATAAACAAGAAAACTTTTAATTAACGTTGATGACATAAAAATAAACATGAATAATTTTAAAAGAAACAATTATTGAAAGTACAATTTTCAAATTTGAATGTTTTACTTGTTGGTGTTAGTGTTTTATATTAGACGTGTGCGTAAAATAAGTGCAACTAGTTGATGTATATGGTGTATTCCTCAACTTATTCAGGATTTCCGAATGGTGCTCTTCATTTATTTGTAAATCGGATTTCAGAAGATGCATAGGTATGATCAGTGATTTTTATTAATTCTTGTTCTTGAATGCCAATGCGAGTCATATTTGAAACTGCTGTGCATCGACTAGAGTGGTTTGTAATTTTCTGTTTCTGTTTTTTTTTTATACGTCCAGAGCAGCGCAGTTTGAAATGTTGGCAAACAAAAAAACAAATGCTAGGGACGCGATAAAATTAAACAAATGCTAGGGACGCAATAAAATTAAACAAATGCTAGGGACGCGATAAAATTAAACAAATGCTAGGGACGCGATAAAATTAAACAAATGCTAGGGACGCGATAAAATTAAACAAATGCTAGGGACGCGATAAAATTAAACAAATGCTAGGGACGCGATAAAATTAAACAAATGCTAGGGACGCGATAAAATTAAACAAATGCTAGGGACGCGATAAAATTAAACAAATGCTAGGGACGCGATAAAATTAAACAAATGCTAGGGACGCGATAAAATTAAACAAATGCTAGGGACGCGATAAAATTAAACAAATGCTAGGGACGCGATAAAATTAAACAAATGCTAGGGACGCGATAAAATTAAACAAATGCTAGGGACGCGATAAAATTAAACAAATGCTAGGGACGCGATAAAATTAAACAAATGCTAGGGACGCGATAAAATTAAACAAATGCTAGGGACGCGATAAAATTAAACAAATGCTAGGGACGCGATAAAATTAAACAAATGCTAGGGACGCAATAAAATTAAACAAATGCTAGGGACGCGATAAAATTAAACAAATGCTAGGGACGCGATAAAATTAAACAAATGCTAGGGACGCGATAAAATTAAACAAATGCTAGGGACGCGATAAAATTGTGCGATAAGCAGCCATGATTGGTTGAAATACGTCCTTTCGTACCGTTTTAGTGGTCAAAAGTTGTATGACGTAGTAAAAGTGTAATATTCAATGTAAATATAGACAGCATTACATATAAAAGTGAAAATAAACGTAAAAGTAACAAAAACAGTGCACTCAAAGACTCTACAATACCAAGAGGCACAGAAAATGTGTTAAACGTAAACTAAAAGAACCAATACCAACACAATCTGAATATTAAGAAGATATTAACTCGACGTTTAGCATGGATTTGTGTAGCCTACCACGATCTTCAATGCCAACATCCCAGTTACTAAATTGTGTAATCAAGATGTAGGCCTATAATAAATTAAATAATCTACATTTTAGGGAATTTCTAGAATAGTACATAGAAAATTAGTGAGTTTTCAGTGAGGAGAGACATATGCAATATCCCAATGAAATACAAAAAATTTCAAACATTGGAATATCTTGTACTACATCATGCACCAATAACGTCATATACACGACATTCAAATATATCTGACCCACTAATCGATAGTGATCGATAATTTGTTGATGTAAGTGTAGCTTCTTTAGTCATTACTTTTATGAATAGATGGCGATGATAATAGTCGTACATAAATATACGAGCATTATAGAATTCAATTTTTATACCACTTTACTCATTGTAAAACAGTTAGAAACTGCTGATATCGTCAATTATGGGAATAATTTATGCTTAAATCTTCATAATAATTTTCGGTGGCACCGTTTTAATGGTCCCAATAATGGTGCCACCTATTGAGAACTAGCGGAACTCTTTCAAAGTTTGTCAATATTTTCTATCTTTGGTTCCGACTTATCCCGTGGTTGGAAAATTCGCTCACACGATCAGAAAATCATAGGTCAAATATCTTTGAACGTCATGTGCTACTGAAAGAATTTCTTGCAATATAAAATCATTTCAAGTGACATCCGCATATGTTCAAGTTCCGTAACTTACGAATGCACGTTATTATTCACTGCAAAGATCACGACGAAAATGAACATCACGGCTGAAGGTTGTGTTTACTAGTATAGCTTCAGGATGTCGGCAGTTGACTGTACTCCACGAACACGCAGCGACGACCTGTTTGTTTATATCCTTATTCATCGCATTACCTGTGTTCGGGATCCTATATAATGTGTCTTGAACTTCAGTCTTTTGGTAGCTGGAATACGAAGCCTACGTCATACTACTTTTGACCAATAAAACTGTACGGAACTACGTGTATCAACCAATCATAACTGCTTCTCACATAATTTTTATTGTCTCTCTAAACATTGTTTGTTTTTATCACCTTACTATCATCTGTTTCTTTGTTTGACAACATTGTAGGGAAAAAGTGGCTACAGTAAGACAGGGAGAACAGTGAGACATATTTTATTAGTTGGTAAATTTTGATGTTGAGATGTTGGTAACAGTGGAGTTATATGTTGCATGAGTAAAGTAACAGTATTTTCATACTCGATTTGATTCTAGTTATAAAGGTGAGTGATGAAAAAATAATTCGTAATTTTTCACTCTACAAGTAAAATTTTGGCTTTTGTTTAATGAAGGTTATATTGGATATACAAATGAGATATAAATATGAATGTTTTGATACCTAATACTATGGTATTTGAGATTGTGTTTGGCAAAGTTTCGTTTTTCTTGTTTTAATTTTGAAGTGATGGCGTCATATTTAAACGAACTATGCGTAAAGGGAACAGTGAGACATGCCATTGAAGGGTACACTGAGACGTCTCACTGTTCCCATGTACCAATGATGTGCAAAAACAAACTGTAACTATATTACATTTACCAGTAACTAACATTAAAAATGAACATACTAGTAACCAATTTAGGAACTGTAGCTTAAAATAATGGATACATTACGTTTTAATGGTTTCATAAATAAAAAATTATTCACAAAATTTAAGAAAACGTTAAAAAATAATAAAGAATTACATTAAATTCTTATAATTATAAGCTTTGTTGTCACCAAAAATTCATTTAACTTTTTTCGCAAAAGTTTGATATGTCATGGAAAATTCACTTTTCCAAATTTCCAGATGTTTCAATGGTTTCGAAGTCAGACATCAAAATGATTCAAAATAAGCCTACAGAACATGCCAAGATAAAGAGACAGCAAGTTTTTGTTTTCTTTTGAAATAAATGTAAATCATTTCAATGTCCGTTAATAGACACTGTGGTGTCTCACTGTACCCTCCTGAATGGGAACAGTGAGACAATTGCATTTCTTTGACAAACACGTATTGTATATTATGTCCTTTATCTATTAACATTTTTGTTTATGTATTATTATACTCCATGTTTTAATGTATATTTCTATTGCACTTGATTTTTAAAATACTTGTATTATCACTTGCATACATATGTCTTAATATTTTGTGTCTCACTGTACCACTACTCCCCTACTTTCAATAATTGTACCTTTTAAAATGATTCATATTCATTCCATCATCCTTAATTAAAACTTTTCTCTCATTTACCTTCTTTATATTATTTATGTTATGTTATATCTAGGGCCGTGACATCGGTATATTTGTATCAGTTTCAGGTCGATAGAAGGTAAACACAAGACGCTGTACGTGTTTCAAGTACAGGCAGCGGAAGCGAATTTGACATACGCCTCAGCAAGCATTTTCCGTGTTTTGTATACGTTTACTGCGTATTATAAAATCAAGACAATACAATCATTGTATATAAGGGTTAAAGGAGTCATACAGATGTTTGACGGAAACGATACAGCTTCCATAAGTAAAGCCTAAACTCTTCCTGTAACCCAAATATAAAAAAACAGTGTAAATATATTTCATCTAATTTTGGATTTATCCCATTTACAATCGAATGTCTCGAAAAGACTGATGTGAAATTGCTGGAGAAAATTTCTATAGTAAATAATCTCTTCTCAAAAGTGAATGATCAGCAAGATGACATAAGCAAAAAGATGTGTGCGAAAATGAACACAGTAACACAAAAAACGGTGGTTTCAATTCATTATGTAAAATTGCAAGAGTTTTGTCAGATGACAAGTGCGATTGTTATCAACTTGATGCAGAAATGGATGATGTGAAACATTTTATATATGCGCCCTTGGTTTCAGCAGTTTTCCCGCATACAAGGTGATACTATCCGACACTCGGAGTCATTTTCATTTGAAAGTGAATGTTGTTGTTCATTGCAGCAGGAACAAAAACCAGGCGAACAACATGCAAGAGAAGTAAGGCACGGAATAGATGTGATAAATAAATTAATGTAACAGTTAAATATAGGAAAAGCAAAATTGTACGCCATATATTTTTTCGGCATTCTAAAACTGTAATGCAAAACCCTAAATATATTTAAAAAAAATAATAATCTTTTCAGACTTATGTTTTACCACATTTGTGACAATTTAAGTATGATTTCCAACAATTATTCTCAACCTCACCAGCATTTTAGATCTTTCCGATATTAACCCTTATATACAATGATTGTATTGTCTTGATTTTATAACACGCAATAATCGCACACAAAACACGGAACGTCCTTGCTTAGGCGTGTGTCAAATTCGCTTCCGCCGCCTGTACTTCAAACTCGTCCACTACATTCTGTCCGGCGTCGTATGTTCATGTAAGACTAATACAAATATACCGATGTCACGGCCTAGTTATAACTTCTGCTGTATGAGATTATGGATAGTCACGTATCAGAGGTTGTGTAATATATTACATTGACTATTTCGTTTATATGACGTCATTCTATTTTCGACCAATGAAGTGTAATGAAATTTTGAATTCCAACCAATTACACTCAGACTTTGCCATAATTTTTGCAGGTAGATTTATCGTTATCAATTTATCGCATGGTCGTTCTTTTGTTCAGTCGTTGTCGCCAACTATTTCCCCGTAAATTGATGATCATGAATACATTAAGATTCAACTACACGGTTGAACTTTTCTTTCAACTTTAAAGCATTGACTGCAAGATTGATATTTAATATTAATTAATATATTTACGCAGTTAAGACGACGTTCAAAACGGCGCACCATGTTGACACAAAATCTTCATGCATCTTAATTGAACGTACCGTACCTTTTAAACTTGATTCTTTCAATATTCTTCCCAGATTGCACGCATACGCGATTGGAATATTGAACTGTGTAGATGCAGCTTTAGTCCCGTTACACACTACAGCGAGAATGCGTTTGTCGAGCTATAAAAAATGTTTTCGTGTAGCACTGATTGTAACGGTCGAAATAAGACACAGCTAACATTGGTCCTGCTCCCACGGGTAACATAACCTATAAGTAGCCTAAAAAATTTGTATTTTGTGAATGAAATTAATCAATTAATAGAAAGTCAGATGTTAAAATTGATGTAACATCATCGCATATCAAACGCAAAGACCTTGCATAGTAATAATGTCTTCGATCAAACTGCCTTCCGTATGGTGTAATAAAATTCGTGTTTTAATTTAGGCCTATCTATACAGAGATGGCTTCACTGTGTAGCAACATGTCTCGCTGTGAATACGTAAGCATTGGTATATAGCTGTCCCCACTGTTACTGTTAAATTAAATTATGATTTCAGCAGATAATGAAAATGTATTTATGTTATAGTAATAAGATAAAAGTGCAGTACATGTAATTAACATTGTTAAACCTGTATTTCGCTTTTCGCAATTGGCATTACTGAATAAAAACATCGAATTTCTTTATTGCAGTAATCGATATTCATCTACGAGTATTTCAACTTTACAATGTCTGAATAGGTTACGTATTCGTTAATATACAATTATTAACATTTTGTGATCGAATTTTAGGGATATATTATTTACATTTTTATTTTATTCACGAAATAGTCCTAATAAATGTCACTCGAGGTCTGAGATTTCCCAGATACGACTAATCTCAGACCTCTCGTGACATTACTACAGATAATTGAAATGGAATGCAACTGTTTTAATAAAATTGAAACAAAGCCTTTTTGACTAGTAATCGTTCCTAAGCTAAGATAAGGGATTCAATCCCATTACCCTAACCAGAACAATGTACGTAGGGTATTTCAGTACAGTAAACTTCCTCCACAGGAGCCGATGACATCACTAGTGGATGGCAGTTGTCCTTCCGATGGGTTAGTGCCAGAAGGCTGGCTAATTCCGCGAAATCGTGTTCCAGCCCAGCGTTGACTTGAGCGATATTTGTGGTGAAAAAGGTCAGGATTCTCCCAACTCTCTCAACTTTAAACCGTTCATTTCCGTAACACTTTCCATTTCGTTTTATCTTTCCTCTTATTTCATACCAGCTCTTCCATTATAACACACATACAGGATGATTCCCGATGTGTAACATATGCTGTAGGAATAAATCAGTTCTATAAGTCATTGTGAGCAAAAAAATAGTCATATGAACACGGGTCCAATTACTATTAGTTTTTTATTTCTTTGTAAAAAATCCATACATCATACAGCTAACCAGCTTGTAACTTGCAAATCAAGATTTCAGGTATAACTCCCTGTAAAGTTGATTTGAATAATTTCAAGGGGAAAAATGGTTCCGGAGCCGGGTATCGAACCCGGGACCTTTGGTTTAACGTTTAATTGGATCGGTGTCGGTTAGAGTTCCCGAGTAGCTCAGTGGTAGAGCGTTGGTACGTTAAACCAAAGGTCCCGGGTTCGATACCCGGCTCCGGAACAATTTTTCCCTCGAAATTATTCAAATCAACTTTACAGGGAGTTATACCTGAAATCTTGATTTGCATAATACACGTCACTGTTCGTTAACAGAAAACCACAATTTAAGTCACACGGAGTTAGTGTGCACTCGAAGTTGGCTGCTTGACGGTTGTCAGCCCACTTTGAGGTCTGTGGATATAGAGAGAAAAATTGGATCGGTGTCGGTTAGAGTTCCCGAGTAGCTCAGTGGTAGAGCGTTGGTACGTTAAACCAAAGGTCCCGGGTTCGATACCCGGCTCCGGAACAATTTTTCCCTCGAAATTATTCAGCTTGTAACTTGTTTGAGTCTTAATACAAACAGTGAGGTTTCGCTGTAACATATACATTTCGCAGTTTTACATTGGAGATATAACTTTAGACACCAGGTAACGTATAGCTATGTATTATAAATATAATGGTTCCCTCCGCCCCCTCATTTGAATGTAATAAATACTCTGTCATAATTATACCATTTTATGCCATCGTAGCATTATAAACAGGTTATTACATCCAATATCGTACGTGCCAATAATAGCAATAAAGTATTCACTATGACGTAATACCGGAACGCTTCGGTGGGTAGGCCTATGCATGCAACTCGTCTGAATGTCTTGCCATTCGCTTCTACGCGCCACGTAACAAGACATGAAATGCAGGACAGGAGGTAACGTATCATTTATTTCCAATCTTTAACAATTTTGTATCACTTTTGTAATATCACATAAAACAGTTCTGTGGTTCAGAGAAACTAGCCTATATTAACAAAATAAAGGCACATTTGTAACATAAAATTTGATACCAAAGGTATAATTAGAGTTTTAATACCTGTCAGGTTATCCATTGTTCTTTATTCAATGCCAATGCCAAGCGCAGAATGAGATCCAAACAAATAGTAAGAATAAAAACATTCTAGATTTATACAGGGTGCGTCAGAAAGAACGGATGGATTTCACATGGCAAGAAAATTGTAAAGATTCATCAAATCAAAAATTTATTGTTATCAACATATTCACCAACACATGCAGTTTATTTATGGAAAACAACATTATCCATATGATGTCCTTGGCTTTCAATACAGGCATCGAGGCGTTTTCTGATGTTCGCCATCACTTTCACAGTCATAGCTGGTGCAATTGCCACGATTTCTTCACGAATCGCTGTCTTCAGTTCGTCCAGTGTATGTGATCGATGTTTACAAACTTACGCCTTCAAATGGTCCCAAAGAAAGAAGTCGCAGGGCTCGAGATCTTACCGTAGCCTCGGACAATCTCAGTGCAATAGAATTTCGTCCAGGTGATTTCTTCTTTAATGTTGAACCTGTGATACGAAATGAAGCCACCCACCGCAAAATTGTATTCCGAGTTGGAATCCTAGCGTGACATCCGATGTCGAAATGAGTCCTGAGTGGCGATCACAGACTCTTCATTTTTCAAAAATGTCTCTACGATGAAAGCACGTTGTACACCAGACCAACACCATGTTCTCAACTGAAACTGCATTCTATGGCTGAACCAACAGTCGTGGTCCCCCTCACTATATCTCTCTCCTCGTTGCGTATCGATAGTTTGAAATCCATCCGTTCTTTCTGACGCACCCTTTATAAGGGTATAAAGGAATTTTAGAACGGATATCACGCAATGGTAAATGTGATCAAGGATGAGAATGGTGACTTGCTTGCAGACTCTCATTCAATACAGCACAAATGGAAAAACTATTCTGGGCAACTACTAAATGTACACAGGCCAAATAGAAATGATCGGGACGAAATTCAAATACAAACTGTTGAATCATTTGTACCCGAAACTACACTGTCTGTAGTCGAAGTTGCGACAGAAAATCTGAAAAAATACAAGCCTCTAGGTATCGATCAAATTCCAGCAGAATTAATACAAGAGGGTGGAAGCGCATTATGTACCGAAATTTATAAACTTGTACTTGCTATTTGGGAAAAGGAAATTGTACCCGAACAATGGAAGGAGTCCATAATCGTACCTATTTTTAAGAAGGGGGACAAGACTAACTGTAGTAACTTTCCAGGAATATCACTTTTGTTGACGTCGTACAAAATTTTGTCCAATATTCTTTTGAGAAGATTAACTCCATATGTAGATGAAATTATTGGGGATCATCAGTGTGGCTTTAAGCGTAATAGATCGACTATTGATCACATATTTTGTATTCGACAGATAATGGAGAAAAAATGGGAGTATAAGGGTACAGTGCATCAGTTATTCACGTATTTAAAAAAAGGCATATGACTCGGTTAAGGGAGAAGTTTCATATAACGTTCTTATTGAATTTGGTATTCCCAAGAAACTAGTTCGATTAATTAAAATGTGTCTCAATGAAACGTACAGCAGAGTCCGTATCGACCAGTTTTATCTGATGTTTTTCCAATTCACTGCGGCCTAAAGCAGGGAGATGCACTATCACCTTTACTTTTTAACTTTGCTCTAGAATATAACATTAGGATAACAGACAGGGGTTACATCAGCTTCTTGTCTATGTGGATGACGTGAATATATTAGGAGAAAATCCACAAACGATTAGGGAAAACACGGAAATTTTACTTGAAGCAAATAAAGCGATAGGTTTGGAAATAAATCCCGAAAAGACAAAGTACATGATTATGTCTCGTGACCAGAATATTGTACGAAATGGAAACATAAAAATTCCAGATTTATCTTTCGAAGAGGTGGAAAAATTCAAATATCTTTGAGCAGCAGTAACAAATATAAATGACACTCGGGAGGAAATTAAACGCAGAATAAATATGGGAAATGCCTGTTATTATTCGGTTGAGAAGCGTTTGTCATCCAGTCTGCTGTAAAAAAGTCTGAAAGTTAGAATTCATAAAAAAGTTCTATTACCGGTTGTTTTATATGGTTGTGCAACTTGGACTCTCACTTTGAGAGAGGAACAGAGATTAAGGGTGTTTGAGAATAAGGTGCTTAGAAAAATATTTGGGGCTAAGAGGGATGAAGTTACAGGAAAATGGAGAAAGTTACGCAACGCAGAACTGCACGAATTGTATTCTGCACCTGACATAATTAGGAACATTAAATCCAGACGTTTGACATGGGCAGGACATGTAGCACGTATGGGCGAATCCAGAAATGCGTGTAGAGTATTAGTTGGGAGACCAGAGAGAAAAATACCTTTGGGAAGGCCGAGACGTAGATGGGAGGATAATATTAAATTGGATTTGAGGGAGGTGGGATATAATGGTAGAGACTGGATTAATCTTGCTCAGTATAGGGACCAATGGCGGGCTTACGTGAGGGCGGCAATGAACCTCCGGGTTCCTTAAAAGCCAGTAAGTAAGTAAGTTGTAATGACAGGTGCAACTAATGGATACGAACATATGAAGACTGTCAGCTATGGATGCCGATTTATTTCATAATTTATTTCCTTTCATAATGCTAAGATGCCATAAAGTGTTGTATCCAACTCGCGGATAATCTTATTATGTGCACTGGAACATTCAGTCATGCCAAGATTATCCACTTGTTGCATAAGTACCATTATGGCTGTGCGGTTTGAGCCAGAAGGAACCATGTACCAATTTACGTTCCAGAGAGTGTATTCTGACTTAACACACCCACTTAGAGTAGACCGTATCTCATCTATCGTGGATATTGCTTAATGCCATGAAATTTCCTTGAATACCGTCACAATAGCCTATAGCACTCTAATAACAGGTTCATCAACATGTCAGGAATTCACAGTTGTTTAATATTCTAGAAAATTCAATAACTTTAGAGCGGTATGAACTGATTTGTCAACTCGCTTTTCCCGATACAGACATCTACAGGAATTTCTTGTGAGCGTTTCAACGTGTAGGCGGTATGATTAATTTTTCCTTCAATAAAGATGTGTCGGAGATTCTGTATATTCTTTCATATTGACTCTAGAGTTCTGAAATTGCTTCTGTAACATTGAGTAATATCTCTACAAGAGACATAGACTCCCGGAATTTATACTCTAACATTTTTGTGCAGACGTTTCTCAAAGGTACTTATTCAAGATAACAATACTACGTTTTACAAAATAATTAGCATATTCTACTCCATTGAACACTACCGATGTCAAATTGGAGTGTATAAACAAATAAAATGAGAAAACGTCCCTGGTCATTTTACGACGCTTAATAACATCTAGGTTATTTAGCTTCTGAATGAGATGAAGGTGATAATGCCGGTGAAATGAGTCCGGGGTCTAGCACCGAAAGTTACCCAGCATTTACTCATATTGGGTTGAGGGAAGACTTCGGAAAAAACCTCACCCAAGTACCTTGCCCCCACTGGGAATCGAACCCGGGCCACCTGATTTCGCGCCCAGACACACTAACCGTTACTCCACAGGTGTGGACAATGAGATAGTACGATAGATAGACTATTAATCCTGGATTTTCTACCCAAATGGATTCTTTTCCGAATCAACGAAGTTTGTCCCTCGAACTTCGACTACGATACATAAAAAAATTGACAGGGATTTAGGGGAATTCCAATGATTACGCCAATGATTTCTAAACTACGTCACATATTTGGGCATAATTTTCGACAATCATTTAAAATGGACCAACACATTAATTACCTTTGTAATAAATTATGTAAAATAATATATTATTTTGTTTTATTGAAGAATTACTTGTCAATAAGTTTATTACGTACAATATACCTAACTTTATTTCAATCGGTAATTATGTATGGAATTATAGGATGGGGTAGCTCATTTAAAACCAATTTCAATCCACTATATTAGCCTACAGATGAAAATAATTAAAATATGTCTTCATAAACCTATTGATTTTCCACCTCAAAAATTCTTTTTAATCTTTAATGTTTTTAAAATAAGACAAATTTGTTATATTGCATTAATAAAATTCATACATAAAAATGTAAATAATTTTTAATTCAATAGTTATGAAACAAAAGGTATGAATTCTTTAGGATTGTTTGAACTAAAATTCAACAATGCTACAGTATTTAATCACAGTAGTAATTTAGGCCCAAGAATATATAAAAAGTTTATATTTAAATATCCTAATCTTGTCAATTCTAATAGTTCTAGTATTAAATTAAAAAAGTTATGTATGGATTTTATAAATAATGAAAAATGGTAAATTGAAATTTATATATTCTTATTGTGTAGCAGACATAAGACAAATTGTATTACATACTTCTTAATTTCAATTCAGGAGTCCACCCTTGAGCACGCTTTCTACTCTTTCAGGGGTGAACTATAGTTTTTTTAAGTTTATATTATATTTTATGTTGCAATTTTTAGCAAAATAAATAAATAAATAAATAAATACATAAATAAATAAATAAGTAAATAAATAAATAAATAAATAAATAAATAAATAAATAAATAAATAAACAAATAAATAAGTAAATAAATAAATAAGCAAATAAATAAATAAATACATATATAAATAAATAAATAAATAAATAAGTAAGTAAGTAAATAAATAAATAAATAAATAAATAAGTAAATAAATAAGTAAATAAATAAATAAGTAAATAAATAAATAAGTAAATAACTAAATAAGTAAATAAATAAATAAGTAAATAAATAAATAAGTAAATAAATAAATAAATACATATATAAATAAATACATAAATAAATAAGTAAGTAAATAAGTAAATAAATAAATAAAGTAAATAAATAAATAAGTAAATAAGTAAATAAGTAAATAAATAAGTAAATAAATAAATAAATAAGGAAATAAATAAATAAGTAAATAAATAAATAAGTAAATAAATAAATAAGTAAATAAATAAATAAGTAAATAAATAAATAAGTAAATAAATAAATAAGTAAATAAATAAATACATAAGTAAATAAATAAATAAATAAGTGAATAAATAAATAAATAAGTAAACAAATAAATAAGTAAATAAATAAATAAGTGAATAAATAAATAAATAAGTAAATAAATAAATAAGTAAATAAATAAATAAGTAAATAAATAAGTAAGTAAATAAATAAGTAAATAAATAAATAAGTAAATAAATAAACAAGTAAATAAGTATATAAATAAATATATAAGTAAACTAATAAATAAATACATAAGTAAATAAGTCAATAAATAAATAAATAAGTAAATAAATAAGCAAATAAATAAATAAGTAAATAAATGAATATGTAAATAAATAAGTAAATAAATAAATAAGTAAGTAAATAAATAAGTAAATAAATAAATAAGTAAATAAATAAGTAAATAAATAAATAAGTAAGTAAATATATAAGTAAATAAATAAATAAGTAAATAAATAAATATGTAAATAAATAGGTAAGTAAATAAATAAGTAAATAAGTACATAAATAAATAAAAAATAAATAATTAAGTAAATAAATAAATATTCCAATGAAGTAAAAGGTTATCGACAGACGAAGGATCAATGTATCCAGCGTGACTGAGTTTCAGTGAGTGATGGCATCTAGTGATACACGGGAGTCGGTAATTTGAGACATGAACTCTAGAGTCGCGCAGCAGCAGAGGCAGTGTGACTCGATTACGCGAAGCGTTAGAATGTTCACAGTAGAGTCAAACTATTTGCAACGTACAAGGTTACGATCTCAATCAGCAGTCGACAAGTTAAATTAAAAAAAAAACACCTGCATAGATCAGACGTTAGAGCGTTTTCCTGCCGATATGGAGCTGCGCTCGGACATGGGTTCGATTTCCGGTTGGGTTGATTACCTGGTTGGGATTCTCTTGAGATATCTCAAACCGTAAAGAGAACGTCAGGTAATCTATGGAAGATTCTCGGCCTCATCTCGCAAAATGTCATTCTGCTATCACCAATTCCATCGACTCTAAATAACTCAGTAGCTGAAACAGCGTCGTTAAGTAACCAAGTGAAAATAGGATAAAAATTGCATGTGAATTTGAGTGAAGAGAGAAAATCCACACTGCAGCGCATGTGAAAGCAGATATAGAGAGTGATTTCTATAGAACTAACGCATTTCTTTCTTTATTTCAAAACAAATGATGCTAGCCACAATTTGTTATACCTCAAATGTAGAGTATCTTTGGGAGATTACTAACCTCTATAGCAAATGTTAAAAATTCTGTATTTATCCAGCTGTAAATTCACTGAATGATCAGTTTTTAACGTCAAATTAAGCAGGAGTTTTGATTCCCTGTCACGAGATGCGCAGATGTTTATTCTTCATTTCTTATTGTTGGCAGTTGTTTTCGACATTTTGTTTTAGTCACTGAAAGTGCAGTACACATTAAATCAACGGCTCTTCCTTGTGAAGCAATACTGGATTACGAATTCAATTACAGCTACTCAAAGGGCATACCAGAGAGAATTTGGTGTTCGTAATCCCCCCAAAAAAACACAATACTGGGACTGGTAAACAAATTGCAAACAACTGGAGCTCTGGTGAGTGAAAAAGCAAACATAAGGAATAACGAATAAACATCTGCGCATCTCGTGACAGGGAATCAAAACTCCTGCTTAATTTGACGTTAAAAACTGGTCATTAAGTGAATTTCCAGCAAGAATAAATAAAGAATTTTCAACATTTGCTATAGAAGTTAGTAATCTCGAAAAGATACTCTACATTTGAGATATAACAAATTGTGGCTAGCATCATTCGTTTTGAAATAAAGCAAGAAAGAGAGAAAAAAGAATTGTGTTACTTCTATATAAATCACTCTTTATAAGCAACTGGTAATAAATAATAGAGAGTGACAGTTACTATAGCAACCGACATGTTTCTTTTCAGTGCATACATGTAGGCTACTTACAGGAGTTTCAGCACAGCGATGTAGTTTCGCGTTTTCAGGGTATCTGTGTGTTGTTCAGGGTATTAATGGAAAGAAGAAATGCTTATTGCCACTGCTGACTTTTATCTGAACAGCAATTCTATTAGCTGAGTATTCACGCATAAAATTTACCGGCTGTTTGTCGGATACAGTTTCTTACGTTTTTTTTTTTTTAATTCAGTATTGTTTTTTTTTTTTGTTAGTAAAATAACATGTACAAAAATACATTCTTAATTCTTCCCCGAAGGAGTAAAAACTCGTGCTCAGGGAGTTATCTAAGCATATACTTAACACAAACAAAGATAATTATTTCACACAAAGTGGGTCAAGGAAACAAAAAAATTATAGGAATAAATTAACTTTAAAAAATACAATTTCTATTTTCACATTTTAACTCATACAAATACATATACATATTAAAAAAATATATATTCCTTAAAAATTAAATTCCTAACGGTATTTTTTAAATTTCTGATACTACAGTTTTCCAAAATTTGAGTATTTTTCAATTCCTTTATTTTATATAAACTTTGACCAAAGTAGATACCATGGCTAAGAGCTGTGCTTGTAAAACACTTTGGTTCCTCTAGTCCAGTCTTGCGATGGTGACTAGTACTTTCGAGCGAGAGCTATTTTATGCCCGCTGCGCGCGCGCGGAGCTCTTTTACCTGTAAACATTGCTAAAGGATGTACAGATCTTAGAACACAGCGCATCATGACGGAACGGAAGAGCTTAAAGCTTTCAAGGAAGAGTGGAAGATACAATATTTATGCTTCGAAAATGGTGATGAAGTCCAGTGTTTGTTGTGTAAAAAAAAATATCATTTGTAAAAAAAGCAACATAAAACGGCATTATGAGACGCAACATGAAAAAAATATAGACATTATTCAGGAGAAGAGAGAAATATATTGATTTCGGAATTGACATCGAAGATAAATTAATTTACATTTGGGTCAGTAGATTGTATCTAGATTCCTTTTATTTCTTTATTTTAAATGTATTGTTGATGTTTTATTTGTTGCTTGTTTCTGGATATTTACTTTTATTAGACTACGTGATTCTTTAATTTAGAAATAATATTTTATCTTTGATTGCACTTTAACTTATACTATTACTAAGCTCAAACAGCTAATTCACTTTTATTCCAATAACTACTTTCAAGATTTTGAGCAAATATGAACTGAACATTTTGAAAACTTTGATGCAAGGAGCTTTTTTTAGTAACGTCAATTTAAAATATACTTAAAATATAATTTCAAAACTATTAGACCTAATTGCATCAAATTTTGTATAGATGATATTATTATAGGTCAGTTTATATAGTTTAAATTTCACAAATTTTGGCCGAAAATTGTGGAGGTTTTAAAAATCATACATATCCCCTCAAATGATTGACCCCAAAAAATTACGATGGCTCTCAATATCTTAATTTAATCAATTTGTTTTTTCGTGTTACGTGCATCTCACAAATCACTCTAAGAAAACTAATTACATAATCACGACTGGAGAGTAAGGACTACATTTTCACAACCACACAATCAATATACTCTATTTCAATCAAAAAAAAAAGGTAAAGGTATCCCCGTAACATGCCATGAAGGCATTTGGGGGGCATGGAGGTAGAGCCCCATGCTTTCCATGACCTCGGCACTAGAATGAGGTGGTGTGGTCGGCACCACGCTCTGACCGCCTTTTACCCCCGGGAAAGACTCGGTACTCAATTTTATAGGAGGCTGAGTGAACCTCGGGGCCGTTCTGAAAGTTTGGCAACGAGAAAAAATCCTGTCACCACCTGGGATCGAACCCCGGACCTTCCAGTCCGTAGCCAGCTGCTCTACCAACTGAGCTACCCGGCGATTGTCATTATTATTTTTTCAACAAATACTCGAAAGTACTTGGAGATCACACACGTGGAGAAGGTAGACCCTATTAGTTTCTCCTAACCAATGAAGTGAAGTATTTACATAATAAATAATTGATTTTACCAATAAAATAGTTTACATAGAATTAACTTTTCCTATTTCGCTTTTTGTTCCTAAAAACCCTTTCCTTTGCGATTTGTTTATATATGTACATGTATATTAAATAATTGAATAATTAGCCCTATTACATAGCCAGAAATTTAGTAACGCAAGTTATTGTAATAGTTGCTGCCTTTATTCGCTGCATGTGCATGTACATCCCTGTGTCTACGTTACAGTGAATGCGCTATGTGCTCGTGATCAAGGTTGAGCTCTTCTACCGTGATTGGGAGCTAATATCGTCTCATTCCTGCTCTAGTCGTATAAAATCGGATGTTTTAGTCCCATATTTATGGTGACACAAGTTGAATTTATTGAGATTTTTATGTATTAAGAGTAATAAGGCAATATTGTAAATTGATTTAATTTTCGAAATATTAAAACCATTGAAAAAAAGGCTCGGATGAGTAATCAATTGATTTATTAAGGTATATTTTAATTATTCTTTTCAGAATAAATATTAATGGAGTGAGATTATAATTACAAGCATTTCCCTATCCTAAAATTCAATACTGGAGAATGGATTGAAATAAAGCTAAATATGTTAGACGTAAAATATTAAATGGTAAATTGTTTTACGTAATCTACAATGGTTAATGAAGGCAGACGTGCCTATGAAGAATATAATAAAAGTAATTCATAGTAATGTGGCTGTATTTGTTGAGTATTTCACGCTTTCAAAGGTGAATAATTTATTATTGTAGGCTATGTATGGCAACGTATTTACTTCTTATTTTTCATATGTTGTCAGCTTTCTTGGACACGATTTCCAGCTTATTTCAGAATTTTAACTTGGCAGCCGTGCTTCCATTCATCTGTTGTTCTAGATGCGATAAACAAGCACACAATTCAGTAACCTAGCAACACCACGGCGCGGCACCCGGATTCAATTGAAAGCTGATGTCGGCCAAGTTGATCGCATCATTGATTGCGCGGCCTGCAGACCTTCTAGTTGGCCGCTCTCCAAGGTCGAGCGTGTTGTCTTCATTGTGTCGTCATCATTCCAGACAGTTTATTTTGCTTCACTTCACGATTTCTCGATTCCACTGTATTATTAAATGGATTTGAACGATGAGATTCCTCGGATATTGATCCATTTCGTCGTAAATTATACTATACAAATCCGCCATATGACAAAGTTTGGCAGGAATCTCTTTATTCCATTTAACCTCTTAAGAGGTAAGAAATACAGCGTGTTTCCGAGGTGGTGTTACAAACTTTCAGGGATGATGGCGAAGGGCACATGTATCAATTTGACATCAGGAAACCTGGCCCAAAAATGACCGAGTCAAAAGTTACTAGAAAAATAGTTGTATGGAAATGAAATAATTTTATTCCTCTGTACATCTTATTTAGGCGTATTTATCTGTACATCTTACACATACTGTATTCATCTGACGTTGTTTACGTTGTCTACTTACAGTATTCCATTCAGTGCGCTGTCTGAGGGATGGGGACAGGAAACTACACTAAAGCAATGCAGATAGCGTAATGTGTAACGGACATGGTCGATCCTGATATGCACGTCTATAGACAGCAGTGTATGAGCACAAGTTGCAGTGTCCAGTCGATCAGTCCTAGTGAAATGGAGGAGTACACGAGAGCGGAATAAGCAGACCTGATTTTCGAATGAGCCAATGGGAACAGTAGACAAGCTCACAGATTGTATCGGGCCGAGTACCCACGTAGGAGACATCCGGCTCATACCATCTTTCCACGACTGTTCCGAAGGTTAAGGGAAGGAGGGCACGTGGTGCCAAATTACAATTCCATTTCCACACAACTATTTTTGCTAGTAACTTACGACTCGGTCATTTTCGGACCAGGGTTCCTTATCTCAAATTGATGCATGTGCCCATCGCCATCATCCCTGAAAGTTTGTAACACCACCTCGGATATATATTATATATGTATATTATAACATGAAAGTCAGCCGAATCTTTTGTATTTTAAATTATAATGTTAATTTATTTACAATTTCACTGTTACGATACAGGGTTGGGAAGTGCTTTTTATACAATGGAGGAATAGTTTGAAAAACGAACAAAGAGAGTTTTTCAATTCCGAGATTTTGTAATGTATAGGGTATTTCAAAAGTCAGTTCAAACATTAAACCGCTATAAATATTATAATATTTGAGATAGGGAAAAAACAAAAACATCATAGTGTTGGGCAAACAACGGGGTTTACAAAACATTGGGAAGATGTCCGCTGTTCTCTTGTTCAACATACAGCATTCTGTCTGCTACACCATGCACAGCATTTTGCAGATAATATCTTGGAATATTGGCAATTTCTTATGTAATGGGTTCTTTCAGTTGCAGTAGGGTTGTTTGATGTATCAGGAAAACTCGTTCTTTAAGGTAACCCCACAACCAAAATTCGGCCGGATTGAAATCTGGAGATCGTGGAGACCACATTGTTGGACTTGCTGGTGACTTTTGGTCGGAAAACGAAACGCAATTACACATGGTAACTCCACCATTAATCTTTCGTAGGTTATTTTACGACGCTTTATCAACATCTTAGGTTATTTAGCGTCTGAATGAGATGGTGATAATGCCGGTGAAATGAGTCCGGGGTCCAGCACCGAAAGTTACCCAGCATTTGCTCATATTGGGTTGAGGGAAAACTCCGGAAAAAACCTCAACCAGATAACTTCATCGACCGGGAATCGAACCCGGGCCACCTGGTTTCCCGGCCAGACGCGCTAACCGTTACTCCACAGGTGTGGACAATAATGCATAAGACAGACTGTTACAGTAAACGGGGAGCGCTACTACAGCATGTTACAGAACTTCGTCATCCCTAGACTGAGGAATCACGATATAGGAAACGTAATCTTCATGCAAGATGACGCTCCACCCCACATCTTTATCCCTGCAAAACAATTAATTACGCAGATGTTTGGCTATCGTGTCATCAGTAGTCACTCGTAGTTGGGCTTGTCACAATTTTTGCAAGCACTTGTTTTGACATTATTAACATGGTAGAAGAAAGAAATAACATTTTTATCTGCCCCCATGAGAATATTTGCTTGTTAGATATTTACAGCCAAATTATAAAGAATGTGGCATGTAACAACAATTTAACATACGCTTCTATCTATAAATAAACTGTGTACAATTGCGTATTCGTATAATTAGTGTGTTTAGTTTGTATGCTCGCATATGTTTAGTTTGTAAGTATATCATACTACTGGCTTGAGCAACAAATGCTGCAAACTAAGTTCATTAGACGTTCAAATAAAAATTTTTCAGATTTATTTTCAATGAAAAATACCTGATATTTTGAAAGTTATTTGCTTCCATAATAATGAAACACTCTCTCTGAATGGTTTTTATGTACAATACTTTTTCTTGAACCTATGTATCCTATGTCTCTTGAGTTTCAACGCGAAAACGCAAGTAACAATGTCTGGGCGATCAGTGGGTTTTTCATGTGGGAGTAAAGCAATAGCTATTTCAGATCATTGTGGATTGTAAAAGTCAGGTTTGCTATGCTTTCGAACAATAGGCATAGCATCTTGGTATAGCTGCTGCATGTAGAGCTTGAAATGTAGAGGGTAAAATAATTTTATCCTGCTAAGAAATCTTGCTGAAATGATCGGGAGACTACAAAATTTTGTAGGCCTCTTATTTTATTAGTAAGTTATACCGTCTTTCCTTAGGAACTGTAATTTTTGCGCTCTCTCAAGCCAATACTGAAGAGAATGATGCATATAAATATCTACACCACACCGCCATTAAGTATATGAAAAAAACCCAACCCCACTTGATTAATAACTATAAAAATATTTGATTTTTAATAACAATATTATTAACTTACGAAAGTTTTATATATTTAATAGCCGCCACTCAGTAAATTATAGAAATGAAGATTTAATTTAACACATTCTCTACATCTATTTACCTAACCCCAAAACGTTTCACTTTCATATCATCAGTATAGCATTAATATGTGTAATTAATGAAAAATAGTCACATCATGGCATCAACTAATATAATATTTAATTTCTAATGGTAATAATGTCATCAAACCACCTCAAGTTTTGTAGAATTTAATATCCAATACACAGCTGTACTCAGAAAATTGCACACCGCAGAATCAGACCTGTAAATTATTTTAGTAAGTCTTGAAGTTTTTAATAACCAATTGAATTTGAACTCTAAATATGTCAGCAATCCTGCAGGTTATGGCCTTCGTGTAATAGCTATTGTTTATTGTAGTGTGTGTTTTGTTTTATTTTGAAATCACAGCCGTGCTGAAATGCAATTAGTTCTCAAAACTGAAGAAAGATAGATTTTGGAAAATTGGAATATAATAAAGGAAAATTGATATTTCACTGGAAACTACTATTTTTCTGAATAACTTTGGGCTCCAAGCTTCAAAATGAGGGGTCATTTATTAAAATCCGTTCAGCCGTTCTCCCGTAATTTTCATTACCAGTTCAAATTATATATATAAAGCTCTCTTGTACTGACTCCCCAAATTATGTAGTATAGTTTTTAGCTCACCGTTGACCTTTTGGAATTCCAAGCTTTTAATATTTCATATTAGTATTTAAAGCCGGCATCTGCAAAAACATACATATTAAACATTTACGAATATTTTCACCTCGATATATCTACCTACCTACCTACATATCTTACTTACTTACTTACTTACTTACTTACTTACTTACTTACTTACTTACTTACTTACTTACTGGCTTTTAAGGAACCCGGAGGTTCATTGCCGCCCTCACATAAGCCCGCCATTGGTCCCTATACTGAGCAAGATTAATCCAGTCTCTATCATCATATCCCACATCCCTCAAATCCATTTTAATATTATCCTCCCATCTACGTCTCGGCCTCTCCAAAGGCATGTTTCCCTCCGGCCTCCCAACTAACACTCTATATGCATTTCTGAATTCGCCCATACGTGCTACATGCCCTGCCCATCTCAAACATCTAGATTTAATGTTCCTAATTATGTCAGGTGAAGAATACAATGCGTGCAGTTCTGTGTTGTGTAACTTTCTCCATTCTCCTGTAACTTCATCCCTCTTAGCCCCAAATATTTTCCTGAGCACCTTATTCTCAAACACCCCTGGTAGCAGTCCTTTATTGCATGTAATTAAAGTACACCTACTCATTAAAGTAAAGGTCTTCAGCCAATCACAAGTCAGCTTTGTATCGTTATATCGATTATTCTCGGACATGCAATCGACAGACAATTAGCGAAAAGTCACGGAGGCTGGAAATCCAATACTGTCGCAGAAGGTTATGTTCTGTTACTATAATAATTAGCGTTAATTGTAAATAATATTCAAATAAATTCAATTTGTCATCTCGTTTTTCAATTCTAAATCAATTTCCAGGTTATATCAGACTAATGTTCATTCTTATTCTGTGCCAAGGTCAATGACATTCGGCCTCGGAAAAAATCAATACTTTCGCGTCTGCGCACATCTCACAATTCAGGTCAGTTCGCACATAACCATAAAAAGACCTAATTGTCAATACTTTCAAGTTAGAAATATGGTCGAGCATAAAAAGTCGTATGAAACTTGCCTATAATGGTAATTAAGACGCTCGTATGAAAATTATGAAACTCGCTTGCGCTCGTTTCATAAACAATCATACTTGCGTCTTAATTACTACCATTGTAGGCTCGTTGTATAATGTACTATACTGTTGCTCTAAGGTATTTGAATTTTTCCAATTCTTCAAAGGATAAATTTCCAATTTTTATATTTCCATTTCGTACAATATTCTCATCACGAGACATAATCATATACTTTGTATTTTGGGGATTTACTTTCAATACTATCTCTTTACTTGCTTCAAGTAAAATTCCTACCTATCTACCGGGACATCTCTTTATTTTTGCTTGCATTTTTATTGTACCTGCATTTCTGAATGTACTTCACTCTCACCCCTTTCACTAATGTCCTTGCTCCCGTCAGCCACAAAAACTTACGGCCGCTGTTGCATTCTAAGTCCGCTAGCAGGGTAAAGAATATAGTGTGTTTCAGAAATAGTGCGTTTTCTACAGAAGAAAGAGCCTATATCGTTGAAGCTCATTTCCAGGGGCAGGCATTTATGGAGATTAATTTTATAATTTGTGTTTTTTAATACTGGTGTCGGCGGAGATTGATTTGTACTCTTGGCGGGTATTAATGGAAATTTTTAAAAATACAATTATTTCGAAATTGGAGTATTAACTCAGTATGCATATTACTTTCCAAATAATTAACATTAAAGGTTCGTTGGATTCTGATAAAGGTCCGGTATGGCCAATAGACAATATTTGTTGGCTTGAGATGTATTTAACACACATTTATTAAAAAAACTGCAGCCCTGATATTAACACTTTCAAATTATTAGTGAAATGTTGAATTCTCCCTCATTTGAGTTCACTAATGTAATCAGAACACCTGGAATACCATGTAATGTAGACGACTTGAATGTATAAAAAATTCAGATGTAAAAAATGTCCGAAAAAAGAACTCAGAATATGAAATTCGCTATAAAACGACGCAATAGTAATAATTCGCGAATGTGTTCATACAGCAGCGTGCAAATTAATCCGAACACGACATATTTTTACATTTTCTGTCATTGTTGGCCTCACAGCTGCTCATACCGCTTTAATTGACATCTGTACTACGTGTAATTCCATTGTTGAAGGTCTGTCATTATTTTTTATATAATATGTGACATTTTGCCTGTCGTTTTGTACTTACAAGCATTTCAGTTGTGTTGAAGACTTAATACTGCAATCCTGTGTACATTCTGTCGACTTCACAAATGGATACAACTTCACGAAAACGATATAAAATTATAATATTAGCAGAGCATTCTTCTATGACACAGAGGCAAATTGCTGCAGAATGTCACATCGGTTTGGCTACTGTTAATTCGATCATAAAACGATACAGGGAGACTGGATCCATCACACCCCAGAAAAAAGTAAACTGTGGCCCGAAAAGGAAGCCTTCACCTGCAGATGATCGTTTAATTGTCAGGAAAAGTAAATTAAATCCTAGACTAACTGCTGTCGACTTAACCCGCGAGTTAATGGCTACCACTGGGGCGAATATTCACGTCACAACAGTGCGGCGTAGGCTTTTGGAAGCTGGACGAAGGGCTCGTAAGCCTATTAAGAAGCAACTGCTAACCCCTGTTATGTGCAAAAAATGCTTAATGTGGGCAAAATTACATCAACACTGGACAGTGAATGACTGGAAGAATGTACTTTTTCCGATGAGTCTCATTTCGAGATCCACGGCCACCATGTTTCTTACATACGGAAAGGATCCGAAAAAGTAACAGCAGCTCATCTCCAACAAGCACCCAAATACCCCTCTAAAGTAATGTTTTGGAGTTGTTTTAAACATGAAGGGCCTGGAGCATTAATACCTATCAAGGGAATGATGAATTCTGACAAATATATCCACTTATTGGAAACCAGAATTGTACCCCAGCTGCAAAAATAATTTCCGGATGGCAGAGGTGTGTTCCAACAAGACCTGGCACCATGCCATACGTCTCGAAAAACTACAGAATTCTTCAACAAGAAGAATATTCAGGTACTCCCCTGGCCAGGCAACTCACCCGACAACAACTCCATTGAGAACTTATGGTCAATTTGCAAAAGAAGAATGCAAAAAAATGGATTGTTCTACAAAGGAGAAGATTATTTCTGCCCTCATTCGTGTATGGTTTCGCGATGAAGAAATGAAGAATATTTGTGGGAAATTAGTGGAATCCATGCCAAATCGTCTCAGAGCTGTTATTAGGAACAAAGGGAAGACACATAGATTACTGAAGTATATCTTAGATCCTTTTTTTTATCCCGTTTGAGTGTTTTTACATAAGTAATTACGTTGTTCGGATTAATTTGCACGCTACTGTATTTCGCTGTTAGAACTCTATTTCGCGATTTGTTGTGATTGTTTTATCCGTATATTATTAATCAGAATCACTTAATTAGTAAAGATCAGTAAAAATCTATTGTATATCTATTATGTCGTGATTTTCGCGATCTCCATAAACACCCGGCCCTGCTTATTTCGCACATGTACGGTGTGCTGCATGACTGAATAACTTTATCTGTGTGGACTGAGCAGAAGTGAAGATTAGAGTTACCGAAAATACGGTAATATGCTGAATAAAGTAGCTATTATATAATGAATACAACCGCCTTAAGAGTTGAGTTTGTGAAAAAAAAAACTGTTACTAGATCTACTCTACTGTATTTTGATAAAATACCGAAAAAGTAATAAACAAACCGAAAATCGTAATATCGTATTTTCCTGTAACATAAGTGGATACACTACTTTTCTCTCCTCCTACAGCTAGTAAAATGATTTGTTTACATATTGCACTAGTAACACAAAACTCCTGTAATGGAAGGGGGGTAACAGTGTTTCCCAGTATAGGCAGGTTAATGTTAAAAATGTTGGTAAAAATAAAGTGATGTCCCTGTATCTATATCCATTTATGTTGTAGGGAAATACGATATTACGATTTTCAGTTTCATTATCACTTTTACGGAATTTTCAAAATACAGTAAAGTAGTAACATTTTTTTCTAAAAACTCAACTTTTCAGGCGGCTATGTTCGTTATATAATGTCTACTTTATTTAGCATATTAATTATTGGTGTTAACATACAATACAGAGAGTGCATTTAAATTGAGGGGCTCATAAGTAAAGGGCTGTAAGTGCACTTAAGTTACTTTTGAGAAAATGGGGTTTAAATATTTAAGCTTTCGTAAAATCGGTGAAATTTTTATTTAAATTTTAATGTGTGATGCGATTAAAATATCCCTTTGCCACTAAAATTTTAGATACTTTAGCTTACACTGGATGCACTTAACTCATGTTATTACAAATGTCACTAGCATTCCTTTGCTTGTAGCCACCTCAATTCAAAATAAACTAATATGAATTTTTAAACAAGTTGCTGAAAATGGTTGCCGTTCATTACAATGCAGGCTTCAATTCTTTACGCATATTATTAAAAACATTTTTAATCATATCCTCTGAAATTGAATTTATCGTTTCTTGAATATAATTTTTAGTACGATATTATTAATATAGGCTCTTTCTTCTATAGAAAACGCAACCATATTTCTGAAACGCACTATACACTGCAGTGTTTACTTCACTGCTTGAAGACTTCGAACGCATCAGCGGCCGTAAGTTTGTGTGTCTGACGGGCTCAAGGACATTAGTGAAAGGGTGGGGGTGAAGTACATTCAGAAATGCAGGTATAATAAAAATGCAAGTAAAAATAAAATGATGTCCCTGTATAATAGAAATCCGTACACACCGAAGGAAATTTTCTCGGTAAGTGAGCGCCTAACTTTATTGGTTGATTTTAAGGCGGTTCTGAAACGTTATTGGCCAATATCGTATATTCATACTTTAAGTTGAATAGTTGGTATGATCGACACTGATGTCACAAGCTAGTAAAGAGTGTCGATGTTTTGAAATAAAATTCCAGTACGCAAATATTATTTTATTAATCTCCATATTATATTTTAAAGTTGCTTGACTAGCTGTCACAGTCTCGCAACTAGCAACAGCGTATCATTGGAACGGACACGCGGGAAGGTGCAGAAAATTGCTGGCATCGAGCACAGTTTACAAGTCCATCATCACCACCTCCTGCCGACTCATAACTCCCTGTGCTAACGAGACAACTGGCAGGCGAGCCTCCTCGCGGCCAAGTCCATAAACTGGAGGAGAATGCGACGTCACAATTAACGAGAGATGTCGCAGCAGTCGTTAACACACATTCACGTGACACTCGCATTTGGAGGTTTATTGCTTTCCTGATGTTAATGACAAGGGAGTCGGGACAGAATTCCACTGCCGGAGCTGTCTGCAGGCTTCCCCGTATGATTTCTTAGTGTTGTCTCCAAGTTTGTGACGTAAATATAAGGAGTGTGCCGGCGTGCTGTACTGTCTTCTTAACAAGGTCGTCCTTTAACCTTACATTTTCTTCATGCACATGATTTCTAGAAGATTCTTTTAAGATAAATACATAATTTTAAACATTATGACACATAATTTGTATGTTTCTCGTGTAAATTAATCAAAGAACATATTATTAAGAAAATATGCTGCATAACTTTGGAAAGAAGGCTTTGTACAGGCCTAAATACAGACAGCAACACAAAACTAATTATAGAAATTAGAGAGGCGCAAAACTTTACTTTACTTTAAGTAGAACTGAAGAACTGCTTCTGGATGTGATTAGACAACCCTGATCTTCTACAGCTAATTAGTTTCAATATTGGTAAATCAAATTTGAGAAAGCGATCTCTCTTTTATTTACAGACATCAAAAACACAATCTCATAAAATGTCTCCACTTTTATTAATGCTTCGAACTTACAATCATCTATCAAATAAACAGGATTTAGATTTCTCGTTATCGTACAATATGTACAAGAAAAAATTATATACAGCAATGGTTTCATGATATGTTGGATTCTAGTTGCATGTTGGTTGTAGTTGTAGTCAGGTATCATGCTGGTTGGAACACGTGTTCTGTAGTGGTGAATTTCTTAAATAAATACATTAAGCCTATTAATCCTACTATATAATACTGTATACTGAATTTATTAACGTAGTGTTATATTTACTCTGTAATTTGCCAATAATTATAGTTACATTTTACATTTTTGGCTATGATGTCTATACTTAACTCTCTTTAATTTATTTTTATTTGGTATTTTTCATTTATATCTAGGCCTATATCTGTGGCTTTTATTTAGGTAGTATTTTTTTTTTAATTTGTAATTATACTTGTATCTTGCATTTGTTTGTCTTTTATCTCTTTTTTTCATGTTATATGCAATTCTGTGTGTGTTTTTTTTAACAAATCTGTACTGTCTTTTGTAATTGGGGCTTTGCCCTGCTATAGACATAAATAAATAAATTGTAAATAAACTACGTATTTATCTGGACGTGGAAGGGGTTAATGACAAACAGCGCGAGAGAACAAGGGAAGAACAACGAGAACAATGAAAAATAAAGAGAATAAGTGAAGATAACAGAACAAGGGCAAAAAGGAGAATAAATGAAATAAAGTGTGAACAAGAAGAAGTCAAGAAAAAGGGGAATATGCAAAGAGAACAAGGGGAATGCAAGGAGAAGAAGAGAATACATGAAGAACAGGAAGAATATACAGAGAACAAGAGGAATACACGAAAGATGGGAATACAAAGAGAACAAGATGAATGCAAGCATAAAAAGATAAATACTACGACAACAAAGGAAACACAAGCAGAACTAGAAAAGACAAGAAGAAAAGAAAAATGGGAATGCATGTAGAAAATTGAAAATACAAGAAGAACAATATAATTATAATAATAATAATAATAATAATAATAATAATAATAATAATAATAATAATAATAATGATTTATTTTAGCTGGCAGAGTTAAGGCGTAAGGCCTTCTCTTCCACTCAACCAGCAAAAAGTGTATATACATATGCATGAACTTACAAAGAATTCAACAATTTGATTTAGATGAGAGTTACATGTATACAAGAGTTATTTACGAATTAAACAACAAAATACTATGAACTATTAATTAAACACTGAAATAAACTGTGTAGCAGAATTAAACTAAAATACATAGGATGTTAATATATTTCAAATAATATTAGATAATAGAAAGAGATTATTATGAGACAATTAAAATACAGCACAATCAGGATGATGTCTAAAGAAAAAAGTAACAATGTAGTCAGTGATAGTTTAAATCAGTATGATTGGAGTGAAATGCTAATAAGGTTATCTTTTAAGCTGTTCTTAAAGGTGTTTGTTGTCTTGCAGCCCCTAATAATTTGTGACAAGAAGTTCATTGACGCGAGGTGGATATTGTAAAAGATGATGAATAACAAGATGTTCTATGAAGAGGTATACTCAGAGTGCCACAGATAAGTGATATGGTATTTACGTCGTGGTTAGAGTATAGATAAGAGAAACGAGAAGAAAGATAATTTGGTGTTGAAGTGTGCAGAATTCGAAAGAGTAAAGACAAAGTGTGTAAAGTTCTACGTTCTTTAAGTCGGAGCCACGAGAGACTTGCAAAGGACGATGATATGTGATCATAAAGTCGGATGTTGCACACGTATCTGACGCACATATTCTGAGCTCGCTGTAACTTGACTGACAGTTCAGAACTTACAGACGTGGACAAATTATTAGCAAAATTAGAGATTTTTATTATATATTTTTACAAACTATGATTCTTCAATTTAGACTACAGTTGACATCTTTGGGTATTTCCAAATTATTAGAAAAATCGAAGATTTTTATTTTATATTTTTACAAAATTTCACTCTTCAATTTAGACTATAATTGATATTTTCGCATATTTACAAATTATTAGCAAAAGTGAAGATTATATATATATATATATTCTTTACAAAATTCGGCTCTTCAATTTGGACTACAGGTGACATTTTGGATATTTCCAAATTATTAGCAAAACTGAAGATTTTTATTATATATTTTTACAAAATTTTACTCTTCACTTTAGACTGCAGTTGACACTTTTGCACAATATTGACAAATTATTAGCAAAATTGAAGATTTTATTATATATATATATATATATATATATATATATATATATATTTTTAATTTAACTACTGTAATGATAGAAATATGCAAAATTGTCAACTGTAGTCTAAATTGAAAAGTCAAATTTTGTAAATAGAATTACTCATAAAAATCGTCAATTTTGTTAATAATTTGTCCACGTCTGTAGGTTACTTAACAAAACGTCACAATAATCGAAGTGCGGCATTACTAGGGTTTGTACTACGGTAAGTTTTAGTTGCTGGGGCAAGAAGTTTCTCAAGCGACTCACACAGTCAATGGAGTAACAGATTTTTTTTATCGTTTCTTTAACTTGAAAATTCCAACTTAGATTATTATAAAAAAAGCCAAGATTTTTTACGACAGATGAATAAGGGATTAGCGTGTTGTTAAGGGTAACAACTGAAAGATTACTGTAAGAAGAAAAAAGGAGAGAAAAAGATTATATGAGGAAGACAAGCAGAACTTCGGTAAGAGAATAAAAACGAGGATAAGAGAAGACAATAAGAGACATAGAATGAGAACAATGAGAAGACAAGAACAAGGGGAAGACAAGGAAAACAAAGGCAATACAAGGGAAGCAAGGGGAATGCAAGAAGAAGTAGTCAAAGAGAAAGGGAAAAACAAAGAGAACAAGGCGAATGGAAGGAGAAGAATCGGAATACATGAGGAACAAGATGAATACAGAGAGAACAAGAGGAATATACGAATGGGAATGGAAGGAGAACAAGGGAAGACAAAGACGACAGGTGTAATGCAAGGAGAACAAGGGGAATATAAGGAGAACGAGGAAAGACAAAACAGAGAAGAAAAAGGGGGATGTATATAGAGAATAGAAAATACAAGAACAATGTGTATAGAAGAAGAAAAAAATGAAAGAAGGGGTATATGGGAAAGACAAGCAGAACTTCGGTAAGATAATAAGAACTTGAATAAGAGAGGGAGAATAATGGAAACAAGGAGAACAAGGGGAATCGAATGAGAACAATGATAAGGCAAGGACAAGGGTCAGACAAGGATAACAAGGGAAATGAGCAGAACTTTGGTAAACAATAAGAAAAAGAATGAGAAAGAGAATAAGAAACAATGAGAACAAGAGGAATATTATGAGAACATTGAGGAGAGAAAGACAAGGGGAATATAGGACAACACGGCGAAGGCAAGGACAAGCGAAAGATAAAACAATGAGGTGAAGACAAGGCGAACGATCGTAAGACAAGGAGATTAACAGGAGGACAAGGGAAAGACAAGGAGAACAAGGGGAAAATAAGAACAACAACACGGAAACAGGGAGAACAAGAGGACGATCAGGAGAACAAAGGAAAGACCAGGAGAAGAAGGTACAGAAAAGGAAAACTATGAGAAGATCAGAATATTGTAAGACAAGGAGAACAAGGAAAAGACTATGAGAATAGGGAGAAGAAAAGGTGAAGACAAGGTGAGCAAGTGGAAGACAAGAAGAACAATCGTTAGGCACGGAAAAGAAAAGAAGAACAAGGGGAAGACGGGAGAATTAGTTAAATACAAGGAGGGCAAGGCGAATACAAAGAGAACAAGGGGAAAACAAGGAGCGTGGGGAAAACAAATGTAAAAACTTAAAGACAAAGTGAAGAAGGGAACTCAATGAAAACTAGGGTAATACATAGCACAATAGTACAGCAGTAAAGAACTATGCGGTTGGATCTACCTTTTACGCCTTCATATCTATTAAATTGATCTTTAAAGTTTATTATAAATATTATAAATATCATGTTAAATATTAGTGAAAAGACTCCGACATAAATTACATCAAGTTAAACATCTGTTGAAGGGTTCATCACCACTACCGCTACACTTGAAAAGTCATATATTTCTCATTGATCAGACCTATATGGATGTAAGGCTGTGGCATATGGGGATCTGCATCCAATTCAGACAATACAGAGCCGGGTCCTTCGTCTAATCGTGGATGCACCCTGGTCATCCGCAATGGCAACCTACACAAAGACTTGAACATGTCTACAGTTGAATCCACCCTGCGCAGCTCCTACATACGACTTCATCACTCAAAGGTTAACCGTCAAAATGAACTGCTTAATACCATCCCAGAACAACTTCCACCGCCTCGCCAAATAAGGAGATTAAAAAGAAAAAGATATTCAGATCTGTTGTTTGAAGATTAACATTTTGTTTTGTTTCACACATTGCCACAGGACAGTCATAGGACTGCAACCTCCATACATGTTTCTTGTGTGCTTTTATAGCACAGGATTTATAATTTTAAGCACAATTCTATTGTACATAATTGTATAATAAAGTTTTCTTATGATTGGGGGAAAAAAATGTTAAATGTTATGAATCATTTTAAACGTATTCATTGTCGATATAACTATGTGGTCTCCTGAAATCGACACCGGTTCTGCATGTTCATCTATGGTTTAAAAACGTGAAGACTGTTTGATTCTTCTTCAAAAATGTGTTCTATTGGCTATAATGCAATAATAAATTGTCATTAGCAAAATAACTCTTTAATTTGACACAGTGAAACGCGGAGCTATTTAAAAGAGGACTTATATTTAATAAAGAATTAGCTAAGTGTGACTTAACTGAGTTTTGGTGAAATCGATCCTAAACACGAATTCATCAGTCTAAGCTCGAAATCGTTTTCAGTTATGTTAACAAGTGGAAGTTTCTTCCAGATGTAAACTTCATTGTTGAATAAGAAATGTTTCACATCATCAATAATTAAATCGGTTCTTTATTCGTTTATTGTCAAATGAGAGGGTCAGAAGCAAAGGGGTGTTAGTGCACTTACGATATTTTCGAGAAAATAAGGTTGGAAGTACTTAACCTTTAGTAAATTCTGTGAAATTTTTAATTTCAATTTTAGTGTGTGATGTTGTTAAAATATATATATACCTTTGCCACTAAAATGATACATGCTTTAGCTTGCCCTGGACGCACTTAACACATGTTTTTAGAAATCACATTTGTACCCCTTTGCTTCTAACCCCCCTCAAATAAGAGATGCACTATATCTTCACAAATTTGTGAATGGCTTCTCTAATTGGATATTTGTTGAATAATAAATGTTTTACTTTATCACAGATTAACAATCGGTTCTCTAATTCGATTTTTTAAAATAAGGTAATGTTTACATCGTCATATATCTGCAGTGCTCGGGAAAAGTGACACAAGTCAGTTTCCACAAACCTTTTTTGATAATTTATTGACAACTTACGGAACATCTGCTCGCTTGGAAAAAATACATAAGTATTTCTCCCTTTACAATAATTCATACAGAAAAAAAAAACAAATCGACATAAACCAATGTAAGTTGTCAATAAATTATCAAAAAAGGTTTGTGGAAACTGACTCATGCCACTTTTTCCAAGCACTTGGGATATTTAACTTTCGCTTCTCTAATTCGATTTTTTTTTAGAGAAAAATTTTATTTCGTCACAAATTTACCAGTCGGTTCTCTAATTCGATTTTTGTTAAATAAGAAATGCTTTACATTGTCACAAATGTAGCCTACCAATCGGTTGTATAATTAAAGAAATATTTCACATCGTCACAAATTTACCAATAATTGGTTTTCTGATTCGATTATTGTTAAATAAGAAATGTATTACGTAACAAATTTGTCAGTCTGTTACCTAATTAGATATTACATCGTCACAAATTTCGCAATCGGTCTTCTAATTCGATTTTAAGTAAAAACTGTTTTTCATTGTCACAAATTTACCAATCGATTCTTTAATTCGATATATGATGAATAAGAGTTGTTCTACATCTTTACAAATTTACCGATCGTTCTTCAGATTCGATTATTGTTCAATAAGAAATGTAATACACTGCCACAAATTTTCTAGTCTGTTCTCTAATTTGAATCACAATAAAACATATACTTTATCGTCACAACTTTACCAGTCTGTTCTCTAATTCAATCTTTTGTGAAATAAGGTAACGTTTTACATAGTCACAAATAAAAGCAATCGGTGCCCTAATTCGAATATTTTTAAATGTGAAATGTTTTACATAACCACAAATTTTCGAGTTAGTATTCCGAATCGATTATTATTAATAGAGAAATGTTTTATTTTTCGATGTTGTTAAATAATAAATGTTTTGCATAATCACAAATTTTCCAATCGTTTCTGGAGTTCGAATATTTAAAAGTAGGCCTAATAAATATTTTACATCTCCGCAAATTTACTATTCGGTTTCCCTAATTCGCTTAATGTTAAGTAAGACAAAATCATCGACAAAATTAGTAACCGGTTCTGTAATTCGCTTGTTTTTTACTAAGTTAATAATTATTATGTTTGACGTTTTTACAAATTTACTAACCAGATCTCTATGCCTCTTATTTTCAAACAGTGAAACATTTGAAACAATAAGCACCGATTGTATAAACCATTTAATCTTAGATCAGGGGTTAAATTGATCCTCGTTCTAGCTGAACTTGGAATTTTGTGTTGTGTAAAGTCTAATCTGAGATTAATTTGTCTTAACCTTAAGTCAACTTTGACTGAAGAAATTTCTCCGATTAAGTTAGATGATCCAAGTTCAGTTATTTCTTTTCTGTTTGAAGTATACGAGTGGCAGATTGTGGAAAAAGAGTAACCATTATTATTAATATTAATAGATATGGCAGGTTCATTTATATATTTTTTTTCAATTTCTTGCCTTAATACACAAACATTCTAAGGCCTATATTTTATAAGGCTTTATCGTGTTCAGCAGTATCAAATAACATAACCTATAATTATATTATGTTTATAACAACCATTAATTATTAATGGATATGATAGGTACATTCATAAATTTTCAATGAACTGTATTACTAAACGAAAATTGTCGTTTTATAAAGCTTTATTATGTTTAGCAGTATCAAACACCATAACATGATAACAATTTGGAAAACGGTCAACCTTCTTCTTAGTGTTCGCCATTATTTAAATTGCACAAAACAAACCAGTGTCTCCAACAGACCGTACGGAAAGTCGCCAAAAAGTAGTTGTAAAGTCGCTAGATTTCTCATTATCAACAAAGAAAGATTAAATTTTGTCACTATGGGGTGCTAAAAATGTCGCTAAATCCCTATTTAAGCAATATAAAAGTTAAAAGAAATTGTTGTTGAAAAAGAGTTAAAGTCGCTAAATTGGCAACACTGAACAAACCTGTAGAGCATGGCCCGCGCATCACATACTTCACCTGTTTATGCGCTGTTGCCAAATCCTTTTCACGTGAACTTAGACTGCATTTGAGCCTAGGTAATTTGATCGCAGAAAAGTTTTATACAATAGAACAAGTGTCTGAACTCGGTTCACTTTCTGATCTTCGATCAAAGTTGATCTTTAGTCAGAGAGCTTTATATAGAATTGGGCCTAAGAAATTCACCTGACTTTCGTCTAATTAGCTTATTACAGAGGAAACAAATGAGAATCTTTCAAGTTCAGAAATGTGTAATTATATCGCTTATTTAATTCGTTTAGTACGAGTATGATTAAATAGACGTCTATAAGAAATGTATCTACAATATTTTGTAGTTTTACTTCTATTGTGAGCGAAAAAATATTTTACGTGATTATGAATTTATACTGGGATCTGTAATCGGCTCGTTTATTAAGGGGAGAGGATGGTATTTTTTGGAGAAAAATGAGAAAATTAAAAAAAAATCTTTAAAATACTCTGTGATTTGTGTGGAATGCATAGCATAATATTTTGTGGCTATTTGTGCCCTTATCGGATGTTGAGTCGCCATTTTTAAACTTCCTGCGTTATGGATTTTTAAATCACTCGCCCACTTTTATTGCTATTTCCGGTAAATTAAATAAAAAAAATTTTTTTTTCTTTAAAATACTCTTTGATATGTGTGGAATGGATTGCATAACTTTTTGTGGGTATTTGTGCCCTTATCGGATGTTGAGACGTCATTTTTAAACTTCCTGTGCTATGGATTTTTAAATCACACGCCCCCTTTTATCGGTTTCCAGTAACTTCATTCTTTTTTGCTACATTGCCAGACAAAAATGGATATAATCTCTGAACTATTAAAGATACATGCATGAAATTTAGAACACATTCTTTAGACTATTAGAAAACATTTCTCTGTAACAGAATTTTGTTAATTGATTTCATTTTAAAAACACGTCCGTTTGTTTGCAAGGAAGGAAATCAGAAAACTGTTATTAAATTTTAGTTGTTTATTTTACAAACGTAGGGACTAATATCAAAATTCTGTTACAGACAGTTTGTAGACCATGCTTTTGCAAATACATTGCAAAAAACGGTTTGAATCTATCTTTAAAAACGGTTTAGATATATCGGTTTTAGTACAATCCTGCATTGGGTATATTTTTTTCAAATTTGGGCCCCCAAATAATTTTTTTCAAGGTATTTTTATTTGGTTGAGTTGCCACAGCTATGAGCTCTCTACATACAAAAAACTAATATTTTACACCAAATAGGAAAAATTAAAAAAAAAAAAAATACCATCCTCCCCCCTTAAGATAATTCCATGTGAATTTTGTAATAGAACCTCTACTGCCAAACAGCAAACCAATGACAGACCATTGCTTAAAAGGGACGTTGTACTTTTCAGAAAGATACGGCAGACAAGGTTCATATATAGACTTCTTCTCAATATCAACTTCGGTGGCCTGATTTAGGTTTCTTTCGAAACGGATAGTAGGGTCAAGAACAAGAGCCCGTTTTAAGCGTCCGTTAATAGCAATAATGTCTGCCCGTCTAAAAGAACCATCTGATGATACACAATGTACTTCATCATGAATCTCCAAATTTAAAGATCTTAACGATGTCGCCGAAGCATGTCGTACACGATGATGTCTAGCATTGATCAGCAGCTCGCCTTTAGGGCATTGTCCAAGCACATGTCCAAGTAAGGGAAGAAATGTTTTACGTGATAATGAATTTACTAATGGGATCTGTAGTCGGTTCATTTGTTAAATAAAGAAGTGTTTTCCAGCATCAAAGTTATAGCACAGTCTAATATAAACAGTCACGAAGCTTGAGTTGTGAGGGTGCTAGGAACAATAGACTGTGCCGGTACTATTTCGCCTTGTCTGTAATGAGGCGATATTAGCGATCCTAGTGGTTAGCAACTATCTATGGATGCATATTTACTACGTATTGAGCTTCGTGACTGTATATACTATACTAGGGACAGAAGAAATAGGAGGTATGGCGAACCCCCCATTCACTACCCCGATTCCTACACCCCTCAGAACCTGTTTGGTGTATGGTCCTGTCCCAAATAACTTACTCCTCCATTCACACGTTTTGTATTATAGGAAAACTTAAAAGAACAAATAAAATAATAACGTGATTTCTAGTAATTACAAATACCTGATTTATTGAATATTGTTGTTTTGTTTAGTCAACTGTCCGAACACAGGTCTGAAACTCATAAGTGACAAAAATAAGGCATCACCAATGAGGTAACTAAGCCAGGAGATTTTGGGTTATGGTGACCAGTTCTCTTTTCCCCTCCATTGCGTACATCGCTGAATTGTAACATATTACACTAATCAGACTTTAGATGATATTATCATTTATAATATTTCGCAAGTTAGCCATTTCACAAATGTAGTAATTATTATCATGTAGGCCTAATGTAACCCTAATACGAGAAATCAAATATTTAGCATCACACACAATTAGTATTTTGTTTTTATGTGTTTTCAGAATATTGTATTGAAATAGTAACTACTCAATAATATTTATACGGTTACCAACTTTGTGAATCAATAGAGAATTAAAAATTAAAGTGCAAAAATTAATATATTTTTACTATGCGTAGGAAATGTACACATTATTTTAACATGAACGAGTTTCCTAATAAAAAAATACTTATGTATTAAAAGCACACTTAAGAATGACTTAGCGTAACAAAACAAATGACAGAATAAGCATGACTAAGTAACTCATTCTGCACAGGTTAAAAATCTGTCTGATTTTCATCAAAATTGTGATTTCCATACCTTTGACACTCGTAACAAAAATAGTTTAACTATTCCAGTTCACCACCTTACAAACACTAGTAGAACATATATGGTCTTTGGTATTAAAATATACAACAGTTTGCCTGATGACATCAAATATACAAAAAATTCTCTGAAATTTAAGAATTATGTAAAAACGAAATTAATAAAATTGTGTCCCTACAGTCTTGAGGATGCACGCATGGGCCGTTGAAATGAATAATGTTTTTTTTTTTATATTTGACTTATTTTACATTAAATTGTAATTGTATATATTTGACCATGTCTATGCATACATTATGCCATCGACAATAAAGTTCTATCTATCTATCTATCTATCTATCTATCTATCTATCTATCTATCTATCTATCTATCTATCTATCTATCTATCTATCTATCTATCTATCTATCTATCTATCTATCTATCTATCTATCTATCTATCTATCTATCTATCTATCTATCTATCTATCTATCTATCTATCTATCTATCTATCTATCTATCTATCTATCTATCTATCTATCTATCTATCTATCTATCTATCTATCTATCTATCTATCTATCTATCTATCTATCTATCTATCTATCTATCTATCTATCTATCTATCTATCTATCTATCTATCTATCTATCTATCTATCTATCTATCTATCTATCTATCTATCTATCTATCTATCTATCTATCTATCTATCTATCTATCTATCTATCTATCTATCTATCTATCTATCTATCTATCTATCTATCTATCTATCTATCTATCTATCTATCTATCTATCTATCTATCTATCTATCTATCTATCTATCTATCTATCTATCTATCTATCTATCTATCTATCTATCTATCTATCTATCTATCTATCTATCTATCTATCTATCTATCTATCTATCTATCTATCTATCTATCTATCTATCTATCTATCTATCTATCTATCTATCTATCTATCTATCTATCTATCTATCTATCTATCTATCTATCTATCTATCTATCTATCTATCTATCTATCTATCTATCTATCTATCTATCTATCTATCTATCTATCTATCTATCTATCTATCTATCTATCTATCTATCTATCTATCTATCTATCTATCTATCTATCTATCTATCTATCTATCTATCTATCTATCTATCTATCTATCTATCTATCTATCTATCTATCTATCTATCTATCTATCTATCTATCTATCTATCTATCTATCTATCTATCTATCTATCTATCTATCTATCTATCTATCTATCTATCTATCTATCTATCTATCTATCTATCTATCTATCTATCTATCTATCTATCTATCTATCTATCTATCTATCTATCTATCTATCTATCTATCTATCTATCTATCTATCTATCTATCTATCTATCTATCTATCTATCTATCTATCTATCTATCTATCTATCTATCTATCTATCTATCTATCTATCTATCTATCTATCTATCTATCTATCTATCTATCTATCTATCTATCTATCTATCTATCTATCTATCTATCTATCTATCTATCTATCTATCTATCTATCTATCTATCTATCTATCTATCTATCTATCTATCTATCTATCTATCTATCTATCTATCTATCTATCTATCTATCTATCTATCTATCTATCTATCTATCTATCTATCTATCTATCTATCTATCTATCTATCTATCTATCTATCTATCTATCTATCTATCTATCTATCTATCTATCTATCTATCTATCTATCTATCTATCTATCTATCTATCTATCTATCTATCTATCTATCTATCTATCTATCTATCTATCTATCTATCTATCTATCTATCTATCTATCTATCTATCTATCTATCTATCTATCTATCTATCTATCTATCTATCTATCTATCTATCTATCTATCTATCTATCTATCTATCTATCTATCTATCTATCTATCTATCTATCTATCTATCTATCTATCTATCTATCTATCTATCTATCTATCTATCTATCTATCTATCTATCTATCTATCTATCTATCTATCTATCTATCTATCTATCTATCTATCTATCTATCTATCTATCTATCTATCTATCTATCTATCTATCTATCTATCTATCTATCTATCTATCTATCTATCTATCTATCTATCTATCTATCTATCTATCTATCTATCTATCTATCTATCTATCTATCTATCTATCTATCTATCTATCTATCTATCTATCTATCTATCTATCTATCTATCTATCTATCTATCTATCTATCTATCTATCTATCTATCTATCTATCTATCTATCTATCTATCTATCTATCTATCTATCTATCTATCTATCTATCTATCTATCTATCTATCTATCTATCTATCTATCTATCTATCTATCTATCTATCTATCTATCTATCTATCTATCTATCTATCTATCTATCCATCTATCCATCCATCTATCCATCTATCTATCTATTTATCCATCCATCCATCCATCCATCCATCCATCCATCCATCCATCCATCCATCCATCCATCTATCTATCTATCTATCTATCTATCTATCTATCTATCTATCTATCTATCTATCTATCTATCTATCTATCTATCTATCTATCTATCTATCTATCTATCTATCTATCTATCTATCTATCTATCTATCTATCTATCTATCTATCTATCTATCAATCTAATCTATCTATCTAATCTAATCTATCTATCTAATCTATCTATCTATCTATCTATCTATCTATCTATCTATCTATCTATCTATCTATCTATCTATCTATCTATCTATCTATCTATCTATCTATCTATCTATCTATCTATCTATCTATCTATCTATCTATCTATCTATCTATCTATCTATCTATCTATCTATCTATCTATCTATCTATCTATCTATCTATCTATCTATCTATCTATCTATCTATCTATCTATCTATCTATCTATCTATCTATCTATCTATCTATCTATCTATCTATCTAATCTATCTATCTAATCTATCTATCTATCTAATCTATCTATCTATCTATCTAATCTATCTATCTATCTATCTAATCTATCTATCTATCTATCTAATCTATCTATCTAATCTATCTATCTAATCTATCTATCTAATCTATCTATCTAATCTATCTATCTAATCTATCTATCTATCTATCTATCTATCTATCTATCTATCTATCTATCTATCTATCTATCTATCTATCTATCTATCTATCTATCTATCTATCTATCTATCTATCTATCTATCTATCTATCTATCTATCTATCTATCTATCTATCTATCTATCTATCTATCTATCTATCTATCTATCTATCTATCTATCTATCTATAACCAATTGTAGAAAAACACTACACGCCTTGGCAGTGGCTGTCTGGTTGATGATAGGACATTTTTAATGTCGTCACAAACTTTAAGTTCTTTCAATAAACAAAAAACTTGATAAATAACGCCTTTAGTATGAATTCTGATATCAGGGCTTGACTGATACATGATTACGATTACTTGGATGATTAGTAGGCCTATTATAAGATACTGATTATTATTACATATATATTAGCGAACAAGTTATAACACAGTAGTATCACAGACGAGCACTTGTCAACAACTAGGATTCGAACGCAGCGACATGAAGGTCTCGTTGTTCAGGTCATAAACCGCTAGAGAAAGTGTGGAGTGAGTAGATTCCGCACAAGACCAAAAAACCGCCTATTTCTTCTGCCTTTACTATAGACTGTTGTTATAGGCTAATTCTCAACTTCGCTTGCTATTGTTAAATAAATAAAGATTTTTCACTATCAGAAATGTAGGTCATATTAAGAACCTATGTTATAAGAAGTATATTACTGGACCACAATATGATCTGCTCTGCGGTGTATTCACTTCATTGTCACGTGTCCATCATACAGCAATCAAACATGGCGGCGTGACTTACCGTCTTTCCTGTAGTAGAGGATCTCGAAGTGCTTCTCCGCGCCGACGGCCAGCGCCTCCTTGACGACGGCGATGGCGTGCTGCGAGGTGAGGGGGCCGTGGAGGAAATCGCACACGGCGGGGCGCTGCATGACTTCGGCCCGGCTGTAGCCCGATAGACGGCAGAAGCCGTCGGAGCAGTAGATGATGTGACACAGGCCATGTTGCGCGTTGGCCACGAGGAAGCTGCGGTCTGCAACAACAACAAACGTAGTCAGGGCAACGGCTCAGCTTCAGCTGGCGGTTTACTCTTACATCATGTCTAATAAATCTTGAGAATATTGCAGTCTGGGAAGATAGAAACAAAACACTGACTAACCGACAACAGAAATATGCATAATTTTGTTTATATTAGTCACCAGCTGTTACAAGAATCGTTACTAGAAGGTCTACAGCCTGGCGTTGTTACGTCGGAGATCCTCGTTCGAATTCAGGGAAGTTCCAGTTAAGTTAGTGGTGGCAAAAGACAGCGCAGTAGAAACTAGAAACTAGAAATTCCGTTTGGGAATGGATAAAATAAAAACATCGTAAAACATTTACTACTGAACTTTATTTGTTGAAACTTCGTGCATACAACACTGAAAGACGGGAGATTCCTCAGAGCTCAACATGACCCCCATTGCGCACCCTGCACAACTCATAACGGTGATGCAATTCAGCCCATGTCCGTTGTAACATAAGAGGGGTGATTTGTTGAAAAGCTTGAGTAATTTTTACTCTCAGAGCATCAATGTTCCTGGATTTCTGTGAATAGACAATTTCTTTAACAAATCCCCACACGAAGAAGTCAGTAGGGGTTAGGGTAAACATTGGTAATTTCGTGGCAGTGGTTATTTCGTGATACTTTTTCTTTGCTCTTTTGTGAACTAACCAATGGTGTTACGAGATCCAAATTTCCGCCAAGGGATTGCATATGTTGTCCAGTTTCCAGAAACACACAGCTAAGCTTTGTGTGACTATTGTAGTTGCTTCAGTGAGCTTTTATGTTTGGAGAGAGCAAGTTTGCGTCGACTTCTCAGGCATACAAATTTTGTGGATGTTTGTAATTACATTACAGGCTTATTACTAAAGGTAAGCATATGATATTTGGTACAAAGATTTATTGTATCTTCATTAAATTTTAGGAAATGTTTTTGGAATTTTAGATACAGCTGTAGTCGACATATAGGCTTAGCGTTACTGATAGAAATCTTAGCCGTTTGAGGCAAAATTTTGTTGAGCATTAAGTGTTACAATTTTTAAAATAGTATAAAATGTATTACAATAGGAATTTTAGAAATCTGAAGACAAGATGTGATAACAAAAAAGAAAACGGAGACGCAATGCGTTCAGTGTAGCTTCTGTTTGATTTTTTATCATGCTAAGTGTCAATGATAAGTGCTAGATGACTTGCAAGAATTGTGACAGAAGATGGAACATGGCTCCACCATTTTGGACCGGAGACAGAGGCAGACAATGGAGTGGCATCATGCAAATTCACCAAAGAAATAGAAATTCAAAAGTACACCTTCGGCAGGAAACGTTATGGCTACTGTGTTTTTCGATTCAGAATGACTCTTGCTTGTGGACATCATGCCACACGGAACCACCATTAATTCTGACGGGTATGTTGCAACTCTCAAGAAACTTCAAGTTCGACTGAGTCGTGTTCGACGACATCGGGAGAAGCGGGATGTTCTGCTATTGCACGACAACGCACAGCCATATGTCAGTCACAAGACCACAGACCAGATAGAAAATTCGGATAGACAACACTGAAACGCCGCCTTACAGTTCTGAACTGGCACAGTGCGATTACCATCTCTTTGGTAAACTGAAAGATCCCTTCACGGAACGAGGTTAGAAGATGACTCCCTTGTGCACGCTGCTAAAGAGTGGTTCAGACGTGTTGGTCCAGACTTTTACCGTGCTGGTCTACAGGCCCTCGTTCCTAGGTTACGTAAGGCAGTTGAAAGGGACAGGGATTATGTGGAAAAGTGACATTTTGTTCCTTAAGGATGCATCTACATTCTGTGAAAATAGCAAAGCTGTAGGATAAAAATATAATTTTTAAACAAACGTTATGCATTACTTTTGGAGTTACCCTAGTAATATAGGCTATAGTAAAGTCCGTAATAAAAGTGTTCACCCTTTCAGGGCAAAGAAGGTCCCTTTTCAATTTCAATTTTTACTTTGATTTCATTCTTATTATGTGTTGATACGTATTTCTTTTGTTTTCTTGCTGTAAATATTAGACGGAATTACTATGTTTAAAGTCTTGTAACAATAAATGAGAATTTCATTTCACTTTAATGAATTTTTCCACAATTCTTCTACCTGTCACGAAATTATCAATGCAATATCACGAAATTACCAAGGTTATCACGAAGTAACCAACCTTTCAGCTTAAGTTGTAAAAGTGGTTTTTGGCACATATTCAAGAACGTATCCAATCTTTTATGTCTCCAGATTTGTACAGCAAGTTATCGTCTTTTAGATGGAAAATCGGAATAAAGATATATTTACACATTTGCATTTTAAATTAGTTTTCATGAAATGATCACGAAATTACTAATGTTTACCCTACATCTTGGGAGTTCGAGGACCAAGCCAAGAGATAGCTGCTTCTCGTACTGGGTTTCGCCTGAGACCTCCAGTATGTCTTTTTAACACAACCTCTTTCTACAAATGTTCGATACCACAACATTATGGAATCGTATTTAGGTACATTACGCACACCATACTCACGTCGAAATTCCCTTTGAACTCTTTTAACAGTCTCAAATTTAGCATACAAAAAAACACATTGTGCCCGCTGTTGATTTGTAACAGCCATTTTAATCATCTACGACTTTTATTTGTCCTTTCAGATTATGCGTTCTTGATTGTCATATACGGAAACTCCCATCTTTTAATCATAATATAACCAGCAAGAAATTTTTCCTACTATCATAACAGCTTTATAATAATAAATTAATATTATCCATACCCATAAGGATCAGACTGTAGTATGCTTTACCTCCTTCTGTAGAGACGGAATTCCTTGAAATCCCTAGGGAAAACTCTAATTTGGCGCCTACGCACTGAAAGGAATAGTAAATGAAAGAACAGTTTGGGGCAACGGAAAATATCAGATGATAGACAACATTAAGATACATTGATCCTATGCGGTGATAAAGAGGAAGGCGGAAAATTTAAAACATTGGAGAATGTTAGGTTTTCAGTAAAAGGCCCGCCCTTGAATGATTGAATTCTCACAATCACAGATAATTGAAGGGTTCAGAACCATAGTGGGCCAAGCGCCATTTACTAAAACCGTAAAAAACAGGGGTTAAAATGAAGTTATTACCATAATTCAATGGAAACATATAGCAAATAATATAAAGTATACTTTAGTTTTAATGTGGCATGGCGCGCTTTCAAAGACGTTTGCTCAAATTTCCTTGGAAATTCTAGGGTAGAGAACTACATAGAATTTGTTGTGGAAATCATGTTAAGTGCATATGACAAAATGGAATGTAATATGTTTCTCAAAATACATTTTTTACATTCTCATTTGAATTTTTTTCCTCCTAACTTTGGAGCGGTAAAGATTTCAACAAGAAATATCTGAAATGGAAAAGCGATATAAAGGAAGATCATCATCCAGCATGCTTGCAGACTATTGTTGGTTCCTTGTAAAATACAGTCCCGGGTCTACTGTAGTTATAAACAGAAGTCATCCAGAAAATTATTTTATGCTCGACCATGTCGAAATGTAGTAATTATACACCTGGTAGCAGTCCTTTAATGCAAGTCATTAAAGTACACCTATTCATTAAAGTTCAGGTTTTCGGTTATTCTCGGATATGCAATCGAAAGACAACGAGGGAAACGTCACGGAAGCTGGAAATCCAATACTGTCGCAGAAGGTTATGTTCTGTTACTATAATAATTAGCGTTAAATGTAAATAATATTCAAATAAATTCAATTTGTCATCTCGTTTTTCAATGTCGAATTCAATTTCAAGGTTATATCAAGATTAATTTTTATCTCACTCTCTAGATTACATGAAGGTCGTCGACATTCCCTTCCCGGAAAATATCAATACTTTCGCGTCTGCGCACATCTCACAATTTATGATGTAGGTTATTGCACTCACTCCCATAACAATAACATGAATACTTATGAATAATTTCAAGTTAGAAATATGGTCGCGCATAGAAAGTCTTATGAAACTTGGCTATAATGGTAATTAAGACGCTCGTATGAAAATTATGAAACTCGCTTGCGCTCGTTTCATAAACATCCTCGCGTCTTAATTACTACCATTATAGGCTCGTTGCATAATGTACTATTAAATGTAACTTCAAATTCAGAGATTTTTGTCATTATATGATGAAATATTTTTATTTTTGTTGTGTTTTAAACTATGTAACATCATTTTTCAAGTATTATGAGGAATTTTGAATCCCTAGTGTGTTGTAATTTTATCAGTAGCAGCGGAAAATTAAAAACAAATAAGTTTTGTCGTAAAAAAAATTCAATTCATTTTTCCCGGAAAATGGTACGTGATGGGGCAATTTGGATTTTAAATTCAGATTTAGGGCACACATATTAGTAATATTCATCTGTTTTATTTCGAAGCAAGACAAAAAGTAAAAACTTGTTGTTCAGTGTTATTTTCGAAAACAATTTATACAGAGTTGAGGAAAACTGTCAAATTTCAGATAGGACTGCAGCTTTACAACATTCACACGTTAATAGAAGTGACAATAATATGAACAAAGAGAGTAACATTGCTTGGAAGAAAGACGACGTAACAATATACTGTAGCGAACTGATACATCTCTCAACTAATCTAAGAATTGGCCGTGATAGAGTTAATGGAAGTACTAGCATAGTGAATTCACATAACCTACAAAGCGAAATTCTTCAATCAGATATCGTGTGAACGCCTGAAAGTCGGCATGAGTCCAAGTAGATAACAAAGAAATGTCGAAATACGTTCTCGTGCAGATTGGATCTCGTGGGGTTCTCCGACTACCTCCGTTTATGTGTGCCTGGCTAGGACATATTGCGAACTGTGTCGATATGTGATCCCGACGCTATGGAAGGCATCGCTTGACTATCTGTTTCAAGTGACACTTCTGTATAATGTAGCCTTTTATACTTCCAGCGCAGGAGAGATTGCCAGAATAAGATTGAAAACTCCAGTATAAATCAGTATTAATTGTTAGAATCGAAATTGTGTCATGGTTTTAAGGAGGACGAAGTCGTTTATCAGCGTCACTATATTGACGTGAAAGTAAAGAACAACAAAATCGAAAGAAACAGTAGAAATGTGATTTCTACAAGTCTTTAATACAGTCGAACCCTCGTACAGTGAAAACCGACATAATGATAAACCCTGTTGCACGATAAATTTGATTGGTACCAGCGTATTTCCTAAATTTTAAATGTACAGAGTGGACCGCTCGAATGTACCTAATTTCAATTGTATGTGAATGGTAAACGGTTGAAGATAGAACCTTGCGGTAGCGTTTATATGAAACGAAAACTCAACAAGTTTCGAATCCTGTCGGTAGATGGTGCGCAGACATGATTTCTTTTCGTAGATTGTATCGATTGTCAAAATGGCGACACCGCACATGAAAGCGCAAACTGTGTTGTGCTATGCGGATTTTAAAATATATCAATTGTTAGAGTTCAAAGGGAGTATCGGCGAGTGTTTAATGATGATGCTCCAACTGCTAAAAGCATTAAGAAGTGGCACGATACATTTTTTAAGTACAGGATCGGTGTTGAAGAAGCATGAGTTCCTATATCCGTCATATATCATAGGTTAAAGGGACGAAATGTACCAGTGAACATAATTGGAATTGGAAAGAGTACAGCTCTTTCTTCTGAAACAACAAAATATGTTCAGTGTCTGATAGCCCGTGCGAAAATTGGTGTTTACAATTACCCCCTCTCAAAGGGATAAATGTAAACTAGAAAATTAAAAGATGAAAAAAGTCAACCTTATTATTTTAAACCAACGAATTAGAAAGAGAAAGATATAGATTGGTCATTGCGCCGCCATGTTTGAAGAAAATTGAACGACTGTCGGTAATGAACTTATGCGCCCAAAACAAAGTGGGCGTGGTGATAACTGACATTTGAATCGTCAGCTGTCTTAATTTCGTTTGCATAAATCAGTTAAACTGAAGTGGAAAAACCTAGTATTTCGTCAAATACGTGCTAGGAACTTAATCTAAACTTATGTACGCTAAATTTAAAACACTTGAGCTATTCCTAGAAGGAATGCTTAAAAGAATAACCTAAGCAAAATTGTCATGTAGTATGACAAGAAGTCCTAGCAAATATATTGAAGAAAATGTTAATATTCCTAGGTTCTTTTAAATGCGACCTGCAAGATTGCCTATAAAATGAACGAGTATGATTCGGATGATTTTATTAAATTGTTTTCCCAGTCTCTACACGTTGCAAAACTATTTACTATACCATAAGATATAGAATGAAAGTAGGCCCTATCTGTAGTAAACAACCTTTACCTCCAAGCTTGTAACGTGGGTGATACATGACAAAACACGCTTTCAGTTATTTTGTTACAGTAAAGTATAATTATTATCGAAATGTGAACGTGAGGCCAACAGCCGGCTGGTCTGTCTGAGCCTTTCAAGGGCTGTGGCACCACAGACAATTATTAGTGTATAATTGAGCACCCACGTACAATAATGGGGTAAGTAGTTACGAAATATATTCATACTTACCCCATTATTGCACGTGGGTGCTCAATTATGTTCTTTCATGTCCTTCCAGTCAAAATACTAACAGCAATACGACCTACCCCAGAGTTTTGCGTTATTTTGGATGCGAGTGTCGAAATACAATTTTAATATTTGATTGCTATTACTAGGTTTGAAACGGAATTGTAGCGGTTTTATCCGTATTTAGTTTAACTTTATTACTAGTGAACCATTTATTTGATTAATCGTTTGTCTTCGAAATAGGTCTACTTCTTATAAGCTACAGCTCATCGTCTTCTTGTATAAGCAGTAAGGACAGAAGGAGCAGAAATAAAGGACGCCGGTGACGAAATACAGTTTTAATATTGTATTGCTATTTGTTTTTCACTGGGTCTGAAACGGAATTGTATTGGTTTTATCCGTATTTAGTTTAAGTACATTACCAGTGAACCATTTATTTTGTTTATGCCGGGCGTTGTTACACATTTATGCATGAAAAAAAATGCTGTTAATTAACAAAACTATGGACTTAACTTCATAAAATTTAATGAAATATGATATATCAGTTGTCTTTTTCCTTTTGACATTACAGTTATATGCAGCACACACAACAGGCATGTTTTTTCTTCGTTTTTTTTGTACTCCTTACCTCCGTTAAACAACATTGTAAGCAGACGAATTTTTACAAAGGTGGGCGCTTAGCTCAGATCTGCCGTGTTTCGCGGTGGCACCGCAAAGAGTGCTGTACAGGGCAACATGGCCACTCTATAGCCGTCTCTTTCTATCTCGTTGTTTTAAACCCATTTTCAGGGAAAAGAAAAATAAAAAATAACACAATGTTTCTTTGTCATGTTTACCGTTACACTTGCAGAGTTTTCGCCAGCGAGAAATGTGTTGCGAGAAAATTAAAAAATTGATAACATGGATTCAAGTGGACGTCCACACACTGGAAGAGATTCTCGTTCGAGGCAAAAACCTCGCGCGAGTTTCTCGCTGGAATCGGTAGCTCAGCGAATTTTCTTGACACATTTATCAAAGATGTTTGACATTTATACTCTTTAAGACGATTGAATGTAGAAAAAGATATCACAGGTGGCGATGAATTGTATTGTTTTTATTTGGAAATGAGGAAAGATGGCTGATAATTGCAGTCAGAAACTTATCGAACTTGTACGATGTCACCCGTAAGCCTATTTATATGATACACGGGATGAAAACTATAAAAACACGAAACTTAAAGAAGAAATCTGGAGATTATATGAAAATAAATAGGTCTATATTTTATTTTGATGAGATTTAATAGTATTAATTAAACATTTGAAATAATGTATCTATATGTCATAACTAGGGAACGGAATTTGGAGTAGTAAAAGCTAGTATTGGCATCTACACAGTCATTTGTTTACAACCCTTTATACCAAGTCCTCCCCTCCATGACATACTCGCACCTCTCTGCACGTCAACAACAGGTGAACGGGACAGTTGTCGCATAAGAACTTCAACGTGCAGGTTTGCAGTTCAGAGTAGTGAAGTGCATGTACAATGCCGAAAGTGAAACCAACTAACAATACAAAATTGAAAGACTACCCTATATTTGTAAAAGCTCCAGATCGAGTATCAAAATTCAGGAAACAATTCCCTAAATTGTCGCTTCTCCCATGTCCAGTTCTTAAGAGCTAACGAAGCTTGCAATTATTACATCACCTCAAATCTGTGAAGAAAGTGGTCCAGTCTTTCGATCTCGATGACGCCGCTGCGATTCAAATACGCCAGGAACTGCTAAATGATAGAAAAATCGAGAAAGAAGCCATGAATATTAAGACAAATTTTGGATATTTACCGGATGCCATTATTCAATTAGAAAGGTCAGGAGTGGAAATAGTTGAGCAAATAATTATGATGAGGACTACTGCAAATAAACTGAGTGCAGTAGAAGGTGAAATAGGAAAACGTGTTGGTGAAAAAATGAACAGAGGTTTGATTAAAATTGATGGGTACGGTATTCTTAGTCGGATTTCAGATGTACTAACAAGGATGTGTCCCAATGACATCATTCAACATGTGAATTTAATTGACGTATCTTGTTTCAAGTACTTTCCAATTGTCTCTCCTATATGTAGAACGGAGTTTTTCCATGTTAAAAAATTTCCTTCCTTGCAACAGAGCAAAGTTGTATTTTGAAAATTTGAAAATAATATTTACAATTTATTATAATAAGGCACTGCAGGAATAATTGTTTCATTAACAAAACATAGCATTAATTGAAAATGCCATTTCGTTTGGTTCTACATTTTGTTCAACATTTAATGATACTGTATTAGACTATATTGCAAATATTGTAAATACTGTAGTATACGGTGTATATATATTATATTTCATGACATTGTAAATAAAGGTTTTAATTTAACACGCTCCTGACAGAAAAACACACATATTCAGAGGCGAGTTCCATACAGAAGACAACTGTCTATCAGCCATCAATATGTCCGCTGACAGGCGAAGATGCAGAGGTTGATATTTGTAATGTTGTTTATTGCTGTCTTGTGCGTTGCCAAGAAAAGCACATATAGTTAAAAAAGCAATGCAGATTATGTATGTAGGTCACTATATGTCATTAAACTATTCCATTTGTTTATTCTGAAATATATTTACAGACTTTGCGTGTAAGTTTGTATGAAGTGGACTGTACTCGTCCATGCTCTGTGACCCAGCTCGCTTGACAGTCAGTGAGCTATGAATATCTATACTACGTTTCACCATTCTTTATAATACTCCAAATCCCTTTCCCTGGTCATAACAGTTTACATAATTTTAATCACAACATAGCAAAGGATCCTTTATCATATCATGAATGGCAAAAAACTGTGGTCCATTGAACCTGAAATAACGCCTAAACGTATCATCATTCAAATCGAAACCAGTTTCTAAAACTCGCCCTTATTTTCGTAAGATACAATGTGATTTTCAGATATTTCTGGCTTTAATTTTAGGCCTACTTTTTTTCTTTTCATTAACAAAATATGTTCAAGTAACTCCATTTCCTCATCACCTGAATACTCAGATTCAACATAGCGTTCGTACGTAATTTGTAAAGTACGACAATATACTTACAGGTTATATATTTAAGTACGACAATATACGTAAATACATAACCTATAATATTTCTCCCAACGAGTGATTACTATAATCAGAAAAATGCTTTCTGTATGAAGGCAGTGCATAGATGATCATAGCGAGGTGTGATCTGTGATAGCGAGAACTCGCCAAGTGTGTGGAGGAAGGCTCTTTGCCTCTTTCTCGCAACACATTTTTCGCTGGAGAAAATTCTGCAAGTGTGTTACGGGCCTTACTGAGGTTTGTGTAATATTGAAATATATTTGAAATCAGTGAAAAGTGTTTACAATTACCCTGGTCTACCTTATAATTTCAATTTGTCTTATACAGGGTAAATCGCAAGAAGAAATTTGATCCTTAGAAATGTAGCATTGTAGAATTACTTTTTAGGACGAAAAGTTGCATTTGTTAGGATGAAATATCTCCACATTTCAAGGACAAAACAAAAATTCTTTCAATAAAGTACTTATTATAATACACTGCTTTCTTAAATTTACTAAGCATATTGGGAATTAAATCAAAGGATATCCCAAAACAAGCTCTGAAATACTTCATATAAAACAATTTTTATCTCTGAAAGAAAGCACAAACGAGCAAAACTGTATTAAACTTTTTTGTTTGAATGATCTCAAAGAGTAAAACCCTGAAATTAATGACATTACTTACGGTTCTCCCTGTATAAAATTTTCTTCTGATTCTGTAAAGGTATACTGTATATGTACTTGCAGTAAATAAAAGCATTTGGGGTAGTTTCCCCAACACCGGTGCCACATTTGAACGATGTAATTATTGTAATCGATAAACCGTAGCAACGGCTAACATTTTATTGTCGCTCAGTAGCAGATTCAGCCACAGTCAACATTGGCGCTAGTGGCGTATCTTTGTCTTACGTTCAGACTTCCTGCAGCCGGAGATGAAGTAGTGCGAGCACAGCCCGATAGGAGGCAGTCTCGAGAATAACAAATGAATGTCCGGGCTGTAATCCGCTCCTGAGGAGGCTATGACAATTGTCAATTAACCTCTGTTTGGTATCTTGTCTCCAGTCGCCTGCAGTGAGACGAAGTGCTCTACAGATGACGGGACAGAAAAGCCCTGAAGACGATCACGTAAGAATGAGAAGAAATCTAACCGAATCGGTAACAAATTCTAAAACAGTTTTTAATGTAATTCAGTGTGGCCAAAAAGAGAGGCGGCAGGTTCTAAAATCCTTCTTATTCCCATACGCAGCATGGTTTTCCATAAATCAGAAAAAAACATTTCGTAAGGTCTTTTCTGATAATCTATTTAATCCTATGTGTTAAAAATCAATAAAAGGAGAAAATCTATCTGCAAGGTTTCGTATTTCTAACATTAAGTATGAATATTTTGTTTATATGACGTCATTCCATTATCGACCAATGAAGTTTAATAAAATTTTAAATTACAACCAATCACAGTCACACTATGCGATAATTTTTGCAGCTAGATTTATCACTATCAATTTATCGCATGGTCGTTCTTTTGTTTAGTCGTTGTCGCCAACTGTTTGCCCGTATATTGATTATCATGAATACATTAAATCCACACCTGTGGAGTAACGGTTAGCACGTCCAGCCGCGAAACCAGGTGGCCCGGGTTCGATTCCCAGTCGGGGAAAGTTACCTGATTGAGGTTTTTTCCGGGGTTTTCCCTCAACCCAACATGAGCAAATGCTGGGTAACTTTCGGTGTTGGACCCCGGACTCATTTCACCGGCATTATCACCTTCATCTCATTCAGACGCTAAATAGCCTAAGCTGTTGATAAAGCGTAGTAAAATAACCTACAAAAAAATGAATACATTAAGATGCAACTACACGGTTAAACTTTTGTTTCAACTTTAAAGCAATGAATGCAAGATTGATGTTTAATATTAATTAATATATTTACACAGTGAAGACGACGTTCAAAACGGCGCACCAAGTAGACACAAAATCTTCATGCTTCTTAATTGAACGTACTTTTAAACTTGATTCTTTCAATATTCTTCCCAGATTGCACGCATACGCGATTGGAATATTGAATTGTGTAGATGCAGCTTTAGTTCCGTTACACACTACAGCGAGAATGCGTTTGTCGAGCTATAAAAATGCTTTCCTGTAGCACGAGTAACGGTCTAAATAAGACAAAGCTGAAATTGATCCTACTCCCACAGGTAACATAACCTATAAGCAGCCTATAAAATTTGTATTTTGTGAATGAAATTAAACAATTAATAGAAAGTCAGATGTTAAAATTTATGTAACATCATCCCATATCAAACCCAAAGACCTTGTACAGTAATATATACAAAGTCTTTAATCAAACTGCCTTCCGTATGGCGTAATAAAATTCGTGTTTTAATTATCTATACAGAGATGGCTTCGCTGACTAGCAACATGTCTCGCTTTGAATACATAAGCATTGCTATATAGCTGTCCCCACACACGTTCTTAATTCTCGATGTAGTGTGTAATGTAACGATGAAGTACTAAATAAAGTGCGAAATTATACTTCCACATCTACATCTTCATCTTCTAATTCCATGTCCATTGTAGGCTATCTGAAAATCATTCAGATTTGATTACTGCGTTTTCAACAATTCTTCATTTAATTAATATATTATTCAGGTTACTGTAATTATGTTATAAAATCTTAAATTAAATTATGATTTCAGCAGATAATGCAAATGTATTTATGTTATAATGATAAGAGAAAAGTGTAGTACATGTAATTAACATTGTTAAACCTATATTTCGCTTTTCGCAATTGGCATTTCTGAATAATAACATCGAATTTCTTTATTGAAGTAATCGATATTCATCTATTTCAACTTTACAATGTCTGAATAGGTTAAGTATTCGTAAATATACAATTATTTACATTTTGTGATCGAATTTTAGGGATCATTATTTACATTTTTATTTTATTCACGAAATAGTCCTAATAAATATCTACTACAGATAACATAATAAGGCATATTTTGAATATGTTGATTGGAACTTTACACTGAATAATTTGGATCCTGGAACAGGAATTTACGGATTTGAGGGTATTTGGAAACAAAACAATTGGCCTTCTCTATTCAGAAGAAGCTACTTTTATGTCTGTTTCATTCTAAGTTTTACAAAACCTTCAGGTGAAAAATTTTAGTTATATTACCAAAAAAGTAATGAAATTTCATTATCTTCAAATCATGAACCAAACAAAATGTAACCATAATTCATTAGCATGATGATAAAAACAGAAAAAGAAAACCATTAAATCAAAATAAATGTCACATGAGCTAAATGTAAAATGCAGAATATAAAATATAAATATAATATAGGAAATTGATGGTGCTGTTCTTCAAAATTTAAATTTTTAAAGTACCTGACCCACCAAGAACACTTACGATGCAAGGCAAACATAATCTTTCATACCAAGCAACCTAAACTTGGTCTTGTAAATATTGAATTGCTGTTTAGCTATAAAACTAAAATACACTACATACCGTTTCATTTAATTATCGCGATATGCTCATAAACTTTTAAATAAAAACCAAATTCCTCTTCAACAAGATACGAATACATAAAAAGCATTATGAAACCAGCATCATGTAAATCCAATATGGTTGCATTAGAGATGGGCGACAATCTCTTGCAATAGTTGTCAATGTACTACCTAAATCGACAGCCCTATCGATAGTCATTACAAACTTGTTTGTTAATTGGTTATAAAGTGAATATATTTCTGATTTAATTATTAAACACGCACAGAACAATAATACTTACTGGCTTTTAAGGAACCCGGAGGTTCATTGCCGCCCTCACATAAGCCCGCCATAGGTCCCTATCCTGAGCAAGATCAATCAGCCTCTATCATCATATCCCACCTCCCACAAATCCATTTTAATATTATCCTCCCATCTACGTCTCGGCCTCCCCAAAGGTCTTTTTCTATCCGGCCTCCCAACTAACACTCTATATGCATTTCTGGATTCGCCCATACGTGCTACATGCCCTGCCCATCTCAAACGTCTGGATTTAATGTTCCTAGTTATGTCAGGTGAAGAATACAATGCGTGCAGTTGTGTTGTGTAACTTTCTCCATTCTCCTGTTACTTCATCCCTCTTAGCCCCAAATATTTTCCTAAGCACCTTATTCTCAAACAACCTTTACCTATGTTCCTCTCTCAAATTGACAGTCCAAGTTTCATAACCATAAAGAACAACCGGTAATATAACTGTTTTATAAATTGTAACTTTCAGATTTTTTGACAGCAGACTGGATGATAAAAGCTTCTCATCACGAGACATAATCATATACTTTGTCTTTTCGGGATTTACTTCTAAATCTATATCTTTACTGGCTTCAAGTAAAATTCCTCTGTTTTCCCTAATTGTTTGTAGATTTTCTGCTAAAATATTCACGTCATCCGCATAGACAAGCGGCTGATGTAACCCGTTCAATTCCAAACCCTCTCTGTTATCCTGGACTTTCCTAATGACATATTCTAACAGAGCAATAATTAATTTAATAATATATACTGAATTGAATCTGAATTATTTTAGTGGTTTCTCTTCACTTCGTTGTAATGTGCAAGTTTTTGCCCCATACAATGCTATACACTCCACACAAAACACTTGATAGTCTATTTCTTATTTCTTTTTCCACCATAATAATATCATTCTTTGCCACAAATCTGCATAATGTAATCGTTTACTCACCAGGAACGTAACTATATCAGTTTTTCTAGTACAAACATCCTTCTGGAGACAATTTCCCCTGTGGATCTTTTGTTTTATTTCGCTGAGGTGTAATGTTACCATCAAAGTTCAATTTGTGTGAAAGATTCCCTTGGTATAATTATTATCACATTTATACAGCGTTCTGGTCATCAATTTCCATTCCATTTCGACACAAAATCGAAAGTAATATCTGTCCCATACATTTAAAAACATTTCAGTCCATTATAAAGTCGGAACAGACAAGAGCTTTGCATAAATCGTAATGCAATCCAGACTCCATTTGCGGTCGGAGACGGACAGCTGTCCTCCGACGCCATGTCAGCCCACCGCGTGAATGCGAGTGTTGTGGGTACAGGGGTCTCTGCTTCATGGCGTTGTCATATAACTGAGTTCAAATAAAACAAAACGAAATTTAATGCAAATATAACGAAATAAAGTTGATGATAGTTTATAAATGAACGGATTTAAACGTTACACAAATTTACAGAATAACAACAAAACACATAACGTCAGTTAATTTAACGTGCATAAATTGTCATTGACGTGAACGTAATGCCAAGCATATTTGAACTTATTTATACGGAAACAACGAGAGCAATATAATACATTATGCAACGAGCCTATAATGGTAGTAATTAAGACGCGAGTATATGGGCTATTCCACCTCAAATCGACCGAAATATAGAGAAAATTGACCTTTCAATTTTTAAATACAATGAAGTAGACAACTATGATACAATTCTTTGTGCAAAGTTTGAGACATCAGAACTTCACAGTGTTTAAATTAAAAATATTTAAATTTATCGTATTTTCATAAAATTAGCAACTTTAAACTGTTGTGGCTCCGAAACCTTTTCACCCAATGATCAAACTCATGGTTTATTTTGATGCTGAGAAGTTAAACTTTATATTGACATGTAAACAGTTTTTCTTACTTTTTATGGAAATGGAGATATTTACATTTTTCTTAATTAAGACACCTTTGCCCAAGAAAAAATATTTTTAAATTATATGGTTAGATTCCGCATTGAAAGTACAAATAAACACATATTTTTTACTCGTGCAACGTTAACAAGAAAGTATTGAAAAATCAAATAAAGAAAATAAATAGTACGCGCGTGAGCTAACCAGCTGACTGTGAGGCGGGAGCTAGCCTAGGCAAGCAAGGCCAGGAGACATAAACACGTGATGTTTCGTCTAGTAGCGCATAGCTGGGCTAGCTTTATCACAGGTTTTCATAAACACAGGGGTACAATGACGCCCAAAGCTCGCTTATCTTCATCTCTCGGCCAGTGCTTGCTGTGTTGCGCCTTTCAAGTCTAGGCGTGTGAATATAATTTATTTAATACCCCCGAAACTTATTGCCGTGACACTAAGCAAACAATGCCGAATCCCTCTTAATAATGCAAGGTTTCTTCTCAATATTTTTTCACATTTTTACAAATGGGCAAAACGCCTAAAAGTAAGTAAAATCAGATTATCTGTCTCTCTGTATACAATAAAATAAGTATTACTTCTTATCATAACCTACAAAATGTCAGCTTCAAAATGAGCTCTCGTTCAATGTTCTGCAGTAAATGGTTCCAGAGTTCTGAACGCAGAAAGAGGCTTGTTTTTCTAAAATACGCTAAATTTGTCGCTCAACAATACGAAAACCGTTTAACTTTCGATACTATATTTTTGCAAATGCACTCCCCTCAGCACTTTGTATAAATAGAGAAAAAATTAGAGTATAAAAAAATGCGAGTTTTTTACTGATCGATTTCATAATTTTCATACGAGCGTCTTAATTACCATTATAGGCAAGTTTCATACGACTTTTTATGCTCGACCACATTTCTAACTTGAAATTAAGTATTCATGTTATTCTTATCTGACTGGGGAGCGGAACTGACCTTGTGCAATATCTCGTAAATTGTGAGATGTGCGCAGACGCGAAAGTATTTTTTTTTTCCGAGAAACAAATGCCATTGACCTTGATATAATCTAGAGAGTAAAATAAACATTAATCTTGATATAACCTTGAAATTGATTTAGACATTGAAAAACAAGATGACAAATTGAATTTATTTGAATATTATTTACAATTAACGCTAATTATTATAGTAACAGAACATAACCTTCTGCGACAGTATTGGATTTCCAGCCTCCGTGACGTTTCGCTAGTTGTCTTTCGAGAATAATCGATACTTGCGCTTTCATATTGCTACAATGGTGTTTTCTGATTGATGGAACACCTGAACTTTAATGAATAGATGTACTTTAATGAGGTCCATTAAAGGGCTGCTACCAGGTGTATAATTACTACATTTCGACATGGTCGAGCATAAAATATACAAGTGTTGAATGATGAAATGTTATGCAATTTTTTATATCCCCTTTTATGGCTGGGAATCTTGGTATTGGTGAAAGTTTGATAAAGATATAATACAAATATACAGGTCGAGTAAAAAGTATGGAACGATGTTTGTACTTTCGTATTTCTAATTTTATGAAGAAACTATTTACACAAAAGTTGTAGGGTATAAAAGAAAGAATATTTTGCACATGTTTTCAAAACAATGCTTTTTCATTTATAAAAGGGGTCCCAATGACTGATTTTTTTTTTAAATAGCACCATGTACTTATTTCTCCATTTTTGAATTCTCCTGGTTCCAGTACGTACAAAATCATATTTTTTTTACCATTAACAACCTATTCTTTTGTAAACCTAGTGTAGTCTAGTATATGCAGTCAAGAAGCTTAATACATAGTAAATATGCATCCATAGATAGTTGCAAACCACTAGGATCTCTAATATCGCCTAATTACATGGAATGCGAAATAATACCGGCACAGTACTAGCACCCTCACAACTCAAGCTTCGTGACTGTATATACTAGAATGTGATAACACTGTGATAATGTGGAATTCCTTTGATTGAGTTTGCTGTAAAAGTTTATTGGTAAAAATTAATGTATTTTTTCAATTTTAATATTTATTACAAAAATCATATCTTTTTTCTCTGTTAGATATTTTAACATCAAAACGAATCAGTGCACTCAGAAGAAATGCATAAACATCTTGTAAAAATATCACATTTCTATACCTAGTATGTTCTGAGATAATGGGTCATTAATATAGCTGTGTTAACAGTGAGCTAGGGCTTGACGAGTCCAGTGTTGCCAACTCCATTCTTAAAAATCCGCTGTGAAGCTGTGCAGAAACCGCTAAATTGTTATATTGTCAATGTAAAATTATATTATTTTGCCGCTGTGAGTGCTAAAAATACCAGCTAAATCCCTATATAAGCAATACAAAATTTCATTAATTTTACCCGCTAAACTAACGCCGAAAAACGCTAGATCTAGCGGGAAAACCTCTGAATTGGCAACACTGTTGACGACTCCCCTTAACATCAAATAATGCAGACTACACAATATAAACAATACAAATCAACGTCGTATAAAACAAATTACTAACTAAAATCTTAATATTGGCTGCGTTCATAGCAGCATGATATTGCCACAGCCTATTAGATACTACGCTCAAATCTAAAAATATGATTTAACAATAGTTTTGTTAACAAAACACTAACGACTGTTGATGAAACGCTCAATATTTAAACAATTTTTAAAATATTAAATCTTTGTCACTAAAACTCTTGTTACATCATATTTAACAGAGGTTGATGAAACCGGATATAATCTATACTAATAATAAATCTGTAGCCAATATTTTTCTGGTAATTTTCGATTTTCCAAAAATAATTTGTGTTAACATGTATAATTAACCATTCTGGAACGGAAAATCGCTTTTTTGGCATTTTTGTTTGCATGTCTGTCTGTCTGTGTGTCTGTCTGGATGTTTGTTACCTTTTCACGCGATATAGGCTGAACGGAAACAAACTTACTTACTTACTTACTTACTTACTTACTGGTTTTAAGGAACCCGGAGGTTCATTGCCACCCTCACATAAGCCCGCAATTGGTCCCTATCCTGAGCAAGATTAATCCAGTCTCTACCATAATATCCTACCTCCCTCAAATCCATTTTAAAATTATCTTCCCATCTACGTCTCGGCCTCCCCAAAGGTTTTCTTCCCTCCGGCCTCCCAACTAACACTCTATATGCATTTCTTGATTCGCCCATAACTGCTACATGTCCTGCCCATCTCAAACGTCTGGATTTTATGTTCCTAATTATGTCAGGTGAAGTATACAATGCGTGCAGCTCTGCGTTGTGTAACTTTCTCCATTCTCCTGTAACTTCATCCCTCTTAGCCCCAAATATTTTCCTAAGAACCTTATTCTCAAACACCCTTAATCTCTGTTCCTCTCTCAAAGTGAGAGTCCAAGTTTCACAACCATACAGAACAACCGGTAATATAACTGTTTTATAAATTCTAACTTTCAGACTTTTTGACAGAAGATTAGATGATAAAAGCTTCTCAACCGAATAATAACAGGCATTTCCCATATTTATTCTGCGTTTAATTTCCTCCCGAGTGTCATTTATATTTGTTACTGTTGCTCCAAGATATTTGAATTTTTCCACCTCTTCGAAGGATAAATCTCCAAGGCTGAACGGATTTCGATGAAAATTGAAATATAAATTTAGTTCGTTGTAACTTTGATTTTAGGCTATATGGCATTCTAAATACTTTATTTAAAGGGCCCTGAATTAAATAAATCCAAATATCTCGCTTATTATTGATTTTTGTGAAAAATGTTACATAACAAAAGTTTCATTGAAATGATTTCCGATAAGTTTTATTCTATGCAAAATTTTGATAGGACTGATATTTAAGGATATACAAGACTTTTAAAATAACAATACAATACATTTTCACCGCCGTCTCAGATTATAGCGTTGTTGTTTCTGCAGGAACTCCTATGTGCAAAATATAAAATTTTTGAGTAGGAAAAAAAAACACACTTATTCATTCCAAGGCAATGGTGCATAGGAGATCGTGAATTCTTACATTTTCGAAAGATTGGCAACAGGTCATGATTGTTTGGCCAAACACCTGCATAGAATTGGAATATATCAGTCCCCTAACTGCCCATTGTGCAACTCAAACCAAGAAAAGGATTCGGAACACCTCAAAATCTGTGCTTCATTGGCTGGCCATGATAATATCTTTGAAAAATATTGGAGCGCAAGAGGTCAAATGACTTTGTCAAACGCCTGGCATTAGAAAACAACAACAACATTTTCTAAAGAAAGAAATATAATTACATATCACTATATATGCTGTATCACTATTTAAGTTATGTGAAGGGTTCAGAACCATGGTGGGCCAAGCGCCATTTACTGAAGACGTAGAAAACAATGGTTAAAATTAAGCTGTTACCATAATTCAATGGAAACATATAGCAAGTAATATAAAGTATACATATTAAAACTAAATTTATTTATTTATTTATTTATTATTTGCTAATAATTGTAACATAAAATAAAATATATACAGAAAAACTTAAGCTCGCCCCTGAAAGAGTAGAACTCGTGTTCAGGGGCGGATTCCTGAATTTAAATTAATAATTATACAATACAATTTGTCTTATGTCTACTATGCAATTATAGTATATAAATTTAAATTTACAATTTTTCAATTTTTATAAAATTCATACATAACTTTTTTAATTTAATACTATAACTATTGGAATTGACAAGATCAGGATATTTAAATATAAATTTGTTATACATTCTTGGGCCTAAATTACTACTATGATTAAATACTCTAACAGTGTTGCATTTTGGTTCAAACAATCTTAAAGAATTCATACCTTTTGTTTCATAACTATGAGAATATAATTCAAAATCATTTCGATTTTTATGTATGAATTTTATTAATACAATATAATAAATTTGTCTTACGTTATAGTACATTATGCAACGAGCCTATAATGAAGGTAATTAAGAAGCGAGTATGGATATTTATGAAACGAGCGCAAGAGAGTTTCATAATTTTCATACGAGCTTCTTAATTACCATTATAATCGAGTTTCATACGACTTTTTATGCTCGACCATATTTCTAACTTGATATTATTAATTTTCTTTGTATCCGACCTTGACCAATGTCCCGTATGTTGTGAGATGTGCGCAGACGCGAAAGTATTGATTTTTTTCCGAGGAACAGATGACCACATTGACCTTGCTAGGCCATAAGAGCCTACAGAGTAACATTCAAATTAAATTAGGCATTAAAAAACGAGATGACAAATTGAATTTATTTGAATATTATTTACAATTAACGCTAATTATTATAGTAACAGAACATAACCTTCTGCGACAGTATTGGATTTCCAGCCTCCGTGACTTTTCGCTAATTCTCTTTCGATTGCATATCTGAGAATAATCGATACTTGCGGTTTTATAACGGTAGAAAGCTGGCCTGTCATTGGCTGAACAGTTGTAACCTGAGTCGTCATTGGCTGAAAGACCTTACCTTTAATGAGTAGGTGTACTTTAATGACATGCATTAAAGATCTGCTACCAGGTGTATAATTACTGCATTTCGACATGGTCGAGCATAAAGTACATTAAAGTCTGGAAACAAATTTTGAGATGGAAAATCAATAGGTTTATGAAGACATATTTTAATTATTTTCTTCTGTAATAAATAAAGTGGATTAAAATTGGATTTAAATGAGCTACCGCGTCCTGTAAATGATGCCAATCTTCATTAAACTATGGTTGCATGTAATAACAATTAAGAAACATGTTAAAAGAATTGTCATTGTACCAAATGAGTGGTCTCTGGACCAAAATGATCGCATTTTAATTATTTAAATACAACTTAAATTAAGTAACATATTAAACGATTTATCCTTCTATCAAACACGAATGTTCTATGGATCAAATGTCCTATTTTAATTATGTAATTACTTTATATTTATTTCTAATGGGTACAGCGGAGCGCACGGGTACGGCTAGTTACAAATATAAGTACTGAAGTTACAAATAAATGCATTCTTAACATTTAAGGAAGCAAAACATGAAGCGACAACCGTGAGCCTTCTCGATGGTGTGGTGTCTTCGAGGGTAGGGTTTCTGTAGGTGCAAAGACGACACCCAAGGGGATCTCGCCTGTGTTGTTGTATATTTAATGGGCGGCTTCATAAATCTCTCCTCCGGTCTCCTGTTTCACACTCCTGCAACCAGACACCGCTAGTAGGCACACGTCCGCCGCCTTACATTATTCAGTTGAGTACAGACAAGCCCCTGCTTTGCGATCACCCGCACAGCAGAATTTTCATGTATGTATGACTTATGTGGGATATTTCAGCATTTCAAATGAGGCCGAAAGGCGTGTCTGAGACGCAGTGTCTTCTGAAATGACACAGAGGGCGTGCTGTGTATGCAACGACTAAGACGCTCAGCTTTAATGCCTTATGGAAACTACGGTCGTGAGTTTGAATATCGCGCACGGCATTTATAATGCGTTGTCCTTCAGAAGTCACTTCAAAATTTAAAGCACTATAAATATCTCAATATCTGGGGTAAAAAGAAAACAAAAGCGTTACTCTGTTCGGTAAGTAATGTGGTTTTTCATTTATTGCACTTTGCGTTTCCGTTAATACCATTATGTTGACTGAAACAATAATTTTATTAGTACTGTTACAAGAATTTTGAAGTCTCAAGTCATGGCTCTATCATAAAGTATTAGGGTACAGTGTTACCACTGTTTAGTATATACAGTTGCGAAGCTCAATACTTACTAAATATGCAAACATAGACAGTTGAAATATGCATCCATAGATAGTTGCTAGCCACCAGGATCGCTACTATCGCATCATCACGACTCTTTCCCTAGCACACGATAAAATGTATTGTACTTTTGATATCGTGTTCTTTTGAAAAATTAACACCTTCCTTCCACTATTGAAATACGAAATACATAAGGTTTATATATTATTTTCATAAAGTATATTGTATTGACTTATTTGAACTGTTGTATCAGTGAAGCGAGGTGAGTCAGTGAAGTTATGGTTTTACAGTGCAGTGAACAGTTCCGATCAGTGATAATTTATAGCGACAATGAAATGTGTTCTATAGTGTCAGTGAAATGTGTTACAGAGTGTCAGTGAAATGTGTGCTAAAGTGTCAGTGAAATGCGTCATAGTGCCACTACAGGGAATGAGATGAGAATAAGTGAAAGATTATTGAAACTTATGTAGGACCTATACATACTTATGTAGGTTGTGTTGTAAAATTAGGTATTTTATTTATGTTTTATTATTATTGTGTTAAATTGTTTTGTGTATTCTTATTGTATTGTGTATAAAATTGTATATGTGTTGTAAATTGTACTGTGTATTGTAGATTTTATTGTGTATTGCTTATCATTTTATTGTGTATTGTTAATATTGTATATACCACTGCCACCGGGTGCTTGCCCACTTGCAGTGTAAATAAATACATACATATATATTATATTTTATAAACTCACCTTCCTGGATCTTTCGGAAGGATAACTCTCACCTCTTTTTCTTAGAATTTATAGTGCAACAAACGTCTCCTTGTCCCATATTATTACTCAAATTATTGTATTTTAGCCATTTACAGTTATTACAACCGATAACGAACATTTCACAGTTTACACAACTTTTCACAACAATGCGAAATACGGCACAGTCAATGCCTTTTTGATCTAGACCAGGCCGTAATGTATGTTCGGGTTTTCTATTTCAGTGTATGGAGCTCAGTGAATTATTATATTATAACTTTATTGCGTATCATAGCTAAGTTTTATTTAGTGCGATGTATCCATAAGTTCCCTTTACTTCTTGTTGCATAATATGTTGCAGAAATAATTAAAAACTGTGTTATTTTAATGTGAAGAGAATTTTACATGTTAACATAATCTTTTCGCATCAACATTTTAAGTTTAGAATGGAAGCTATTTTGAGGTTTAATAAAAAAGAATTTATATTGTGATTTTAATATAGCACATCTACCTTCCTTGATAAAGACAGAAAATTTATCATACCACTCTTATGAAATTAGTGTACGTACGATTGTTACTTCGTCTCTTAGGTAGTAGATAAATACAATAATTCAATACCGGTACTCAATTGTAGTATTAAAATACAAACAAATTGAATGTACGGAGTATCATACATGACATTATGCTTAATTATAATGTATAATTGCGAATTTAGGAATATAAAATATAGTAAACATAACCTATAATATTTCCATATGAATGGCAGGGCATTGGAGACCACTAAAATTAGACAGAAAGGGGCAACTGGGACAGTAAACATAACCTATAATTTCAAAATATCGTGCGGTGCAACTGAAAATTATTGAATCGTGCATAAATGAATGTACAATAATTTCGCAATATTTAATCGAAATAAAGGCAGATAGGTCTATTACACATACGAACAACGTAATTTTCACACCAAAAATAATATTACACCTTAACTCGCACGAAATTATGTCTGAAGTGTCTCCTAATCATTGTTTTAAATTTTATTAATGCAATTCCACTACATTTTAGAGAAATATATGTTACTTTTTATGCATTCCAATTAATTTATATGGTTGAAACGCCGCCCTTCGTGATCGGGTTAAGCGAGTCAGATGGTCAGACTTACGGCCTGTATTAGATCACGATGGCAGTGACACAGTCTATTGTTCCTAGTACACACAGCGCTCCAAGCGGCTAGCAACTATCTCGAGAAATGCAAAAAATCACCCCAAGCTTCGCGACTGTATATACTAGACTGTGGTGTTACTATGAAAGAAATAGGAGTTTTTCTCAATGTCTGAGAAAATTTAGAACGTCTATATATTTAATTTGAACTGTGGAAATTTTTATGAAAAATATACATCCCGTGAGGTTGTGTGACGTCTCTATCGAAAGCTGATAATATTAATATTGCGGGAAAATCTAAATGGTCTGTAGCGAAGTTCATAAAATGCTTTACATTTAAAAAATACGGTTGACCGTCGCTGTAAAGCGTATATCGTAGGACATCTTGCAGTTCGTTTCGTAGTGTTGTGCAGAAGGCCGTGGTTCACGTAATGTACTTTATCTTCATTTGAGTTATTAATACAGCTTCTTGAAGGTCATGAATAGTGTCAGTAATGTGGGGCTTTGTGTATAGGAAAGGCTACGTTTCAAATAATGAAATTTCAAACATCGTGTTTCCTTAAACTTTCACAAATGTAGTTATCGAAATCTTCTGTAGGCTACATGCGAGATAATTTACAATTCATTTTTCTATATCAATATGCCTGGTAAATTATTAATAAGTATTTAATGAATTTCAATCTTAAGGCATATAAACTTGCAAATGTTTATTTGCTATTTAATAACAATATATGAACGTTTTCGCCGTTTAGGGCATCTTCAGATATAACAAAACATATCATCTGGACCTATGATAACTATCTTGAACTTACGACAATTCCCAGCCATGATTACTCTAAATATTTTATTATCTTCATTATAAAATTTTAACTTTGGGTAATTTAATCACTGTATATCAACTGTAAAGTAGTCATCAACGTAAAACAACATCCACTGAAATGCCAACGGCCTCTCTAAGCGAAATAGTTACAAAACACAAGAACATTAACTACGCATACTATCTTGTAACTTACGACAACTTTCAGCCATGATTACTTTAAATATTTTATTATCATCATTTTAAATTTTAACATTGACAAATTTTAAACATTGCATATTAATTGTAACATGAGCTATATGTATAAAATAAAACATTCGTCCAGTCGAAGTTCAAATTCAAAGATTATCTCAATATTCATCCTGTTTCATGTTATATCTACATAAAGCTCATGAATTTCATGTACCATATATATTGTTCTCTATTTTCCTTGCTATTTGCATAATATGTTATCATAGGTCCAGATGATATGTTTTGTTATATCTGAAGATGCCCTAAACGGCGAAAACGTTCATATATTGTTATTAAATAGCAAATAAACATTTGCAAGTTTATATGCCTTAAGATTGAAATTCATTAAATACTTATTAATACATGCGAGATATTGACGTCACAATATCATGCTTTTCCAGACCTCGATACCGTAATAATGGTTTGTTCATCTTTAAACTGTCACGTACTTTTTTCGTGCATCAATATAGTACGTGTGTGTTTTTATCTGGCATTACTTAATCCAGATATGCCTACTGTCCTACTAAAAGGACAGTTGTCAGTGTTTCAAATTACCCAACCGGGACGCAAATCATATAAAAATATTAAATATTTTTACAGTTCGGAATTATTTTACAAATTGTTGTAGATCAAATGTCACCTAATAAACATAAATATAACGTGAAACCACAATGCGTTAGAAATATCTATTCATTGCGACATGACAATGACGAAAACATATGTGTCCTTTTAAAAGGACAGTAGGCATATCCCCATATATTTTAAAATTGTTTCGCTTTTTCAATTTTAGTGGATTTTCCCTGCATGAAATGCTATCTACGTTTGAAAATTATGCTACGGGCGAAATTTCATCACAAATATAGACATATCACTGTAATGCAGCCTACAAATGCCACACAGGGTTCGCGTGCACTCAAAATTGGGTTTCTGGCGTCTTGTCAGCCCAGTGAAGTGTGTGGATATGAAGGGAAAAGTTGAGACAGTGTCGGGTGTAGTTGCTGGTTAGCTAGTCGGCAGAGCGTTAGTGCGCTAAGCCAAAGGTCCCGGGATCGATATCCGGGTCCGGAACAATTTTCCCTTTGAAATTATTCGGTAATTTCATAGATGACGGGCACTTGGTTGAATATAGTAAGTATTACCAACTTCTTTATTTCAGAGTTAAATGTTAGTTATCTTTTAGTGATTTTTACATGTTAGTTCTAGGTTTTTTACTAGGTGTCGCCGTGATTTTCTTTTAATTTTATTGGTAATAGTTGTCATTTGTTCTAGAATTTTCGTTAATTTTGAATGGATAATGACGTTATCAGTTGTTCTTGGTTATTTGAGGTGAGTGGTGTTATGTTGTGTCTGATGGCTAAAGCTATTGAAAGTTTCTCATTTTATGATTTTTGTGATTTTCTTTCGATTTGATTGGTTATAATTGTCATTTATTCTAGAATTTTCATTAATTTTGAATGGATAATGACGTCAGTTGTTCTTGGTTGTTTGACGTGAGTGGTGGTATATTGTAGATTTGTCTGCATTTGTCGAATGCGCATCATCATGCTTACGAAAAGGCACTTTTCAGTGCCAATAATTTATTTAGTGTGCACAAGGTTGGAATTTTGAATTAAGAGGGAAAGGAAGGAAACCGTTTTCTGAAATTTATCTATTAAATTTTGTGTCGATTTTAGTTTAGTTCTTTCGCAGGTGAATAAGGACTGTGTTGAATGTTGAGAAGAAAACTGTTTTTCTGTGGTTTAAAGGAATTATTTACTGAATTTTCTGTAGAAGTTAAGGTATAATAAGTGTTCGAAGAGAATTTCATTTAGTGTAAACACGTGGTTTATTTATGCAAAGTTGACTGTACGACAAAGTGTCGGTTTAGTTCTTTGTTGCCTGCATGGTTTGTTTAGATTGCCTTAAAGCCTGTGCCATTTATACTGGAAGTGAAGAGGTTGTCGTTGAAGACGTCCATGAGAATTGAATTTTATTTGATAAGATGATAAATTATTATGTTTTGTTTTGTGTTTTAGTGATTTTTGGGGGTAAAGTGCGGACGAAAACTGCCAGAAAAGTAGTACCAATTATGAAGTTCGAATGCCACGAAACGCCAAAAAAAAAAAATGAAAGGCGAAAAATTAAATATATTTTAATTTTTTTTTGGAGGGCTTGTTCTTCTTTAAAAATATGAATATAACTTATATTTGATTTTTCTTCTTTGATTTTGCAATGTTTGGTGACATTTGGACTTCATAGTTGGCAGAACGTTTTTGGTAGTTTTCGTCAGCCATGCTGGATTTTGCCCGTCTTCTAGGAAATCACCAATTATTCAAGTCTGCTTCACAGGAAGAATACCTGAAAGCCAGATTTGCACAGCAAGAACTGTTTAAAAGTGGAGGACTGGTGATGTTCTGGAGGGAGGTATTGAACGGACATAAGTTTCTATTGTGTTTCATTTAGTATTTTTGGAAGAGGTCTTATTTCTATCTAAATTGCCATTGTCATAACAATGTAGATTTTAGAAAATGAACTGAAACCTGTCTTTCGACATTGCCACAGCAATTGCTTCATTATATGTATCGTCACTTCTCTCCCAATATATCCTCCTTCTCGAAACTTCAACACTCTTTTCACCTATTACTTATTTTTACGTATCAATAGCAATACGGTACTATTCAATGACGAAAGCATTCCAGAGTTAAAACGAATTTAGCCACAATGCATCTTTCTTCGGAATAATATTAGTAGTAATAATAAAGAAACTATAATAAAATAACGTAATAATTTGTTAATAATAATAATAATAATAGTTGTAAATTACAACAATTACATTGTTTCCTTTCATGTAAGCATAGTATACAATTATTCCTCAAAATGTATGCTCATATGCCTACTGTCCTTTTAAAAGGACACCTGTTTCTATCTCAACCAGTTATAACTAGAATGTTTCGACACCATACAAATACTTCAGTTATATACTGCATTAAATGAGATTTGAAAAATACACAAAAATTGCAAAAAAATATTTCAGGCATATCTGGGTTAAATTTAGTTCTTTATTAGATCGTTAATATGAGTGTAGCTGGTCGACCATGAAAATGTGGTAGAACTTTAAGAAATGTAATTGCATTAAGAACTCATAAACGACTATGTAGAAAACGATGTTTGTAACAACGTTTCAAGAAGTGAAATTATGCATGAAGACAGTATTACATATTACGATGTAAAAATTGAAAAAAAAAAAAAATGGGCGTCTATCGCAGCAAAAACGTATACCGTAGGAGATCTTGCAGTTCATTTCGTAGCGTTGAACAGAGGGCCGTGGTTCACGTAATGTACTTCATCTTCATTTGAGTTATTAATACAGCTGTGTTAGGTTTTTTGAAGGTCATGAATAATATCAGTAATGTGGGACTTTGTGTATAGGAAATTTATTGTGGTTTTCAATCTCTATCAAGCAACACTTGCTGCTACAAGCCAATAGTTTTTTTTTTAATTAACGAGAAGGTCCATGTTTAAATCATAGTTGAGGCGTTATCTAGAATAATAACTTAACATATTTTACATAGTTCTCCTGTTTCCAGCCTATATTGAATCGTTAAGGGGTTAGGTACAGCTTACACCTAACTACACCAGAATAAATAAATAAATATATATATATATATATATATATATATATAAATAAATAAATAAATAAGTGAATAAATAAATATATGAATAAATAAATGAATAAATAAATAAATATATATATATAAATGAATGAATAAATAAATAAATAAATGAATGAATGAATGGATGAATAAATAAATGAATGAATAAATAAATAAATGAATGAATAAATAAATAATTAAATAAATAAATAAAATAAAAAATAAAATAAATTAATTAATTAAATAAATGAATGAATGAATGAATAAATGAATAAATGAACAAATAAATAAATAAATGAATAAATAAATGAATAAATGAATGAATAAATATATATATATATATAAATGAATGAATGAATGAATAAATAAAGAAATGAATGAATGAATGAATGAATGAATGAATAAATAAATAAATAATTAAATAAATAAATAAAATAAATAATATAAATAAATAAATAAATAAAATAAATTAAATAAAGTAAATAAATAAATATATATAAATGAATGATTGAATGAATGAATGAATGAATGAATGAATGAATGAATGAATGAATGAATGAATGAATGAATGAATGAATGAATGAATGAATGAATGAATAATTAAGTAAATAAGTATACAAGTAAACAAACAAACAAACAAATAAATAAATAAATGAATACAGCAGTAAAATTTTGAAAATATTCAACATTTTTGTCCTCCACTACTATATCTTCTACAATAATGAAAATTAGTACGTGTAAAACACTGTCCTTCTGCTATCTGAAAAAAAAATATCTGTACGATTAGAAAATATATTTACATTTTTTTTTTTTTTTCCAAAATTCAGTTTACTGTGAAGTGATGAAGCGTTTCCGACATAACTAAAAACTATCCAACATTCTGTGACAAAACTTTTTGTGTGTATTTATGCATGTCATATCTACAATATGATGCAAGATAACTTCTCTACCATTGATAGATTCCCTGATAAAAATAAATTCATTTAAAAATGGTCAAATATCATTTTTTTTCTTCTAACACTAAACAAAAAACTATTATTTATTAAGGAATGTAGTTGAAAGAGCATGATATTGTAAACATGAGTTTCAACAATAAAATAAAAGAGAGAGAATATGAAAAAGTTAACAAGTTTATGAGTTATGAGGGAAACGCTTCATCACTGCACAGTGAACTGCCACCATTTTTAATTTTGAAAAAAAAAATACAGTAGCGTGCAAATTAATCCGAACAGCGTAATTACTTATGCAAAAACATTCAAACGGGATAAAAAAAGGATCTAAGACATAACTCAGTAATCTATGTGGCCTCCCTTGTTCTTAATAACAGCTCTGAGACGATTTGGTATGGATTCCACTAATTTCCCACAAATATTCTTCATTTCTTCATCGCGAAACCATACACCAATGAGGGCAGAAATCATCTTCTCCTTTGTAGAACAATCCATTTTTTTTGCATTCTTCTTTTGCAAATTGACCACAAGTTCTCAATGGGGTTGATGTCGGGTGACTTGCCTGGCCAGGGGAGTACCTGAATATTCTTCTTGTTGAAGAATTCTGTAGTTCTTCGAGACGTATGGCATGGTACCAGGTCTTGTTGGAACACATCTCTGCCATCCGGAAATGATTTTTGCAGCTGGGGTACGATTCTGGTTTCCAATAAGTGAATATATTTGTCAGAATTCATCACTCCCTTGATAGGTATTAATGCTCCAGGCCCTTCATGTGTAAAACAACCCAAAAACATTACTTTAGGGGGTATTTGGGTGCTTGTTGGAGATGAGCTGCTGTTACTTTTTCGCATCCTTTCCGTATGTAAGAAACACGGTGGCCGTGGACCTCGAAATGAGACTCATCGGAAAAACGTACATTCTTCCAGTCATTCACTGTCCAGTGTTGATGTAATTTTGCCCACATTAAGCGTTTTTTGCACATAACAGGTGTTAGCAGTTGCTTCTTAATAGGCTTACGAGCCCTTCGTCCAGCTTCCAAAAGCCTACGCCGCACTGTTGTGACGTGAATATTCGCCCCAGTGGTAGCCATTAACTCGCGGGTTAAGTCGACAGCAGTTAGTCTAGGATTTAATTTACTTCTCCTGACAATTAAACGATCATCTGCAGGTGAAGTCTTCCTTTTCCGGCCACAGTTTCCTTTTTTTCTGGGGTGTGATGGATCCAGTCTCCCTGTATCGTTTTATGATCGAATTAACAGTAGCCAAACCAATGTGACATTCTGCAGCAATTTGCCTCTGTGTCATAGAAGAATGCTCTGCTAATGTTATAATTTTAGACCGTTTTCGTGGAGTTGTATCCATTTGTGAAGACGACAGAATGTACACAGGATTGCAGTATTAAGTCTTCAACACAACTGAAATGCTTATAAGTACAAAACGACAGGCAAAATGTCACATACTATAAAAAAAATAATAACGACAGACCTTCAACAATGGAATTACACGTACTACAGATGTCAATTAAAGCGGCATGAGCAGCTGTGAGGCCAACAATGACAGAAAATGTAAAAATATGTCGTGTTCGGATTAATTTGCACGCTACTGTATATATAAAAATAATTTTTCAATAGTAAAAATATTTTTTCATATAGCAGAAGTACAGTGTTTCACACATACCAATTTTCATTAATGTACAAGATACAGTTATGGAGGAAAAAATGTAGAACATTTCCAAAAATTTTACTGCTGTAAGCTGTACCTAACCCCTTAATAGCACATCTCAAACTTGACAAAATATTTTTTGCACGATCGTGTTTTTTGTAGTATTTACAGCTATTGTCAAACCTTGAAAGTTGGAATTCTCACACAGAAACATGTTGCTAGGGAAACCATTCTTCATAACATAAAACTATACTGAAATAGACCCATTACCAGAGCTACGAACTCCTATCGCTCGCTATCGCCCTACGCAGGGTACGACCACCGAGATGCAACGTCATCAACTCATCAAACCAGCTACTCATAGAAATAGGAAGGTACAGTGGAAAGGAAAACAAACTCGTCAAGGCAATATTCCCGTTTCCGGAAATGAAGGACCTATGGAGCATTAGTAAATGCACAGCTAGTTACATAATTACGTTTATGTACAACTATACAAATTGTTACATACATATAGATTGACATTGGTAGACTGCTGCTCTTAACATAATACAGTATTTAGCCTACATCATTTGCACCTATAAAATATAATACGGGGTCTAATATTTATTGAAATAATGCAAAAAAAATAGGTTAATAATAAAATAATACATTTCGTAAATATATTGAAATATTTGCTAAGTAACAATCAAAGAAGGAAATAAACTTTTTGTAAAAAGCGAACAACATTATTTGCCTAACGAACATAGGCTATTTCCAGTGTTTATTTTCCTAATAAACCTAGGCTATTACCAATGTTTTGTAAACACCGAACAACATTATTTTCCTAATAAACATAGGCTATTCCAAATGTTTTGTGAAAACCTAACAACACTGTTTTCCTAAAAATCATAGGCTATTCCCAATGGTTTGTAAAAATCTAACAACATTAATTTCCTTACGAACATAGGCTATTCCCAATGTTTTCTAAAAACCGAACAACATGATTTTTCTAAGAAACATAGGCTATTCCCAATGTTTTGTAAAAACCAGACAACATTATTTTCCCAACGAACATAAGCTATTCCGAATGTTTCGTAAAAATCGAATATGTTTTCCTATCGAACATAAGTTATTCTCAACGTTTTGTAAAAACCGAACAACATTATTTTCCTTATGAACATAGTCTATTCCAAATGTGTTTTTAAAAACCGAACAACATGATTTTCCTAACGAACATAAGCTACTTCAAATGTATTTTTAAACCGAAGAACATTATTTTCCTAACGAACATACACTATTCCCAATGTTTTGTAAAAACCAAACAACATGATTATCCTAAGTAACATAGGCTATTCTCAATGTTTTGTGAAAAACGAACAACATTATTTTCCCAACGAACATAGGCTATTCCCAATATTTTGTAGAAACCGAACAACATTAATTTCCTAACGAACATAGGCTATTCCCAATATTTTGTAAAAACCGAACAAAAGTATTTTTTTCTAACGGACATAGGCTATTCCCAATGTTTTGTAAAAAACGAACAACATTATTTTCCTAACGAAAATAGGCTATTTCCAATGTTTTGTAAAAACCGAGCAACATTATTTTCCTAACGAACATAGGCTACTCCCAATATTTTGTAAAAATCTAACAACATTAATTTCCTAACGAACCTAGGCTACTCCCAATATTTTGTAAAAATCTAACAACATTAATTTCCTAACGAACCTAGGCTACTCCCAATATTTTGTAAAAATCTAACAACATTAATTTCCTAACGAACATAGGCTATTCCCAATGTTTTGTAAAACCCGAACAACATTATTTTCCTAACGAACATATGCTCTGTTGCCAGGATTTTGAAAAACCGAACAACATTATTTTTCTAACACAGGGAAGTCATTGTTTCTTATACTACAAATATTATAATATTTATAATGTTTCAAGATTTGTAGTTACTTTTAAATGACAGGATACTACGGTCATAAAATAATTATTGGCAACTAACGTAAATTGCGATTTTTGAGGAGATATGGATATCTCATTTTTAAAATCCCTCATCATAGTTTCTTTCGTGAGATTCAGGAAGACGTCTAATGATGTCGCCAGTGTTCTGTGCATCTATATTCTTCTAAATTCGTCTCACATCTTTATGTAGGACTCCTCTTGAGTGAGGGACAAACTGAAGGCAATAGACACCGTATACTAAACTCAAAACCAAATTAAAGAAAACTTGTGTTGCATTCTATCGCGTAAATTTCTCTACAGAGATCGTAGCTTTACAATCAGGGTGTTGTCGCACAGAAGCATTCTCCCTAGTCCCGAAAACGCTTCAAGCGGTTGGTGAGAAGAATATATTATTCCAACTCACTGCTCTGCAGCTGCTCCTGATTGAGAACCTACATTACGGTGCCATAGACTTAATTAAGCAGGCCCGTCACTTTGTAAAATTATTACATTTCCAATTTAATAATTCTACTTGTTCGCTTGCATGGTAAGTACACACATATAGCCTACTAAAGCGCTTACCACTGCTACAAAGTCCGTAGCAATTTCATGAAGTTGATCTCGCGAAAAGATGATACGGTTCAATAATTTTTCAATTATTTACGCATCCTCGAATAATTACAGTTATGAACTACACAGAAATATTTTTGAATGATGGAAGGAAACTGGAACAGTATAAAATCCCATGACCGTTCAAGATTTAAATTGGAAACTATCCCACTATAATCCCGCAGTTTTATGCTAATCTTTCGGATAGATTCCGCAAATACAGGGACATCATTTTATTTTTACTAACATTTTTAATATTAACCTGTCTATACCTTTAGAGAACCGGAAACACCGCTTGCTCCCCCCTCCAAGACTGGAGTTCGATGATACTGGCGTAAAACACAAATCACTCTACTAGGTATAGGAAGGAAGAAAAGTAGTTCATCCATTTACGTAAACTAGGAAATATCGCGATTTTGAGTTTGATCATTTTCATTAGGTTTTTCTTTAATCAAAGTAAAGTACTGTATTAAGAATAAGTGTTTTTACTCACGAAGTGAGTTATCCATACGAACGTATTCATTATGCAGTGTATATTATACTGTCTACAGCACATTAGCGTACACTATAGAGAATGAAGTTAAATTGAAAAATAATCATAATATGAATATTTAAACACAATTTTGAAAATGGTGGCCGTTCATTTCGATACAGGCTTCAGTTCTTTTGTGCATATTATCGCATCTAATTCCAATTGCCAGTTTCGTCCTTCGTACTAGTAACTCATGTTGAAATAATTCTGTAGCTACTCTAAGTACTGTACATTCAATCTTCACTTCTGCCCGACCCGAAAATATAAAATTACTCAGACATGCTATCTACTGTCCGTCCGTGCAAGTGGTTATGCCGCAGGATTGTGGAAAGGGATGAAATCACGTGACAATTAATTACTTAACGAGGCCCTTTTATTTAACTTAAATTAAACAGCTGTATAATATTACGTAAACGTCCAATTCCTAACAGAAATTAATGTTTTCAGAAAAGAGCTAAGACAGCCCAGCTATTACAGAGGGGCGAGCAGAAGCACGTGGGGGAAAGCGGGATGCGACGTAGGCAAACGGACAGTACCTGTGTGAGAATATGATTCAATATTGAAAGCTCTTTCGTCACTGGAAAACGCGAACATATTTCTGGAACGTACTATACTCAGTAACTCAGTACTGCTTACTATCTGCGGTCTTGGTTCTGTGTGGAGTTGGAACTTCCTTAGTAGAAGGGGTGGGAGTGAAGTACATTCAAAAACTCAGGTACAATAAAAATTGAAGTAAAAATTAAATGATGTCCCTGTATAACATACTATTTTGTAAAGTAATAAAATAATAAGTGGCAATTAAATATTAAAAAATAGTTCCTTGTATCTAGGAAGAAATTCCGTATTCTATGCAATATTTTATACCAGGCATTTTCAACCGGTGTGCCGTGAATGATCCACAGGTGTCCCGTAAGAAAATCGAAATAGTAAAGTTTGCTTCTTATATGCGTATAGGCCAGTTCTTGTCGGATGCTTTTCCAATTCATTGCAGGCTAAAGCAAGGGTATGCACTATCACTTTTACTTTTCAACTTCGCTCTAGAATATGCCATTAGGAAAGTACAGGATAACAGAAAGGGTTTGGAATTGCACGGGTTACATCAGCTTCTTGTCTATGCGGATGCCTGGAATATGTTGGAAGAAAATCCACAAACGATTAGGAAAACACGATTATGTTACTTGAAGCAAGTAAAGCAATAAGTTTGGAAGTAAATCCTGAAAGCACAAAGTATATTATTACGTCTCGTGACCAGGATATTGTACGAAATGGAAGTTTAAAAATTTGAAATTTATCCTTTGAAGACGTGGAAAATTCACATATCTTGGGGCAAACGTAACAAATATAAATGACACTCGGGAGGAAATTAAACGCAGAATAAATATGGGAAATGCCTGTCATTATTCGGCTGAGAAGCTTTTGTCTAGTCTGCTGTAAAAAAATCTGAAAGTTAGAATTTATAAAACAGTTATATTACCGTTTGCTCTGTGTGGTTGTGAAACTTGGACTCTCACTTTGAGAGAGGAACAGAGATTGAGGGTTTTTGAGAATAAGGTTCTTAGGAAAATATTTGGGAGTAAGATGGATGAAGTTACAGGAGAATGGAGAAAGTTACACAACGCAGAGCTGCACGCATTGTATTCTTCACCTGACATAATTAGGAACATTAAATCCAGACGTTTGAGATGAGCAGGGCATGTAGCACGTATGGTGAATCCAGAAATGCATATAGAATGTTAGTTGGGAGGCCGGAGAGAAAAAGAGCTTTGGGGAGGTCGAGACGTAGATGGGAGGATATTAAAATATTGATATGAGGAATGTGGGATATGATGATAGAGAATGGATAAATCTTGCACAGGATAGGGACCGATGGCGGCCTTATGTGACGGCGGCAATGAACCTCCTGGTTAATTAAAACCCAAAAGTAAGTAAAAAAAAGTAATATGTCTTACACGCCATTACAATTAACGCAAAACATACAATACTTTTTTCATATTTCCTAAATTATAAACTAACAAAACTTTTATAATGCCATAAAATTATCACATTTACTTTAAATTGTAATATTTTCTGTTATTGCATTTTACATTTCTATCATTAAATTCAACTAAATAATTGAAAAAATTTATGGTAGTTGTATTTGTGAATAATATTTATTTTGCATGGTGCTTTTCAACCTTTTTTGTCCAATTCGTGCTTTCACCATTCATTATACTAACATTCCTCACTATATTGACCAAAATATTATATGAATATAAAGTTTAAAATGATTTTTTTTATTTATTAATACATAGAAATGTATTTGATTTATTTGTATTTCAGGTCTTCATTACTTTCTAATATCTTAAAAAAATCGTATGAGGGAATTTTCCCTGTTTGGAAACCACTGGTTGAGATTATGTGAATGTGTCGAGGGATTTTAAATTATAACTTAAAGAGAGTCTTATGAAAGCCATGTATAATCCCACCTTCACAACATGACGATTGTTAATATGCAAGTGACAATGAAAAGTGTGAAATTTTCGCAGATACCTTTCGAGCCTCTTTCATACCAAACCCGATCAAGAATCAAGAATTCAACGAAGAAATAGAACAGCGGTCATCAGCATACTGCACGCTCGGGCTAGCGTCTCTTATCCGCAGGTTTCTTACAGCACCAACGTCCACCCGTGCCTGCTGGCGGGTATGCTCTCTCCCTATCCCTTGTGCACGACGGAGCATATTTTGTTGCACTAATAGACGATAATTATACACAGTATTTAAAGGGTGTAATTGATATATTGTTATTGAAGTGTTCTAATAGTGAAGAATTATGTTGTGTCAGTGAAGTGTGTTGTCTCAAGAAGTGTGTTGAGTAAGTGAAACGTGTTCCTGTCATTGAAGCTTTATAGTTTATAGTGGCAGTGCAAAGTATTTGAACAGTGAAATGTTTTTGAAGTGTTAGTGAAATCAGGATAGAATCAGTGAAATGTGTCGTAGTTCCAGTGCAGTGAGTGAGTTGACAGCGAAATGAGTGTAGTGTTGAAAGGTACTTGTGCAGATATGAACATATCATGCTCGTGGGTTTTAGTTCGAACATAGGTTTAAGGTACAAATTAGATTTACTTTAAATGTTATTTTAACCGATCGTGCTTCATTTAATTTAGGATGTTCCCTGCTGTTATTATTATTATTATTATTATTATTATTATTATTATTATTAATTATTGTTAGTATAATTATTAGTATTATTATTATTAATTGTATTTTTATTAAATGTGTTTATTATTGTCTTTATTGAGTGTAATTAGTTACCACTGCCACCGGATATATAACCCATTACAGTGTGAATAAATACATACATACATACATTCTACCCATTTCAGTGAGTACTGATGACCACTGATATAGAATATTTTCCAAGTAATTATCCTTCAGCACCATTGTCCGTAAATTTCACCTCACAAAATGAGATTCACTCAATAATTCAGAAACTTCCAACAAAGAAATCTCTTTGATACGATCTCATCCCAAACTTTGTACTAACGTATATGACTCGTGGAGCTCTAGCAAACGTAGCTTCACTATTCAATGCTCTACTTTGTCTGGAATATTTCCCTGATACTTGGTAATATGCAGTTATTATTGTAATTCACAAACATTGAAAACCTGCTTCAAATCCAACAAGTTACCGTCCCGTAAGTCTTCCGTCAACTATATCCAAAGTTTTTGAAAAGGTTCTGTTGAAATATTTGGGTAAGGTTCTACTTCAAGCATCCATCCTATCTCCATATCAGTTTGGCTTTCGTCGAAATCATTCTACTACCATCAAGTGCTTCGTATCACTGAACAAGCTGCACAGGGCTTTTAAAAGAAAGAACACACTGCAGTCGCATTTCTTGACTTCAGTCAATCATTTGATCGAGTTTGGCATAAAGGTCTTCGGTACAAATTACACAGGTCCGCAGAATACCCGAACAACCCCAAGACTTCACACCGACCCATTTTTACTACTGCTGGTTATAGATGAAATGAGCTGGAAATGGAGATAACTGGTGCAATGGTACAACGAAAAAGAGTACTTCAAGAAAATCTCTGTAACTTCTGATATGTCCACTCAAATTCCATCACGACCTACTACACTTCGAGTATTAAATTTTTTCTGACAGCTTTATCACCTGGATGCACTCATACCTTACTGGGCGCCAGCAGCGTGTTGTCTTTAATAATCGGTTCTCCTCCTGGCGGACAATAGAGTCAGGATTTCCTCAGGGATCGGTATTGGGTCCATTGCTTTTCTGTTTCTATATTAACGATATTGCTAAGTCATTTAAACATTGCAGATATCATATCTATGCAGATGACGTTCAATTATACATTTCTACCAGCTCCGATAGACTAAATGACTGTATTAATAGACTCAATAAAGATCTCGAATCTATTTCATCTTGGTCTCAACAATTCGGACTTAACGTAAATGCAGATAAATCACAAACTATCTTACTTGCGAATAAAATATTAATTCCCTATAATAATAAGCTGAACATTCCTCCTGTGACTCTGAATAAAGCCATAATTCCTTTCAGTTCAACTGTAAAAAAACCTGGGAGTTTATTTTGATTCTAATCTTATCTCGGACATGCATATCAAACACACATGCAAGAAAGTATTTTCCACCCTTCACTCATTAAAAAGACTACACCACTATCCAACTAAATTAAAGCAGACGCTTGTACAGACTCTTATTATGCCTCATTTCGATTATTGTGACACTTTATTCAGTGATCTCAGAGTGGCTTTATCCCATAAACTGCAACGTGTTCATAATGCGTGTGTTCGTTTCATTTGTAATGTCCGCTACTACGATAACATTTCGCCTTCCTGCGATAATTATTGTCGCTCAGGTTATACGATAAGATAAAGTTACATTCTCTTTCTCTCTTATACCGAATTTTGCACGCCTCTGCCCCCTATTACTTATTTATTCTACTCCACAATCTATCTCGCTATCATAACTTAAATACTCTGTCACAACATTATAACACGCTAGAAATTCCATTTCACACATCATCTTTTTATTCCTCATCTTTCACTGTTACTATTTCTCGTCACTGGAATTCTCTGCCGCCTGAAGTTAAGGGCTGCCGAACTTTGATTTCTTTCAAACACAAATTAGAAAAATATGTTATGATGAATCGCCAGACCTAATGCGTTGCAAATATTTAATGCAATGTATTCCACTGTGTTTATTTTCATTATGGTTCTTATTTTATTTTGTAGACTTGATTCAATAATGTTATTTTTATTTATTTATTTTTATTTTTTATTTTATATATTTATTTAACCCGGTAGAGATAAGACCATCAGGCCTTCTCTTCCCCTCTATCAGGGGATTACAACTACAATATTAAGAATACAATTACAATTATAATTACAATTAATATTAAATTTACAAATACAATAAAAATCAAAGTACTAAAAGATTACCTGATTAATAAATGCTAGACACTTTATTGTAAAAGTTAAGAAGAGAGAAACATTATTTTTTATTAATTAAACCTACTCTACGCAGTAAGAAAATTCTTAATAAGCTTGCTTTTGAACACTACTAAATTCCGACAGTCTCTGATGTTACTGGGTAGGGTATTCCACAAGCGCGAGAGCGAGATTGTGTATGATGATGAATACGATGATGTCTTATGTGTTGGTATGGCTAGTATGCGGCTATTTTGCGTGCGTGTGAAGAGATTATGATATGATGACAGGTAACAAACGGGAGGCAAGGTAGGTAGGTGTAGAGGTGTGAAGGACTTGGAAAAGGAGAACAAGAGAATGAAAATTTCTACGTTCGTTAAGCCGTAGCCAGTTTAGAGTTTGGAAGGATGTGGTAATGTGGTCAGCGCGACGGACATCGCAGACGAAGCGAACACAAGAATTATGAACACGATGTAATTTTTGCGACTGGTTGACATTGAGGTCAGTCAGTAGAGAATCACAATAATCGAAGTGGGGCATTACCAGTGTTTCCACTAGTATTTTCTTGTGTGATAGCGTAATAATGTTATTATGTAAATAGTATTTTCTTCTAATTTAATGCTCATATGTTTAACGCAGGGTTCATTTTTGTGTATTCTTTATTTAAATGCCTATTAATGTCTTTATTATGTAAATCGTGTTCATTTATCACTTACTACCAATATGTATTCCAACTGCATATATTTTACATTTAATGAATTATCGGCTTCTGTTTTCATGCATTTGATTCTAACAACATTAATATATATTCCACTGTGTTTATTTTTATTTTATTAGGTAAATTTGTATTTAATTGCCTCTTTTGACATCATTATGTAAATCGTATCAGTTGTATTAATTACATAAATACGTTTCAGTTATTCGTTCAACTATGTAAGCAAGTTTTAGTCCTGGTTGAGTGTAAGAGAAAACCCTACGGTCTTAACTCTGCGAGGTTAAATAAAGCCATTATTATTACTATTATTATTATCACTATTATTATTATTATTATTATTATTATTATTGTTATTATTATTATTACATAAGCATTTTCTTGTACAGAGTATTTAAGTCCCAACAGCCAATTTCAGATTGCTTGTAGATAAAATTAGTCACTCCAAAAAGGAAGTGTTGAGATGGTATTTGTGTACAGTGAAGGCTGCCATGACAAAGAAAGAAGTGCAGGAGAGAGTGCGGCTAAATATTGCATGTAATGATAAACGTCTTCCTGTGTCAAAACAATTCACCAAAATATGCAACGCCTGCAAGGAACAGATAGAGCCTATTCTAGTTAATCTTGCCAATGTTCAGGAGACTGTGAACGTATGACTTATGTATAAGTGAAATAAGTGAATAGATTTTGCTATTGCTCTTCAACTTTTGAATCTATGAATTTACCATTTTTACAGCATACATACAATATTTGCAGGTATATTTTGGTTTTCAGATTATATTTCTACATTATATATGATTCTATAAACATTTGTAAACCTGAAAAATATTAATTATATAAGTTCAAAACATGGGTAATTTAGGAACATTTGTCTCAGAAACTACTGAGGCTGAGAGTTTGAATTTTTGCATACTCCTCTTTCATATTGTAGTGAAGAAAAAATTGTCATTTTCACATAGTTATCAAAAATTACTATAAATTTTACAGCCAGAAAAGTATGAAAAAATTAGGCCTATACAAATTTTTAATATTTTTTTTTCGGGATGGAAAATATTTTTCTATTGAACATATATTCATAACGTGATGAAAATGGTGGTAAATGTGAAATAAATAAATAAATAAATAAATAAATAAATAAATAAATAAATAAATAAAGAAAGAAAAAAGAAGGAAACAAACAAACATAAACAAACAAATAAATAAATTAATTTGAATGAACAAATGAGCAAATACATTATCTATAATAATAATAATAATAATAATAATAATAATAATAATAATAATAATAAATCTGTAAGCGAAATTTTTCTGGTAATTTTCGCTTTTCTAAAAATAATTGGTGTTAACATGTATAATTTATCATCCTGAAACCGGAAATCGCTTTTTTGAAATGTTTGTTTGTATGTGTGTCTGTCTGCCTGTCTGGACGTTTGTTACCTTTTCACGCGATAATGGCTGAACGGATTTCGATGAAAATTGGAATATAAATTAAGTTCGTTGTAACTTAGATTTTAGGCTATATGACATTCAAAATACTTTATTTAAAAGGGGAGTTATAAAGTGGCCTGAATTAAATAAATCGAAATATCTCGCTTATTATTGATTTTTTGTGAAAAAATGTTATATAATAAACGTTTCTTTAAAAATGACTTCCGATAAGTGTTATTCTACGCAAACTTTTGATAGGACTGATATTTAAGGATTTACAAGACTTTTAAAATAACAATACATTTTCACCGCCGCCTCAGATTATAGCGTTGTTGTTGCTGCAGTAACTCCTATGTGCAAAATATAAAATTTTTGAGTAGGAAGAAATAACACATTTATTCATTCCATGGCAATGGTACATAAGAGATCGTGAATTCTTACATTTTCGAAAGAAACAAATATAATTACATATCACTATAATATATGCTATATCACAATTTAAGTTATTTGATGGGTTCAGAACCATAGTGGGCCAAGCGCCATTTACTGAAGATGTAGAAAACAAGGGTTAAAATTAAGTTATTACCGTAATTCAATGGCAACATATAGCAAGTAATATAAAGTATACACATTAAAACTAAATGATATGTCAATCTTCATTAAACTATGGTTGCATGTAATAACAATTAAGAAACAAGTTAAAGGAATTGTCATTGCACTAAATTAGTGCTCTCTGAATCAAAATGATCACATTTTAATTATTTAAATACAATTTAAATTAAGTAAGATATTAAACGAATTATCCTTCTAACAAACACGAATGTTCCCTGGATCAAACGTCCTATTTTAATTATGTAGTTACTTTATATGTATTTCTAACGGGTGCAGCGGAGCGCATGGGTAAATAAATAAATAAATAAATAAATAAATAAATAAATAAATAAATAAATAAATAAATAAATAAATAAATAAATAAATAAATAAATAAAGAAATGATTTGAATGAACAAATCAGTAAATAAATAAACTATAAATAAATAAAAATAAACAGAAATGCAAATGAAATGCCTATAGTATTTTTTAAATAAATTCAATGTAATGTTTATTTTCGTCCCCTCATAGCATTGGATTGCGGCGTAGCAGGCATGGATAGTGGAATCGCCCGCCAGCTTCTTAGAAGCACTCCACTGCACGCGGCAAGAATTGCATTAGTGAAATGCTTCTGACCTACAAACCACGCAACGGAGCTACGGTATGTCATTGGTGCCGGATCGATGTGTAGCCGTCGTATTTTACATGGAGCCAATTCTATATCATAGCAGACATGTGACGAACGCTCCGTGTGGAAACACGAAATTATACCCTGCATTAAATGAAAAATACTGCAGTCCAACTTTCTATTGCACTAATATTTTCTACAAACGCACGAATCAAGTAAATTTCCATTAAACATGTTTATTATTTTATTGGCATCGCTATCATTACCTGTGTAAATGACTGGAAGTGACTGTATATTTGTTCAATAATGATTTTTACAGAATCTGTGCTATATGACAAAAATTATGAGCTAGATGTTCTTTCAATATATTTCATAGTTATGGTACGACATAAAAGTGTCATAGTAATATACGTTACAAGAGCAGTATGTTGACGTTTTCATGTTCGAGGAAAAGATTGAAAAAGCTCAACTACGTTTCGCTTTTTCAATCTTTTCCTCGAACATGAAAACAAACATACCGCTCGTGTATCGTACATTATTTTGTGCGAAGATCGTTTATTACATACCTGAAAGACGAATTTCTAATTAGTTGCAATGAAATCTCCATGTTGGTTTCTGTTTAATGACGCCAACTTCGGAACACCTAAATATCTTTCTTCCACATTGTTGCTGTAAAATGTTTTCTGTTTACTATACTCCAGCAGGCCGTGATATACGTCTTCCCCCCCCCCCCCCAGTCTATAAATGCGAACTTAAAACAAACGGTAAGGTTATGTAATGATTTATTTTTCATTTTAATATTTTAATAATATTATTTATATAACACATTGCAGTAATAACATCGGCATCTGGAATCTCGTTTGTTTTTTCACGGCTTCCTTAATGTTACTTGTATCAGGAATGTAATAAGTTTCGTGGAGTAGTAGACTTTACTTAATTTTTGCAAATATTTAAAAACAATAATTAACATTGCAATTTAGGTGAAATTGCAGTGGTAAGTTTCCAATTTATAATTATTACTATGTTAAACGTCTCTAAAAATAATATGTTAAAAGACTAAAGCAGTAAAATGAATGTCTCGCTTAAGCGGTAAGAAGAGGGAAATTGTTATGTGTGTTACGTTGGGAATACTGAATGTGGTATTTCACACTTATCGCGTATTGGTTCTGTGCGGAAAACAAGCAAATACGCACGATCTCGCACAAAATAATAGTGCATTATGCAACGAGCCTATAATGAAGGTAATTAAGAAGTGAGTATGGATATTTATGAAACGAGCGAAAGCGAGTTTCATAATTTTCATACGAGCTTCTTAATTACCATTATAGGCGAGATTCATACGACTTTTTATGATCGACCATATTTCTAACTTGATATTATTAATTTTCTTTGTATCTGACCTTGACCAATGTCCCGTATGTTGTGAGATGTTGGCAGACGCAGATTTTTTCCGAGGAACAGATGTTCACATTGACCTTGCTAGGCCATAAGAACCGACAGAGATAACATTGAAATAAAATTAGACATTGAAAAACGAGATGACAAATTGAATTTATTTGAATATTATTTACAATTAACGCTAATTATTATAGTAACAGAACATAACCTTCTGCGACAGTATTGTATTTCCAGCTTCCGTGACTTTTCGCTAATTCTCTTTCGATTGCATATCCGAGAATAATCGATACTTGCGGTTTTATAACGGTAGAAAGCTGACCTGTCATTGGCTGAACAGTTGTAACCTGAGTCGTCATTGGCTGAAAGACCTGACCTTTAATGAGTAGGTGTACTTTAATGACATGCATTAAAGGTCTGCTACCAGGTGTATAATTACTACATTTAGGCATGGTCGAGCATAAAGATTATAACAATATCAGAAAAAAACACGTGTAAAATATTTTCATTACAATGTAATTACAATCACGTACCATAATTTCCCCTAACTATGGTCCACATTTGTCACATTTTTCTTTGTATATTCAATACTATTCATCCAGATTAAGTGAAATTTTAGCTTCGGACTCTTGTAAGTGTATATTAAATAAATATTGACATATGTGTTTGAAATTATTTAATTACAAGTGTTGAAAAAATTATAAGCATTGGTACATAGTTGTATTCTGAGTTGCCCAACTATGGTCCAATCATATATTCATGCTTGAAAGTATGAATGGACTATAGCTGGAGCTGTAATTATTCGTAAATAAATCAATTGAGTTTCTAATTTAAGGGTAGAAACATAATCTACCACAGAAATATTAGAAATAAATGAAAAGTACATGGATTCTTTTTATTAGTACACATTGCATAAACACACAATAAACAAGTGAAATCTGAAAGTCATTTTCCTGCAATAATGGACAACTACACTCACCGGAAAAAATACCGGGCCACCTAAAGTTTCTCACTTTTTTTATGAGGTGAGAATCAGAAAACCCATTATGAAATGAAGAAAACATTGCTTCCCAGAAAAAAAAAAATTTTAGTATCACTTGCGCTATTATTTTCAACACCAAACAATGGATATAATTAAAAGTTGTAAAAACTTACAAACTGTTTCAATTTTCTTCCAAATGTTCAACTGATTTTGTGGCCACCCAGATGTTACTAATAGCGGATATTGCCTCCCCTCAGTAATTGCCGCTTCTTACTATACATGAAACAACAGCTCCATTGAATAATTTCGAGGGAAATATTTGTTCCGGAGCCGGGTATCGAACCCGGGACCTTTGGTTTAACGTACCAACGCTCTACCACTGAGCTACTCGGGAACTCTAACCGACACCGATCCAATTTTTCCCTCTATATCCACAGACCTCAAAGTGGGCTGACAACCGTCAAGCAACCAACTTCCAGTGCACACTAACTCCGTGTGACTTAAATTGTGGTTTTCTGTTAACGAACAGTAACGTGTATTATGCAAATCAAGATTTTCAGGTATAACTCCCTGTAAAGTTGATTTGAATAATTTCCCTCACTGTACTAGGTATAGGAGGGAAGAAAAGTAGTGCATCCATTTACGTAAACTAGGAAATATCGGGATTTTGAGTTCGATAATTTTCATTAGGTTTTTGTTTAATCAAAATACAGTAGGCCTACAGTATTAACAATAAGTGTTTTTACTCACGAACTGAGTTATCCATGCGAACGTATTCATTATGCAGTGTATATTATACTGTCTACAGCACATTAGCGTTCAATATAGAGAATTAAGTTAAAATGAAAAATAATCATAATATGGATATTTAAACACATTTTTTAAAATGGTGGCCGTTCATTTCGATACAGGCTTGAGTTCTTTTGTGCCTATTATCGCACTATACATTATTGCATCTAATTCCAATTACCGGTTTCGTCCTTCATACTTAGTAACTCATGTTGAAATAATTCTGTACCTACTCTATAAAAGAGTACCTTACGTACTGTAAATTCAATCTTCACTTCTGCCCAACCCGCACAGATAAAACTACTCAGACATGCTAGCTACTGTCCGTCCAAGTGGTTATGTCGCAGGATCGTAGAAAGGGGGGGGATCACGTGATAGTTAAATACTTAACGAGGCCCTTTTATTTAAGTTATTTTAAACAGTTGCATAATATTACGTAGACGTCTAATTAATTCCTAACAGAAATTAATGTTTTCAGAAAAGAGCCAAGAAAGCCCAGCCACTAGTCTTTACAGTGGAGCGAGCAGAAGCAGGTGGGGGAAATCGGGATGCGACGTAGGCAAACGGACGACAGTACCTGTGCGAAAATATGATTCAATATTGGAAGTTTTCGTCACTGTAAAACGCGAACATACTTCTGAAACGTACTATAATCACTAACTCAGTACTGCGGCCTTGGTTTTGTGTGGACAGTTGGAACTTCGTTAGTAGAAGGGGTGGGAGTGAAGTACATTCAAAAACTCAGGTACGATAAAAGTTGAAGTAAAAATAAAATGATGTCCCTGTATATTAAGTACATAGTAAGCCTATGCATATATTATATCCTTAATTTGACAAATATACTTTAGTTAAACTCAAATTGTTATACTACAATTTTGATTCCTTGCAGAAACAGCACATTTCAAGCTAATATCTATTGATTTTTTTCATTAACAATTCATTAGAGTTCAATAAATTTGATATAAAACGACACATCTATTAGGCTTCTGTCTGAAGAAGCCAGTACAACAAACAATGATGTGGTCTACCACCAGTAATACGGTTTTTTGTGTCAACTGAAAAATTTAGTTTTCATTACATGTCCCGTTTCTGCTGTCAATTAACAGTATTAACAGTAATAGTAATAATAATAATAATAATAATAATAATAATAATAATAATAATAAATTTGAATTTAATCGGACTAACAGTTATTAAGTTATTATTTTTTAAAATAGCTACAATCTTAGCCAGGTAAACAGGCCAAGCGGGAATCGAACCGATGCCCATGCGCAACCCGGATCAGCAGGCTGGTATAATTCCGTAGTAAATTAAAAAAAAAATATCACGAAATTAGCGAAGGTTTCTCTAATGAGTGCGATTCGTATGGACACGAAATTAGAAACTCACTTTGATCTGGGCGTGGGTGAGAGGTAGGTGGGTTCTTGGTATTGACGAACGCAGGATGAATGTTGAGCAATCTGGTAATTAAATAAAGTAACAGAAGATCTGCAGCGGGACTTAATTGTTTACGTATACACTCCCACAAGAGAAGGAATGCTACCACTTTCCATGCGAAACAAATCATGCACAATTCAACATGCAGGCTTGAGCAGTGCTTCCGGTAGTCACATTCATGTCCTCGTTTTTGTTCATTTCCTACTTATTTTCATTCTTCGGCATTTTATTTCTTTGAGGGCTACTCTTATTCAAAACTTAAACATTACGAAAACGCTTGTCGGAACTCTATAATATAATGTCAGCATAATTCCGTTCTTCTATCTTAATTAACACATCGCACTGCAACAAATATTTAGATGGATGTCCCTGAGCTAGAGCAAAACCCATTACTAAGATTTCTACACAACATTAATGTACAACACATCTGTGGAGCTTTTTTCCCAAAAGGTACCAAATCCAACAGATCTAATTTTACAGGAAATGAAAAAAAACTGCCCATAGCTCTAAAAATATTATATATTGTTATGGCTTCATATCACCATTCTTTATGTGTCATCACTCATACTGGGTGTTCAGTTCAAAATGTGTCTTGGCTCGCTGCATGCCGCCATGTGGCTAGCTGATGAGCCTAGAGAATTCAATCTTCCTACACTTCCGCAGCTCAGGTGTATAATCTAAGAGGCAGAGAAGTTGGCTAGCAAGTACGGCATTCATTCTGAAGAGTACGTGCCGATACGTACGGTAACGCCGGTAGTGGCAGGAATGTGAACTGTTTGGAAATACGTACTGTCGGGATATGGGGAGAGGGTTAAGACGATTACTTACGTATTTGTTGACATTACTAACTTCGACGGTCAACATGGACACGGAGCATTTGATTTGTGTTGTGGAATGTTACCATACGCAACCGATGATAACAAATACCCTGCGTACGACTTGCCGGCGCAAAACACAGTTCGAAAGAGGTTATGGTAGCACACAGACCGTACAGACCGCCATCTGTTGCTACGACGTTCAAGTTATACCGTACACGTTCTCAAGTTCAGATTGAAGAACGCAACGCCTTAAATAATAGGCAACTTCTCTAACATATAAACTGAAACTCGCTTCAAATCGGTGACCCAACAACAGTGACGTCATGACACACTTTGAAATGAACACCCAGTAGTGTCCACACCTGTGGAGTAACGGTCAGCGCTTCTTGCCGCGAAACCAGGTGACCCGGGTTCGAATCCCGGTCGGGGCAAGTTATCTGGTTGAGGTTTTTTCCGGGGTTTTCCCTCAACCCAATACGAGCAAATGCTGGGTAGCTTTCGGTGCTGGACCCCGGACTCATTTCACCGGCATTATCACCTTCATTTCATTCAGACGCTAAATAACCTAGATGTTGATACAGCGTCGTAAAATAACCCAAAAAAATAAAATAAAATCAATCATAGTTAGGCACACATTTAAAATATTTCACACATTTACAAAAAAGTTATTCATGATTTTAGTTTGGATTTGGTACACGAATTATTTACTAGCACTCTAAAATTTTATTCATAACTAGCCGTACCCGTGCGCTCCGCTGCACCCGTTAGAAATAAATATAAAGTAATTACATAATTAAAATAGGACATTTGATCCAGGGAACATTCGTGTTTGATAGAAGGATAAATCGTTTATTATGTTACTTAATTTAAATTGTATTAAAGAAATTAAAATGCGATCATTTTGATCCAGTCATAAAAATTATTTTAGGAAATACAGGAAACGAATGCCTATCAAGTTTTCTGTGCATAAGAAGCTATTTTAATCTTACCTGTCCTCGATTCGCTCAGAAGTTACTGTAATAACATTATAGCATTATGTTCATCTAGAGAAACTACACTTTCCAATGGTGAATTATTAATTAATTATACAAATCGGTTAATTTAGCTTCCGATATTACTTCATACAAACACAGAAACATTCTCTGTAGGCTATGTTTCATAGCTTTCGATTCTTGTTGTCCAAAGCCCCTTATAGACGAAGTCATTTGTTTTGTTTTTTTTTTTTTCATTACACCGCCTTAGATGGCATTGTTATTGTAATATTGAAACTCATTTATCTCATTAGATATCAATCCTATCAAAATGTTGTATGGAATAAAACTTATCGGAAATTATTTTTAAAGAAACTTTTGCTATGTAATATGTTTCTTGAAAATTAATAATAAGGGAGATATTTCGATTTATTTAATTCAAGCCGCTTTATAACCCCCCTTTTAAATAAAATATTTTGAATGCCATATAGTTTAAATTCTAAGTTACAACGAACTTAATTTATATTCCAATTTTCATATAAATTGTTTCAGCCATTATCACGTGAAAAGGTAACAAACATCCATCCAGACAGACAGTCAGACAGACAGACATACAAACAAAAATTTCAAAAAAGCGATTATCGGTTTCAGGGCGGTTAATTATATATGTTAGGATCAATTATTTTTGGAAAATTGAAAATTACCAGAAAAATTTCGGCTACAGACAGGTATAGGCCTATTTATTTAGTAGCCTTACAGAATTTTTTCGTAAATCTAATATACCGTATATACGTATTACTGAAGATAGTGTATTGAAAATTTTGAAAATATTCGCATGGAAATTGTTTGTAAGGAAATGAATTAACAAAGCAACTACTGTTACATCATAAGCAAAAGATACGTGCCCATGTGTTGTAAAAATGTCAACTCTATAGGTTCAGCACATTTCGAGAAAATAATTTAAATTTCTGATGATAGGAAGTTGCGCACCAATATCACCTTACAAGCATAATGAGATAAGAGTTTTATTATTTAATATTAGTTACACTTAAAACAGATACAGTACCTAGGTAACTTTGTTTTGTACTGTAATATTGTTTTGATTAGTTTATTGATTACTTTTGTAAGGCTAAAGATACCTACAACTTATCATGTCATACTCAATCTCTTTCTTTGGAATATTACTTTCTTTATGAATGTGTTTCATCCACTTAATACAGTATAATATTATACTACTATGGAATTTAAGTGAATATTCCTTCTTATCACTCTATTATGTTATTAAGATTTAAAATACAAGTGCAATATTAAGTAATCAGTGTTAGTACTTTTGTTTTACAGACAATATAGATAATATGAACCAGAAAGAAGCCACATAAAAATAACGACATAAATTTTCACGTTCCGTTTGAAGTTTGTACACCACTGTTTTCTTAATCCAACAGGTTGCTTATTCATATACACAACCCTTCCTCTTTCCATACTTATCGCTTGCTGCCCGCGCACGACGTCAAGGTCAGAAAAATGCGCTTGCTTTGACAACACTGCCTCCCACACTCTCGATCTCGGTATACTCAATTCCACACCTTGCGCTTCGTATTGATATTTTTAGATTGCTGACAAATACTGGATGTTCATTTCAAAGTGTGTCATGACGTCACTGTTGTTGGGTCACCGATTTGAAGCGAGTTTCAGCTTATATGTTAGAGAAGTTGCCTATTATTTAAGGCGTTCTTCAATCTGAACTTGAGAACGTGTACGGTATAACTTGAACGTCGTAGCAACAGATGGCGGTCTGTACGGTCTGTGTGCTACCATAAGCTCTTTCGAACTGTGTTTTGCGCCGGCAAGTCGTACGCAGGGTATTTGTTATCATCGGTTGCGTACGGTAACATTCCACAACACAAATCAAATGCTCCGTGTCCATGTTGACCGTCGAAGTTAATGTCAACAAATACGTAAGTAATCGTCTTAACCCTCTCCCCATATCCCGACAGTACGTATTTCCAAACAGTTCACATTCCTGCCACGACCGGCGTTACCGTACGTATCGGTATGTACTCTTCAGAATGAACGCCGTACTTGCTAGGCAACTTTTCTGCCTCTTAGGTTATGCACCTCTGCGGAAGTGTAGGAAGATTGAATTCTCTAGGCTCATCGGCTAGCCACATGACGGCATACAGCGAGCAATGACACATTTTGAACTGAACACCCAGTATTTGGTCGATACTGTCAGGAGTTAATGCAGAAACACCAGGTCTTCCTACTGTCATATGATGTAACATATTACCTGTATCTATAAATTGCTTCATCCGTCGTCTAAATGACTGTGCAGTTGGTGGGTCTTTGTGAAACTGACGCTATGAATGTCTCTATACAGTCACTAGGGACTTGGTTTCCCACAGTCATAACACACACATTGCTTTAACTTGTGGAGAAGCCAATTTACTTCCTGCAATGTTGAAATGCTTCATGTGAACATTCAAGTCAACAACAAAACTGTCAAGAATACGTCCCGGATTTAACTCATATTCAGTAACAACTAGTGAACTGAGTCGAAAATGATTTGCATGGAAAAGAATATATTATGTAATGCTTTCCAGTAAAATTTAAATTTAAATGTTTGAATTTCTTAATTGATCGTAGCAAAGAGCCTTTCAGTATCACTACAAGTAAAATTTGTGTTACATATCATATTTAGTTTAATAATTTGTAGAAACGGTATACAGAGTGTGCCAGAAGGAAACTTCTATATTTTGATCAAATTGACCGATACTATGAAGAGAAAATTCACACGAATATTTGGTCTATACCAGCCGTGGCGAAAATTTTACTCACATTAAAGTCTGTGTGATGTATCTTGTCTCACTGTAAAGAGAGAGAAAGGAGGTATGTCTTACTTCGTCTATATTGTTATGGCAATGGGGGAGTGGAGATTTGCCGTCCATCCATCCAGTGGCGGAAGGGACCAGTTGATACATTCTGTAGCGCAAAATAAAATAACAAAATATCTCTCTTCGTACTGTGTAGTTCCGTCACTGAGCTTGTCTTTCAAGAAACTGAGTTCCGGTAGCCTGCACAATAACAAGGTTTTGAAAGGAATGCTGAGAATTTACAACCCTCCTATAATCTCCACCCTCATTTGAAGGGACTTGGTTTTATTGCTACTGAGACAAGATAAACCTTACCACGTATAGTTCGATGATCATCCACCGGAAGCCCGCGCTAAGAATGTCTAAGATTATGGCCCTTCAAGGTTAAGTATTATTATTATTATTATTATTATTATTATTATTATTATTATTATTATTATTGTTATCTTTGTACGTCGATCCTTTTTCAGCACACCTAGGAATAATGCGGTTGGATCTTCAATTTAAACTCACTGATTTACAATGTAATGTTAAATGAAAGCTAGATGTAAGGACTTGACAAATGTTGAACTTTTCAAATCTTTGCCAAAAAATAAATATCCGAAGGTCCGTTCTTTACTTGCTCTGTTTAAGCCATGTTCGCTACAACTTAAGTTTGTGAAAAATTATTTTCAACAATGAAAATAGCAGAAACCAAATTTAGATCACGACTGACAGACAAATACCTTCGTGATCAACTACGACTGGCAGTAAGTGACATAATTCCTGATTTTTAAACTTTGTCGCAGAGACATTCTGAAGACAGTTAATTTTAGGCTGTGATATTGTTCATTTACTGTTCATTTCTTTCTTCGTTACATGTACTAAACATTAGTTTGTAGCCTTGTACTGTATAAAATTATATTTAAGTGCTTGACGTTAGGAAAAGGAAAATCCGTTAATAAGTCAGACAGTTGCTTCACTTCCCCTTCGGGTGTCCGCCTCCCTCCATAGGTGCTATGCACGTTGCAGGTTACACAGTGGCTCGGCGCACGATTACATTTTCGCCACGGCTGGTCTATACCGAAAGGTTGTCGAGGTATAGGGGAGAGTCGGGTAGTATCGGACATCGAGTAATATCGGACAGTGCGTTTCTTTCATCTACCACCATATGGTAGTACCTGAATGACATGGTTACGTTTCTCTATGCGATATCACAGAAACGTAACCATGTCAATTAGGTACTATCATTGTGTGGTAGATGAAAGAAACTCACTGTCCGATATTACCCGCTGACCGATACTACCCGACTGTCCCCTAACTCTTTGAATATCAAAGTTAAGAAAATTAAGGACTCTCTTGCTTTTATTTTTGTTTCATTTAAAATTATTTCTTCTTCAAATGAAAAATATTTTACGACATATCCCAAAAATTTCCCGTTCACCACAACATGTTTTTTTCGTGAGAGAAGATGGCGTGTTGCTCTTCAAAAATCATCGTGACGTTTCTTGACGATGGCATAATTGTCATTAAGCGAGGAAGTAGTTCGTCTCATGTATTAACATTTCTATTGTACAAATTACCCTTCACCCAACCCCATAAACAAAAATCCAAGGTGTAGAGGTCTGGAGATCTTGGCGGACAGAGAATGGTACTGCTGCACCAATCATTGGACTATCTCGGTCTCACTCCTTCTACTCCTGGAATAAGGATATAAGGTATATTGTTTCCCTGTCGAGATATACCCTTATTCCAGGGGTACTTGTATGTATGTATGTATGTATTTATTTATTTATTCACACTGCAATGGGTATATACCCGGTGGCAGTGGTAAGTAATTACACAATAATAAACACTATTAATAAAAAATTCAATTAATAATACTAATAATTAATAGTAATAATAATAATAATAATAATAACAGGGAACATCCTAAATTAAATAAAGCACGATCGGTTAAAATAACATTTAAAGTAAATCTAATTTGTACCTTAAACCTACGTTCGAACTAAAACCCACGAGTATGATATGTTCATATCTGCACAAGTACCTACCTTTCAACACTACACTCATTTCGCTGTCAACTCACTCACTGCACTGGAACTACGACACATTTCACTGATTCTATCCTGATTTCACTAACACTTGAAAAACATTTCGCTGTTCAAATACTTTGCACTGCCACTATAAACTATAAAGCTTCACTGACAGGAACACGTTTCACTTACTCAACACACTTCACTGACACAACACACTTCACTGACACAACATAATTCTTCACTGATAGAACACTTCAATAACAAAATATCAATTACACCCCTTAAATACTGTGTATAATTATCGTCTATTAGTAAAGTCCTTAAGCCTATTAATTAATTAATTATTGGTACGCAACCAGTGATAAAATTGTACACGTTTGGCATTATATCCTCTTTAAAGGTTTTGAACACGCTGTAGATGAAATGGATGTAGTCTTTCGTCATAAGTGTTCTCCTTATACGTTTTGGTGAAAGACTAGCAGAAAATCGTCCCGTGCTAGTGGTGTGGCAACGCTGGAACACAACAATAATGTTCTCTTCTTCCTCCAAATTACGTTGATGTCTTTATTCAGATGGCACATATGCACTGGGAAGCATACTAGTTTCAAGCTATATACTGAAAATCTGGCAATCACATACGATCAGGATTTCTGAGCCTATGAAAGCGTCGACGGCCTCTTCTACCAGCAGCAACTGAACTCCAATCGCAAACCTGGCAAACAAGTATATGTGCAATGTATATAATTTACTATTCTGTGGAAAGAGTTATTATTCAATTATTGTTTTTTTAGTTAATTAAGGGTTTGGAATTGAACGGGTTACGTCAACTGCTTGTCTATGTGGATGACGTGAATATGTTAGGAGAAAAACCACAAACTATTAGGGAAAACACGGGAATTTTACTGGAAGGAAGTAAAGAGATAGATTTGGAAGTAAATTCCGAAAATACGAAGTATATGATTATGTCTCGTGACCAGAATATTGTACGAAATAGAAATATAAACATTGCAAATTAATCCTTTGAAGAGGTGGAAAAAATCAAATATCTTGGAGCAACAGTAACAAATATAAATGACACTCGGGAGGAAATTAAACGCAGAATAAATATGGGAAATGCCTGTTATTATTCGGTTGAGAAGCTATTGTCATCCAGTCAGCTCTCAAAAAAATTTGAAAGTTAGAACTTATAAAAGAGTTATATTACTGGTTGTTCTGTATGGTTGTGAAACTTGAACACTCACTTTGAGGGAAGAACAGAGGTTAAGGGTGTTTGAGAATAAGGTGCTTAGGAAAATATTTGGGGCTAAGAGAGATGAAGTTACAGGAGAATGGAGAAAGTTACACAACGCAGAACTGCACGCATTGTATTCTTCACCTGACATAATTAGGAACATTAAATCCAGAGATGGGCAGGGCATGTAGCACGTATGGGCGAATCCAGAAATGCAGTTGGGAGGCAGGAGGTGAAAAAGACTTTGAGGAGGCCGAGACCAGATGGGAAGATAATGTTAAAATGGATTTGAGGGAGGTGGGTTATGATGATAGAGAATGGATTAATCTTGCTCAGGATAGGGACTGATGGCGGGCTTATGTGAGGGCGGCAATGAACCTCTGAGTTTCTTAAAAGCCATAAGTAAGTTAATTTAATTGGTTATATTTCGTTTATAAGTTACATAATGTTACAGATATTAGACTGTCAGCGTTAAGAATTTTATTTTTGTCAATGTAAACAACATATCTTCCTGGTAAGCAGAGATTTCTCAGATTTTCTTATGCTATAGATATTACGTCACCTTCGTGACGTCTTTCGCTATCCCTACAAGTGGACGCCATCTCCTCCCTCCCTCCTTTGGTGCGCGTCATGCTGGTGTGTTAGTTTATATTTAGTTTTTCAGTAGATATTTATAACATTTGGTATAAATAAGTTAATGTTCTTTATTTCATACCTTGATACATGCATTGTGTAAAATATATCTTCCGACAGCTATCACAGAGAGAAATAATTGGTTGTATATTAACATACTGGCAACGTTACCTAAACTTTACACGTCAGAAAACTTTTATGCCGAATTAAACACCAAAATGTAGTAATAATAAGGAACCCAGCTACAAGTTACTTTTTAAAATAAGATCTCTCCAATATTTTTAATTTTAATGTCAACAGAACTAATTATTGTTTCATTCCCAAGCGACAGCCCGATCGAAGTAAGAACTCGGGATAGGTAGGCCTACTGGTGATACTTTCAAGCAGGGGCGGCTTTCGAAGAGGGGCTGCGGAGCTGCAGCACCCCCAGACATTTGTGGTTCTTGTCTCGTTTTATGTTGTGAAAAACATTTATTATACAGTCTCTATTTAGCGGCTCGAATTTTTTTTTAAATTTCGCTCTCAATGACATGCACGCAATCGTTAGTGAAGTCACTTCCTCCCCTGGTGCTGCCAGAGCGAAACCAGAGACAAGGACTATAGGGTGAAGCCACTTCCTCCCCTTGAGCTGCCAGTCTCGTCTCGGATGCTTTGCGCGTTAGTTTTACCCCTCCCCCTGCTGCCCCTCGTCGTGAATCCAGAGTTTCCAGGCGCTGCAAAATTTGCAGCAGCTTGTCAGTAGCGCGCAGTTTTAAATACATTTTCTTTAATGTTGTGAGTATAACAAGTGCAACAATGTTTAATTCTGTACAATATTTACAGTCTATTCAGTTCAGTACCTTAACAATTCAGGAGAAATGTGAAATTAAGTGCCCATCAGTTGAATCTCACAATGGAAAGAGCCGCTAGACAAAATACAAAGCCTCGCATATTTTTTGCTAATTTATCCAGTATCCCTGCTTTCTTCTCTCGATCTGTATTAGATTAATGTGTTTCAAAGACAATTCCATCAGCTGGGGGAACAAGATGGATTTAAAATAAGAACAGTAAATGTTGTTCATGAGAAGGAGCCATAGCTAGAATGTTTTCAAACCATAATGGAATCTGAAACATCTAACATCCCAAAAAATGAGGCAAGCGCCCCGGTGCGTATTCTTGAATATCCTGAATTCAATTTCTGGCTCAGTTTTTTTTTTTTTTTCATTTATTGATGTATCATGTAGATATATTATACAACCAACTACAACATCGCCAGTTAGATATTTCTAAGGTTCAAATCTGCGTATAAAAAATTAAATTATGGTTTATTTAACGATACTTGCAACAGCAGGGGTTATATCAGCGTCGCCGGTGTGCCGGAATTTTGTCAGCAGGATTCCTTTAAATGCCAGTAAATCTACTGACATGAGCCTGTCTCATTTAAACACAATTTACAAGATAAGGCGCATGGAACTAATCTTTAAAAAAGTAAGTTCCTTGGTTTATTTTTGTATGCAGCCCACCTTAATTCAATACCCACGAGCCGCCACTGCTTTCAAGTGTCATATAACATAGTACGAGTACTGCTTCATTAATATGGCAAATAAGCAAAATAAACTATGTTCACGTCACTGTAAGATTCAGGTTATTATACTCGTAACTAATATTTCTAAAAATATTATGTTTGCATTACTTATAGCGGACTCGGCTAATTTCGTGATACTAAGGTTTTGGTGCAAAAATAAAATTCAAATCGAAAAAAAATAGTGTGTTTAATGTACGTAGATATTAGGTTTCAGGAAGTTATATGTCATCACTTTTATCTCAAATAAATTTATATAATAATTACAAACAAGCAACAGTAGTAAACAAAACAATTCAGAACTCTACAAGGGTTGGTATAATTTCGTGACACTACAAGGGCATTTTCGTGATAGTCCTTAAATTCAAATTATTTAGGTATATTCAGTCAAATTCTAAATTCCTCAGTCAGATTTATACCTACAACCTAAAGAATTAAAATTCTTTCTGTATTTTGAAAGGTATTGATATGTATCATGACACCATTGATCACAATTGACGCACGAAATCCATCTTTCACCATGCTTCTCGTCCTCGAAATTTCCTGAGCAAGATCCACACAAAAATCATTAGGCTTATCATTCGGCATTTCTTTAAGCGCAGATCTTCTTTGTTTGGTTTCTGAAGATGATGCTGTTTCTTTGTCTATCTCTTTTAACTCACTTCAGAGACTAGAAATGTCATTCTCCTTGACTCCTGCTTTGGTCCCTTCTGGTCTTCGTCGAATTTTCCAAGAAAAAGACGAGGTTTCTCTGCGATAGTTTTCCTTTGTTTTAAACACAATAAATTGCCTCTTTCATATCAATTATAATATAAAATTTCTTTTCACATTTGAACATGCGTTTATCTGCTATCTACGACGTGCAGAATATATCAGAGATGCTATGAATACACCGAAAATATTTTACGTTTCGTGCATTTGATATTTCTTCCATCAGTGAATGTTGTTACACCATAGAGGAAATTTAAAGAGGAAAAAATGGCGTAGTGTAATGAGAAAGCGGTAAGGAAAATAACCTCCTAAGAGAGACTGTGTTACATAATACATATGAGTTTCTGAATTGATTAAAGTTGCAACACTTGCTGCCAAACTGACAATATCTAATAGATGTTTCATTATGCTCTTTCATTAATAACTTAAAAACTAAGGATTTTCGGTCATATATTTATATGAACTTTTTTTTCTTGTTTTGATGTGAGGAACATGCTCCTAAGGATTGTCAAAGTATTTATGAAAAACCCTGTATATTCAGCTAGAGTGGCTGGGTCTGTTAGGAAGATCCACAGTTGTGGAGATACAACCAATCCAGAATAGACCTACAGGCATGCAAGAGTAGTACGAATCTATAGCCCTAAAGAACGTAGACAAATTGGACGTCCTAGACGACAATGGAATGACCAGCTTTTGAATGGGGTTGGAACGAACCAACATGGTCCAAATCCTTGAAACTGAATAATAGTAATAATAATAATAATAATAAAATAATAATAATAATACTTACTTACTGGCTTTTAAGGAACCCGAAGGTTCATTGCCGTCCTCACATAACCCCGCCATTGGTAACTATCCTCAGCAAAGATTAATCCAGTCTCCACCATCATATCCCACCTCCCTAAAATCCACCTTAATATTATCTTCCCATCTACGTCTCGGCCTCCTTAAAGGTATTTTTTCCTCAGGCCTCCCAACTAACACTCTATATGCATTTCTGGATTCGCCCACACGTGCTACATGTCCTGCCCATCTCAAACGTCTGGATTTAATGTTCCTAATTGTGTCAGGTGAAGAATACAATGCGTGCAGTTCTGTGTTGTGTAACTTTCTCCATTCTCCTGTAACTTCATCCCTCGTAGCCCCAAATATTTTCCTAAGCACCTTATTCTCAAACACCCTTACCCTATGTTCCTCTCTCAAAGTGAGAGTCCAAGCTTCACAATCATAAAGAACAAACGGTAATATAACTGTTTTATAAATTCTAACTTTCAGATTTTTTGACAGAAAACTGGATGATAAAAGCTTCTCAACCCAATAATAACAGGCATGTCCCATATTTATTCTGTGTTTAATTTCCTCCCGAGTGTCATTTATATTTGTTACTGTTGCTCCAAGATATCTGAACTTCTCCACCCCTTCAAAAGATAAATTTCCAATTTTTATATTTCCATTTCGTACAATATTCCCGTCACGAGACATAATCATATACTTTGTCTTCTCGGGATTTACTTCCAAACCTATCTCTTTACTTGCTTCCAGTAAAATTCCCATGTTTTCCCTAATCGTTTGTGGATTTTCTCCTAAAATTTCACGTCATCCGCACAGACAAGCAGCCGATGTAACCCGTTCAATTCCAAACCCTCTCTGTTATCCTGGACTTTCCTAATGGCATATCTAGAGCAAAGTTAAAAAGTAAAGGTGATAATAATAAGGGCCACATCTGTGGAGTAACGGCTAGCGCGTCTGGCTGCGAAACCAGGTGGCGCGGGTTCGATTCTCGGATGGGACAAATTACCTTGTTGAGCTATTTTCCGGTGTTTTCTGTCAACCCAATATGACCCCGGGCTCATTTCACCGGCATTATCATCTTCGTCTCATTCAGATGCTAAATAACCTAAGATGTTGATAAAGCGTCGTAAAATAACCTACTAAAATAATAACAATAACAATAATAATAATAATAATAATAGTAATAATAATAATAGTAATAATAATAATAATGTACTGAATTCTAAAACGATGCGAAATCCTCAGTCACAACTTCAACGAATCAGCGCATGTCTATGGGTACATACACCGCGTACTAACATGCGCATTGGACCTCACTTTAACCGCTCTGACCTGAGTGGAATAGATGCTGCCTGACATTGCTTCCACACTGTTGGGCTGTAAGTGCAATATCATCTGCGACCACAGTTGCCATGGAAACGGGTTCACGCTGCGACGCCTTTCGAGTGGTTCCCCATGTTAAGCAGCTTCTGTAATCTCCACTACCAGCTAAGATTTAAAACCCGGCTGTACCAGCAACTCAAAGCGAGAACAAAGGGAAATGAATGGAAAATATGCATTAGCATGGTTGGAATTACGCCGTTTAATTATTTAATTACATTTCATTCCATCTTCCCCGTCTATGACGTCACAAAGAAAGTGAAACGAATTAAATACATGTTGTAATGCATATGGCTCATTTTATCGTTATACAGGGACATCATTTTATTTTTACTAACATTTTTAATATCAACTTGCCTATACCTCTGGATCAATGCCGTTTACTACCCCCTTCCACGACTGGAGTTCGATGATACTGGCGTAGAATACAAACTAATCACTTTACTAGGTATAGGAGGGAAGAAAAGTAGTTCATTTATTTACGTAAACTAGGAAATATCGCGATTTTGAGTTTGATAATTTTCATTAGGTTCTTGTTTAATCAAAATACAGTACAGTATTAACAAAGAGTGTTTTTACTCATGAACTGAGCTGTCCATTCTCACGTATTTATTATGCAATGTATATTATACTGTCTACAGCACATTAGCATACAATACAGAGAATGAAGTTAAATTAAAAAATAATCTTAACATGGATATTTAAACACAGTCTTCAGTTCTTTTGTTCATATTATCGCACTATAGACTATAGACTATTGTACCTAATCCCAATTACCAGTTTCGTTCTTCGTACTAGTAACTCATGTTGAAATAATTCTGTACCTACTCTACAAAAGAGTACCTTACGTACTGTAAATTCAAACTTCACTTCTGCCCGATCCGAAAAGATAAAATTACTCAGACATGCTATCTACTGTCCGTCCAAGTGGTTATGTCGTAGGGTCGTAGAAAGGGGGGAAATCACGTGACAGTTAATTACTTAACGAGGCCCATTCATTTAAGTTTTTTAAACAGTTGTATAATATTACGTAGACGTCCAATTCCTAACAGAAATTAATGTTCTCAGAAAAGAGCTAAGACAGCCCAGCCACTAGCTGGCGAATAAAAGTTGGTGGGGTAAACCGGGATACGACGTAGGCAAATGGACGACAGTACCTCTACGAAAATGATTCGATATTGAAAGCTGTTTCGTCTCTGGAAACCGCGAATATATTTTTGGAACGTACTGTTTGCTATGACCGTAAGGCTACTATGACTGTATATGCGGTCTTGGATCTGTGTGGAGGACGGTTGAACTTGAATAGTACAAGAGGTGGGAGTGAAGTACATTAAATACTCAGGTACAATAAAAATTGAAGTAAAAATAAAATAATGTCACTGTATATTATACGCTGTAATTAACCTTAGATCAGGATTTTTTTGTGGCGTAGATTACCAAAGGTGGGCAAACATTACCCACCAAACTAATTTAAATATATTACTTCTAGTGTAACAAAATTTGTATTATTTTATTACGATATCATCATTTAACAATCACATTATTTCTTAAGGATTTACAATACACTCAATTAAATTTTATCAACAGTAATCTCACTAGAGGTTTTGATTTATCTAGAGAAAATCAAAACTCGAGTGGGATTTAATTGACTATTACACGATTAGAAGAAAGTATATAAAGGTTGGAAGTAACGAAGTACTCCAATGCAATAAAATATTAATTGACTTACGAAAATGCAACTTCCTTCAAATGTATTATTGTACCATCTCAACATTACGCTAGATGGCAGTAGTGTGTTATCTTGTTATCAGTTGTGCCAACTATGGAATCTTCATTGAACTCTGTGGATGGTTACTAGTCAAGAACGCTTTGTTGATTCAGTTTCATTTTTATTAAAATGCAACATTCCACTTCAATTATCCGAATCCCAGTAATCAACGTCACTTGACAGAAGATTTTCAATAAATCTTAATATTAAACAATCTCTGATACGTGACTATCCATAATATCATATAGCAGAAGCTATAACATAACCTAACTAATATACACAAGTGTTAGAAAAGTTTTAATTAACGACGATGACATAAAAAATAAACTTGAATAATTTTAAAAGGAATAATTACTCAATGTAAAATTTTCAAATTTGAATGTGGTTGGTGGTTCAATTGATGTTATATTGGACGTATGCATAATAGAAGTGGAACTCGTTGATTTAGGCCTACATGGTGTATTCAAATTATTTCTGGATATCCGAATGGTGCTCTTCATTTATTTGTAAATCGGATTTCAGAAGATGCACAGCTATGATCAGTGATTTTTATTAATTCTTGTTCTTGAATGCCAATGCGAGTCATATTTGAAACTGCTGTGCATCGACTGGAGTGGTTTGTAATTATATATATATATATATATATATATATATATATATATATACACACATTTTTTTTTTTTTGACGTCCAGACCAGCGGTTTCAAATGTTGGCAAACAAAGAAACAAATGCTAGGGACGCGATAAAATTAAACAAATGCTAAGGACGCGATAAAATTAAACAAATGCTAGGGACGCGATAAAATTGTGCGATAAGCAGCCATGATTGGTTGAAATACGTCCTTTCGTACCGTTTTCTTAGTCAAAAGTAGTATGACGTAGTAAGAGTGTAATAGTCAACAGTAATCTCACTAGAGGTTTTGATTTATCTAGAGAAAATCAAAACTCGAGTAGGATTTAATTGACTATTACATGATTAGAAGAAAATATATAAAGATTAGAAGTAACGAAGTACTCCAATACAATACAATATTAATTGACTTACGAAAAGACAACTGCCTTCAAATGTATTATTGTACCATCTCAACATTACGCTAGATGGCAGTCGTGTGTTATCTTGTTATCAGTTGTGCCAACTATGGAATCTTCATTGAACTCTGTGGGCGGTTACTAGTCAAGAATGCTTTGTTGATTCAGTTTAATTTTTATTAAAACATTTGCATTCCACTTCATTCATCCGGATCCCAGTAATCAACGTCACTTGACAGATGATTTTCAATAAATCTTAGTATTAATCTCTGATACGTGACTATCCATAATGTCATATAGCAGAAGCTATAACAAATATAACCTAGAAAAGTTTTAATTAGGGATGATGAAATAAACTAACGTTTTAATTAACGATGATGAAATGAAAAAAAAAAATTAATAATTTTAAAAGGAACAATTATTGAAGGTACAATTTTCAAATTTGAATGTTTTAGTGGTTGGTGGTTCAGTTGATGTTATATTGGACGTGTGCGCAAAAGAAGTGAACTCGTTGATGTACATGGTGTATCTCTCAACTTATTCAGGATTTCCGAATGGTGCTCTTCATTTATTTGTAAATAGGATTTCAGGGAAGATGCATAGCTATGACCAGTGATCTTTATTAATTCTTGTCCTTGAATACCAATGCGAGTCATATTTGAAAGTGCTGTGCATCGACTGGAGTGGTTTGTAATTTTTTTTTTTTTTTTGACGTCCAGACCAGTGCAGTTTGAAATGTTGGCAAACAAAGGAACAAATGCTAGGGTAGTGATAAAAATAAACAAATGCTAGGGACGCGATAAAATTGTGCGATAAGCAGCCATGATTGTGTGAAAGACGTCCGTTCGTACCGTTTTATTGGTCAAAAGTAGTGTGACGTAGTAGAAGTGTAATAGTCAACAGTAATGTCACTAGAAGTTTTCATTTATCGAGTGACTATTACACGATTAGAAGAAAATATATAAATTTTAGAAGAAATAAAGTACTCTAATACAATAAATAATAAATGAGTTACTAAACTTCTATTTCGCTAATGTTAGCCTCACAAATACGTTTGAACTGAGCAGCCATTTCCAGTTGACTATCTATGCGGTAAACAAATGACGGTCGCGAAACATGTTTTATACTACTGTGAAGAATTTGCAGTTTGAGATGTTAGCCAACAAAGAAAGAATTGGTAGAGAGGTGATGAAAACAGAAGAAAGAATGTAAAGATTAGAAGAAATGTAATACTGTAATATAATAAAGTATCTTACTTACTTACTTACTGGCTTTTAAGAAACCCGGAGGTTCATTGCCGCCCTCACATAAGCCCACCATATGTCCCTATCCTGAGCAAGATTAACCCAGTCTCTACCATCATACCCTACCTCCCTCAAATCCACTTTAATATTATCTTCCCATCTACATCTCGTCCTCCCCAAAGATCTTATTCCCTCCGGCCATCCAACTAACACTCTATATGCATTTCTGTATTCGCCCATACGTGCCACATGCCCTGCCCATCTCAAACGTCTGGATTTAATGTTCCTAATTATGTCAGGTGAAGAATACAATGCGTGTAGTTCTGCGTTGTGTAACTTTCTCCATTCTCCTATAATTTCTTCCCTCTTGGCCCCAAATATTTTCCTAAGAACCTTATTCTCAAACGCCCTTAATCTCTGTTCCTCTCTCAAAGTGAGAGTCTAAGTTTCACATCAATAAAGAACAACCGGTAATATAACTGTTTTATAAATTCTAAGTTTCAGATTTTTTGACAGCAGACTGGATGATAAAAGCTTCTCAATCGAATAATAACAGGCATTTCCCATATTTATTCTGTGCTTAATTTCCTCCCGAGTGTCATTTATATTCGTTACTGTTGCTCCAAGATATTTGAATTTTTCAACCTCTTCGAAGGATAAATCTACAATTTGTATATTTCCATTTCGTACAATACTCTTGTCAGGAGACATAATCATATACTTAGTCTTTTCGGGATTTATTCCAAACCTATTGCTTTTCTTGCTTGAATTAGAATTTCCGTGTTTTCCCTAATCGTTTGTGGATTTTCTCCTAACATATTCACGTCATCCGCATAGACAAGAAGCTGATGTAACCCGTTCAACTCTAAACCCTCTATGTTATCCTGAACCTTCCTAATGGCATATTCTAGTGCGAATTAAAAAGTCAAGGATTATAATAAAAATAGATATTAATTTTATTGACTATCTAACATTGCATTTCATTAAACTTACATTCACCAAAACGTTTGATCGGAGCCGCCATTTTAAGTCAGCTATCTATGGGGTCAACAAATGACGATCGCAAAGCATGTTTTATAGTACCGTAAAGAATTTTCAGTATGAAATGTTGAAAAACAAACAAAGAAACAAATGCTAGGGAAGTCATAAAACAAACAAATGCTAGAGAAGTCATAAAATACCCAAATGCTAGGGAAGTGATAAAATTGTAGTGATAAACAGCCATGTTTGGTTAAAACACGTCCTTTCGTAAGAAAGGAAGAAAAGAAAGAAGGAAAGAGAAAAGAAAACAAAGAAGTGAGGAAAGAAAAAAAAGGAAGAAAGGAAGGAAGGAAGGAAGAAAACAAAGAAAGGAGGAAAGAAAGAAAAAATAAATAGGAAGAAAGGAAGGAAGAAAATAAAGAAGGGAGGAAAGAAAGAAAAATTAAAAAAGGAAGAAAGGAAGGAAGAAAACAAATAAGGGAGGAAAGAAAGAAAAAAATTAAAAAGGGAGAAAGGAAGGAAGAAAACACATTAGGGAGAAAAGAAAGAAAAAGTAAAAAGGAAAGAAAGGACGGAAGAAAACAAAGAATGGAGGAAAGAATGAAAAATAAAAAAGGAAGAAAGGACGGAAGAAAACAAAGAATGGCGGAAAGAATGGAAAAAGTAAAAAAGGAAGAAAGGAAGGAAGAAAACAAATGAGGAAGGAAAGAAAGAAAAAATAAAAAGGAAAGAAAGGAAGAAAACAAAGAAGGGAGGAAAGAATGAAAAAATAAAAAAGGAAGAAAGGAAGGAAGAAAACAAAGACAGGAGGAAAGAAAGAAAAAAAAGGAAGAAAGGACGGAAGAAAACAAAGAATGGAGGAAAGAATGGAAAAATTAAAAAAGGAAGTAAGAAGGAAGAAAAGAAAGAAGGGAGGAAACAAAATAGGAAATGAGGAACGAAGAAAGAAAAGAAAGAAAATAGGAAACAGGTATCGAAGGAATGAAGACAAGGAAGTATGATGGAAAGAAAGAAAAGAAAAGGGATATGAGAAAGGAAAGAAGAAAACAAAGAAGGAAAGAAAAAATGGAAACAAGGAAGGAAGGAAGGAAAGAGAGAGAAACGAAATTAAAGAATGAAAGGGAGGAAAGAGGAAATAGTGAAGGAAGGAAAGGAGAGGCGAGAAGAGAAAAAATGAAATAAGGAAGAAAATAACGAAGAAAAGGAAGACAGAAAGCAAAATGGGAAATAGGGACGAAAGGAAAGAAGGAAACAAACAAGGGATGAAAGAAAGGAGGAAGGGGTAGGAAAAGAATTAAAGAATCGAAGGGAAAGAAGGAAAAAGGATAGGGAGTGGGAAAGGAAGGAGGAAGGAATGTGAAAAAAATTACAGAATCGACGTGGAACGAGGAAGGAAAGAAAAAAAGGAAAAAATTGGGAATAGGAAAATAATTAAATAAGGCAAGAAAGAAGAAAGGAAAGAACAAAATGAAAGAAAGAGGAAAGAAAAAAGACGGTCAGCGCGTCTGGCCGCGAAACCAGGTGGCCCGGGTTCCAATCCCTTTTGGGGCAAGTTACCTGATTGAGGTTTTTTCCGGAGTTTTCCCTCAACCCAATACGAGCAAATCCTGGATAACTTTCGGTGCCGGACCCCGGACTCATTTCACTGGCATTATCACCTTCATATCATTCAGACGCTAAACAACCTAGATGTTGATACAGCGTCGTAAAATAACCCAATAAAATAAACAAAATAAATAAGAAAAAAGAAAAAAAGGAACAGTAATAAATAAGTAAATAAACAAGTCAGAGAAAAATGGTAAATAAAGATAGCATAATACAAACACAAGGTAAAAACATCAGACACAGACTGATAGATAGGTGTACGGTACAATTAAAAAAAATCCATTTCAGTAATCATAAACCGCCAATGTACATAATGTGTCACGAAGCTACTAACAGAAATGACTGTCTCCTGTTATAAAACACGAGCATAAAATTATAATAAGCGAATGGCCTGCAATATATTGATGGTTTAATAGCGGACGGATTCTCTGAGAGAAAATTCTCTGTCTCGTGAGTCTTCCAACGTGTATGTGGAACCTCTTTGCCATTACGCTTTGTTACAGAATCACACACAGCTTTCATGAGAAGCGGTCAGCAGCGAGTGTGGGAAAGCCCTGTTTATGCAGCGTCCCGACCGCTTTTCAGAGAATTCCAGCAACGTCTCCGCTTGAATAGTTCAGCCGCCAGCTATTTCCATAGGCAATTTAACAACAATCGAAGTCACCTGTTCCATCACAGCAGTCAAAGGTCTATTGAGTCATATTTCACAGGCAAAACCACGTTAAATGTGGTTGGGGTGGATAGCGTACTTCTAAAGCAAAAGTAGCCTACCTAAATTCTTCATTTGACGGTCATTTTGAATAATAGAGCCTAAAATGATAATTAGGTGATATGGTCACACAGCGATATTGAAATAATGTAGGATACTAATATCCGTAATGGCCTAGGTTCGATGCCATGCCACTCTTCTGAAACCTTGCGAGCTAAATAATAATAATAATAATAATAATAATAATAATAATAATAATAATAATAATAATAGCTTACAAATAGCTTTAAAGAACTCGCAGGTTCATTGCCGCCCTCACATAAGCCCGCCATCGGTCCCTATCCTGAGCAAGATTAATTCAGTCTACACCATCATATCCCACCTCCCTCAAATCAATTTTAATATTATCCTCCCATCTACGTCTCGGCCTCCCTAAAGGTCTTTTTACCTCCGGACTTTCAACTAACAATCTATATGCGTTTCAGGATTTCCCCATACGTGCTACATGTCCTGCCCATCTCAAACGTCTGGATTTAATGCTCCTAATTATGTCAGGTGAAGAATACAATGCGTGCAGTTCTACGTTGTGTAACTTTCTCCATCATCCCTCTTAGCTCCAAATAGTTTCATGAGCAACCTGTTCTCAAACACCCTTAGCCTCTGTTCCTCTCTCAAAGTGATAGTCCAAGTTTCATAACCATACAGAACAACCGGTAATATAACTGTTTTATAAATTCTAACTTTCAGATTTTTTGACAGCAGACTGGATGAAAAGCTTCTCAACCGAATAATAACAGGCATTTCCAAAATTTCTTCTGAGTTTAATTTCCTTCCGAGTATCATTTATATTTGTTACTGTTGCTCCGAGATATTTGAACTTTCCACATTTTCAAAGGATAAATTTCCAATTTTTACATTTCCACTTCGTACTATGTTCTGGTCAAGGGAGATAATAATAATAATAATAATAATAATAATAATAATAATAATAATAATAATAATAATAATTTATTGGTCGAATAAAAATACATATTGTTTATATATATATATATATATATATATATATATATATATATATACCAGAAAGTGTAGGGACTAATTACTTATCTTATGCCTCGGGGGGCATTCCATAAAATTTTAAGGCAAGTAATTAATTCATTAACAAAACTAAAAAATAAAAAAAGAGAAAGAGAAACACACATTATAGTAATTGAAACTTTATATTGCCTCCCTAAACAATGATTTTCAATTGATATTTTAATATAATGAGCATTAGCAAATTGTATGTTTGGTAATTTAACTGCCATCTTATTATAGAGCTTTAGACCGAAGTTGCTACTCTGATTATATGCTACAGTTGAAGTACATTTAGGAACTGTGAAGTATATGTTGCCTGATCTTTTTGTGTTATAAGTATGTGAAAATAAATTAAATATATTACTGTTTTTATGTACGAAATTCAATAACATTATTATAAATTTGATGGATATTAAATACTTTAAATTCTGATTAAAACAGCTCAGGAGGATAATGAAGAGGTGTATTAAGGCATATTTTTATTATTCTTTTTTGTAGCAGAGTTATTGGCATGGGGAAGGTACTATAAGGACCACCCCATCCTGTAATACCATATTGTAATACACGCTTGTACTAATTCGAGGTAAAACAATCGTAAAGTATGGACAGTCAAGTAATTTCGTTGGATAACAAAATAGCGAATAATTTTTCTTAATCTATTGTAAATTTATTTATTTATTTATTATTTTGCTAATAATTGTAACATAAAATATAATATTGTGACACCCACGTGAGATTCGATGTCACGACCGGCAGAAGAAGGGCAATGTCGGCCGTAGTTCGGCGCGGGATTTGCGCGCGCATCTGCTTCCTGGGGCATGTGCTGTGGCGTAGAGAGGAGAGGAGAGTTGGCGACCGCGGCAGTGAGGGGAGAAATCCAGAGAATTCGAGAGTGCCATCTCTGGACATCCGTGGAAATTTCTAGCATCGTACATTCTCGTAGCTATGGTTTGGTTATAAATTACGACACGCGAGTCAACTTGGCAGTGTCTTATAGCCGGTGGACAGCAAGCCAGCCAGTCTTGTGTAACAGTGAAGCAAGCTTCGAGACCGGAGTTCGACTTGAGTGTGTCCGCAGCTGTGTGAGCGTCCGAAGTCCTGAGTTTGAGTGCAGTGGACCGCAGTTGGGGGACCCGAGTTCGAAGTTCAGTGGACTGTCTCTGAAGGTCTTGGGTTAGAGATACTGTGAACTTGAGTGACCGAACTAGAAGAACTAGCTAAGGCAACGAACTGTGAACTGAGAATTGACAGTTCTGTTTTGAAAATAGTGCTTTGTGAACATCAGTTAAGATAAACAGTTCATTGTTTTTCTAAATAATTCAAGTAAATTGTCATTGTCGTCTGTGGAGTGCAATAACGAATACTGTGTCACTGTGTGGGGTGGAAATCCCATTGTTGACGGAAGAGTTTAAACTAAATTATTGGAAGTGACTATTGTTGAAACAATAAAATTACATTATTGTTTTGTATAAAAATTTACAATATACACAGAAAAACTTTAGCTCGCCCCTGAAAGAGTAGAACTCGTGCTCAGGGGCGGATTCCTGAATTGAAATTAATAAATTATACAATACAATTTGTCTTATGTCTACTATGCAATTATAGTATATAAATTTAAATTTACAATTTTTCAATTTTTATAAAATCCATACATAACTTTTTAAATTTAATACTAGAACTATTAGAATTGACAAGATTAGGATATTTAAATATAAATTTGTTACATATTCTTGGGCCTAAATTACTACTATGATTAAATATTGTAACAGTGTTGCATTTTGGTTCAGACAATCTAAAGAATTCATACCTTTTGTTTCATAACTATGAGAATACAATTCAAAATTATTTCGATTTTTTATGTATGAATTTTATTAATACAATATAATAAATTTGTCTTACGTTAAGTACATTAATGTCTAAAAACAAATTTTGAGATGGAAAATCAATAGGTTTATGAAGACATTTTTAATTATATTCTTCTGTAATAAATAAAGTGGATTAAAATTGGATTTAAATGAGCTACCTCATCCTATAATTCCATACATAATTAGCAATTTAAATGAAGTTAAATATATAGTGCGTAAAAAACTTATTGACCAGTAATTCCTCAATAAAACAAAATAATATACTATTTTACGTAATTTATTACAAAGATAATTAATGTGTTCGTTCCATTTTAAATGATTATCGAAAATAATGCCTAAATACTTAACTTCAGAGGACTCTTTAATAATCGGACATGTACATGAACATGTTTATCCCAACGTAAATGTTGGTCGATTATTCAGAGATACTTAATTTGAGATTCATTTAGAATAGGACAGCTACAATTAACAGAAGAACAATTAGATGTACGAATTTTTAATTACCAGAGCGAATCGGGAGATTTTATACCATCAGATTTTAACGGAAATGGTACTAGTAGATTTCAGAAAAGTAAGTTGGAATCGTACCAATTTTTAATCAAACGATTCCGTTATTTCCATTAAGATAGGTATCATGAGTAAAAGTAATTGTATTATAGTCAGTTTGCAGGTAAGATGCAGGACGATCCAAACGTCTCCATCCATTGCTATTAAATCAGCAACTGTTGTTGACAACCAAGATTACAATGTGAAATGAAAAGAGTTTCTTACTTTCATATAAATAACTAGGTACAACATTTATCTGAAGCGTTTTTTTATTGAAAGGTACTTTTGTGCGAGATCGTGTGTATTTGCTTGGTTTCCGCACAAAACCAATCCGCGGAAAGTGTGAAATTCCACATTCATTATTCCCAACCTAACACAGATAACAATTTCCCTCTTCTTACCGCTTAAGTGACATATTGATTTTACTGCTTTAGGCTTTTAACATATTATTTTTAGAGACGTTCAATATAGTAATAATTATAAATTGGAAACTTACCACTGCAATTTTACCTAAATTGCACTGTTAATTATTGTTTTTAAATATTTGCAAAAATTAAGTAAACTCTACAACTCCACTAAAGTTATTGCATTCGTCATGCAAGTAACATTAAGGAAGCCGTGAAAAAATCAACAAGATTCCAGATGCCGATGTTATTACTGCAATATGTTATATAAATAATATTGTTAAAATATTAAAATGAAAAATAAATCATTACATAAGCTTACCATTTGTTTTAAGTTCGCATTTATAGACTGGGGGGAAAAAAAGACAGACGTATATCACGGCCTGCTGGAGTATATTAAACACAGAAAATATTTTAAAGCAACAGTGTTGAAGATAGATATTTTTGTTCTGCAAATTTGCCGTCATTGAACAGAAACCAAGATGAAGATTTCATTGCAACTAATTAGAAATCCCTCTTTCAGGTATGTAATAAACGATCTTCGCACAAAATAATGTACGATACACGAGCGGTATGTTTTCTTTCAATTCTCGGAAATTAAAAAAGCTCAACTACGTTTCGCTTTTTCAAACTTTTCCTCGAACACGAAAACGTCAACATACCGCTCTTGTAACCTATATTACTATTAAACCTCAATTAAATCTATATAAAACCAAGGGATAAAGAAGGCCAAGATGGTGATATAGTACAAACAAAAAACATTGTTTACAAAGAAATATCATTGTAATGTAAGTCTCATTCTAATTGCATAAAGTAATTTCTTTCCTGTTGAATGGTTCCCAGTGGAATGTTTGAAGTTGGGTTAATATTTATTTGAGTTTTTCGATCAATGCCACTTTCAAAACTCTCGCCTGTAATTTTGGATTAGTGCTCTCAAGGGTTGTGAGATTTTGTGCGTACGATATTAATCAATATCTTATATGCTTAGTTGGAAATCGATAGTTGCACTAACATAATAAATAGCGGTACTTTAATTAAATCATTCAGATACAGTTACATCACATGTAATAAGCGTAGTATACTGCGTGTTCAGTTCAAAGTGTATCATGGCTCGCTGTATGCCGTCATATGGCTAGCCGATGCGCCTAGACAATTCAATCTTCCTACACTTCCGCAAACGCGTATTATGTATGTGCCAGAGAAGTTGCCTAGCAAGTACGGCGTTCATTCTGAAGAGTATGTACCGATACGTACGGTAACGCCGGTAGTGGCAGCAATGTGAACTGTTTGGAAACACGTACTGAGGTTTGTTTTTTTCTTACTGTCGGGATGTAGGGAGAAGGTTAAGACGATTACTTACGTATTTGTTGACATTAACTTCGACGGTCAACATGGACACGGGGCATTTGATTTGTGATGTGGAATGTTGCCGTACGCTACCGATGATAACAAATACCCTGCGTACGACTTGCCCGCGCAAAACATAGTTCGAAAGAGGTTATGGTAGCACACAGACAGAGTCCGTGGATATCCAGAGTACCGCAATCGTTTGAGCCGGCAAATGCCGACAAATCCGCCATTGTTAGTCCAGCGCGCGCTATGCAGTATACAGTTGTATAGGGAAAGAATGGAATTTAAATGCGAAAAAATGCAATGCTGCTGTGTTCAGAACTGTTCACAGAGAACTGAAAAAAAGAGTACATTTGTTTTCTCTGTGACAAGGAGAAAGAAATAAGGAAAAAGGAAAGAAGTGGCTATAAATGTAAAAAGGAACGATCCGCTACCTAATCGAGCATACATTGTGAGATTAATGAATGACTGTATTTTGATATTTATTTTTTCAAACTTGGGCCCCAAAATATTTTTATAAACCTAATCTAGAATTTAAGTTGTTTCAGCAATGATATTTCTACATGAAACAAATGAAAATCACGTACCAATTAGGATCAGTGTCAAATTTTTACCATCTTCTCCTTTCAAATCAAGCATATCTGAATTTAATCCTATTTTGTATTTGCAAGAATGACATAATATACTTGTGAAGTTCTGAATTCATTCTTGAGACAAGATTGTATTGTTTGGCTCGATTGGAAAATACAAAGACTGTAGAAACTAGAAACTCTATTAAGGTTAGACTGATGTGAAATTTCAATGTTCTAAACTATTCTAGGCAGTTCTATGAAATTTTGTACTTTTAATTTGTAATTTTAAATTGTGTAAATTTAGGTTTTCAAAAATTGCTAATATTTTGGCCAGAAGTTTTGTCTACATACGTGTCAGACCCTCAGAAACGAAACATTCTATACAATATTCCTCTTTATTTTACTAAAAAAAAATAATTAAAAATATTTAATGCACTAAAGTATGGCTATAAAAACAGAAAAAATTCAACGCAAGCGTAAAAACATTAATATTAAAAAATACCTCTTCTGACTGATATGCATAATAATCAGGCAGTACATCTCACTTGACGATATGTGTTAGAGGAAGGACAAGCATCTGAAGTCTGATTAGTGGAATATGTAGCTAATCGGGGAAGTATGCATTGGAGGGGGAAAGAAACTGGCCACCCTACCCCATTATCTCTTGGCCTAGTTGTCTCATGATTGATGCCTTATTGGTGGTACTTATAAGGTTCAAACCTTTCTTCGATAGTTGACTAAACAACAACAACAACAACAAAAATGAGTGTTAGTTATAATACTGATAATAAGTTTTGTTAAGAACATATTCAAAAACCTCTACAAAAAATCATGCATTTATTACAGAATCTGTAGAAAAAGTAGCATTTTTAGCTATGCAAAATTTACAGAAAATCATGGAGGAGAACATTTGGGTTAATAATAATGAACCAGGTCTCTGCCTTTTTTATTTTCTATGCATTTTGAAACATATAGAACTAGCGTATTATATACACTACCACGCTGTGCACACCTAACCTACACTAGTAAATAAAGATGACTAAAAAAATTATGTAATCTTATGAAAACACTATAATAGATAAATATTATTTACAAATCACTATGGACTGTAGACATTGTTATAACACTAACAATAAAACTGTTAGAAACTTGCAAATATTTCTTGTATCACAAACAAAAATCAAGCATGGAAAACACCTTGTTATGGCTACTAGCAACAAGTGGAATGTTCCTTTGGACAAGAGTTGTGCTCTCCTTTGTAACTGAATATCTTATAAAGGAAAGCAGCCATTGAAGTAGGTCTAACACCTGTTGGATTCTATGAAGAAATATTTCGAGAAGTCGAGAAGCTACACTGGCTCAATCTGAAATCTAATATAATAAATAATGTATGAAATATAGCGTAATTTCCAAAATGGTCGCAGAATTCAGAGTGGAGGTCGTGGACGGACAATTTAAATTAAAAGTGAGAGCCCTCTGCCTTTTAAAAATGTGACCCTAAATAGCTGATAGACCGGTCGTATGGTCATGAAAATTGGCAGAGGTCATCTTTAGATCATAAATGAATTTTTAAAGATAAAAACAAAGAAACGAATATTTTTACCAAAAATGACAAAATGTCACATCAGTGTAGGCCCATCCTTGGGCACATTATACTGAAATTACTAACTTCCATATTTTTAAACCTAAAATCATAAAATGTTTATCAACAGTAATCTCACTAGACGTTTTGATTTTATCGATAAATCTGCGAGTGGAACACGAGAAGATTTATCTAGAGAAAATAAAAAATTGAGTGGGATTTAATTGACTGTTACACGATTAGAAGAAAGTATATAAAGATTAGAAGTAACGAAGTACTCCAATACAATAAAATATTAATTGGCTTACGAAAATACAACTGTCTTCAAATGTATTATTGTACCATCTCAACATTACAAATATTACGCTAGATGCATGCTAGATGGCAGTAGTGAGCAATACCTTCTCGTCGAGAAATTCTCGATCTATTATACACGATGTCAATGTTACTAGTCAAGAAGGCTTTGTTGATTCAGTTTCATTTTTATTAAAATGCAACATTCCACTTCAATTATCCGAATCCCTGTAATCAACGTCACTTGACAGATGATTTTCAATAAATCTTAATATTAAACAATCTCTGATACGTGACTATCCATAATATCATATAGCAGAAGCTATAACATAACCTAACTAATATACACAAGTGTTAGAAAAGTTTTAATTAACGACGATGACATAAAAAATAAACATGAATAATATTAAAAGGAATAATTATTGAATGTACAATTTTCAAATTTGAATGTGGTTGGTGGTTCAATTGATGTTATATTGGACGTGTGCGTAATAGAAGTGGAACTCGTTGATTTAGGCCTACATGGTGTATTCAACTTATTCAGGATTTCCGAATGGTGCTCTTCATTTATTTGTAAATCGGATTTCAAAAGATGCATAGGTATGATCAGTGATTTTTATTAATTCTTGTTCTTGAATGCCAATGCGAGTCATATTTGAAAGTGCTGTGCATCGACTGGAGTGGTTTGTAATTATATATATATATATATATATATATATATATATTTTTTTTTTTTTTTGACGTCCAGACCAGCGCAGTTTCAAATGTTGGCAAACAAAGAAACAAATGCTAGGGACGCGATAAAATTAAACAAATGCTAGGGACGCGATAAAATTGTGCGATAAGCAGCCATGATTGGTTGAAATACGTCCTTTCGTACCGTTTTATCGGTCAAAAGTAGTATGACGTAGTAAGAGTGTAATAGTCACTAGTATATCTGGTTGATAATAACACATGTACAAAATTTCTTCTCTCTCTATGATCAGTGATTTGCATTTTATTAATAACTTAATTATATAGTGTATTGCTTAATGCAAAAAGTCCCTTGCGTAACAATTTACATTAGTTTTAATTGATATTCACTTATATGATTCTTTATATACATTGGAATAAATATTACTATTGGACTTTTCTGTACAGCGAGTGGGTAAATGACTAGGAATTTTTATGACTATTATTTTTTTTATTTCTTATAACAAAAAATTGTAGCAATTTACTGATTAATTTTACAGCAAAACTTTATAGTAAGCTTAGATTCCATGTATGTAAGGAGCCGTATAAGAGAAAATCACTTAAGAATAATGTAAATTGTAGTGCAAGCGACTTTTTATATAAAGCGGTTCAATATTTCAATAAAATGATTAATAAAATGCAAACTACGTATCATAGGCGAATGCAATTTTGCACACTTGTCACTATTAAGCAGATATACCAGTGATCAAAATTTGGTGAATCTAACTTCGTAAGTATGGTAGTTATTGATTTCACTGTTGTGAACTCTTAAAACTAATGAACTTCGAGAAATTTCAGTATAGTGTCCCCTTATATGCGGAAGCCGGAGAGTTTGCACGAGGAATGTAGTTGCAAATGTTTACATTTATTGTTATTTTATTTGCAACATTGTTGTTTTCATTTGTTACTTGTAATTTATTAAGTTCATGCTGCTGTAATACCTGTAACTGTGACGTTTATGAAGGAGTGTGTTGCACACTTAAATGTATATTTATGATGTAATAATTATTAAATAAAGTTTTTATACATTAGTATGTTGACTGACAATAATGTACTAAAATGTAAGCAGATCCTTTAGAAGTTTTTGCCCTTCAAATTAAAAAATATCTGAGTTTTACTTTAAATATTCCTATCCCTAGCGTGTTGCAAAGGAATTACTATGGCGGCCGACTCGGTGATTGCGCTACTCTGGTATATCCACGGACTCTGCACACAGACCGTACAGACCGCCATCTGTTGCTACGACGTTCAAGTTATACCGTACACGTCCTCAAGTTCAGATTGAACGCCTTGATTAATAGGCAATTTCTCTGACATATAAGCTGAAACTCGCTTCAAATCTCTGACTCACAACAGTGACGAATGGCACACTTTTAAATGAACACCCAGTAGTATGATCGACCAAAAATTATATATAAAAATGTAGTCCCTTGTTGAAAAACCTTAATTTCTTTCACTTACATCCGGCTGGCTCATTTGATAATGTGCGAGGCCTATATACCTGATGAAAATATTCAGACCGTCTATAAGCCATTAATGCCAATGTCCACAAGGGTGGGTATTTATTCTCTGATTTTCTACCCTGCGTCCCTTCACTCACAGCTGCCATTTCCCAATATTGTGTCAGTTATTAGTAATTGATCGCAAATGCATATCTGTATCACATTACCTGCCGCCCATTTTACAACAGTTATTCCATTACGCATTTGTAACATCTACTCATAATTTTTCACTCTGAATCAGCGACGCCCGCTTTTGATCTGCCAACACAGAGCATTCCATGCAGACAGCACGTTTACACAATGCTGGCACAATTAAACCGGGACCAGGAAATACGCTCTCCAACAACGGCATTAAAATGTTGTATGTGTAAAGGAATAAACACAATGTAATGTAAATTACATGTACAACACTTTCTGTCATGTTAGTCAGCTGACTTATAAAGCCTGAACAGCTATTCAATTTGTCGTGGACATGGGTGAGCAACTCGTGCTCTCAAAGAGTCAACACAATCTCAGTGCAGGTAGAACGGACTCTGTACTAGCTGTACTGTCTGTGTGCGGTTCTTTCAAGACACAAGTTCGATCGCGTCTGCAATAAGTGGCGGCTCGTTTTAAGTGAAAAACATCCAGATCATTTCCCTTTAGTTACGAGTAAAAAGGGAATTTTTTAATTAAGAAGAGGTTAAGCATTTATTCTATTGCATTTTCTTACGCATGAGATTTTATGTTACAAATAAACAGTGAAGGTTTTAGTAAAGAAATACTGTCTTCATCTGCTTTAGAACAGTTAAAGGTAAAAATGGGATATCAACAACAAGGTGAGACTGTGAGTTACAGAATTGCACGACATATAATCGACTAGCTAAGAACATTTATGGATAAATTTGAAATGTGACAGTATCATGTAGAACATAGACAACTTCACTTTCTTTGACTATATACTATCTTGAAGAATGATAAGAAAATCTTCTTATCAAATATAAGACCTTATTTCAAGACCTACTGCAGAATTCACTGCTAAGTTTGGAGAAACAGTGACAATTGCAAGGAATCGAAATTTTTCTGAAATCTTAATGTCTTACATCGATAGAAAATCCTGAAAATTTATAGTTTGAATTAATAAATCTACAGAACAGCACGCCACTCAGATTCCAGCAAAATCAGGAATCGAACTGTTCGTAATTCTGCCTAAGTCAGGATTTCCAATTATACTCTTTGCTTCCATCTATACTGTATGTGCTTGAGGCAGAGTTTAATACAAGAAAGAAGTGTAAAAGCTCTCAAAGTAAAGAAAGAGCTCAGAAGTAAGCTTATTTCATCTGCCGTGAAATGTAAAAAATACTTCCTTGAATTTGTTATTGTTTGCGAATACAGACTATTACCTTTCTGAGAACAGAGGAATACTCTTTAATGTGTACAGACTTGTAAATTTTCGCGTTCTACGTTTCAAATAAGACATATAATAAAAAATATTAACAAATAGTGTAATAATAAATAAGTGTTGCAGCTGTATTTGTTGTATCTTGAAAAGGTTGTATTCAGTTTGTGTTTCCAGTACTAAACTAATTTAAAAAGCTAGAAAATAATATAATTTTGTTATGTGTTCAGGTACAGTCTGTCTAAAATTACTATAATTATTGTACCAGCGTCATTCTGAAATTCAAATCATGGAGTAGATATCACGATCACCTGCATGAGCCGCCAGAGCGCACCGTGGCAGTGAACTGCTTTTGCAGCGAAACTACAAACAACTTGTAACTGCTGCAGCTGGCTCCGTCTGTCTTTCTATCTTTCAAGGTTTTTTTAGCACTTTGGGAGCACGAGTTGCCCATCCATGGTCATGGATGTTACATTTTTACTATTTTCAATCTATACGGTATATATTGAAAATGAAATAGCTTTTGTCAGCTTTTATTATTGAAATCAATTTAGAAGATCAGTATCATTTCACAGAAATAACATTTATTATTATTTCAGAAAATAAAGAAAAGGTTTTATCACGGATGTTACAAGATTTGTGTATCACTTTAGATCTTAGGGTACAGCGACATGACGACGTTTGTAGCATTTAAGTAATGAGCCTCGGAAGTCACTATATATTTCAATATAAAATGAACACAACGAGTGATTTCCTTAATTTAACAGTATATAAATACAGGGACATCATTTTATTTTTACTAACATTTCTAATATTAGCCTGGCTATATCTTTGCATCAACGATTATGAACCAGAAACACCGTTTGCTACCTCCTACCACGACTGCAGTTCGATGATACTGGCGTAATATACAAACAAATCACATTACTAGGTATAGGATGGAAGAAAAGTAGTTCATCCATTTACGTAAACTAGGAAATATCGCAATTTTGAGTCTGATAATTTTCATTACGTTTTTGTTTAATCAAAATACAGTACAGTATTAACAATGAGTGTTTTTGTTCATGAACTGAGCTTTCCATGCGGATGTATTCATTATGCAGTGTATATTATACTGTCTACAACACATTAGCGTACACTATAGAGAATGAAGTTAAATTGAAAAATAATCATAATATGGATATTTAAACACATTTTTGAAAATGGTGGCCGTTCATTTCGATACTGGCTTCAGTTCTAATGTGCATATTATCACACTATAGACTATTGTACGTAATTTCAATTACCAGGTTCGTATTCCGTATCCCTAACTCATGTCGAAATAATTCTGTACCTACTCTATAAAAGAGATCTTACGTATTGTAAATTCAATCTTCACTTCTGTCCGATCCGAAAAGATAAAATTACTCAGACATGCTATCTACTGTCCGTCCAAGTGGTTACGTCGCAGCGTCGTAGAAAGGGAGGAAATCACGTCACAGTTGGTTACTTAACGAGGCCCTTTTATTTAAGTTATTAAAAAAAAATTATGGGTATAATATTACGTAGATGTCCAATTCCTAACAGAAATTAATGTTCCTAGAAAAGAGCTAAAACAGATCAGCCACTAGCCTTTACAGAGAGGCGAATAGAAGCAGGTGGGGGAAACCGGGATGCGACGTAAGCAAATGGAAAATGATGCAATACTGAAAGCTCTTTCGTCACTGGAAAACGCGAACATATTTTTGGAACGTACTGTTTACTATGATCGTAAGGCTAGTATGACTGTATATACGGTCTTGGATCTGTGTGGAGGGCGGTTGAACTTCATTAGTAGAAGGGGTGGGAGTGAAGTACATTCAAAAACTCAGGTACAATAAAAATTGAAGTAAAAATAAAATGATGTCCCTGTACATAATCAATATACAGTTTGTAAAAATGAACTGGCCCGAAAGTTCGTCTATTCCATAAGTCTTAACTTAGGCTTTGTTAAACTGTCGTTTAATATTGAAATGACGAGTAGAAGTAAATTGGATGGGACACAGTAAACAAGCAATTTTTTTTCTTCACTGGTTTGGATTTTGCCATGTTCCAGTTCTCTTCAAATTGAAGTACGCGTATTCATTCATTCATTCATTCATTCGTTCGTTCGTTCGTTCATTCATTCATTCATTCATTCATTCATTCATTCATTCATTCATTCATTCATTCATTCATTCATTCATTCATTCATTCATTCATTCATTCATCCATCTACTTCTTTATTTGGTTGTAATGCATTACAATGTTGAATGACAGCATTGACCTCCGATCATTTAGCTATCACTCACTTATCAACGTACAATTTATATATCGTCCTATTACTAGTAAAAACAGGTAAGCCCAATAACGCAAGTTTTGTAAAAACAGGAATTAAAACTTTATTAATACAGGAAAAATTATAATAAATTCTTCAAATAAAGTAATTGGTTTGTTACCTGCAAGCAGCATTTCGGACTTATTTCATTTTAGTAGAATACAGAGCACGGAAAGACAAGTCGGGGACTGTACTTAACTTATTTTACACAAAAAGTGGACTTAACCGGCTTTACTAGTAATAGAACGATATATACATAGGTAGACCTTCTTACATTATATGTACACATACGTTTTAATATTATTTTACATGTCTCTTAACTTATTTATTTCTCTCATTCGTTTTTCTCTTACTTTTTAAAGATATGTTCCTAAGGATTTTATTAGCTGTTTATTTGTAATTCCTGATAGCGTATTGTGTATAGCTCGCGCAAGAAACGATTACCAAAAACCGATGGTGGCGTTTCTGTCTGTTTTGATGTGTGTATGTAGGCACGCCGAGGGGGGAGAGGTGCGAGCCGATGGAAGTATTGTCTCTTCCAAGAAGATGAACAAATGAGGACATCGCTGTGAAAATAAAGAACGTAGCAAGAGAAAAATTCGAAGCGAATTAAACGCGCAACATATGTTTACGAATGAAATAACAATATTGTGCGATACAAGACACGTATTCACATGCAATGGAACAAACTAAAGTCGTAATGTAACTACCACAACGCAAGACTGATTCTATCGATGTCGTCTCTCTTCGGACTGTACTCTTGAATATCATTCAAGTTATCTCGTGACCTTTCCTCTCGCCCGCTCTTCCTTATCGCACTGTTTGATTCGCATTCCTTCCGTCGGCAATCCGTACTTGCGAGACCTATACCTGTCGCCACGAGAATGAATGTTTATGCAGCCGAGCTTAACTAGAACGCTATGACCGCACTGGTAGAAAAGGTGGGTGGGTTAGAAGGGATACGAAGGCATCGCTCTGAGGAGCTACAGTTCTGCAAGTCTGAGCTAAGGTATTGATAGTCACCTGTTAGAACTTTATACAAAACTCATTTGCTACAGTAGGCAGAAGTTTTCTAACTCTCAAGAAACGTTCACTCTAATAGTCAATAATCCTCAGTCATTTTTCTAAAGGGGTGAGCGGAAGTTCTTCCGAAAGAAATTTTTCTGAAAGTTTCTGTCACGTAACCTGTGCTCATGGAGTTTTTAGGAACACTACTTTCAAAGAAGACATTAGTTCATCCATCCTTGAAAATTCCATTCTATTCTTCTCCGCTCTCGATTTAAGTCGTGATAAAGCATGTCATGCAGAAAATAGATGGAAAAAACTTGAATTCTATCCATAACTGGGATCAAATTTGATGCAACCTTTATTACGATTATTACAACTTCGTCTTCCTTGAGATTAACAACATTCTTTCCATAGTGTGAGGTTTCTGGACATTTGTAATTCTCACAGATATAGGGGCATCTAATACCGCATGTCCGGGGTAAAAATAACCAACAAGAAAAGTTTGTAACTCAGTGCATAATATATGTATAAAAATGCTGTTTGAAGCAGATGACAGAAGACTTTCTCAAGTTTCAATGTTGGCATTACAGCAGTCCTTGGTAGATTGCAGTGTTGTTTTTACACTATTGATGGTCAAGATGGCGCTTATGGTGTAACAAAAACTACAGTATCAAAGACGAACTTCTGAAATTTCGAGATTGCCATCAATGCCACCCTTGGTAAATGCAGTGTTAACATTTAAAATTTCAGGGGCCAAAAACATCTGAGATACTGATCCCATGATTATTTTGCAAACTTCCTTGAAATACCTTTCGTAATCCATGCCTGGTGTTATTGGACAAAAAGTCGAAAATCAAATAACCATAAGCCCAAAAGCCAACATCTCCGAGATTCTTCAAGCAAAGAGCTTTTGTAATCTGATCGACCTCATTTCATCATCAATCGGGAAAAATGCCTTTAAAAACGTTTATGTCTTACGAAAACTAAAGCATCATCATAACGAACACAGAATGTCAATTAACACATGAAGAGTCCGCTGCAAGAATGATGGATGTCATTTGGAATACATTTTGCAGGAGAAGAAATTGAAAGTTTGCAATGCTTAGCGCTCAAAGCTTAACTGTGATTTTCCGATCATTACTGGACAATGACTATCAGTGTTAATGCCATGTAACTCTCTATGTACATTCTATATGTCTTAAGCTATGCATTGACAGTCTTGGTTCATTTTCGACAAGAAAGTGAGATCCATCATTCTTGCAGTGGACTCTTCACATTCGTATATCTTTTGATAATAATATGGAAATCAGTCAATTTAATACGTCCGCACAGGAAAGAAGTTCAAAATAATCTTCTTGTGGTTTTCAGATCGCTCTACAGGCGGTCCTCCGAAGCTACTGGCTCTCTCGACCGGCCTTCGTGGATTGTATTCAAGTGGTGATGGATAGATACTGCAACGGAACCTGGGGCAGACCTTCTCGGGGGAGGACTTCCGCTTCAGACTGTTAAGGGAGCCTTGGGGGTGGGGTTGCCGAAGCAAGAGTGGTACATGGACTGTGTTGACTGTAGGGACCGGTCGTTAAGAAGGTCAAGTGGTTAGATGGGTGCGCGCAGAGGATCGGTGGGCACGCAACTCATCCCATATCGGGGGTGTACAATAGACCTCAGGTCGTTGTGCGAGGGATGTTCCCTCCCTCCCTCCTAACAAGAAAAAAAAATCACATTCCATCATCCATAAGTAATTACAATGGTTATCTACTGAATACGACCATTATGTAAAAAAAATATATATATTTTATTTTTTGTGAATAAATACACTTGTTAAAGAATGAAATGTGCATTCATGTGTCGTCATTCTTACGTAGCCAGTATTACCTAACAATTGAAGGGTTCAGAGCTATAGTGTTCCAAGCGCCATTTATTAAAAACGGAGAAAGCAAGGCTTACAACTAAGTGAATACCATACTTTAATGAAGATTGATATATAATTTAGTTTTAATGTGTATAATTTATATTACTTGCTATATGTTTCCATTGAATTACGGTAATAACTTCATTTTAACCAGAGTTCTGCTTCGGAAGTTTTCGCTCGAGTGCCAAGTAGTTCATAGCATAATCCGATAGGTAGCGCACACGCATGAAGGGTAAAATTGTCGCGAACGATAAATCCTCGAACGGTATAAGCCGAGCGTTAGACATTCGTTCTTGTTACAATGATGAACTGTGTAGTAACATCATAGATGTTTATAATTTCAAAACTTTGCAGTGTTTAACTAACCTCTCCATAGTACAACTACAAAACTTGCTTTAAAATGTACCCTAATATAAATGTTGTAGGTAAATGTTTCTCCCCCCCCCACACGCACAGGAGTGATTATGTTTTTGCCACATCTGATAGATGTTATTAGATGTAAATGTAATTATTATAAACGGAGAACACAATCACGATAATGCAAGAGATGTATCAGTTTTCTAGTAATAGTAATAATAATAATAATAATAATAATAATAATAATAATAATAATAATAATCTCTAATAATTAGTGTATCAATCTTTGCGTCTGTAACAGTTGTGCAGCATGATTTTTCATTTTATTATATTTTCTGTAATGTTATATATGTACTAATATTGTTATTAATCTACTACTATATCAATAATATTTTGTAAAACGTTTCTACATTGTCGCAGTATATAAGCGGAACACTATGTATGGATCTATCATATTATATATGTGGTAAATCAAATATAGAATAATTATTATTTAGCAATAATAACTGTATATCGAAGTTTTTCATAGTATTTTATTTATAACTTCATGTTCCTGTTTTGGTACGTTCCATTGACTGTTCCATTAAACGTTTGTCATAAACGCAGAAAATAAAGCCTTATTTTTACCGTGTGAGCAAAACATATGTGTATCTTATCTGTCGCCTTCCATACAAGATAAGACATGTCGGTGAGATGACCTTGTACTGTGCGTCTATTTATTACGACCGTATCACGATCGATCGTATCTCACTCGAGCGTGCGACATTCGATCGAGTTCAAGCGAGCGATTTAACTACAACACTGCACTCTGTTCTGAACCCTTCAATTGTAAGTACAGCGTAAGAAATAGGCCTACCGCTACTGAAAATTATTTTCTTGTTATGCGTCATATATCGTTCAGATAAAGAATTCTGTTTCTGAAACATTTATAACGCGTGACAATATTCCTAAAAGGTTTCAGCAAGATGATGAAAGACCAATAGAGAAAGTGTAACAAGGTAGCTATGCGCTGGGACACATCACAAAATTCTGCATACTTCTCCCATTGTACAGATTCTTAAATATGAAACACATCTGTAACATTAACTGTGGTACAACTTTCTTTTCATAAAATTGTGTAGATGAAACAAAAACAAAACTTACTGGGAATTTGCACTTGAAAGAAAAAAATAAAAACTTTCAAACGAAAGAATGTTTGTAACACGCTACATTGCTTTGCTTTGAGAAAGTCAAAGAGAATCGGATCTGCACTGGAAAGAAGATAGCGACGCTCACAACAAAACCTTCCGCAGCTTGCGTGTCTGTTGCTATGGCAACGCAATGAGTGCGCGGAGTAATCTGTAAACAGACCGGTCGGGCGGCCTCAAAGCCATCCTATCAGACTTTGAAACTTTTTCCCTCTTACGCAAAGTTCCCTCTGGAATCTGAAGAGAGATTCGGGCAGCGATCCATGGCCCAACTGTACCTCCAGCTCATTTAGTTGACGATTTACTCAAAACAAAAAACGAGGTTTAATAGTCAATAAATTCTATGGAGTTTTTTTTAACTTCAAAGCAGTGGCGGCTCGTGATAAATTATTATGTGTTCACAATTTTCTGTTCCAAAATCGAAGAGAATTTGAAATCGTACGTTTAGCCTAATATGAAATGTCATGATTCCAATGTTTCACTAACGAAAAAAACCGTATATAAATTCAAAACAACATATAATAATAATAGTAATAATAATAGTAATAATAACAACAATAATAATAATAATAATAATAATAATAATAATAATAATAATAATAATAATCATGAAACACAGTCTTTTTATTTCCAATTTTTCCTGGTAAGCCAGTTTACCCAGTTCTTTACTGTTCAAAATTACTTGAACAGAGTTCATTGTTTACGTTTCTTAATATATATATATATATATATATATATATATATATATATATCACAATGCTCTTATTTACAAAAGCGTGTGTTCAGTAACACACCTGACACACCTGTTCTTCACCTGACATAATTAGGAACATTAAATCCAGACGTTTGAGATGGGCAGGGCGTGTAGCACGAATGGGTGAAACCAGAAATGCATATAGAGTGTTAGTTGGGGGACCGGAGGGAAAAAGACATTTAGGGAGGCCGAGACGTAGATGGGAAGATAATTTTAAAATGGATTTGAGGGAGGTGGGATATGATGGTAGAGAATGGATTAAGCTTGCTCAGCATAGGGACCAATGGCGGGCTTATGTGAGGGCGGCAATGAACCTGCGGCTTCTTTAAAGCCAGTAAGTAAGTAAGTGTGTTCAGTAACATATTTTTGTTCAAACATCACAGTCTACTATATACAGTCACGAAGCTTGTGTTTTGAGGGTGCTAGAAACAGTAGACTGTGACGGTACTATTTTGCATTGCCTGTAATGAGGCGATATTAGCGATCCTAGTGGTGAGCAACTATCTAATGTTCGCATATTTGCTACGTATTGAACTTCGCGACTGTATATACTAGACTGTGATAACACACTGATACACTAACCCCATTCGCATAGATTGATTGCTATAAATACAGGCCAGTAAATATTATTCTTAAATAGGATACACCATCATATAGATATACTAGACTGTGATAACACACTGATACACTAACCCCATTCGCATAGATTGATTGCTATAAATACAGGCCAGTAAATATTATTCTTAAATAGGATACACCATCATATAGATACTTAAATTCATACCACTATCACAATCAGCCAGCACGTGTTGAAAGCCAAGCTCTGCTATCTGCTATATGCTGATACGGAAGTATAGTAATTCACAAACTACACTCTCGTAGCAGCACTGTACACACATCCACACAAAGTAAACGTTCCGACAGTCAGATGCTGACAATTACAGGCTAAAATAGAGACTATTAATTTCCTCCTCGAGATATGGCACGTGAACGATAGGCATCGATGCACCTGATATCTGTAGGATAGATTCACTGTTCGCTTTGTGCTCTTGGCGAGTCATAACCGGCCAGCGAAAGACAATTTTCTCCCGCGCATGCGTGAAATTCCTGTAACCTTCTTGAAAAGAGCACGGCTTGTACGTGAACGGATGTTGCCAAGTGTACATAAGAAGTTTATCCAAGATGCGGGAAGTTTAAAACACTCGATTCTGATATTATACATTCCCACTACGTCAATACGGTGTCTATATTAATAATAAATCTGTAGCCGAAATTTTTCTGGTAATTTTCTATTTTCCGAAAATAATTGGTCCTAACATATATAATTAACCACCCTGAAACCGAAAATCGCTTTTTTGACATTTTTGTTTGTCTGTCTGTCTGTCTGTCTATCTGTATGTTTGTTACCTTTTCACGCGATAATGGATGAACGGATTTCGATGAAAATTGGAATATAAATTATGTTCGTTGTAACTTAGATTTTAGGCTATATGGCATTCAAAATACTGTATTTAAAAGTGGGTTATAAGGGGGCCTAAATTAAATAAATCGAAATATCTCGCTTATTATTGATTTTTGTGAAAAATGTTACATTACAAAAGTTTCTTTAAAAGTAATTTGCGATAAGTTTTATTCCTTGAAAAATTTTGATAGCACTGATATTTAATGAAATAAATGAGTTTTAAAATTAAAATAACTGCCATCTAAGGCAGTATAATGAAATAGAAAAAAATGACTTCGTCTATAAGGGGCCTTGGACAGCAACAATCGAAAGCTATGAAAGATAGCCTACAGAGAATGTCTCTGTGTTTGTATGAAGTAATATCGGAAGCTAAATTAACCGATTTGTATAATTATTATTATTTCACCATTGGAAAGTGTAGTCTCTATAGATGGACATAATCCTATAATGTTATTACAGTAACTTCTGATATAATATAATATAATATAATATAATATAATATAATATAATATAATATAATATAATATAATATAATATAATATAATATAATATAATATAATATAATATAATATAATATAATATAATACAATTTAATATAATATAATACAATATAATATAATATATATGTAATGTAATATTATATAATATAATTTAAGTTACTTGAAGGGTTCAGAACCATAGTGGGCCAAACGCCATTTACCGAATACGTAGAAAACAAGGGTTAAAATTAAGTTATTACCATAATTCAATGGAAACCTATAACAAGTAAAATAAAGTATACACTTTAAATCTAAATGATGTCAATCTTCATTAAACTATGGTTGCATGTAATAAAATTAAGAAACATGTTAAAGGAATTGTAATTGCACCAAATGAGTGTCTCTGGACCAAAATGATCCCATTTTAATTATTTGGATGCTATTTAAATTAAGTAACATATTAAACGATTTATCCTTCTATCAAACAAGAATGTTCCCTGGATCAAACGTCCTATTTTAATTATGTAATTACTTTATATTTTTTTCTAACGGGTGCAGCGGAGCGCACGGGTACGGCTAGTAGTCAATAAATTCCATGGGGTTTTCTTTAACTGCCGAGTAGAATATCTCCGAGAACCGCTGCTTCCTATAACACTCATTTCACGATTCAGCAATTATACAGCGTGTTCTTAACAGGATTTTACAACTTTAGGAATATGTAGCGCTTTAATCTGGTAGCCGCTAACGTGAGATTACAAGGGTAGGAATTTTTTTTGCAACAAATCATGTTTCCAGCGTAGTGTGACTGGTTACTCAGTCTTGCTGGAAATTCATGTCTTCCAGATCCATACGGTGCAAACGGGAAGTGGACGAAATATGAGTAGATGTACGCAACACAAAATCTTAAGTTGGACAAAACAGAAATATAATCCACCACTGTGGAGTAACGGTTAGAATATCTGACCGTGAAACGAGCGGGCCAGAGTTCAAATCCTGATTGGCACAATTTACCTGGTAGATGTTTTTCCATAGTTTTTTCTCAACCCATTACCGGTTTCATTTCGCTAGAATCATCACCTTCATCTCACACAGAAGCTAGATACAGCGTCGTAAAACGAAACTAATGACAAATGATGAAACCATAAAATTCTACAACAAATGGATTGCTTATAGGACTGCCATTAGATCTAAATAACACTACTGCAAAAAGAAAGCCCTACATCTTACTAGACATTAACCTTAAAGGTCAGGGTGGGGTGTTTTAATACACCCGTCACAGTTTTTTGATTTAAAAACACATTAAAAGCTCTCCTTATGTAATGATATTTGCAGGGGGATGCACTATCACCTTTACTTTTTAACTTCGCGCTAGAATATGCCATTAGGAAAGTTCAGGATAACAGGCAGGGTTTGGAATTGAACGGGTTACATCAGCTTCTTGTCTATGCAGATGACGTGAATATGTTAGGAGAAAATACACAAACGATTAGGGAAAACACGGAAATTTTACTTGAAGCAACTAGAGCGATCGGTTTGGAAGTAAATCCCGAAAAGACAAAGTATATGATTATGTCTCGTGACCAGAATATTGTACGAAATGGAAATATAAAAATTGGAGATTTATCCTTCGAAGAGGTGGAAAAATTCAAATATCTTGGAGCAACAGTAACAAATATAAATGATACTCGGGAGGAAATTAAACACAGAATAAATATGGGAAATGCATGTTATTATTCGGTTGAGAAGCTTTTGTCATATAGTCTTCTGTCAAAAAATCTGAAATTTAGAATTTATAAAACAATTATATTACCGGTTGTTCTGTATGGCTGTGAAACTTGGACTCTCACTTTGAGAGAGGAACAGAGATTAAGGGTGTTTGAGAATAAGGTTCATAGGAAAATATTTGGGGCTAAGAGGGATGAAGTTACAGGAGAATGGAGAAAGTTACACAACACAGAACTGCACGCATTGTATTCTTCACCTGACATAATTAGGAACATTAAATCCAGACGTTTGAGATGGGCAGGGCATGTAGCACGTATGTGCGAATCCAGAAATCCATATAGAGTGTTAGTTGGGAGACCGGAGGGAAAAAGACCTTTACGGAGGTCGAGACGTAGATGGGAGGATAATATTAAAATGGATTTGAGGGAGGTGGGGTATGATGATAGAGACTGGATTAATCTTGCACAAGATAGGGACCGCTGGCGGGCTTATGTGAGGGCGGCAATGAACCTTCGGGTTCCTTAAAAGCCGTTTGTAAGTAAGTAAGTAAGTATGCCAACTCTTAAAAATAAGAGAGTTAATTTATTTTCTTAGAAAACACATTACTATAGTCTCGACGCTGTTATTTCCGGCGTGACTCCGCCTCTTTGCTTACGTCTTAGGAAGTGAAGGCTCTATAAAGTCTAGGTACGTAGTATCGTTCGACATTAATTTTTTGTATATAGAGAGCTCATAGCTGCAGCAACTCAAGGAAATATAAATATTTTGAAAAAATTATTTGGGGTCCAGATTTAAAAAAAATATACCCAATGCAGTATTTTACTAAAACCGATATATATCTAAACCATTTTTAAAGATGGATTGAAACAGTTTTTTGCAATGTACTTGCAAGGACCTGCAAGCGACAACGGAGTGATCAGTGTCAAGTGTGGCAGCTGTAGAAAGAACCTACGAGTAGGCGTGCTGTGCAACCAGTGCGAGAAGTGGTTCCATCTGACTTGCCAGAAGATCAAGAGGGAACAGATAGTAGAAGAAACGTGGCTGTGCAAGGACTGCGGGAACGAGGCAGGCAACAGGGAGCTCATCGGTCTACGGAACGAGGTGAAGAAGCTACGCGAGAAGCTAGAGACGGCGGAGCAACGGATCAAGTTTCTGGAGGACGAAAATAAGTTGTTGCGACGGGAAAAGGAAAATGGCGAAGAGAGGGAGGAGAAGAAGAAGCATGGTGCGGCAAGTGTTATCATCGGAGACTCCATCATTCGACACGTAGGGAATCTACAACCGGAGCTGGCGACAGAGTGTTACCCTGGGATTAGAGTGAAAGAAATGAAAAGCGTGATCGAAAATCAGGAACGAGGGGACCCGAAAAACATCGTCCTTCACGTAGGAACAAACGATTTGCGAAGAGGTGTTGATTATATCATGGCAGATGTATATGACTTAGTGATGGAAACGAAGAAGAAATATCCGGCAGCTGGGATTGTCATCAGTGGAATCGTCAGACGGAGGGATGTGAACTGGAGAAAAGTGGGTCGTGTGAATAAAGCTTTCGAGTGGGTAGCGGAGTGTCTTGGTGCGCGTTTCGTCGATCCAAATTCCTGGATAGACGACAGATGCTTCGGAAGAGACGGAATCCACCTAAATCGGAGGGGGGCTGCAGACATGGGATCCCTCTTCGCGCGGGTAGTTACTACAACATGGCGCGGCGGGATCGAGGATCCATCAGCTGGCAGCGGCACCGAAGGACCATCAGCCGACGGCGGGGGCGTGGGACTACCGGCGGTCAGCGGGGGTGCGGTCGAAGACCTATCCGCGGGCGGCGTAGACCTGCAGTGACGGCGAGGTGCCACGGGGATTCAGAATGTTCAAGTAAGGACAGGCCTACTAAGACTACTGCAGGTTAATTGCCGAAGTATTAGAAATAAACTTATTCCGTTTTGGAACTTGGTCGATGTTTATAATCCAGATGTAATAATTGGGACGGAATCATGGCTTAGGGAAGACATAAATGACTCGGAAATTTTTAGATCGGATTATAGAGTCTTCAGAAAGGATAGAAGTGAAAAGGGAGGGGGAGTTTTCGTTTGTACTAAGATAGAAATAAGTAGCAATCTTCTGTGGATACATGAGGAAGTTGAAATATTGAATGTTCAGATAAGAAATGGGCTGGAAACCTTAGATGTAATAGCATGTTACAGACCACCCAGTGAATTAAACAATTTAACTTTGCACAAACTAAATGAATATCTTAATACAATATCAGAAGACCGAAACGTAGTAATTGCTGGGGATCTAAACCTCCCGAAAATTAACTGGAACGGGATTTCAGGTACAAATTCAGATGCACAGACCCTTGTTAATGAATTGATCTGGCGTAAAGATTTCACGCAGGTAGTAAATGGTCCGACGCGTGACAATGCCCTCTTAGATGTTTACCTACTAAGACCTGTCTCTCTCTTTGTCAACTCTGAAAGTCTTCATAAAATAAGTGATCACAATAGCGTCTTATTAGAAATCTTATGGGAAAACACAGTAAATCCGAGGTCAAGTCCAGTGTCTGTCTGGAATTTTAACAAAACCGATGTCCATGAATTACAAACGTTTCTACGACAAAAGCATGATGACTTTCTAAGGACTGAAGGAAATATGGAAAATGTATGGCATAAATTTAAGTGTATAATTTTCGAGGCATTAGTAAAATGTGTACCTTCTAAAATAATTAAGAAAAATCCGGACCCAGAATATTACACTAATTATATTCGCTACTTAAAGAAAAAGACAAGGCGCGCATTTAGCAAACGTAAACGGAGCCATGAGCATTGGGAAAAATATGTCGAATTAATTAAGAAACTTGAGTGTGAAAAAAGGTTAGCTCAGGAAAATTTTCTAAAAGCTATTTTAAAAGAAGATGAAAGTAACAATTGGAGACAGTTTTATAATTATGTACGCAGGAGAAAAGGGAAAAATGAAGGAGTAGTGCTTTTACGAAATCAGAACGGAGAAAGTATAACTGATGACAAAGAAAAGGCCGACTTATTAAATTCCTATTTCATTTCGGTTTTCAATAATAATAATAATAATAATAATAATAATAATCCCGCTGATAGGAGTGGTTGTGTCACAGACCGTGAATGTGAACCAAATTCGACTTTCAAAATAACTTCCAAAGGGGTTAGAGAGAGAATAACGAAATTAAAAAATCGGAAGTCTCGAGGACCAGATAGTATTGCTACAGAGATTCTTAAATTAGGTTCCGAGGCCATAATTCCATACTTAATGCGTATATTTCATGTTTCCATAAACAATGCAGCTATTCCATGTGACTGGAAATCAGCTATAGTGGTACCCATACATAAAGGTGGAAATAAATTAGATGTCGGAAACTACAGACCGATTAGCCTTACATCTGTCGTATGTAAAGTCATGGAGCATTTGATATCGGATTATATTCGTCATGTTCTAAATGCGAAAGACTGGTTTTACAACCGCCAGCATGGTTTTAGGGAAGGCTTCTCATGTGATAGTCAAATTACGTCGCTGGTTCAGGATCTAGCTGAAGAGGTAGATAGAGGCGGAAGAATCGATGCAGTTGTGATTGACTTTTCGAAAGCATTTGATTTGGTGCCACATGACATATTAATAGATAAGTTAAGTAGGCTAGGAATAGATAAAAGAGTGGTGCTATGGATCCAAGAATTCTTAAAAGGTAGAACCCAGAAAGTTAGAGTAGGTCATGAAATATCGGAAATTGGAAATATAAGTTCAGGGGTGCCACAGGGCAGCGTTCTGGGTCCATTACTCTTTATAATATACGTAAATGACCTATGCCAGGATATTACATCAAATGTGAGGCTATTTGCAGACGACTGCATTATCTATAGAAAGATTAGAAATAATTCAGATGTAGATGCTATTCAAACAGACTTGAATAACATTTACAACTGGGCGTTAAAGCATAGGGTGAAAATAAATGGTTCTAAAAGTAAATCTATAACATTTTGTAAAACCCGAGAGGAAACTAGTCTTAATTACGAATTCAGTGGTGTTGTAATTCCGCAAGAACAATGTTGTAAATACCTAGGAGTGTATTTAAACTCCAAACTTTCTTGGGGAGAGCATGTTGATAATGTTACAGGCAAAGCATGGAGGGCACTTCACTTTATTATGAGAATCTTGACAAAGGCTAGCCCCAAATCGAGGGAAATAGCATATCTAACATTAGTGCGACCGTTAATGGAATACGGAACTACGTGTTGGGATCCCTATAGAATATATCAGATAAATTCCTTAGAAAGAATCCAGTATAGGGCAGCTAAATTTGTTAAAGGTAAAAGAGAAGATGGGAACGATACGATAAAAGAACTTAAATGGGAAACTTTGGAAAACAGACGTAGGAAAACTAGAATAACATCATTGTATAGAGCACATCTAGGTCAGAAAGCATGGGTAGACATAACGGCTCGGTTAGAAAAGCCAACGTACTATGGTAGGAACGATCATGATTTTAAAATCAAATGTAGGAAACAGAAAACGGATGTAGGTAAATTCTCATTTTTAAATAGAACTATAAATGATTGGAATGACCTACCTGCAGCGGTCTTTGAGGGCTGTCCTTCCTTAAGGAGATTCAAGAATAATTTAAAGAGTTGTGTATAAAGTGAAAATTAAAATTAAGGTGACATTCAACATTTAATTTTTTAAGGTGGCATGTATTTATCTAGCCTGACGAGTTTACTTCCTTGGTTTGAATTGTAAATTATTTAAAAATAGCGTGTAAGAGGGCCTTAGACTAGAAATGTTTAGTTTAAATGTAGTTCTGTTTATAAGTATGCATAAGAATGCAATTATTTGACTTATTTGAACTGTTGTATCAGTGAAGCGAGGTGAGTCAGTGAAGTTATGGTTTTACAGTGCAGTGAACAGTTCCGATCAGTGATAATTTATAGCGTCAATGAAATGTGTTCTATAGTGTCAGTGAAATGTGTTACAGAATGTCAGTGAAATGTGTGCTAAAGTGTCAGTGAAATGCGTCATAGTGCCACTACAGGGAATGAGATGAGAGTAAAGTGAAAGACTATTGAAAATTATGTAGGACCTATACATAATTATGTAGGTTGTGTTGTAAAATTAGGTGTTTTGTTTTATGTTTTATTATTATTGTGTTAAATTGTATTGTGTATTCTTATTGTATTGTGTATAAAATTGTATATGTGTTGTAAATTTTATTATGTATTGTAAATTTTATTGTGTATTGCTTATCATTTTAACTGTGTATTGTTAATATTGTATATACCACTGCCACCGGGTGCTTGCCCACTTGCAGTGTAAATAAATACATACAAAAGCATGCTGTAAAATCTGTCTGTAACAGAATTTTGATATTAGTTCCTACGTTTGGAAAATAAAAAATTAAAATTTAAGAACATTTTTTTATTTTCTTTTTTGCAAACAAACGGACATATTTTTAAAATGAAATCAATTATCAAAATTCTGTTACAGAGAAACGTTTCCTAATAGTCTAAAGAATGTGTGTTCTAAATTTCATGCATGTATCTTTTATAGTTCAGAAATTATATCCATTTTTGTCTGGCAATGTACCAAAAAAAGGAAGCAAATGAAACAACTATAAGAGGCGTGTGATTTAAAAATCCATAGCGGAGGAAGTTTAAAAATCACGTCTCAACATCCGATAAGGGCGCAAGTACCCACTAAATGTTATTCAATGCATTCCATACGTATCAAAGAGTATTTTAAAGAACATTTTTTTTAATTCAATTTACCGCAAACAACAATAAAAGGGGACGTGTGATTTAAAAATCCATAGCACAGGAAGTTTAAAAATGCGTCTCAACATCCGATAAGGGCACAAATACCCACAAAATGTTATGCAATGCATTCCACACATATCAAAGAGTATTTTAAATATATATATTTTTTAATTTACATATTTTTCATCAAAAATACCATCCTCTCCCCTTAATGCAATAACTTCCAGTATATTTGGAGATTTACTCCTGTGTGGCGAACGATTATACCTATAGTCTTTACAGAGCCCTAGTTAAAAGATTAGCGTCATTCACATTAACTTGAAAGCACATTCAAAATCGTTACCATCTGTTGCAACTTGAACATAACAGGCCATCCCGGGAAATAACGCCTCTGGGTGTCTGTACTTTATACATTATTCAATGCTTGCAAAATACCCGCATGCTAAAATATTCATACGCCTGCAAAACATAAAAACGCAGTTCCATACTTTATTAATTACTACCCAGTAAAACGCGAACAAATTACAAATTAATGCACACCAGCTTATCACCGCCGTAACCATAGCAACAACTTAGTACCTCAGTCTACTACAGGGACATCATTTTATTTTTACTTCAATTTTTATTGTACCTGAGTTTTTGAATGTACTTCACTCCCACCCCTTCTACTAAGGAAGTTCCAACTCCACACAGAACCAAGACCGCAGATAGTAAGCAGTACTGAGTTACTGAGTATATACATTCCAGAAATATGTTCGCGTTTTCCAGTGACGAAAGAGCTTTCAATATTGAATCATATTTTCGCACAGGTACTGTCCGTTTGCCTACGTCGCATCCCGATTTCCCCCACCTGCTTCTGCTCGCCCCTCTGTAATAGCTGGGCTGTCTTAGCTCTTTTCTGAAAACATTAATTTCTCTTAGGAATTGGAAGTTTACGTAATATTATACAGCTGTTTAATTTAACTTAAATAAAAGGGCCTCGTTAAGTAATTAACTGTCACGTGATTTCCTCCCTTTCTACAATCCTGCGGCATAACCACATGGACGGACAGTAGATAGCATGTCTGAGTAATTTTATATTTTCGGGTCGGGCAGAAGTGAAGATTGAATTTACAGTACGTAGAGTAGGTACAGAATTATTTCAACATGAGTTACTAGTACGAAGGACGAAACTGGCAATTGGAATTAGATGCAATAGTCTATAGTGCGATAATATGCACAAAAGAACTGAAGCCTGTATCGAAATGAACGGCCACCATTTTCAAAATTGTGTTTAAATAGTCATATTATGATTATTTTTCAATTTAACTTCTTTCTCTATATTGTACGCTAATGTGCTGTAGACAGTATAATATACACTGCATAATGAATACGTTCGCATGGATAACTCACTTCGTGAGTAAAAACACTTATTCTTAATACAGTACTGTACTTTGATTAAAGAAAAACCTAATGAAAATTATCAAACTCAAAATCGCGATATTTCCTAGTTTACGTAAATGGATGAACTACTTTTCTTCCTTCCTATACCGAGTAGAGTGATTTGTGTTTTACGCCAGTATCATCGAACTCCAGTCTTGGAGGGAGGAGCAAGCGGTGTTTCCGGTTCTCTGAAGGTATAGACAGGTTAGTATTAAAAATGTTAGTAAAAATAAAATGATATCCCTCTATATACAGTCACGAAGCTTGGAGTGATTTTTTGCATTTCTCACGATACTTGCTAGCCGCTTGGAGCGCTGAGAGTACTAGGAACAATAGAGTGTGTCAATGCCATCATGATCTAATACAGGCCGTAAGGCAGACCATGTGACTCCCTCAACCCGATCACGAAGGGCGGCGTTTCAACCATATAAATTAATTGGATTGCATAAACAGTAACATATATTTCTCTAAAATGTAGTATTGGTGCATTAATAACATTTAAAACAATGATTATGAGACACTTCAAACATAATTCCTTGCGAGTTAAGATGTAATATTATTTATGGTGTGAAAATTACGTTGTTCGTATGTGTAATACCTGCCTTTATTTCGATTAAATATTGCGAAATTCTTGTACATTCATTTATGCACGATTCAATAATTTTCAGTTGCACCGCACGAATATTCAGATATGTTGAAATTATAGGTTATGTTTACTGTCCCAGTTGCCCCTTTCTGTCTAATTTTAGTGGTCTCCAATGCCCTGCCACTACATATGTATGTTATGTAATTTGGAAAGTATAGGTTATGTTTACTATATTTAACTTATATTCCTATATTCGCAATTATACATTATAATTAAGCATAATATCTTGTATGATACCCGTACAGTCAATTTGTCTGTATTTTAATACTACAATTGAGTACTGAATTATTGTATTTATCTACTACCTAAGAGACGAAGTAACACAATCGTACGTACACTAATTTCATAGAAGTGGTATGGTAAATTTTCTGTCTACAATTAAGGAAGGTAGATGTGCTAAATTAAAATCACAATATAAATTCGTATTTATTGAACCTCAAAATAGCTTCCATCTAAACTTAAAATGTTGAATGCGAACAGATTATGTAATTCTCTTCGCATTAAAATAACACAGTTTTGTAATTATTTCTGCAACATATTATGCAACAAGAAGTAAACGGAACTTATGGACACATTACACTAAATAAAACTTAGCAATGATACGCAATAAAGTTATAATACAATATTTCACTGAGCTCCATAAACTGAAATAGAAAACCCGAACATACATTACGGCCTGGTCTAGATCGAAAAGGCAATGACTGTGCCGTATTTCGCTTTGTTATGAGAAGTTGTGTAAACTGTGAAATGTTCGTTATCGGTTGTAACAACTGTAAATGGCTAAAATACAATAATTTGAATAATAATAATATGGGACAAAGAGACGTTTGTGGTGCTGTAAATATTGTAAGAAAAAGAGGTCAGATTTATCATTCTTCCGAAAATTCTAGGAAGGTGAGTTTATAAAATATAATATATACTTTATGAAAATAATATATAAACCTTATGTATTTCACATTTCAATAGTGGAAGGAAGGTATTAATTTTTTCAAATGAATACGATATCGAAAGTACAATACATTTTATCGTCTGCTGGGGGAAAAGTCTGTGAAGAGTCGATAGTAGCGATTCTGGTGGTTAGCAACTATCTATGGATGCATATTTCAACTGTCTATGTTTGCATATTTAGTAAGTATTGAGCTTCGTGACTGTATAATATACTATTAGTACCAACAAGCAATGATATACGTCAGACGTGTGTACGGATATGTCTAGCTTAGGATCTAAGACGCGTCGCATGGACTCGGGCGCCGTCAAGTCGCCACGCTAAGTACAAATGAGGTCACCATCCTGTTTGCTACAATTCAATTGTGGTGTTAATACACACAGAGGGAATTTAAAACCCCATCAAGAGATGGCACAAAGCTCAAAGAGGAGGAAGTTCGGAGAAGACAAACTTACTGAAATATATACAGTACAGTATATAACAGTGTTGTTTGTACACCTCATATATTATTAAACTGACCTTTCAAATGACCTTAAAATTCAAAATATATCAATAAAACTAAATTCATTATGATGAAGGATGAGTGGAACAGAGAAAAATTCTCTCTGGCACCGGGATTTGAACCCGGGTTTTCAGCTCTACATGCCGCTCTATCTACTAAGTCAGGGATGTCGAACAGCGCTCTCGATCTGTGAAATGAAGAGCCTTCACTCCTCCCTTACCGTGCAACGGTTGAACACAGATAACAGGCAGACCGGGAGTAAACAAAAGCGAAACTACTAAAGCGGCAGCTGGTACTTGGATAACTTTTATACATCTTACTAATTGATTAGGAGCTCATTTTAGATTTGCACTTGATAAACTCTGATGAACAAAGAATGTAGGCCTACAGGAGGTTGAATAATAATAATATTAATAATAATAATAATAATAATAATAATAATAATAATAATAATAATAACAATGGCGTTTTATCTACTGGGTCATTCCATGAATGTTGTTCGTCAGTGACTGAAATAAATGATGATAATAATAATAATAATAATAATAATAATAATAATAATAATAATCATCATCATCATAAATCATGTTTAAAATATCAACTTAGTGTGTAGGCCTATGTGTTGTAGCAGTGCAACTTCAAGTTCAGAAAGTGAACTGTTTTGATGCATAAAATTAATTACTTTTAGCGTGACTTGAAATTTGTTCATAGTTTTTGTTATAGATTCAAAAATATCTTCGCCTCGAGTTCGATACTTTAGTGAAATGACATCTACAAGTTCTCCATGAACATTGAAATCTGAATCGACACTCCTTATGAATATAGCTAGCTATTCCGTATCTTTGCGGTGGGTACTTTCATCAAGAGCTGCACTAACTCTCATTTTTCATTCTTGCTATCAGTTGTCACTCCAAGTTATCTCCCATTTCTGATATGCGCTCTGCAATAATATTACGAGACAAACTTGTCCCATATTTAAAATCATTAACATGTTCCGGACATATCTCTTTCACAACAGCTATGAGACAGCCTTTCACAAATTCTCCGTCAGTGAATAGCTTTGAAGACGTTGCAATAATTTCACAAATTTTATAGCTAGCACGAACCAAGCTTGTTCTACTAACACCCGATGGTGATGGTGATTATCAGAGGGCGGATCAGAGTGACCAGGTTCCGTGACTTCATGTTACTGATGCAGAGAGCAGAATGTCTTGGCACGTGTTCCCTAGGTACAGACAGAGGGTAAAGAATTATACAGTTTTTAATAGGAACATTACGTTCCGCTTCGCAAACAGGTGGCGTATGCAACTACTAGTGAAAACAAATGCAAGTTATTATTTGGGAATACGAGGTAACCGATCAACTACGCATAGTAGTGGACCTACAGTTAAACAGAGCAGTTAGGAACACGCGTGTGCTATTTGTGTTGTTACAGTATTTATAAACTGTCTGAATGCCTAAGGAAAAACGTGTACAAAGTGAACGCTTGTACACCAGTTTGGAGGTAATATCTTCAGCAATGAAGGAGAAATAATTACTTGTAATGGATGTAAAGTGATGTTAAGAGCTAAGAAAAAAATGGCAATTAGAAAGGCACTACAACAGCAGACATCACAGGGAATACATACAAGAGAATCCGAAGAAGTTACGAAAAAAGTGAACGAGACTCTTCAAAATGTGTTAACAAAAAATAATGGTTTTTCAATCATGTATGGTGTGCGAGATGTGTTGCTGCAAAAACAAACAGAATCCTCCAAATCAAACAGTGAAAGAAATATATCAGATATTGATATTGATATTCCTGATACAGTATACTACTGGGTTCAAAAAGTTTCCGGAATTTTATTACCATTTTTCGTATTAATATATAACAAGGTATATTATAAATTTGTTTTGTTGGTAACATTCATGATGTCATTTCCTTAAAGTTTTTTGATAATGGCGATTGTTGGTTTTGAGTTGTAGGCAATTGTTTATCATAGTGTTTTGTTTGTTCGTCGCATTTTGTAACTATGTCCACAGAGCAACGTACGAACTTCAAGTTCTGTGTTTTGTTACACAAAACTCCTGCAGAGACATTAAGATTGTTGGAAGAAGCATATGGCGAAGCAGCAATGAAAAAAAACTCAAGGGTATGCCTGGCATAAACGCTTTTCTGGTGGCCGCGATACGTACGCAGCGGCCGACCAACAACTGCAACAAATGAAGCGTGTGCGTAATGTTGTGAGGGACGACCGACGTAAAACCATAAAAGAGATAGCAGCAGAGGTCGGAATATCAGTCGGAAGCGTACACAATGTTCTTCACAAGCATCTCAACATACATTACGTGTCGCAGAAGTTAGTTCCGAAAATGTTGTCGGCAGAACAGAAAGAAACAAGAATGACTCTTGCTGGGGACATAATCAGTATGGCTGATGAAGATGGTGATTTCTTAAACAAAATTATTGCTGGTGATGAAACTTGGTGCTACTTGTACGTCCCAGTCCCTAAATGACAGTCATCTGAGTGGAAATCGAAAACATCTCCTCGGAAGCAAAAATTTCCTAGGGACACTTCCAAATGCAAAGTTATGTTGGAAGTTTTCTTCGACTCTCAGGGTCTCATCCACCATGAGTTCATTCCTGAAGGTCGTACTGTAACGAAAGAATTGTACGTAGAAATCCTCCGTCGCCTCCGGGACGCAGTGAGAATGAAACGTCCAGAAAAGTGGGTAGAAAACAACTGGTTCCTCATGCATGACAATGCACCTGCTCATCTCGCAATTATTTTGAAGAATTTTCTTGCCAGGCACAACATAACTGCTTTGGATCACCCACCATACTCTCCTGATCTCTCACCACCTGATTACTTTCTGTTTCCCCGTCTGAAAAGTCATCTGAAAGGACGGAGATTCAATGCTGAAGAGGTTATCGCAAACGCGACGAGAGCACTAAGACGGGTTTCACAAAATGGCTTCCAGGCCTGCTTCCAGGAACTCTACACGCGTTGGCAAAAGTGTGTTGTTGCGGAAGGCAACTATTTTGAAGGGAATGCTGTAGAATAGTGTTTAAGGTACGTTGTTTCTATGATACTAGCAAATTCCGGGAACTTTTTGAACCTAGTATGTATTACTCGTATGCACCTATTACGTCTTGCGATGTCGAAAGGAGTTTCTCACGATATATTTTTTGTTTAAGTGAGAGACGCAGAAAGTTCAATTTCGACAATCTCCGCATGTACATTATTGTCCACTGCAATACACAGACTACGTAGTGTTCACTTTACACGTAAATACAATGTAGTGTTTTATAACGGAGTACAAATTCACAGCCGTCATGTACAGCACAGTGTACGCATTCTTTTGATACAACTGTACGGACATTGCAGGTACGTGCCCGTTGTGTACTTCTGGAGTCACCGTCTCTGCTTCAAAATAAACAGACTACAGTAAATGGTTAGTAAACTTGTAAGAACAGTCACTCTAATCCGTCCTTTGGTGATTATTATTATTATTATTATTATTATTATTATTATTATTATTATTATTATTATTATTATGGAAGGTTTCTGAATTCAATTTTGATTCTAATTCCTCTACAGACTTTTCACGAGCGGAACCGGATAACTTTTGTGGTCCATAAGCTTCAGCATGTGTAGAATTAAAATGCCTTTTAATATTATGATGACCAAAGCTCGGATCTTGGGACTTGTGTGTCGTGTGCTTGAGTAAGGTTACAGGCATAACGTACACAAAGCTCACGCTGCAAGTGCTCAGGGACAGTCGTTTGTACTAAGAAAGTGGTCACATCGAATGGCAAGAAGACGAACGAATAAACTGTGTCACGTCGAAGCCAATGACATTAAGGGAATTACAGGTAAACGGTCTGTTTGAGGAATTAGAAAATACGTGTTATTCGAATGGGTGTTATGGAAGTTTGAAAAAGCATTTCTTAAATTTTAGGTACAGAATTTCGTGGAGGAATTCTGAGGAGATACATTATTTTCTTCTAATGCAGAGTTTATATCTTGTAAGTTGTACCACACATAAACTAGAGCTGGAAACGGGCATTCATTGAAAGACATTGCAGTCCTTTAAATTGATGGAGAATTTGTCCATAGCCATGGATCAAGTCGTAGAGGTACCTTCCCTAGTAGTGATACACTAATTGAAAACTATTTGCGAGAAAAATTTAGGATATACTTATCTTTCTCAGATACGAGATCTGCTGAAAATCGAACAGGAAACAGTGACAGTGAAATATTCAGTATTTTATTTAGGCCCAAGACTTTATAATAAAATTTCAAACCGTTTTCCAAATTTGAAATTTTTTAAAATTGAAACTTTTAAAAAAGAATTTTGTAAAATTATCCATGATATATAATAGTAACAAATGTACTTTTTTTACCTTTTATTTCTATCGACTATATTCATGTTTTTATTGAATATCACTGGCTTCTGTCGGATTGTCAATTTATATTAAATGTGTATTTTTCTCTCGTTTTCCCTTTCTTCTTTATTCTTGCTCTTGTGTTGTACTTATTGGTTTGAATTAAGTTAATTACTGTATTTAGTAAACTGTCCTTGTAAATTTTATGTTATATTATTCACTAAGACCACACCGTACACGAGCCTGACTCTTACGGTAGTGGCTAGAAACATTTTTATTTTATAAATGCAATTTGTACTCACTAGGTAGCTAGTTAAAATAAATAAAATTAAAAAATTAAAGTTTGCTCCCGTCACTTCATGTGACGTGGAAATAAGTTTCCTTCGTTTCAAATCATGTTTAACTAACAGACGAAGAATTTATGGGTTCGAAAATCTTCGAATGCATGTAGTCATACACTGTAATGAAATGTACAGAGCAGAACTGTAAATTTGATGTATTTTGCATGTTTATTTATATATATGCTATAGAATTTGATGTTTCAACCTATCATAATATTATCATTATGTTGTTCCAGCCAGGAACCACTTTTATAGCAGACCTGACAGTACCTCTGTGCTGGAAGCGGGAGTTTGTTGACATTGAAGTCCGGTCGCTTAGCCACGTTCAAAGACACAAGTCCCCAACTTCCGAGCTTTGATGATGACCAATGTATCCAAGTTTCTTTCTACATATTAAGCAATTTGCCTTTCCGTCCTTTAAGATAAATAAATATTTATCTGTCCACTCACTATTGAATCGTCGTTCCATATCCATACCAGCCGCCAGAGTTGGTAAACACACTGCGTACAGAACACTGCTACAGCGAGCTGACTGACTGTCGTTTCAGCTCAGCTACGGTAGGAAACAGTATTAATCGTTTCACAGTTTGAGAGCGCTGTTCGACATCCCTGTACTAAGCCACACCGGATTCAATCCCGATGTCGGATTGAATCCTCTAACTTTAAGTGACTCGTGGAGGTACGATCAGTTGTTCTGAAGATATAGCCCTTAATAAGTAACACCAAACCTTTTCTGGAGCTTGCCGCCATTTAGATAATACGCAACTTTAACGAATGAAATCACGCATAGTCTAATATTCACGGAGAACTTTGTTTCCATTCTCACACTTGTTTCAACCATGAAATCGCGGTTGCAACGTTTCGTGAAGCTCGCGGGTCAATATAACCCGGTATGAGTCACAAGAAGTGAGCTTTTGTAACAAGACGAATATTTCTTTTAATTTCTATACGCCAATGGTCTCATTTTGTCAAGTACCCACCTTTGAAGACTCCACCTAAAACAACTAAGAACATAACATTGACTACGGAAGCAGGTTCCAACCCACAACTTCACTCCCATCCACAACGATGAAGTCGTTATCCACATAGCGGTCGACCTCAAGAAAACTAACAAGCAAACAATCTCATGAAAACAGATGCAATACGTTGTTTCTTTTTTCCACTATGTTAATAAAGTCAACACAAGTGCTTATACAGGGACATCATTTTATTTTTACTAACATTTTTAATATTAACCTGGCTATACCTTTTGCTACCCCTTCCCACAATTGGACTTCGATGATACTTACTTACTGGCTTTTAAGGAACCCGTAGGTTCATTGCCGCTCTCACATAAGCCCGCCATTGGTCCCTATCCTGAGCAAGATCAATCCAGTCTCTACCATCATATCCTACCTCCCTCAAATCCATTTTAATATTATCTTCCCATCTACGTCTCGGCCTCCCCAAAGGTCTTTTTCCCTCCGGCCTCCCAACTAACACTCTATATGCATTTCTGGATTCGCCCATACGTGCTACATGTCCTGCCCATCTCAAACGTCTGGATTTAATGTTCCTAATTATGTCAGGTGAAGTATACAATGCGTGCAGCTCTGCGTTGTGTAACTTTCTCCATTCTCCTGTAACTTCATCCCTCTTAGCCCCAAATATTTTCCTAAGAACCTTATTCTCCAACACCCTTAACCTCTGTTCCTCTCTCAAAGTGAGAATCCAAGTTTCACAACCACACAGAACAACCGGTAATATAACTGTTTTATAAATTCTAACTTTCAGACTTTTTGACAGAAGATTAGATGACAAAAGCTTCTCAACCGAATAATAACAGGCATTTCCCATATTTATTCTAAATATCTTTAGTGTATCCACAGTATGTGTATAACAATTAACTTCGATGATACTGCGTAAAATAAAAACAAATCACTTTACTAGGTATAGGAGGGAAGAAAAGTAGTTCATCCATTTACGTAAAGTAGGAAATATCGCGATTTTGAGTTAGATACTTTTCAATAAGTTTTTGTGTAATCAAAATACAGTACAGTATTAACAATAAGTGTTTTTACTCACGAACTGAGTTATCCATGCGAACGCAGCCTATTCATTATGCAGTGTATATTATACTGTCTACAGCACATTAGCGAACACTATATAGAGAATGAAGTTAAATTGTAAAATAATCGTAATATGGATATTTAAACACATTTTTGAAAATGGTGACCGTTCATTTCGATACAGGTTTCAGACCTTATGTGCATATTATCGCACTATAGACTATTGTACCTAATTCCAATTACCAGTTTCGTCATTCGTACTAATAACTCATGTTGAAATAATTCTGTGCCTACTCTGTAAAAACGTACCTTACATACTGTAAATTGAATCTTCACTTCTGTCCGATCCCAAAAAATAAAATTACTCAGACATGCTATCTACCTTCCGTCCAAGTAGTTATGTCGGAGAATCGTAGAAAGGGGGGAAATCACGTGACAATTAATTATTTAACGAGGCCCTTTTATTTAAGTTATTTTAAATAGTTGCATAATATTACGTAGACGTCCAATTCCTAACAGAAATTAATGTTTTCAGAAAAGACTAAGACAAATCCAGCCACTAGCCTTTTCAGCGGCGTGAGCAGAAGCAGGTGGGGAAAATCGGGATGCGACGTAGGCAAACGGACGACAGCACCTGTGCGAAAATATGATTCAATATTGTAAGCTGTTCTGTCACTAGAAAACGCGAACATATTTCTGGAACGTACTATACTCACTAACTCAATACTGCTTGACTGCATATACGCGGCCTTGCTTGTGTTGGAAGTTTACTAGTAGAAGGGGTGGGTGTGAAGTACATTCAAAAACTCAGGTACAATAATAATTGAAGTAAAAATAAAATGATGTCCCTGTATAAATTACGCAATTACGAGGGCCGTGCAAAAAGTACGTTTCGCCGAGACCGTTTACAGAAAGGAAACACAATTTCATGAAAAAATTTACTGAAACAGATACAGCAAATCTTAAACCGCAAATATCGTATTTCTATCTCATTTCTTTGCTCTGAAATAGTATTTCAAAGAGTGTGTACATCAATTTGGGACACTCCGTATTAACTGTTTATTTTGTCTTCTTCTTTTTGCTTTTCTACAGTACGGTTTTGAACTCCCGACCACAAGCGTTTGCACATACTGGGGGGCACATTCTTTAATTTATATTTCTATTTTATTTAAATATTTGACATCTTAATTCTTGTTTCATGTATATCATAGTAATATGCGTTACAAGAGCGGTAAGTTGAAGTTTTCATGTTCAAGGAAAAGTTTGAAAAAGCGAAACGTAGTTGAGTTTTTTTAATTTCCGAGAACATGAAAACAAACATACCGCTCATGTATTGTACATTATTTTGTGCGAAGATCGTTTATTACATACCTGAAAGAGGAATTTCTAATTAGTTGCAATGAAATCTCCATCTTGGTTTCTGTTCAATGACGATAAATTTGCAAAACAAAAATATCTATCTTCAACATTGTTGCTTTAAAATGTTTTCTGTGTTTACTATACTCCAGCAGGCCGTGATATACGTCTGTCTTTTTTTCCCCCAGTCTATAAATGCGAACTTAAAACAAACGGCTTCCTTAATGTTACATACATCACGAATGCAGTAACTTTAGTGGAGTTGTAGAGGTTACTTAATTTTTGCAAATATTTAAAAACAATAATTAACAGTGCAATTTAGGTGAAATTGCAGTGGTAAGTTTCCAATTTATAATTAGTAGACTTCGTGGAATTGCCACGAGAATCGTAAGGTTTACTGCGCACGCGGTATAGACTGTATGAGAAGGGGGCGTGCAAAGGATGGAGTATGCCTCTGATGTAAACACTGAGCAGTATACTGCGGTTACAATAAAACCTGTATCCTGCATTCAAGAAATATAATGAATGTTCATTGAAGTAGCAAATGTCTAAACATGTAAATACACAATTATTTTATACTGAGATATATTAAGTCTTAAAATGTAATGTAAGATACTCACATCATCCTTGAATATGTGCATTGCAGTGAAGACTTACGTATATTTTGAGCGACTGCAAAGTAACCTCCTCCGATGGTCACATAAACGTTCAACATCACACGATGTAATACGTACATATTTGAAGAACGGGAAGTCACTACTTTTTAGTACACCAACTTCAGATGTCTTGTCGTGACCTGATAGTACATCATTTATAATACGAAGTTGTGAATAGGCAGAATTTTTAGCAGTAACGTTTCTCAACTTACATTTCACTTTTTCTGAAATTAATGAATTGTTATTTTGGATAACGTTTTGTGATACTTTATACATTATATTAAGGGCTTCTGAGAGTTGTAGTTTATACTATTCTAACAGAATGATGCTTTTGGACACGACTTGAAAATTAGAGTCAATGAACAGAATATCTTCCAACAGCTGTTCAGAAGGGAATGATTTTACAGCTGCAACAGCGGAACTGTCTGTGCTATCCAATGCATCAATTACCTCCATTATTTTTCCGTATTGTTCTGCATAATAATTAACAGCCTCCAACCACGTTCCCCAACGGGTCAAGACTGGCTGCGGGGGTAAGGGTATTCCAGGGGCAATTATTGGGAACAGCAACACTCTCATTGCAGTATATTTGATTGAACTCTTGTCTGCACTGAACAAATGTTAAGCTTTGACTATTTCAACCACAGTAATGCAAAAACAAGTGCTTACATAGGTATACATTAGCTGTAGTTGCTCTATCTATTTGGACCGGTCACAACTCTTAACATGAACTGCTTATACTACGAGACCGGGCGGTCGCTCACCTCCTTTATACTACCGTACATCTGCAACCTGATTGCATGCTGCGTGTGGCAATTCAACGAAGTCTAATTATCAGTATATTGAACGTCTCTAAAAATAATATGTGAAAAGCCTAAAGCAGTAAAATCAATATGTCACTTAAGCGGTAAGAAGAGGGGAATTGTTATGCGTGTTAGGTTGGGAATACTGAATGTGGAATTTTAGACTTACCGCGGATTGGTTTTATGCGGAAACCAAGCAAATACGCACGATCTCGCACAATTTTTTTTTTAATGTAGGTATTGTTTCTTTTACGTTTAATATGTATTTTTTGGGGTTTTCTGATTGTAATGAAATTGCAATAAATACAAAAAAGTTTATAAATAAAGGGGTAGATGTAAACTCAAAATGATAATTCTCTAAACATGTAATACTCACTATCTGGATTTTCTCTTTAAATGGAGAACTCCAGCTTCATACCTGCTGCTCCTTCACGGAAGCTGAGCTCTCTACAGCAATGCGGCTGCCTTTGATAAGATTTACCTTCCTTTGTGTTAATTACTTTCCCATGTAACGTCCACAATATTGCTCAACTTTCATTAAAGTTACAAACTCGAAATGAAATCCAAGCCAGGTTGTACAGAGAGCAAAATCAATGAGAGAAAACTAAGCAAAATGAATATTACGAGCCATTTCATGAGAAACTGAATAAATACTCCGAATTCTAGTGAAGTGTACGTCGTACGTAGCTACTCCTCTTCTGCGTTATTAATGGATAATTTATCGAGATGCACCACAAATACACTAAAAATTAGCGTTACCACGTTTTACCCAATTTTGCTTGACATTTTAACGTAGAGGATAAGAACATTTTAACTCATCTAACGACGCTGTATCAACTATTATGTCTATATTGTTGGTAATAACGAGATACTATTTAGGAAGATGACCTTGAAGAATCACCTCGTGATTATCTGATATTTGCCATTAAGAGAAGACTCCACTGAAAATCATGAAAATTTTTCCAAATTTTTTTAGCTATTTCACTTATTGAGAATTTATATTATTTATCATACCCCAAATGGATTCAGCTCAATTCTGATTACAAATACTCGTGTGTTTACACTTTTTAAATTAAGGCTGGAAGGGGGCGTGGAATTTAAAGACCTGTCAAAATTCTTTTTCATCGAAGAATTCTTTTTTAAAATTTCTGATTACAAATCTAGTAATTTTTTGTTGGCTCCCCGAAGTTACTAGATGAATGTAGCGGAGGAGAATATTAATTTACATAAATATTCATTTTATTTTCAAATCTATTTTTCTGTGTTCATTTTTGTTGATTAAACACCAACTTTCTTATGCCAATATTAATCAATCTGGATGAAATTTTTACTGCAAGTATTTATGAGGTAGCTGCATGTTTCTATGCATTTATTTTGTGAGAAATGCTCCTAGTTTATTTTATTAATATTTTTTCTTAATGCTACTAGTTTATTTTATTAATATTTTTCTTAATGCTGCTAGTTTATTTTATTAATATTTTTCTCACAAAATAAATGCATAGAAACATGCAGCTACCTCATAAATACTTGCAGTAAAAATTTCATCCAGAGTGATTAATATTTGGCACAAGAAAGTTGGTGTTGAATCAATAAAAATAAACACAGAAAAATAGATTTAAAAATAAAATTAATATTTATGTAAATTAATATTCTCCTCCGCTACATTCATCTAGAAACTTCAGAGAGCCAACAAAAAAGTTACTAGATTTGTAATCAGAAAGTTTAAAAAAGAATTCTTCGATGAAAAACAATTTTGACAGCTGTTTAAATTCCACGCCCCCTTCCAGCCTTAATTTAAAAAGTGTAAACATACGAGTATTTGTAATCAGAATTGAGCTGAATCCATTTGGGATATGAAAATATAAATTCTCAATAAGTGAAATAGCTAAAAAAAATTTGGAAAAATTTTCATGATTTTCAGTGGAGTCTTCCCTTAAATGTTTATTCTGATATCACACGTTATCTATACCTATAAAATTTCGTCTCCTTTCTTCTCTTACCCAGATTATGTTATTACCTCCAGCTTTAAGTCTGTCTCGTAACACATTTCTCGCGTGCTAAGAAAAGATTCTCTTCCATAGCCGACGATTTTATTGCACGATAAAGCAATCAGGCTGTGTAGGAATCCAGTCTAGTTTACGGGAAAACAAATTCCGTTATATTAATTTTCTCCCTCCTGCACTTAGTGGTCCTAACTCACAGCCATCTGGTTTCTTCGGTCAGTTAAGAGCAGTACAAATTTATATAAATTTCGCTTCCTCTTGAATTTAGTAATTCCTGGTTATGCACACATACATATATTCTAACGTCTGTTAGGTGTAGTGCAGAGGTCTCCAAAAAGCGTATAGTCATTCGTGCTCTCGATGCTGCCCGCCGAACACAGTGTACTGTAAGGCTACAGAAGGGGGAGAGATTCGTACCTCAACAGATGGGAACGATCAGTGGGGGATCGCGGCAACGGTCTGCTTATGTTTACAAATAATATCATCAAAAGAATCAGAAATATCATACGTTTGTATATTATTTTGACATGCTATGAAGCTGGAGCCCCGTCTGTTGCTATTGACACAAGCCATTGCAAATTCAACCTCTTCTGTTCTATGGTGCCTTTCAGTGCCAGGAAAAGATCTTCTCCAGTTGTATTTTGTAATTACATCTACAAGACATTCAGACACAATAAAATGTTCATTTACTCCTCGGATGAAAATGGCTAGGTGAGCTTTGTCATTTCTATCTGTGCTTTCGTCCATTGCGAGTAAGCTACAAACTGGTTAATTGTGGTTTCGACTTCAGATTCAATTACATTTGCAGTCTTGAAATTCCTTCTCTGAACTGTAATTGGAAACAATTTAATTTTCTTAAACTTTGACTTTGTTCTGGAAACAGTATTTTAGTAACGTCCTGTATGCACGATTTTACAAATGATGCTTCTGTAAAGGGCATCATTGATTTTCCAATCTTTCAAGCTAGAACATAGCTAGCAAGAACCTTTGTTTGTTTAAGACTGAGGACACGTGTGTGATTTGTGTTTGTATTTTCTTGTTATATATTTATCAAAATATTTGTAGGCTTACGCATTTCACCTAAAATTAAACGAAAAACTCTATGTTTGTCATGTGGAACTGAGTGTAAACGTATTGTAATATACTGATTATTATGTTTAACCAACAGTTATACAGATAGCCCCAAAATAAATTATTTTCACATGTCCAACATGCCTGTAATTGTATGATATTCTTTGTGAAGAGTCGAGTATTGTCGTCGCATGTTGAATTTTAACACACCCTTAAGAATTTTCGAACGAATTGAGCATTTCACATTCTCCCCACTAACAAAAATGTCTCTTCCTATTCATCCTTGAATGTACTACGTCCATGATTAGAAGACATTGTGAAAAGATGGAACACTCCGACCAACACAATGATAATGGCAGTCCGCCACTGCTCTTCGTTTGCGCATAAACACTGAGTACAGTACAGGTGGGGATGGGTGAGGCGGAGCGCGCTCATTACGTACTGGCTTCGGTTCCGTTCAGGAGCTTACTCGCGAGTACGCTTTTGGAGACGTCTGGTGTAGTGTGTTAGGAGAGATACTGTAATTTTGTTGTATATTTGCATTGAATATGAGTTCAAAATAAAAGACTTGTGGGTAAAAAACTACAAATTAATACATCTTGATTACCCAACTTTTAACACTATATTACTTCGGAATATGTAGTTTCTTGCTTTCGCGTGTTAAATACTAGATTACGGTACCTTGTTGACTAGTTCCAGCCTGTTGTAGGCTATCTTCAGAACTGGGTGGTACTGCTTTCTGATAGGTTCTCGTATTTAGTCCTCTCGGTTGATTCGAAATGTATGATTTGTCCATGTCCTTTGGTTGGCTGCACAATGTTCATGGAATTTGTTCTGAGGCTCTGAATTTAGGGTAGAATTTATTTACATATTCAACCGGAAAACCAGAAACTAAACACACTTGAACAATACGAAATATACAGGCACTCAAAAACAGACACACATGAAATCCTCAACACACAACTCAATTTCAGAACACACACACTTTTTCACTTCACATTACACTACAGAAACACACCCCCACAGGAAGCGCAAACAAAAGGTGCGAGAACCAAGACTACCCAATTCTGAAGATAGCCCACAACAGGTACACTGTGTTCATATTAAAAGTATACATAAATAACAGCTTATATCGTAACTTGCATAAGGTTTATTAAGGGCAGGCAGAGGTGAATATTTCAAAATCCACAAAATGTATCCGTTTTATTTGAAATTAATCATGGATACTAAGTATGTTATTAGTAATGGACATACCAAGTTTCAACTTTCTAAGTACAATAGTTCTGTAAATATTAATAACTTTATAAAACTTTATATCGTTTGATATAAAATGCTCCATGCACCATATTGTAAGAAATTTCTTTTTATTTATATGTTCAGAGAAGGTATATAAATGATGATAAGTATTAGTTTATTATGGCAATAATATAGTAATACAGTTATCTTTGTTTTAATTTCATACTTTTAAGGGCACAAAATCAAAAACTAACATCGGAATATGAAAATAAAGATAATAAAAATGGAAAAAGCCAAATTTTCATTTTTTCTTCAGTTTTGTTCGAAACTTTCACCTCTCCCTCCCCTTAAATAAATTTCTTCTGCATTGCATAGAGTAACTAAAAAAGTTTTACAATGTCAATTTTTATTTTCCACCTTTACTTATCTTAAGATAAGCAAAGGTGGTAAACATTAAGCTTATCGGCATCTCCATAATGAAACTAAAAAAGTTTTCATTTCCACTAGTACACTTCAACATGAACACCATTTATAGCTCGACAGGTACTAAAACGATACTCAACCTCTCGCCAGGTGTTCACCAACATATCAGGTGTTATAAGCTCAACTGCTTCAATGATACGCTGTCTCAAATCAATCAATTTACAAACTTTTCTGCTGTACACAACATTTTTAATAAATTGCCACGCAAAAAAAAATCCGAAGGAGTTAAATCCGGGGATCTATGCGGCCAGGAAGTTGGCCCACCCCTACCAATCCAATTTCTTGGGAAGATTACATCCAAAAACGTTTTAACATTTCGATGGAAGTGTGGTGGAGTACCATCCTGCTGAAATGTTAAACCTGGCGGAAATTGCGTAATAGCAAAGATCTCCAGCATATGAAGGTACATAATTTACGTGCGCTTCTAGCAAATGATTCACGCATCTGTTCCACAATCATTTCGGCTACCGGTACATCTTTTTAGAACTTTACCCTGTCTTTGAAATCCAGCTTCCATTATCTCGTTGAGATCTATCCCATTCGTAAATGGATTTGCGTGTAGGAGGATCCACATTCCATTCCCTCCGTATGCGCCGCTGAACACGCGTATCCATGCACCTAGGGACACATTGCCCCATAGTGCGTCCTATAGCCCAGACGAGAAGTTATGGCACCAGCGCGAGGGACGCATTTTAGTTCGTTTGCTTGGACTCGCCCTCACACTCAACTGGAGGGGTGTTGGGTTAGTTGGTTACTAGCATTCCGAGTGTGCAGATCGTTCTGCTACTACCGCTATTGCTAATACTGAAAACATTGTCCTTCTGAGCGCCCTCATTATGGCATTGTCTAAGGTGTGAAATCATAGAGTAGTTCATAGTCAAGGACATGAAATAACATACAATGTATGGAAATTCATGTCAGAAGAGGTTGTAAATGAAGTACCAATTCCATTTAAAAGCCTGTGTGCAAGAGTACTGGCTGCCACTGGTATTTCAAAGCGAACCTTGGCAATAATCAAGAAAGAAGGGAAAAACATTGAGGCAGGAACAACAGATTCTTTCTCCAATCCGGAAAAATCACAGACGAAGAAGAAGATTGTTGCAGCTGTTTTGATGAGGAAGTCCTAAGAAGACTCATCTATAATTTCTACGCTATGTATAAGCCGAGGCCGACTATGTAATCGCTTCTTCCAAAAATGGATATCAGTGTATGATTATGTGAAGAAAGTAGAGACCAATTACATTGAAAGTGGGCACGTGATGGACAGTATTTTGGAGAACATATCCGTAAATTTGGAGACATCTGATTCCAGCACAGATCAGTCGTCTGATTCGGACGGAGAATAAGAATATAAAGATGGAATAGCGGGCGTAATTCCATTAGGTACCTTCGGACTCTTTAGTAGGAAAGTGGTGATACTGAGGTAAGACGAATGTTTTTAGAAAGAGATGAAACGGATATGCCTGCCGCTCTGAGCTTGAGAACCGTAACCCAAACAACCCCCACTCCTCTACCCTGCTGACCGGCAATTTAAAACTTCGCGCAGGTTGGTGCCATAACATCTCGTCTCAACTCTACATACGATTGTTTTCTAAGTTCAGCCATGTGGCTAGGGTTCAGTTCTATCAATAGAAACTATAACAAGAGGTCTAGGAGTATTAAAAAATGTATAATGTACGTTAGAGAGAATTGTTGACTTTCGAACAGTTATTGAAGATAAGTTCATAAATTAAATCTGTAATGTAATGCATATGTCGAGAGTTACTTATTATTTCTGAAAGCTGATGTACTGAATCATAGCTAAGCATGCTGTATTTATCCATACAGATTTCAAGTCTACCAAACAACGGAAAGCATCGGAATTCTGTGAGAATGTTTCACTCTGTCTATCATAACCTATAACACAAAATGTGTTGAGCCAACATAGGTTCTTGCGCGTTTTAAAAATGGCGGATTCCTGCCTCACTTCCGGATGCGTACAGTCAAACCCCGATAATACACGCCCGTTTGTTATGCTATCTCGCATTATATGCTCTTTCGTCCGGTCCATTAAAACCCATACATAAAAGCATGCAAAATTCACCGCTTAATACACCCATCATCCCGTTTAATACACTCTTTCATCTGTTGAAAATTCTAAAATATCGTACTTTAAAGGTTACTGAGAAAATTTTCCTGGACTTGTACAGGACATCATTTTATTTTTACTAACATTTTCAATATTAACTTGGCTATACCTCTGGATCAACGCCGTTTGCTACCCCTTTCCGGGACTGGAGTTCGATTGATATTAATTGCACAAATTTGTATAGCTTAATGAAAGTATGCTACTTTGTATTGTATATATTTGTATAGATTTGGCCGATGAATTGTATATGCCTTAAATTGAATAGTAATCTATGTAGCTCTACTGATAAATTGTTTGTGTTTGTAATTTGAAGTAGTTTGCATGATATGTATTATCAATTTCTGTATATTACAACTGGTTGAATTGTTTATGCCTTAAATTTAATTAAATTGTTTTGTATTATAATATAGCTCAACTTATGAATGATCGTTTGCGTTTGTAAATTTAATAATCTGATTGGCTATGTATTGTATACTTTTAGTAGAGCCATCGATGTTGGTCAGTCGACAGAGTCGCTGGGCTGCTGATCCGGAGCTGCGTTCGGGCTTGGGTTGGATCCCCCTTTGGACTTTGGTTTCTTCGGAGGTTTTCCCCAGCCGTGGGACTGAAGCCGGATGGTATATGGCGAGTCCTTGGCATCAACCCCTTTGATTTGATTACCCCCTTTGATTTGATTACCTGGTTGGGTTTTTCCGAGGTTTCCCCCACCGAAAAGGCAAATGCCGGGTAATATTTTGGCGAATCCTCGGACCTCATCTCATCTCACTACATCTCGCCAAAATGTAAAAAAATGTAAAAAAATTGTACAAAATTGTAAAAATTGTAGAAAATTACTAAATTGTAAAACTATAAAAATTTGTAAAAATTGTAATTGTAATATTGTAAAATGTTGACATGTTCCACATCTTAAAGCTTCACTGCTCATGTAAGATCTATGGAATAAAATAAATGAATGAATGAATGAATGAAAGAAATGATGATACTGGCGTAATATACAAACAAATCACTTTACTAGGTACAGGAGGGAAGAAAAGTAGTTCATCCATTTACGTAAACTAGAAATTATTGCGCTTTTTAGTTTGATCATTTCCATTAGGTTTTTGTTTAATCAAAATACAGTACAGTATTAACAATGAGTGTTTTTACTCACGAACTGAGCTATCCATGTGGACGTATTCATTATGCAGTGTATATTATACTGTCTACAGCACATTAGCGTACAATATAGAGAATGAAGTTAAATTGAAAAATAAACATAATATGGATAATTAAACACATTTTTTTTAAATGGTGGCCGTTCACTTCGATACAGGCTTCAGTTATTTTGTGCATATTATCGCATTACAGATTATTGTACCTAATCCCAATTACCAGTTTCGTTCTTCGTACTAGTAACTCATGTTGAAATAATTCTGTACCTACTCTTTAAAAGAGTACCTTACGTACTGGAAATTCAATCTTCACTTCTGCCCGATCCGAAAACATAAAATTACTCAGACATGCTATCTACTGTCCGTCCAAGTGGTTATGTCGTAGGGCCGTAGAAAGGGAGGAAATCACGTGACAGTTAATTACTTAACGAGGCCCTTTTATTTAAGTTATTTTAAACAGTTGTATAATATTACGTAGACGTCCAATTCCTAACAGAAATTAATGTTCTCACAAAAGAGCTAAGACAGCCCAGCCACTAACTGGCTAATAAAAGCTGGTGAGGAAACAGGGATACGACGTAGGCAAATGGACTACAGTACCTGTGCGAAAGTGATTCAATATTGAAAGCTCTTTCGTCACTGGAAAAAGAGAACATATTTTTGGAACGTACTGTTTATTATGACCGTAGGGCTATTATGACTGTATATGCGGTCTTGGATCTGGTGGAGGACGGTTGAACTTCATCAGTAGAAGGGGTGGGAGTGAAGTACATTAAAAAACTCAGGTACAATAAAAATTAAAGTAAAAATAAAATAATGTTCCTGTATATTTAGCAGCCGCATATTCAAGAATTTGTAGGAATCTTTATTTGGTCAGTGCTATAACGGCTGAGGGGATCATCGTGCTAACCATACGATACCTCCATTCTGGTTGGATGATCGCCCACCTCTGCTTCGGCATGTGGGCGTGAGGCCAGCAGCCGGCTGGTCGGTCTAGGCCCTTCACGGGCTGTAGCGCCACGGATTATTATTATTATTTGGTCAGTAAATAGAATGGAATTATTATTATTATTTATTATTATTATTATTATTATTATTATTATTATTAAACACAGTACTAGATCGTGCGGGAGAAGACCGCAGAGTGAAGCTAGTATGATCGAAGTACACCTAACTTGTATTCAAAGCCAAAACGCAGGACTAAACACATATCCATGGGTGGGCAACTCGTGCTCTCAAAGTATCAACACAATCTCAGTGCAGGTAGAACGGACTTTGTACTAGCTGTACTGCCTGTTTGCGGTTCTTTCAAGACACAAGTTCGATCGCGTCTGCAGTAAGTGGCGGCTCGTTTTAAGTGAAAAACAATATAATTCCCAGATAATTTCTCTTTACTTACGAGTAAAAAGAGAATTTTTTTTATTAAGAAGAGAGGTAAAGCTTGTATTCTATTACACTTTCTTACGCATGACAGGTTTTAGTAATGAAATACTGTTACCATCTGCTTTAGAACAGCTAAAGGTAAAACTGAGATATCAACAAGGTGAGACTGATATCAAATATCGTTAGCACATTGTGCGTACGAGTTACAGAATTGCACGACATACGAGTATAATCGACTAGCTGAGAACATTTATGGATAAATTTGAAATGTGGTATCTTAGTATCATGTAGAACATAGACAACGTCACTTTCTTTGACTGTAAACTATCTTGAAGAATGATAAGAAAATCTTCTTATCAAATATAAGACCATACTTCAAAGGCTTACGCCGATAGAAAATCCTGAAAATTTATAGCTTGAATTAATAAATGTACAGAACATCAAGCCACTCAGATTCCAGCGAAATCAGGAATCGAACTGTTCGTGATATTGCCTAAGTAGAATTTCCAAATATACTCTTTGCTTTCATATATACTGTATGTGCTTGAGACAGAGTTTAATACAAGAAAGCAGTGTAAAAGCTCTCAAAGTAAAGAGAGAGCTCAGAAGCAAGCTTATTTCATCTGCCATGACATGTAAAAATACTTCCTTGAATTTGTTATTATTTGCGAATACAGATTATTACCTTTCTGAGAACAGAGGAATACTCTTTAATGTATGTATTCATTCACACTGCAATGGGTATATACCCGGTGGCAGTGGTAACTAATTACACTCAATAATGACAATAATAAACTTATTAATTAAAAATACAATTAATAATAATACTAATAATTAATACGAATAATAATATTATTAATAATAATAATAATAATAATAATAATAATAATAATAACAGGGAATATACTAAATTAAATGAAACGATCACTTAAAATAACATTTGAAATATTCTAATTTGTATCTTAAAACTAAGATCGAACTAAAACCCACGAGTATATGTTCATATCTGCACAAGTACCTTTCAACATTACACTCATTTAGCTGTCAACTCACTCACTGCACTGGAACTACGACACATTTCACAGATTCTATCCTGATTTCACTAACACTTCAAAAACATTTCACTGTTCAAATTATTTGCACTGCCACTATAAACTATAAAGCTTCACTGACAGGAACACGTTTCACTTACACAGCACACTTCACTGACACGACATACTTCTTCACTGATACAACACACTTCACTGACACAACATAATTCTTCACTGATACAACACTTCAATAACAACATATCATTTACACCCTTTAATTACTGTGTATAATTATCGTCTATTAGTAAGGTCCTTAAGCCTATTTTTAAATACATTTTTGGTTGTTGGTAAAGCCTTTAGTAAGTCTGCAGGTAAAGCATTCCAGTCCCTGATAGTACGATTGAGAAAAGAAAACTTTCCAGTGTCCGTCCTCTGCCTTCTTTCCCTCAATTTATATGAGTGGTCGTTCCTTGAAGAGTAATTTGGCGGCTGCAACCTATTTTTTATTTCTCTCCAGGCAGGCTCACCTCTGTATGTTTTGAACAGTGCGCATAATCGAATTCGCGTTCTCCTGTCCGTGAGTGTGTCCCATTTTAATGGTGAATTTTTCCGACAACACTTAAGAGCCCGTTTTTGAATCTTTTCCAGTGTCGTAATATGTTCTAATCTGTAAGGATCCCAACATGTATAAAGACTTGTTAATTCTCGGGTTCTATGTTTAAATAAGACATATAATAAGAAATATTAACAAATAGTGTAATAATAAATACGTGTTGCAGCTATGTTTGTTGTATCTTGAAAAGGTTGTATTCAGTTTGTGTTTCCAGTACTAAACTAATTTACAAAGCTAGAAAATAATGTAATTTTATTATGTGTTCAGGTACAGTCTGTCTAAAATTACTATAATTATTGTACCATGCGTCATTTTGAAATTCAAATCATGGAGTAGATATCACGACCACCTGCATGAGCCGCCAGAGCGCACCGTGGCAGTGAACTGCTTTTGCAGCGAAACTACAAACAACTTGTAACTGCTGCGGCTGGCTCCGTCTGTCTTTCTCTCTTTCAAGGTTTTTTAGCACTTTGGGAGCACGAGTTGCCCATCCATGCCGCATATCCAACGACAGGTGTTGAAATACAACTTTATCTCAGCTCCTTAGCAATTTTTCTTAAACTTTCGTTGGCGACATTGCGTAATAAATATTCCCGTTTGTAATGGCTTTAACTGATTTTGTAAAGCTTAAAGTTTGTCCAGCTTTACAAAGTAATAAGATTGTATTGTGTGACAAGAGTCTAGAAGCATTTGTAATCTTTCACTTGTAATTCGTAAATTCTCAAATTCTAGACTATTTTCATAATACTGCAAAACGGCCCCAGGTCTCATACTTTATCAAGTAGTGATCGTGATAATGGAATTAACAATAAAGTTGAACAGACTTAACTCTATTACATTTTGTCTTTGATTGCGAGAGAGTGCGCCACCTTACGTAAGAGCGCTAGTTGCGTGTCCCGAGCACTTCGATTGCCGTTACATCACGGCCCATACGATCGTAAATAACGAGAAGGGTTATGAAACACACAATGAAGCAAGTGCAGTTCCATGTACGACCGCATCCCATGTCTAGCGCCTGTATCGTTGTCAATCACTGATACCATTCCAAAGAGAAAGTATAGTTTTCTAGCTATGGAAGGAATGTGAACGGGAGAAGAGTTTGGGGCAGAAGGAGATATCAGATGATTAGGCGACATTAAGATATAATATGGATCATATTAGGAGGCAAAGAGGAAGGCAGAAGTTAGGAAAGATTGGCGAAAGCCAGTTTGCAGTTAAAGATCTGCTATTGGACAGAATGAATGAATGAATGAATGAATGAATGAATGAATGAATGAATGAATGAATGAATGAACGAATGAATGAATGAATTTCTAGTTATTTTCCTAACAATTCTGGTCAGTCATCTTCTCGTTCGTTCCTTCGTTTCGTTTGTTCGTTCCTTTGTTCGTTCATTCATCTATTTAACTTATTTCTTGTACCTTTGCAATTATTATTGGACAACACATTCATCGAATACATAGAAATAGATTAATCATATATAATCCAGAAAATACGAATCTACAATAATATTATCTCCAACCTGAAGAAGAAGCAGTTCACTGACACGGTGTCCTGTGACGGCTCATGCAGGTGGTCGTGACGTCTAATCCAGGGATGTCGAACAGCGCTCTCGAGCTGTGAAATGAAGAGCCTTCACTCCTCCCTTACCGTGCAACGGTTGAACACAGATAGCAGGCAGACCGGGAGTAAACAAAAGCGAAACTGCGGCGGCTGGTACTTTGATAACTTTTATACATTTTACTAATGATTAGGAACTCATTTTAGATTTGCACTAAACTTGATAAACTCTGATGAACAAAGAATGTAGCCTACATGAGGATGAATAATAATAATAATAATAATAATAATAATAATAATAATAATAATAATAATAATGGCGTTTTATCTACTGGGTCATTCCATGAATGTTGTTCGTTAGTGACGGAAATAAATAATAATAATAATAATAATAATAATAATAATAATAATAATATTAATAAATCATGTTTAAAATATCAACTTTGTGTGTATGTGTTGTACCAGTGCAACTTCGAGTTCAGAAACGTAAACTGTTTTGACGTATAAAATTAATTACATTTAGCGTGACTTGAAATTTGTTCATAGTTTTTGTTATAGATTCAAAAATATCTTCGCCTCGAGTTCGATACTTTAGTGAAATGACATCTACAAGTTCTCCATGAACATTGAAATCTGAATCGACAATCCTTATGAATATAGCTGCACCGTATCTTTGCGGTGGGTACTTTCATCAAGAGCTGCACTAACTCTCGTTTTTCATTCTTGGTATCAGTTGTCACTCCAAGTTATCTCCCATTTCTGATATGCGCTCTGCAATAATATTACGACACAAACTTATCCTATGTTTAAAATCATTAACACGTTCCGGACATATCTCTTTCACAACAGCTATGAGACAGTCTTTCACAAATTCTCCGTCAGTGAATACCTTTGAAGACGTTGCAATAATTTCACAAATTTTATAGCTAGCACGAACCAAGCTTGTTCTACTAACACCCGATGATGATGATGATGATGATGATTATGATGATGATTATGGAAGGTTTTCTGAATTCATCTTGATTTTAATTCCTCTACAGGCTTTTCACGAGTGGAACTGGGTAAATTTTCTGGTCCATAAGGTTCAGCATGTGTTGAATTAAAATGCCTTTTAATATTATGATGGCTTATGTATCCAAATTTCTTTCTATATATAAAGTAATGTATCTTTCCGTCCTTTAAGATAAAGAAATATCTATCTATCCACTTATTATTGAATCTTCGTTCCATATCCATACCAGCCGCCAGAGTTGATAAACACACTGCTACAGCGACTCAAGTTGACCGTACTGACTGTCGTTTGAGCTCTGCTATGGTAGAAAACAGTATTAATCGTTTCACAGTTTGAGAGCGCTGTTCCACATCCCTGGTCTAATCCATGATTTGTATATCAGAATGGTACACGGTGCAATAATTACAGTAGTTTTATACAAACTTTAGCTAAACACATATACTAAAATTCTATTGTTGCTAAGTTTTCTTAATTAGAATGCGATATTATGTAGTACTGAAAACATAAACTGAACACAATCTTTTCAAGCGACAACGAATATTTATTATTACACTATTTTTTAATATCTGTCTTATTTGAAAGACAGAATGTGATAGCTTCCAAGTGTTTGTACATTAAATGTATGCTTCTATTTTCAGAAGATATTTTCCTATATTCCTAAACAATCATCAATTGAATGAAGTAATGGATTCACATGTCACGGAAAATAAAATAATCTTGTTCCTGAGATCTTTCTGTACGTTTAGAGTTTTGACACTTGCATTAAAATCTGGTTCAAATTTGGAAGCATTATGTGGAAGCAAATATGGTTACTAAACAGGAGGCAAATAAGCGTAGGTTTGGAAATTCTGACTTAGGCAGCATAGCGAGCAGTTAATTCCTGAATTCACCGAAACTCTTAAGTGGCGTGCTGTTCTGTAGATTTATCAATTCCAGCTCCAAACCCTCAGGACCTTCTATCGGCTGCACGCCAAAAGGACTGCAGAAATACTCCACCCCTTGTTCATTGTCAGTATCTCTCCAAACCTACCAGTGAATTTTGTTGTAACGTCTTGAAGAAGAGCACTATAGCTATTTGATAACATTTTCTTCATCACTCTTCACAGCTTCTAGTGAAGGAAAGTGGGAAAGTTGTTTATGTTCCGCTTGATACTGCCACATTTTAAATATATCTACAAATATTCTTAGTTAGTCGATCATATGTCGCGAAATTCTGTAACTCTCACACATAGCGTGCTGACGACATGTGATATTGGTCGCACCTTGTTGATATCCCATTTTTCTTTTTAGCTCTTCTAAAACTTCGTCTCTTGCAGATCCATACAGTATTACCTTACTAAAACTTCCGTCATGTTTATTTGTAAAATGTCTTCTGACATTAAAATTTATGCTTAAAAAGTGTAGTAGAACATAATATAAAATACATAGCTTTACCTTCTTTCTTAACAAAAAAAGTACACTTTTCCCAGCCGTGAATAAAAGAGAAACGATCTGATCGGATTTTACTATGTTTAATTCATAACGAGCCGCCGCTGATTGCAGACTCGAGCAAACTTGAGTCTTGCGAGAACCGCCTACAGACACTACAGCTAGAACAGAGTTTGTTACACCTGACTGAGGTTGTATTCACGGTTCGAGAGTGTGATTTCTCACTCATGATCTTGACCGTCATACAGATAACATGAGCCTGAGGAGTCGCGGTAAGTTTTGAAGGGTGAAATGACACTGTAGTTGGACTCATCGGAAACTTAAGGCATTCAGGCTGAATTGACACATGCCACAACACAGTTTCAGAAAAGCGCGACTGCTCGGTCTTAAAAAATCATACCTACAGTAGGATCAGTAAAGCACATTCCTCAACCCCATTGAGGGAAAGAAGGCAGAGGACGGACACTGGAAAGTTTTCTTTTCTCAATCGTACTATCAGGGACTGGAATGCTTTACCTGCAGACTTACTAAAGGCTTTACCAACAACCAAAAATGTATTTAAAAATAGGCTTAAGGACCTTACTAATAGACGGTAATTGTACACAGTATTTAAAGGGTGTAAATGATATGTTGTTATTGAAGTGTTGTATCAGTGAAGAATTATGTTGTGTCAGTGAAGTGTGTTGTATCAGTGAAGAAGTATGTCGTGTCAGTGAAGTGTGCTGTGTAAGTGAAACGTGTTCCTGTCAGTGAAGCTTTATAGTTTATAGTGGCAGTGCATAGTATTTGAACAGTGAAATGTTTTTGAAGTGTTAGTGAAATCAGGATAGAATCAGTGAAATGTGTCGTAGTTCCATTGCAGTGAGTGAGTTGACTGCGAAATGAGTGTAATTTGAAAGGTACTTGTGCAGATATGAACATATCATACTCGTGGGTTTTAGTTCGATCTTAGTTTTAAGATACAAATTAGATTTATTTCAAATGTTATTTTCAGTGATCGTTTCATTTAATTTAGTATATTCCCTGTTGTTGTTGTTGTTATTATTATTATTATTAATTATTAGTATTATTATTAATTGTATTTTTAATTAATAATTTTATTATTGTCATTATTGAGTGTAATTAGTTACCACTGCCACAGGAGATATGCTCACTGCAGTGTGAATAAATACATACATACATACATACATTCTTATCAAGGCAAAGTGTAAGAAATCGACGAAATTCACAATGGGACCAATCCTCTAATTTAAAAAATATCAGAGTTTAATTTTTTCTGACACTTAAACCCTCACAAACTTAAAACAATAAAATTAGTGACAAGCATAGGTCGCATTTCCGTGGCTCTGGATCAGCACAAAATAGGCTCTCGATGGTTTAGAGAACACAACACATCGCAATGACAACAGACACACATCCACGTTCTGGACAGGATCCAAATTCAGAATCATGGCTTTCAAGCAGTGCCAAAATGTACCTTCTATAATGGCCAGTCTGAATTTATTAATATATTGATTACTTCGTTAATTATAAGTGATGTGTTGTATACAACATAACAGACATGTAGTAAATGAGTTTTTCGTAACATTCCTTTTTATGTATACCTATATGCAGTTTCACAACAGCTGTCGCAGTCTTCCGGTGCCAAAATATCAATTCTCTCTTTCCAATCACTGATCTCCTTTTGTATTTCTGGACTTCATTGCTGCTTTAACTCTTTTCATGAAAGTATTTTGGACGCCTTTTTTTATTTTCATTTCCGCTGGTACCTATTCCATTATTAATTTAGGTAGTCTTTCTTCCAACAATTTTTTAACATAGGCGTTCTGAACCTGGTGCTCTTTTAATGGTATTTGGTGATCTTGTGAGTAATAAAGTGCTTTTTTCAATTCAAGATTTGTTGTATAAGCCGGAACAAAGTGTTTCTATCCATTCATTATAATAATTTTATATACATCTTGATTACACAACTTTTAACACTGTATCACTTCGGAATATGTATGATAAGAACTTTCTTGTGTTAAATTTTAACGTACCTTGTTAACATGTTTCGACCTACTTTAGGTCATCTTCTGAACTGGTCGTTGTTGGTCTTGGCGTCTCTTAATTCCAGTGAGGGTGCGTTCGTAGTGTAGAGTCAAAGAGTGTATGTGTTTTGAAATTGAGTTGTGTGTTGAGAATATCGTTGGGGTGTGTTTTCGTGTGTCTGTATATTTCATATTTTTCTAGTGTGTTGAGTTTCTGGCTTTTTGCTTGGATGTGCAATATTTCCATGTCTGTGTTTATGTTTCTGTAGGTGTGGTTGGCATTTGTGATGTGTTCTGCATATGTGGAAGTGTTTCGTAATTTTGTTATGGCTGTTATGTGTATTTTGTAACGTGTTTGAAATGATCTGTCTGTCTGAACTATGTAGAAGTTGTTGCAGGTGTTACATTTGAGTTTGTATACGCCTGTGTGGTTGTATTTGTTTGTTTGTGTGTTGAGATGTTTTGTAGAATGTTATTTGTTCTGTATGCGATATTGTAATTTAATTTCTTGAATGAGGTTGTAATTTTATGTGTGTTTTTGTTTTCGTATGTTAGTGTGATGTATTTTTTGTGTTCTTCTATTTGTGTTGTATTTTTCTGTTTTTTTGTGGTTTTGTATTGTATTACGTATTATGTTGTCTATTATGTTAGGGTTGTATCCGTTTTCTTGTGCTATGTATTTGATTGTGTTTAGTTCTTCGTTGTAATCCTATAGTTCATTGGTATGTTGAGTAGTCTGTCCGAACAATGGTACACAGACTACTCAACATACCAATGAACCAACAGGATTACATGCCCTGCCCATCTCAAACGTCTGGATTTAATGTTCCTGATTATGTCAGGTGAAGAATACAATGCGTGCAGTTCTGTGTTGTGTAACTTTCTCCATTCTCCTGTAACTTCATCCCCCTTAGCCCCAAATATTTTCCGAAGCACCTTATTCTCAAACACCCTTAACCTATGTTCCTCTCTCAAAGTGAGAGTCCAAGTTTCACAACCATACAGAACAACCGGTAATATAATTCTTTTATAAATTCTAACTTTCAGATTTTTTGACAGCAGACTGGAAGATAACAGCTTCTCAACCGAATAATAACAGGCATTTCCCATATTTATTCTGTATTTAATTTCTTCCCGAGTATCATTTATATTTGTTACTGTTGCTCCAAGATATTTGAACTTCTCCACTTCTTCAAAAGATAAATTTCCAATTTTTATATTTCCATTTCGTACAATATTCTCGTCACGAGACATAATCATATACTTTGTCTTTTCGGAATTTACTTCCAAACCTATCTCTTTACTTGCTTCAAGTAAAATTCCTGTATTTTCCCTAATCGTTTGTGGATTTTCTCCTAACATATTCACGTCATCCGCATAGACAAGCAGCTGATGTAACCCGTTCAATTCCAAACCCTCTCTGTTATCCTGGACTTTCCTAATGCATGTTCTAGACCAAAGTTAAAAAATAAAGGTGATAGTGCATCTCCCTGCTTTAGACCACTGTGAATTGAAACGCATCTGACAGAAACTGACCTATACATTATTCGGTCTTCCATAACAAAATTTCGTACAACGATCTACTTGTCGAATTTAATTTAATTAAACGAATTTGAGACATAATTATATATAAACTTAAAAATTATGATTACAGCTAGTTTATCACTGAGAATTAAGGAAAAGCTGTTAACTTGAATTTATTTGAAGCAAAGCCGTTCCTGGATTATGCAACAATGTAGGCGATGTTTGGATCCTGTGTTTCAACTATTATATAAAACTAGTGGCTTGTGCAGAAAATGCTGCAAACTAAGTTCATTAGACGTTGAAATAAATTTTTTTCAGATTTATTTTCAATGAAAAATACCAGACATTTTGAAAGTTATTTGCTTCCATAATAATGAAACATACTCCCTCTGAATGGTTTTTATGTCCAATACTTTTTCTTGACCTTATGTATCCTATAATAATAATAATAATAATAATAATAATAATAATAATAATAATAATAATAATAATAATAATGATAATAATAATAATAATAATAATAATAATAATAATAATAATATTTATTAATACTAAACACTTGAGCTACATTAGGCATTGCAGCCCGAAAGAGCAGAAGCTCGTGCTCGGGCGCAGTTCAGATCAGTTATACAAAATATATCACAAAATTACGAGAGTTCATTGAGCACAATCACATTAATAAATGGTAAAATACATACAGCATGTAATAATAGGGTCTATATACAAATAGAAAATACAAAAGTACATGAATATTAGAGTATCAATTTTTAACTCAATTAGCTTAAACAATTAAATAATTAATCTGATTTGTTTCTTAAATCTATGTGTGTAAAGTGTACTTAGCTCAGGGTAAGCTCTAATTAATGTATTATATATTTTGGGTCCAAAATTTCTGCTGTGTTTTAATCCAGCAGTTGTGTGGCATTTGGGAGTATTTAGAAAGAAACTGTAGTTTTGTCTCGTCTGGTATTCATGAGGATCAAATTTAAATTTATTGTGGTTTTTATGGAAGTAAATCAGCAATTTTTGTTTCTAAATTTGTTCTAGATTTGATACGCCAAATTCCTGAAAAATTAATTTTGTTGGGTAATCAAAAGGTTTATATAGACAAATTTTGATAATTCTTTTTTGGAGCAGATTTAAAGGATGGAGAGTCGAGTTGTATCTTGAGTTTCAACGCGAAAACGCAAGTAACAATGTCTCGGCGATCAGTGGGTATTTCATGTGGGAGTGAAGCAATAACTATTTCAGGTCATTGTGGATTGTAAAAGTCAGGTTTGCTATGCTTAGGAAGAACAGACATAGCATTTTGGTATAGCTCCTGCATGTAGAGATTGAAATGTAGACGTAAAGTCATTTTATCCTGCTAAGATATCTTGCTGAAATGATCGAGAGACTACAAAATTTTGTAGGTCTCTTATTTTATCTGTAAGTAATACTGTCTTTCCTTAGGAACTGTAATTTTTGCGTTCTCTCGAGCCAATACTGAAAAGAATGATGCATATATATACACCATACCGCCATTAGGTATATGAAAGAGACCCAACCCCACTTGATTAATAACTATAAAAATATTTGATTTAATAACAATATTATTATCTTACGTAAGTTTTATATAGCCGCCACTCAGTACATTATAGAAATGAAGATCTAAAATCTCGACACTGTTATTTCCGGCGTGACTCCGCCCCTTTGCTTACGTCTTAGAAAGTAAAGGCTCTATGAAGTCTAGGTAGGTAGTATCGTTCGCCATTTTTGTTCTCACATTGCCGAGCTACCATACGAGAAATCTATTTGCCGCACCGTTAAACATTATCATGTCGTAGCTCCTATGACAATAAATCAAACGCAATGTAATTCAGCAAATAATTGGGCGGCAAATAACGTCTTCGTGTGTTTTCTGCGAACGCCAAAAAAGAGCTAAAATGGCGGGCGATTATATTAAGTATTTATCGAGCCTTAAGAAATAAATCAGCGAATCACAAGACGCACACGTTTAAATGTAGGCGATCTGCAGCGCGATTGGCTGCCGGAAATTAGAGCGACGGGACTATAATTTAACACATTCTCTACTTATGTAACCCCAAAACGTTTCACTTTCATATCATCAGTATAGCATTAATATGTATAATTGATGAAAAATAATCACATCATGGCATTAACTATAATGAAATTTCATTGCTAATGGTAATAATGTCATCAAATCACCTCAAGTTTTGTAGATTTTAATATCCAATACACAGCTGTACCCAGAAAATTAAACACCGCAGAATCAGACCTGTAAATTAGCGAGTCTTCAAGTTTTTAATAAACAATTGAATTTGAACTCTAAATATGTCAGCAATCTTACAGGTCATGGCCTTCGTGTAATAGCTATTGTTTATTGTAGTGCGTGTTTTGTTTTATTCTGAAATCACGGCCGTGCTGAAATGCAATTAGTTCTCAAAACTGAAGAAAGATGGATTTTGGAAAATAAGAAAAAAATTTAGAAAAACTGATATTTCCCTGAAAACTACTATTTTTCTGAAAAACTTTGGGTTCTAAGCTTCAAAATGAGGGGTCATTTATTAAAATCCGTTCAGCAGTTTTCCCGGAATTTCCATTACCAGTTCAAATTATATAGATTATTATCGAGGAACTTCAGCGTGTCCTCGATTACGCTAACCTCTAGCGCTTGAAAGTGGAACTAAACGCCGACGGAGCGCATGAACACAGAGAAATAGAACAGCAAAATTCGCTCGGTGTCCTTTCTATATAATCTCTATTCGCTGTTAATAGATACGATAAGGGATTAAAAAAGCCTCATATATAGACTTAAACGTGTCCTACCCAGACCCTGAACAGTTATTTTGACAACAGCTGTAATATTGTCTGTCTTCTCTTCTGTTTGACCAAAGCTTTGCCCAGAGAGCCACAGGGCATTTTAAACTCAACACAGTCAATCGTTGAAATTCGAATCTCCTATTTCAATAAATCCCCCCTTTCATGGCTTATCCACAGTCTGTGACGTCGATGTCCATATTTTGGAGAAGCATTCCTTTCCTCTGCGTTTTGGAGCAGATCGTGCTTTCCGCTCCGCTTCTCCCGTCAGTATTTACTTTAGAGATGCGCGCCTTTTCCATATTGAAAAATACAAGGCTCTCGGGAGAAGCAGATTACATGCGAGGTAGGATTGGCGCTGGCTGGGATGGGAGGGCGATTTTTGGTAATTTGTGATGCAATCTTATTCGACATCGGTGTTCGATATTCCCTAGGACATATCTGCTTGCAGTATTTGCAATATTATTTATAACTCTGGCTTGCAAGCCTTCGTTTTCTTCGCAGTAGTTTCATAAACAACTTTTATAGAAAGGACTTGAAATCGGCTTCGCGAACCGCACATTCCTCCAGCGTGACGTCATGTTCTGTTGAAACATTTTTCGTGACTACGTGAAAATGAGAATTTTTTTCGCATAAGAAGGGTACCTGAAACAAAATCAAAAATGTTCTTTTGCATAATTTTTTGTTAAATTCTTTTAATTTAGAATTACCCGGAACTTAAAAAAGTAACAGATATTCTAAGAAATGTTATGTTTTATTTAACAACGCTCGCAACTGCCGAGGTTATACAGGGACATCATTTTATTTTTACTTCAATTTTTATTGTACCTGAGTTTTTGAATGTACTTCACTCCCACCCCTTCTACTAATGAAGTTCCAACTGTCCTCCAGACCGAATCAAGGCTGCATATAGTAAACAACACTGAGTTAGTGAGTATAGTACGTTCCAGAAATATGTTCGCGTTTTCCAGTGACGAAAGAGCTTTCAATATTGAATCATATTTTCGCACAGGTACTGTCCGTTTGCCTACGTCGCATCCCGATTTCCCCCACCTGCTTCTGCACGCCCCTCTGTAAAAGCTGGGCTGTCTTAGCTCTATTATGAAAATATTAATTTCTGTTAGGAACTGGACGTTTACGCAATATTATACAACTGTTTAAAATAATTTAAATAAAAGAGCCTCGTTAAGTAATTAACTGGAACGTGATTTCCCCCCTTTCTACGATCCTGCGGCATAACCACTTGGACGGACAGTAGATAGCATGTCTGAGTAATTTTATCTGTGCGGGTCGGGCAGAAGTGAAGATTGAATTTACAGTACGTAAGGTACTCTTTTATAGAGTAGGTACAGAATTATTTCAACATGAGTTACTAGTACGAAGGACGAAACTGGCAATTGGAATTAGATGCAATAGTATATAGTGCGATAATATACACAAAATAACTGAAGCCTGTATCGAAATGAACGGCCACCATTTTAAAAATGTGTTTGAATATCCATATTATGATTATTTTTCAATTGAAATTCATTCTCTATAATGTACGCTAATGTGCTGTAGACAGTATAATATACACTGCATAATGTATGCGTTCGTATGGATAACTCAGTTCGTGAGTAAAAACACTTATTCTTAATACAGTACTGCATTTTGATTAAACAAAAACCTAATGAAAATTATCGAACTCAAAATTGTAATATTTCCCAGTTTACGTAAATGGACGAACTACTTTTCTTTCCTCCTATACCTAGTAAAGTAATGTGTTTGTATATTACGCCAGTATCATCGAACTACAGTCGTGGAAAGGGATAGCGAACGGTGTTTCCGGTTCTCTAAATGTATAGAGAGGTTAATATTAAAAATCTTAGTAAAAATAAAATGATGTCCCTGCATCAGCGTCGCCGGTGTATCGGAAATTTGTCCCGCAGGAGTAAATCTACTGACATGAGCCTGTCGCATTTAAACACATTTAAATACTATCGATCTGGGCTGGGATCGAACCCGGAACTCGAGCAGGGAAGGCCAGCGCTATACCGACTACGCCACCCACGCGGACTAAGAAAGAAAGAAAGAAATATAGAAAGAAAATAAGAAAATAATTATCCCAAACTGGAGACTCTATTCCGTACGTAACTTACGCCTAATGATAAGTACTTCTTTAATCCGATATTTTGTTTTGTCTATTATCTAATTTTGTAACAGAGGAACGGGAAAGATGATGGGTTAGCTGTCTGTTGTTATTTCAATATCTCACAGTTTTCTCGCTCAAGAAACTATTTCAGCTGACCTCTACACGTCAGTCAACGTCAAGTGGACGATGACTCCAAGCTACGCTTAATTTCTGTCCTGGCTGTGCGCACCAATGCAGAAATACCTTGGCAACGGTCACGGACAGTCACTCACTCCAAGCGCCTTGTTGCCGATCTGGTAGAGCAGAGCTCTGTTGGATTATGCGTAATGTGAGGTTCTTACACGACAGAGAATTCTGTCCCCCTTCTGTCCAAGTGCTTGTCATAAGCAGACAGCTGATTTTCGGCCCCTACATAGTGACTGTCGTCACGTCCCTTGGATTACGGATAGAGCGTAGCAAAGAGTTCAATGACTTACCTGCAACTGATATACACCCAGCGTTCAGTACCGTAGTTTCCCCTAACTATGGTCCACATTTTTTACATTTTTCTTTGTACAGGGACATCATTTTATTTTCACTTGCATTTTTATTGTACCTGCATTTCTGAATGTACTTCACTCTCACCCCTTCACTAATGTCCTTGCTCCCGTCAGACACACAAATTTACGGCAGCTGTTGCATTCGAAGTCTTCAAGGAGTGAAGTAAACACTGCAGTGTATAGTGTGTTTCATAAATATGGTTGCGTTTTCTATAGAAGAAAGAACCTATATTAATAATATCGTACTAAAAATTATATTCCAGAAAAGATAAATTCAATTTCAGAGAATATGCTTCAAAATGTTTTAATAATATGCGTACTGAATTGAAGCCTGCATTGTAATGAACGGCAACCATTTTCAGCAAATTGTTTAAAAATTAAGATTAGCTTTTTTTTTTAATTGAGGTGGCTAGAAGCAAAGGAATGCTAGTGACATTTGTAATAACATGAGTTAAGTGCACCCAGTGTAAGCGAAAGTATCTAAAATTTTAGTGGCAAAGGGATATTTTAATCGCATCACACATTAAAATTTAAATAAAAAATTTCACCGATTTTACGAAAGCTTAAATATTTAAACCCAATTTTCTCAAAAGTAACTTAAGTGCACTTACAGCCCTTTATTTATGACCCCCTCAATTTAAATGCACTCTCTATATTGTATGTTAACACCAATAATTAATATGCTAAATAAAGTAGACATTACATAACGAACATAGCCGCCTGAAAAGTTGAGTTTTTGAAAAAAAAATGTTACTACTCTACTGTATTTTGATAAATTCCGTAAAAGTGATGATCAAACTGAAAATCGTAATATCGTATTTCCCTACAACATAAATGGAAACACTACTTTTCTCTCCTCCTATACCTAGTAAAATGATTTGTTTACATATTGCACTAGTAACATAAAACTCCTGTAATGGAAGGGGGAAACAGTGTTTCCGAGTATAGCCATGTTAATGTTAAAAATGTTGGTAAAAATGAAGTGATGTCCCTGTAGATTCAGTACTGTTCATCCAGATTAAGTTAAATTTTGGCTTCGGACTCTTGTAAGTGTATATTAAATAAATATTGACAGGTGTGTTTGAAATTATTTAATTACAACTGTTAAAAAAATAATAAGCCTTGGTACATAGTTGTATTCTGAGTTGCCCAACTGTGGTCCACTCATATATTCATGCTTGAAAGCACGAATGGACTATAGCTGGAGCTGTAATTATTCGTAAATCAATACATTGAGTTTCTAATTTATGGGTAGAAACATAATCTAGCAAAGAAATATTAAAAATGAATGAAAAGTACATGGATTCTTTTTATTAGTACACATTGCATAAGCACACAATAAACAAGTGGAATCTGAAAGTCATTTTCCTGCAATAATGAACAACTACAGTATATTAAAGAACAAAAGTACGGTATCAAAATAAACTAACTCATTCTTAGCAAAATATTATGCAAATAATTTCATTGATAATGTTTATTTACCATACTGAGAACTACATTCAGTAGGCTTATTTCGATCCTTTGAATCTCCACTTCTCCTGTAATTCTGAAATTAAAAATAGATCTCTTATTTTAGAGACGTATTTGGGGTCTTCAATTTGTTTTATTATGTTTTCCTTTCTATATAATAAAATGTCTTCCATTTCTCGCCACCTCAGTAATTGCCGCTTCTTACCATACATGAAACAACAGCTCCATTGTTCTTAACTTCCAAAACTTTCTCTGGCCACAATTCCTCCTCATAAGTAACTACCATATAACTATGTGCCTTTAGCATTAATTTAACAAATTTCGTCTTCTTTTCCACATCTGACTCACTGTCTGTAAATATGGAGAGAACACCGGAAACATCATAATCTGTATCCAATTCAATTTCATCGCTCTCATAGTCACTTACAGGGACGGTTGTTTTCCTTCTACCCTGAAGTTTTCGTTTTACCGGATCATCATTCGTGCTAGTACCATTGATGCTGGAACAGCCTGTTTCTTTATTTACTGGACTATAATGTTAAATTGTGTTTTAGAATATGCTGAGATACCGTATTTGCAGAAGTAAATAACCACATTCATCACATTTTATAAAAACAAATATTTCAAAATGAAATACAACTATGGTCCACGAAAAATTGTGGTACATAGTTGAGGACTGACTTCTAGCCTTGAGGTTAAACATTTTTCACGCAGTGTCCTTAATCTCTGCCAGTCTAATTATTACGTGAAAGTAAACACTATATAGCCAGGCTTAATTGTACAAAGAATCATATATCTATAACTTACCAGTTCTGCATAGGAGAGCTTAATAAAACAGACAATCACAAACTGAATGATTTCGTGTCTTCACACATTCAATAGAACGATGCACACTGACCTTGTTAAGCGTCCATATCATTGCCACGTGTAATGGTAGATAGAAGCATCTATGGGGAACATAATTCCATCAGAGTGGCGAATCAAATGGCAAACACCAAATTCTTGGGGGACTAAGTAGTACATAATGCCTTTTGGACCATACTTGGGTGCCTGGACCATAGTTATGGGAAATAACGGTATTGCGACCGAAAATCTGCTGACGGTTAAAATTTATTTTACGACACTTCATCATATTCTATGGTTACCTAGCGTGAAATGAAAGTGATAATGTCAGCGAAATGAGTTCCAGATCCAGGGCCGAAAGATATCCAGCATTTGCTCCTAATGGACTGACGAAAGTCTCCCGAGAAAAAACTCAACCAGGATTTCAACCCGGTTCCGCTGATTTCAAGGAAGACATACTGTTACTCACAGCTCAATACAGAGACCAAACGAAAGGTATACTGGAATTTTTGTTTCCGGTACTGACACATATATATCTCGTCTTCATGCAAATTAAGCTTTCAGGAATAACTCCCTGTAGAGTTAATTTGAATAATTTCGAGGAAAAAATTGTTCCGGGGCCGGGTATCGAACCCGGGACCTTTGGTTAAACGTACCAACGCTCTCCCACTGAGCTACCCGGGAACTCTACCCGACATGGTTTGTGGATATAGAGGGAAAAATTGGATCGGTGTCGGGTAGAGTTCCCGGATAGCTCAGTGGGAGAGCGTTGGTACGTTTAACCAAAGGTCCCGGGTTCGATACCCGGCCCCGGAACAATTTTTCCCTCGAAATTATTCATCTGGTCTTCATTTTACATGGAATTTAAAAAAAGTTCATCTGTTGCAAGAAAAGTATTTGCATTCTATTTACTTTGTTCATTACTAATTCGATCTGTTTACTGAATGAAGTAACACAATTATTATTTTCGTTCTATTTATGTAAATACGGTTTAATTACTAAAATGTAAACGCTTGTTTCGTCCTATTAACATTTATCAGCACCCTATTAGTTTAGGTCAGGAGTATAACAACACAAGTATTACATCGCGTTTCGACTGGGTTAAGCCACTGCACAGCTTTGGACTCGCCTTGTAATAGTACATTATGCAACGAGCCTATAATGAAGGTAATTAAGAAGTGAATACGGATATTTATGAAACGAGCGCAAGCGAGTTTCATAATTTTCATAAGAGCTTCTTAATTACCATTATAGGCGAGTTTCATACGACTTTTTATGCTCGACCATATTTCTAACTTGATATTATTAATTTTTTAGCAATGTCCCGTATGTTCTGAGATGTGCGCAGACGCGAAAGTATTGATTTTTTTCGAGGAACAGACGTCCACATTGACCTTGCTAGGCCATAAGAACCTACAGAGATAACATTGAAATTAAATTAGACATTGAAAAACGAGATGACAAATTGAATTTATTTGAATATTATTTACAATTAACGCTAATTATTATAGTAACAGAACATAACCTTCTGCGACAGTATTGGATTTCCAGCCTCCGTGACTTTTCGCTAATTCTCTTTCGATTGCATATCCGAGAATAATAGATACTTGCGGTTTTATAACGGTAGAAAGCTGACCTGTCATTGGCTTGAACAGTTGTACTCTGAGTCGTCATTGGCTGAAAGACCTGACCTTTAATGAGTAGGTGTACTTTAATGACATGCATTAAAGGTCTGCTACCAGATGTATAATTACTACATTTCGGCATGTTCGAGCATAAACAATCAAACGAAATATGCCTGACCTTGCTGTTTTAGATGTGGAGTGAGTAAGTTGCAGATTATGTCCGTTCCACCCCTTTTTCCCCATCGCTATACTAGATTGTGGTAAAATCATAATTTCGAAGGCCAGAAATAATTCTCCTTAAAATTTATGACTGGTTTACAACCAATAAACTAGCATTAAACATTAACAAAACTAACATAATTCAATTTAAAGCCACTTCAAATTTAATCTCTGAAACGTTGGACACAACTATCAACAATATACCTCTACTAGAAACATCAACAACCAAATTTCTTGGTTTGCATATTAATAATACAATAAATTGGAAAAACCATATCAAAGAAATAATCCCCAAACTTAGCTCAGCATGCTTCGCAATTAGGTCGTTACAACAATTTCTAAACAGCAGTAACTTAAAGACAATATATTTTGCCTATTTTCATTCCATTATGTCCTACGGAATAATATTTTTGGGGAAATTCTGTAGATAGTAAAAATGTATTCTTATTACAAAAAAGGGCCATTAGAATAATAGTTGGAGCAAAGGCTAGAGAATCATGTAGATTATTTAAAAAAAAATTAGAGATTCTAACCTTAACAAATCAATACATATACTCTACAATAAATTTCCTCTTATGTAATAAAGAAAATTTTCCAACTAACTCTGCCATACACAGTATAAATACCCGCAGAAGGAATAATTTTCATACGCCATCATCAAATTTATCATGCTTTCAAAGGGGAGTACGTCACATGGCGATAAAAATATTCAATAGTCTTCCTGAAGACATTAAGAATCCTAGCCACCCTGCATTATTTAAGGTAAAACTAAAAAATCACTTAATATCTCACACTTTCTATTCTGTAGATGAATTCTTGACATTTCACGGTACTGTGTAAATATTATAATACTATTAAATGGTAAACATATTACATTGTATAAAATATTATTGTTATTAAGGTATTAATTCTGTACATATTTCATATTTGCATTTTATATGTATTGCATTTTATTGTTAAACGTTAGAATTGGACATGTTCCTTATTCTATGCTATAAACCAAATGTAAGAATATTATGGAACGAATAAATCTATCTGTCTGTCTGTCTGTCTGTCTGCCTGCCTGCCTGCCTACCTACCTAACTGTCTGTCTGTCTGTCTGTCTGTCTGTCTGTCTATCTATCTATCTATCTATCTATCTATCTATCTATCTATCTATCTATCTATCTATCTATCTATCTATCTATCTATCTATCTATCTATCTATCTATCTATCTATCTATCTATCTATCTATCTATCTATCTATCTACCTACCCACCCACCCACCCAGCCACCCATCCATCCATCCATCCATCCATCCATCCATCCATCCATCCATCCATCCATCCATCCATCCATCCATCCATCCATCCATCCATCCATCCATCTATCTATCTATCTATCTATCTATCTATCTATCTATCTATCTATCTATCTATCTATCTATCTATTGTTAATGTAAGAATTGACCTATATAGGCCTAGTTGGTTCATTTGTTATATTACAATTACTATAAAATAAACAGAGGTAACCTCAAAACATATTAAGCCCATTGAAAACAAAAAGACGGAGGGGTACACTTTAGAATAAAAGAAGAGAGGTTGAAAATAAGTAGAAATAGATTTCAATGCAAAAAAATCTCATCCGTGCTAAAGGAAATCATTTTCCATAGCTCGATATATATTACATATTTCTCGCTGCAGTGTGTAACGGTCCTTAGGCCTACACGATAAGTACGTTAAATTATGTTTTATTTAACGACTTATGTCAGCCTTGTCATTTACTTATGGGCCTTGTCCACGAAACCTAATACATTTTCAAGCGCACATGTCGTAATATAAATGCCGTTTGTCTGTTCTACAAAATGGTACATCTATCCCTATAGAACAGGAATTAGCAATAAACTCAATTTTCTAAAAAAAATCGATTCAATTGGTGATGGTGGAAACGACGTTGATAACTGTTATGAAGGAGATGCTGGGAATGAGGTACTGCACGAAGACCGTTATTGGCTCGTTTTCTAGTGGCGCATCCAAACAGTTGAGAGCTCCTATTCTGCTACGTAGAGACGCGCCGGCACGCCTTGTCGAGAGTCGGAAAGAACACTTGATGGTCGAGGACACTCAGCTACAAGAGAGCTACTAATAAGAAGGGCAGAGTAATCCGTTAAGAGCGATATGAACCATAAAGATCTGTTGTATATTGAAGTTTACATTAATAGGGAAGAAAATATATAAAGGGTTAAAAAATAGAGTTCCAAACTAAAGTGGTTAAGATAAAGAAAGTAAATAAAGGAAGAGAGAAATCAAGAAGGGCAACACAAAATATAGGTATTGGAGAATTAAAGGATATGGCACGAGAAACGCGCCATTTTGAGTTGAAACTTCAAAAATTTTCAGGAAGAGATTTTCATGGTATGTCATTCCTATTTTGGCAGTATATTTCATATACCGGGAGATCATTTTATTTTTACTAACATTCCTAATATTAACCAAGGTATACCTTTGGATTAACGGTTGAGAATCGGAAACACTGTTTGTTACCCCATTCTACGACCAGAGTTTGATGATACTAGAGTAAAATACAAAGAAATCTCTTCACTAGGTATAGAAGGTAAGAAACGTAGTGCAACCGTTTACGTAAACTAGTAAATATTACGATTTTGAGTTTGATAATTTTCGTAAAGTTTTTATATATTCAAAATACAGCACGGTATTAAAAATAAGTTTTTTTTTTCTCACAATGACACTCGGGAGGAAATTAAACGCAGAATAAATATGGAAAATGCCTGTTATTATTCAGTTGAGAAGCTTTTGTTATCTAGTCTGCTGTCAAAAAATCTGAAAGTTAGAATTTATAAAACAGTTATATTACCGGTTGTTCTTTATGGTTGTGAAACTTGGACTCTGACTTTGAGAGAGAAACAGAGATAAAAATGTGTTTGAGAATAAGGTTCTTAGGAAAATATTTGGAGCTAAGAGGGATGAAGTTACAGGAGAATGGAGAAAGTTACACAACACAGAACTGCACGAATTGTATTCTTCACCTGACATAATCAGGAACATTAAATCCAGACGTTTGAGATGGGAGGGCATGTAGCATATATGGGCGAAATGCATATAGAGTGTTAGTTGGGAGACCGGAAGGAATAAGACCTTTGGGGAGGCCCAGACGTAGATGAGAGGATAATATTAAAATGTATTTTAGGGAGTTGGGATATGATGGTAGGGACTGGATTAATCTTGCTCAGGATAGGGACCGATGGCGGGCTTATGTGAGAGCGGCAATAAGCTTCTGGGTTACTTAAAAGCCATAAGTAGTAAGTAAGTAAGTAAGTATATGTTCTACAATTCTATCTTCGGCGACTATTGACGATCTGATTCAATTAAATTTGTTCATATTACTTCATTTTTCCGCGTCTTAGTAGTACTGAATTGGATAGAAGGAATATATAAAGACACTTTATACGCCCATCAATATTTCTCAATTTTTCAAAGCAATTACACTATATTCCAATTTCACAGACGTGTTATCTGTAGTAATGTCACGAGTGGTCTGAGATTTGCCGATAAATCTCAGACCTCGAGTGACATTTAATAGGACTATTTCGTGAATAAAATAAAAATTTAAATAATATATCTCTAAAATTCAATCACAAAATGTTAATAATTCTTTATTAACGAATACTTAACCGATTCATACATTGTGAAGTTGAAATACTCGTAGATGAATATCGATTACTGTAATAAAGAAATTCGATGTTATTATTCAGTAATGCCAATTGCGAAAAGCGAAATACAGGTTTAACAATGTTAATTACATGTACTGCACTTTTCTCTTATTATTATAACATAAATACATTTTCATTATCTGATGAAATCTAATTTAATTTAACAGTAACAGTGGGGACAGCTATATACCAATGCTTATGTATTCACAGCGAGACATGTTGCTACACAGTGAAGCCATCTCTGTATAGATAGGCCTAATTAAAACACTAATTTTATTACGTCATACGGAAGGCAGTTTGATGAAAAGACCTTATTATTACTATGCAAGGTCATTGGGTTTGATATGTTACATAAATTTGAACGTCTGACTTTCTATTAATTGTTTCATTTCATTCACAAAATACACATTTTTATAGGCTACTTATAGGTTATGTTACCTGTGGGAGCAGGACCAATGTCAGCTGTGTCTTATTTCGACCGTTACAATCAGTGCTACACGAAAATATTTTTATAGCTCGACAAACGCATTCTCGCTGTAGCGTGTAACGGAACTAAAGCTGCATCTACACAGTTCAATATTCCAATCGCGTATGCGTGCAATCTGGGAAGAATATTGAAAGAATAAAGTTTAAAAGGTACGTTCAATTAAGATGCACGAAGATTTTGTTTCTACATGGTGCGCCGTTTTGAACGTCGTCTTCACTGCGTAAATATACAGGGACATCACTTTATTTTTACCAACATTTTTAACATTAACCTGGCTATACTCGGAAACACTGTTACTCCCCGTCCATTACAGGAGTTTGGAGTTGCTAGTGCAATATGTAAACAAATCATTTTACTAGCTATAGGAGGACAGAAAAGTAGTGTATCCATTTATGTTACAGGGAAATATAGTATTACGATTTTCAGTTTAGTCATTACTTTACAGTATTTTATCAAAAAACAGTAGAATAGTAACAATTTTTTTTCACAAACTCAAGTCTTCAGGCGGTTATATTCATTACGTAATGCCTGCTCTATTCACCATATTACTAACCTAATTTATTCCTGAGAATTTTGTGAGCACTTCCGTAAGAAACCCCAATTTCTACAGCTAACTTCTTGACCGACTTATTAGGACCTGCATCCTTTCTCTAGCATCTTCTGTCACCTTTGTTGGCCATCTTACACTTTTCTTCCTTTCTGTACACTTTGGTGCTCTAAATTTATCTACCAGATTAATGACATTTCTACGAAAATATTCCGTAATGATATAATCAGGAAATAGTGAAAAAAAAACTGTTGTTCACATTCGGTTATATTGTAATATTCAAGTTTTCATCATCGTCCTTCATACCTACAAACAGTAAAACAAAACTCTTGTTTAAATAATGCTGTTAAGTACCGTACCATATTATAGCGTACCGTACTTTCGGTAACTCTAATCTTCACTTGTGCTCAGTCCACACAGATAAATTCAGTTATGCTACACACCATACCTGTGTGAAAATAAACTTCAATAATATAAGCTTTTTCTTCTATAGAAAATGCAACATATTTGTGAAACACACTGTACTCTGTACTGTTTATTTCACTGCTAGCAACAGCGGCCTGAGTTTGTGTGGCGACGTTAGCAAGGACATTAGTGAAAGGGGTGGGAGTCAAGTAGGTACATTTAGAAACGCAGGTACAATAAAAATTGAAGTAAAAATAAAATGATGTCCTTGTATTAATTAATATTAAATATCAATCTTGCATTAATTGCTTTAAAGTTGAAAGAAAAGTTTAACAGTGTAGTTGCATCTTGATGTATTCATGATCATCAATTTATGGGGAAACAGTTGGCGACAACTAAACAAAAGAACGACCATGCGATAAATTGATAGCGATAAATCTATCTGCAAAAATTATCGCAAAGTCTGACTGTGATTGGTTGGAATTCAAAATATCATTACACTTCATTGGTCGAAAATGGAATGACGTCATATAAACAAAATAGTCTTATTAATTTCATATAAATAACAAAAAGATCTGACTGTAATATGCGAGAAAGAATTTGTAAATAGTAAATGTATACTGCATCAAAATCTGTCACACACGTCTTCCCTGTTTGGAAACCTCAACCCTGGACTTTGTGGCTTGATTGCAGCTCTCTTCAGTGATCCATATAATCACGGAGAATGTTCAACTTTTCTGTTCCAATCTTCACGAAGCTGCAATGAAAGACAGAAGTTATTACGAGGAGTGGTGCTCTGTGTGGGAAGATTAGGTCAGCCGTTAACAACTCCAGAATGGGGGCGCTGCTTTCTTCCTTCAGTGGGGAACTCGACTCGCCTGGGAATTAGTTGTCGTGTTCAAACGCCGGTTTGTTTATTTCCTCCCTTTTATATCTGGAAAAAGCACAGTCAGTGTAAACTTCTTTGGCATTCATTCGCACAGCCGTCAGTTGCGTTCCACCCAGTACAGATATCGCTACCCGTTTCTCTGTTTTCTCGAATAATTTGCATTCACATATTTTCACTATACAGCGTGTTCACAAAACAATGCTAGGGTTTCAAACCATTGCATTTTCTGTATTTTCTAATTTATAAATTAATTAATGGCTTCAAATGGAAGAATAACTATCCAAGTGTACATCACTGAAAGTTCTTCAAATATGCGCACACATCTAAGCGGAAGCCAAATTCCTTCCATACCCGATCGAGCATGTCCGGTGTAATGGTCTTCACAGGACGAGTGACCTGTCCTTGGAGATACCGTAAGGAACGCGAAATTTGGGGTATGCCAACTCTGTCTTTCACTTACCCCCACAAAAAGAAATCACACGGTGATAGATACGGGGACCGTGGCGGCCACTGTAAGACATTAAATTACATTATTATGGAATTAAAGGTGTTGCACACCAATGGTTTCACTCATATCTCATAGATAGGAAACAGAAAGTTGAAATCAATACAACTACGAAATCTGCATCGACATGGGGAACTAATAATAATGGAATTCCTCAAGGATCAATATTAGGTCCCCTACTTTTTCTAGTGTTTATAAATGATCTTGCCCCCCATAATAAAAGATGTAGGTCATCCCATATTACTTGCAGATCACACAAGTATAGTAATTACTCCAACACATTCCAATCTTCAACAGAGGAAATTCTCTTCAAAATATGTGACTGGTTCTCAGTCAATAAATTGGTATTAAATTGTAACAAAACTAACATAATTCAATTTAAATCCTGTGCAAATTCAACCTCGCAAATTTCTAGCGCAATAATTAACAATAGATCCCTATTAGAAACAACAACAGCCAAATTTCTTGGCTTAAAAATCGATAATGTGTTAAATTGGAAAAATCATATTAAAGAAATTACCCCCACACTAAATTCAGTTTGTTTTGCTATTAGATCTATGCAAAAGATAGACTAGTAAATATCAATACCTTAAAAACAATATACTTTGCATACTTCCACTCGGTAATGAGTTTTGGAATAATATTAAGGGGAAATTCCACAGATAGTAACAATATATTTCTATTACAAAAAAGAGTAATTAAAATAATAGTAGGTGCCAAATCTAGGGAATCGTGTAGGACTATTTTCAAAAAACTACAAACAATGCCCATGGCTTGTCAGTATATCTTTTCATTAATAATCTTCCTCGTATGTAATCGTGAAAACTTTGTAACTAATTCAACAGTTCATGGCATAAATACACGTCAAAAAATGAGTTTCATACTCCATCGGCAAGTCTATCGTCGTATCAAAAAGGAGTGTGTTATACGGCAGTAAGAATTTTTAATGGCCTCCCTATCCATATAAAAAATGAAACTCAAAACATAAGATTATTTAGGGCCGAATTAAAGAAGTACCTAATTTCTCACGCCTTCTATTCTGTAGGTGATTTCATGACATTCAAAACACTTCATGAAATTGATACTAAAACTTTGTGTTGTACTAGTAGACTATATTGTAAATCTCATCATCTAGACTGTGACTATAAATTAAGACTTTATAATAGTATTAAGTTTTTTGACTTGTTCCATATTCTAGCTGTAAGCAATGTATGAATACCATAGAATGTTAATAAATACAATACAATACAATACAATACAATACAATACAATACATGGTTATCAGCATCTATAACACGTTCAATCCAGCGCTCTGGAAGAACACGACTGAAGTAAAGTTATAGTGTGTGGAAATTAAAATTGAAACAGAAATATTTAAATAGCATAATCATTATTAAGATTCTCACATTAACAGTAGTTGTGCAAGACTATAGGCCGTACCAATAATACGCGTCAACGAATGTGGTACAAATTAGATGGCGCTCCAACGCATTTACAGACCGATCCGGTTATGTCAGAGGTTGTAACAGCATTTCTCAGCTCGATAGATTAGAAGGTGATATCCTATATCAAGTCTAGCACTGTATCCACTGTATCCTGGCTTAACGTAATTTCATTTTTTTCTATGGGGTAAAATGAAGGAATGGCATATCCATGATAAAGGATAGAGACTAGCTTGTGCAAAAGATTCTAACAGCTGCAGCAGTACACAACATCGCAGGCTGTGTGACAACTTGTAACATATGATTATGATTGTGCAAGAGAAGACAATTTGGAACACTTGCTCCAGTACATGAAAAATATTATGTAGCTATATTGCGCACTTATTTGTCAACTGTATATAAATATGAATACGCTACTTATTAAGGATTGTACAGGGACATCATTTTATTTTTACTTCAATTTTTATTGTACCTGAGTTTTTGAATGTACTTCACTCCCACCCCTTCCACTAGTGAACTTCCACCCAAGGCAGCATATGCAAAGTAATCTTACGGTCACAGTATACAGTACTGAGTGAGTGAGTATAGTACGTTCCAGATAAATATAGTCGTACTTTCCAGTGAATTAAGAGCACACGTACAATTAGCGGCAAAAAAGAATGGGCCGACTCTTGGTCGATAGAAATGCTAAGTTCTATCGCGCGGTTCACTCGTGTAAACGTAACCACTGCAAGGCATTGCTATGGTGTCTCTTCATTCAAAGTCGTCCGTCTATAATGTAGTAAACCTTACGAGCAGTGTGTGGCCCAGTGGTAAGAAGTCTAACATCCGTACCAGAGGTTGTGAGTTCCCGGTACGGTAAAATTTTATTTTTTTAATTTAACTTTTACTTAATTCATTAGTTTAAATGTGAAATGGCATTTGTTAACAAACTTCGTTATGCCTGCCTTGTAAAATATTATTGCCCATCACCTGTGGGCTATTAATAGGTGAGACCTGGCCTATATAAACAAAAATACTTGTTTCACATCCTAAAAAACCTGACGCATATCGAACACAAATAAATAATTAAATTAACAAAAAAGAAAAACAATTTTGTAATATATTAACAAAACAAGGCCTGTGGTGGGGACTAGTACCTCGTTCACAAAACGCCTGCGTCAACAATTGCCCTCATTCTGCGCGGCATGGAGTCCACAAGATTATGGAACAGGTCTAAATTCTTAGCCATCTTCCCCCACACATCTAGAACTCTGTCCCACAATTCCTCAGGTGTCCGAACGGGTGGTGGTTCTGCCCAATTAGAGCCTAGGATCCTTTTGACTGCAGCCCACACATTTTGAAACGGATTCATATCTGGTGAATTTGGAGGCCAGTCGACTGGGTCGACATCACGCCTCCTCGTAAACCATCTTTGAATCCGGTTGGCGGTGTGTATCGGATGATTATCCTGCTGGAAGAAAAGTGTTCCTTCTGGATATCGTTTTCGGGCGGAAGGGATCATTACATTTGCCAAAATGTGTTCGTAGACTTCTGCCGTAAACAGACCGTGGATGCGTTCCAGAAGTCCTGCCCCATCGTATGACATCCACCCCCAACACGAGACCCTCACGCAACCCGACTTGTTAATAATTCGTCTCACGAAGCGTTCATCGTATCAGTGGCCGTTCATACAATAAACTAGGGCAGAACTATCGTTGCTATTGGAGACAATTACCTCGTCGGAGAAAATGACATTTCTTGAATCGAAGTCCTGTCGGAGAGTAGCATACGCAGAATAACCTATGCGAACTAGGGGAATGAGTTATTGTTTCTGTGCCATCTTCAAGCGTAATGACGAGACAACGTTGTATTAACAGATAGCAGTATTGCTTGAAAGAGAGAGGGAGGTTTATTATTTATTAGAGTTTGGTTATATTCTAAGAGATATCGTCACATAATTATAGCTTTGCGTGACACATATGATGGCAAATTTGTAATAAAAAAAGAAGATTGAGGGAGATTCGAACCTTGAGCTTGTACTATCAACTTCTTCAATAGACCAATGCCGTAACGATTTACGCTACTGTGACTGTTAATATCGGTTCGGCATAATACGTGGTTTTCCTGTTCATATTCGCTCCGGTTGATTTTGTATTTATAATTTTTTTTTATTATTTCAATATTCAAGGGCCCTGATGTAACTAGAATCAACTCACCATTCGATTTTATTACATATTTTAGACTCTTAAACCAAATACAGCAAATTTAAATGGTTTAATTATGTGTTATCTGGTGAACTATGGCTTTGACGTGACGAGCATGCGCAATGTTATGTCTCTGGAACTTAGAAATTGTCGGCCGGCCCATTCTTTTTGCCGCTCAGTGTTCGTACGGTGTTCGCTTGGTTACATCGCTTCCCGGTTTCTTCCACCCGTTTCTGCTGGTCCCTCTGTAAAGGCTAGTGGCTGGGCTGTCAGCTGTTTTCTGAAAACATTTGCTGTCAGGAATTGGACGTCTAGTAATATTACATAACTGTTTAAAATAATTTACAGTAAATAAAAGGGCGTCGTTAAATAACTGTCACGTGATTTCTCCCCTTTCTACGACCCTGCGACATAACTACTTGCACGGACAGATAAATAAAAATTTGAGTAAATTTATCTGTGCGAATCGGGCAAAAGTGAAGTAATTACAATACGTAAGTAAAGCACTCTGTTATACAGTAGGTACAGAATTATTATTATGTCCACTGATGCTTTGCATTATTTCTTTTGGACTTACTGTAAAACAGTTGTCTTTGTGTTTGTTAAATATTCTACAACAATAAAATAATTAAAGAATTACATTCCAGAAACAATATATTCCATTTCAGAAGATATACTTAAAACAGTCCACACCTGTGGAGTAACGGTTACCGCGTCTGCCGGCGAAACCAGATGACCAGGGTTCGATTCCCGGTTGGGACAAATTACCTGGTTGAGGTTTTTTACGGGGTTTTTCCTCAACCCAATATGAGCAAATGCTGGGTAACTTTCGGTACTAGACCCCGGACTCATTTCACCGGCATTACCACCTTCATCTCATTCAGACGCTAAATAACCTAAGCTCTTGATAAAGCGTCGTAAAATAACCTACTAAAAATACTTAAAACATTTTCGATAATATTCACACAAAAGAACTGAAGCCCATATAAAAATGAACGGTCATCAGTTGCAATAATTTGTTTAAATATCCGGATTTTGATTATTTTTCAATTGAAATGCACGTTCCAATTTGTATGCTAATGTACTGTAGACAGTTCAGTCAGCGAGTAAAAACACTTATTATTAATACTGTACTGTATTTTGAGTAAATAAAAACCTAATGAAAATTATAAAACTGAAAATCGTAATAGTTCCTAGTTTACGTAAATGGATGCACTACTTTTCTTCTGTCCTGTACCTAGTAAAGTGATTTGTTTCTACAGGGACATCATTTTATTTTTACTTCAATTTTTATTGTACCCGAGTTTTTGAATGTACTGTAAACTGGGGTAAAGAGGATCACATGTGGTAAAGTGGATCATATGTGTATTGTTAGATAAGTCAGCGCCACATGGATGACACATGCAAAGAAAACTATTTTTAGTGGCACTTATAGAAAAAAGGTTTTCTTTTCATGTGTGATCCATGTGGCGCTGACTTATCTAACAATACACATATGATCCACTTTACCACATGTGATCCTCTTTACCCCAGTTTACGGTACTTCACTCCCACCCCTTCTATTAATGAAGTTCAACTGTCCTCCACACAGATCCAAGACCGCATATAGTCATATTAGCCTTACGGTCATAGTAAACAGTACGTTCAAAAAATATGATCGCGTTTTCCAGTGACGAAAGAACGTTCGATATTGCATCATTTTCCATTTGCCTACGTCGCATCCCGGTTTCCCCCACCTGCTTCTATTCGCCTCTCTGTAAAGGCTAGTGGCCGGGCACTCTTAGCTATTTTCTGAGAACATTAATTTCTGTTAGGAATTGGACGTCTACGTAATATTATGCAACTGTTTAAAAATAACTTAAATAAAAGAGCCTCGTTAAGTAATTAACTGTCACGTGATTTCCTCCCTTTCTACGACGCTGCGACGTAACCACTTGGACGGACAGTAGATAGCATGTCTGAGTAATTTTATCTTTTCGGATCGGGCAGAAGTGAAGATTGAATTTACAGTACGTAAGGTCTCTTTTATAGATTAGGTACAGAATTATTTCAACATGAGTTACTGATACGAAGTACGAACCTGGTAATTGGAATTACGTACAATAGTCTATAGTGCGATAATATGCACATTAGAACTGAAGCCTGTATCGAAATGAACGGCCACTATTTTGAAAAATGTGTTTAAATATCCATATTATGATTATTGTTCAATTTAACTTCATTCTCTATATTGCACGCTAATGTGCTGTAGACAGTATAATATACACTGCATAATGAATACGTCCGTATGGACAGCTCAGTTCGTGAGTAAAAACGTTCATTGTTAATACTGTACTGTATTTTGATTAAACAAAAACATAATGAAAATTATGAAACTGAGAAGCGCGATATTTCCTAGTTTACGTAAATGGATTAACTACTTTTCTTCTCTCCTATACCTAGTAAAGTGATTTGTCTATATTTTACGCCAGTATCATCGAACTCCAGTCATGGAAGGGGATAGCAAACGGTGTTCTTAATTGTTGATCCAAAGGTATAGCCAGGTTAATATTAGAAATGTTAGTAAAAATAAAATTATGTCCCTGTATTTACACTAGTATCAGCAAACTCCGATCGTGGAAGGGGGTAACATATTGTTTGCGGTTCTCCAGGTTTAGCCAGGTTAATATTAGAAATGTTAGTAAAAAAATAATGACCCGGTACTTACTAAGCAATATGCATTATTTATTCTATCCAAACTTCTATTTCATCTACTACTTAGTTCACATTACATTTTGAAACACACTGTATATACCCTGGCTAAATGGTTATTTTCAAAATTAAATTAATTTCCTTTACCTGTTAAATGGAGCTTAATGATGTGCTTTATAGTGGTGTGTGGGGTTGAATTGTTAATTGATTTAGTACTTTCGCAAGATTTCAATACAGATATTTTAATGACGATGGAGAAAGTTGCTGAACTTGTAAGTTTTCTTATTTGTAGTGCGTAAGCACGATATACGGTATCAAACATTTAAGGGGAATTGGACGTTATCGCATGCAAAGTAATGGTAAAAATAGCCTATCTTCAAGCAGTCATAAATGTAATACTATTTATCACAGCTCTTTCATTTTTTTAGTGATATATGTATACACATTAAGCTTTAAAATGAAAGAGTGATGGTTAATCTAGTGTAAATCTTACCCTTAAATTAATTTTTTAATTTAAACATATTTTTTATATAACTCACTACATACCTGTGATTAGGTACACTCTATTCACTTATCATAGCACACATTGAATTAAAATTTTTTGCCACTTACTGCTAATAGATACTAAAACATATCCTACTAAAATTATTAAAATATCTGTAATATTATGGGCATAGGGCTTATACTAATCTTCGTCATTTTATTTATTTTACCGACGGTGATGATTTCTATAAGCCCTATGCCCATAATATTATAGACACATGAATAATTTTAGTAGGATATGTTTTGATATCTATTAGCAGTAAGTGGTCAAATTTGCAATTCAATATGTCCTATAATAAGTGAATAGAGTGTACCTAATCACAGACATGTAATGAATTTATAAAAAGAAACGTGCTTAATTAAAAAAAAATAATTTAAGGATAGAGATTTATTCTAGAGTAACCATTCTTTTTCATTTTATAGCTTAATATGTATACACACATAGCTAACAAAAATGAAAGATCTCTGATAAATAGTATTATATTTATGAACTGCTTGAAGATAGGCTATTTTTAACATTATTTTGCATGCGATAATGACCAACTCCCTTTAATGAAGTAACGTCTATGAAAAAACTGAAGTTATACTGAAACATTTCCGATTCCATGGAAACTTCCAGTCTTGGGCGATCTAATCAGTGACTGTAGCTCAAGCTAGTTAGTGTGTTCGTGGTGGGAGAGAGAGTGGATTGCAGGAAAATCGGATGATCAAGGCCTGGACTTACATAACTAAAATGCACTGAGGAAATTAAACTAAGATTTCCGCTTTTCTTTTCCTAATTTTTGGCACCTATTAGGCTTATAGTATCTTCGGAAGTTATAAATATATTTAGCTTATTTATATTTGTCAATTGAGTACACTCAAAGACAAGGAAAATTATATGGGATTGCATTGGACACAAAATTGACATGGGAACACTATCCTATATAAATTATTCATGCGTTAAACTTTGAAGAGTCGTTTGACTATAAAAACATTTAAGACCACTTATACAGTACCTGGCCACATTATTATAATCACTCACATTTTTACTATACTTTACATATTACTTCCTCATTTGAACTCTGGTTTCCTTTCTGAAGCAGAATTCACATTACATATTTAATTTTTAAACAATATTAAGTAAAATTACAATTATAACAATGTTAATTCAAGAAATACTGATAAATGACCAACCACACCTCATTTTTACAGAAATTTCAGTATTTCGTACGACCTCCTTTGGCTTTAATTACAGCTTCAATTCTCTTTGGCATGCTTACAATACACTTCTGTATTATTTCCTGGTTTCTGTCATTGTGATTCCAAACATGTATCAGCCTTTCAATAACTCGAACTCTGATAGTAATAAATTCTTTTGCCATCTCTCTTTTTACGAGGTTCCAGACGTTCTCAATGGGATTCAAATCCGGTGAGTTTCCTGGCCATGGCAAAAGTGGAATGTTTTTGGAAGCCAGAAATGTTTTGACTCTCCTAGCAGTGTGACAAGGTGTACCATCTTGCATAAAAATATATTTCTCCCCATTTGAAACCATTCGTTAAGCTGAGGGATAAGCCTGTTTTCCAATACCTGAATATATTGATCTTGTTTCATTGTTCCTTGAACAATGTAGAGTCGTCCTAACCTGTGCCTGATATCACAGATACTGTATCTGAAAGAACAGTGCGTCGGAGATTGTATGAAATGGGGTACAAGTGCCATTGGCCTGCTTTGAAACTCTTATTGACCGACGCTATGAAGAAGAAAAGCTTTCTCTGGGCAAAACAGCACAAACATTTCACCGTGGAGGATTGGAAAAGGGTATGCAATTTCTTAATATTAACCAGTAATGAACTATTTAATACTTAAAGACAAAATTTAGAGTTTTTATCAGTTTCTTTGACAATTTTCTGGTTTGCTTCTCCGATGAATCAACCTTTCAATGTTTGATGGACGAAGCAATGTTTGTTCTTCGACGAAAGGAAGAAAATTTTGCTCCTGGATGCCTGGTTAACACAGTTAAACACCCAATATCAGTCATGATTATGGTCTGTGATATCAGGCAAAGGTTCAGGACGACTCTACATTGTTCAGGGAACAATGAAACAAGATCAATATATCCAGGTATTGGAAAACAGGCTTATCCCTCAGCTGAACGAATGGTTTCAAATGGGGAGAAATATATTTTTATGCAAGATGGTGCACCTTGTCACACTGCTAGGAGAGTCAAAACATTTCTGGCTTCCAAAACCATTCCACTTTTGCCATGGCCAGGAAACTCACCGGACTTGAATCCCAATGAGAACGTCTGGGACCTCGTAAAAAGAGAGATGGCAAAAGAATTTATTACTATCAGAGTTCGACTTATTGAAAGGCTGATACATGTTTGGAATCACAATGATAGAATCCAGGAAATAATACAGAAGTGTATTGTAAGCATGCCAAAGAGAATTGAAGCTGTAATTAAAGCCAAAGGAGGTCGTACGAAGTACTGAAATTTCTATAAAAATGAGGTGTGGTTGGTTATTTATCAATATTTCTTGAATTAACATTGTTATAAGTGTAATTTTACTTAATATTGTTTAAAAATTAAATATGTAATGTGAATTCTGCTTCAGAAAGGAAACCAGAGTTCAAATGAGGAAGTAATGTGTAATGTATAGCAAAAATGTGAGTGATGATAATAATGTGGCCAGGTACTGTACATCAAACATTTTTCTTAAACGCATATTGTGTATTTTCCAACAGTGTAATATCGATATTCGAATATGGGAGAACACCCTTGCTGTATCAAAAGATATTATTCTTCAAAAAAGGCTATACGAATACAGACAGGCTTTCTTTATGATGCACATTATAGACCAGTGGTTGCCAAACACCACGAAATTGTGACGTAATAGAAATGCAACCCGCACACCACTATCGTAGGGAGAGGGGTGGAGTGGGTATCTCCTCAGGTAATGCAGTGAATAACACTGCAGAGACGGACTGTGACCAAAAAACGAAAGCAATATAATATTCTTCTACTTATTAACTATAAACACACTTTTTTCCATGTTAATTTTTTATTCTCCTATTAATTATTTTTGTATTATTAATAAAATAAAATAAATTTATTTTATTATTTACCATAGAAAGAGCGTGTACTTTACATCAGCAGATATTTGAAATTAGAAAAACGTACCGGACTGGTCACGAAGTTGTAAATTACACTACATACTTAAAAAAAAGTTGAAGTATTTTACTCCGATTAAGACATAGAAGCCGATATTTTTTATTGTTTATTTATTAGTTAAATATTCAAATTACACTCATACGTAGAAAAAAACGTGGAAAGTATTTTATACCGATTAAAACAAATAAGCCAATATTTTTTTTATTGTTTATTTATTAATGAAATATTCAAATTACACTACATACGTCGAAAAAAACGTCGATGTATTTTACCCCGATTAAGACATATAAGCCGTTACTTTTTATTGTTCGTTTATTATTCAAGTTACAGGTAAGGGCGTGGTAGTCTTCACAACAAGAAAAATAATGACAACGTACATTGTTCTTTTATACTTCATTTAAAATTTTACAATAAATTAAGTATCTCATATTTTTGCCATCTGCACAAAATGAATACTTTTCCTCCCATGCTCCTTAAAATTAAGTTTTTACTTACTATCTGTTTTCGAAGAGACATCGAAACATAGGGTAAACTGTATAGTGATTGACCACTTAAGCTAATGAATAATAAAACAATGAAATAGCGGAAAACAGTGGTAACTTATTGAGAGAATTTTAAAGGCATTGGGTCAAGTGAAGATTCAGAAACAAATCAAAATCAATAAACAAAAGAAAAAATAAAATTTTAATGCAAAGATAAATTAAATAAACACAACAAGTCCACTTTTACAGTTATTGACCGTCTACTGCACTGTTATTGACCACACGCTTATTAGTGATTGACCGTCTACTACACAGTTATTGAATACTCATTTATTAGTGATTGAACAACACATTTTCACAATTTTCACTTTTTTCTTGTCTGTTTCGTTTCTCTTCTTCTGATCTTTCTCATTAAGAACTATTCGCCACCGGCGTAGCTCTGTCGGCAAAGGTGTTTGCCTGCCGATCCGAAGTTTCGTTCGGGCGCGGGTTCAATTCCAGCTTGGGCTGATTACCTGGTTGGGTTTTTCCGAGGTTTTGCCCAACCGTAAGGCAAATTTCAGGTAATCTATGACGAATCCTCGGCCTCATCTCGCCAAATACCATCTCGCTACCATCAATCCCATCGACGCTAAATAACCTCATAGTTGGTACAGTGTCGTTAAATAACCAAGTTAAAAAAATAAGAAAAGAACTCTTCTCGCTGCCTTTTTTTTTCATTTCTTATTCGCTTCCTTCCTTCTCTTGCCTCTTCTTCCATTTTTCTCTTTTGTGCCTTATCAGAAGCAAGTGTGTGTCATTTCTCTGATGTTATTACAAATGGCTTCACCCAGCACTGGACGAGGACCAAAGAACACTTTTCCTTCAACGGGATATTTGCTTCTGGACGCTAAGGTTGCTTTTAGGACACCAAACTTCTTGGCAGCTTCATTTAAATCAAATCCACTGCGGACAGGTTCTGTAGCGTTTCGTAAAGCTTCCCCTGTATAATGCACTTTACCTGGCTTAGGCATTATAATATAGTATCAGTCCTGTAAAAATCCCCATCATTTAACCGATAACATATATAGAATTGGAGCAAATTGGTCATTATTCTAACAAATAATTTATGAACGACCAATCACTGTAGTTTGCGGACATACACTTTATAGTGATTGACCACGGGGTATTTTTATGTCATATAAAAACTTTAACAAAATAATATTCTGTGGACGGAAACCTTATACCTTTTCTCACACTGTGAGTGTAAAAACGAGCACCAGAATTGATGTATCCTTTGCAGAATAAATAAATTATTGCGTGCATTATTCTTAGCAATTTCTCTAGTTACTTACACTTGTTTACGTTCAGTTGCATTTCCAATCGATTTCAGTCCTCTCAGACAACAGACACTAACTCAGTGGGATGAACAGCGACAACTAACCACAAATAAGGGTTGCTACTAGAGGTATATGCAGCAAAAAGTGAAATCACGATCGTGGTTTATTCACAATATACTTGAAAAAAGGAACCGGTCAATCACCGTATACTGGTCAATAACTACCTAGTTTACCCTATTATCCTACACACTTGTAACATTACATGCGTACGTCCGATGCTGATAAATGTCTTTACTTATATCGAAGTGATGGCTGTAAACAGAGGGTGGGGATATGATGTCATGGTTACGCTTGAGTGGAGACAGGGGCATGTGTCGCGACACAGCTTTTGGCGATCACTGTCATAGACTCTTATTCATCAGAGAGAAATACTTAACTGTTGTATATCTTACTTAAAGAACCCGCAGGTTCATTGCCGCCCTCACATAAGCCCGCCATTGATCCCTATCCTGAGCAAGATTGATCCATTTTCTATCATCATATCCCACCTCCCTCAAGTCCATTTTAATATTATCCTCACATCTACGTCTCGGCCTCTCCAAAGGTCTTTTTCCCTCCGGTCTCCAAACTTACAAATTTATCTACTTATTTAATTCGTCGCAGAACCGTAATACAAATTACAATGAACTGTTTCTTCTGCCTGAAAAGGAACGCGGAATATTCAGAACGTCGCTCGCAAGCTGCGGTCACGTGGAGTGTACACAAACATAGTAGATCGCAGCAGAATTGAAAGCATCGGCGCCGTCTGGACACGCGAGGCCTTCCGATCCGGTTGCAGCCACTCGCGGGTTTATACCCGACTTCTGCCCCACGTCACGCACAGACCGCATACAAAGGAAGCTCCGGTCTTGGCTCTTACGCCTCACCAGATCGGAGCTAAAAGGCTTTAATGCAGGAGAGCCCTGAAATCACCACGTATAGGTAGTTTCGCGTGCGCAAGCAGTGAATATGGTACGTCGGGAACTGAATTTTACATTCAGTGTACTGCTGTACTAAAAAAAAAAAACATCCAAATCTTACAACAGGCCTCTATTTTACTTATTTTTTCATCACATGAAGAGTAAGCAATATACAAAGATAACTGTAAGTAATGTAGGTAATAATTCTGGTGGATGATTCCTTTAGTAAAGAGCATCAAGAAAGTTAAATACCACTTTTCTGTGTTTTGAATAATTTTCCAGAAATATGTGGATTTTAATATACAGAGTGATCCGTTTCGATGTGGATAAAACACACTGTTGAACTTTTATTACTTAACCTTATTTGTTAAAACTTTGTGTTTACATGTACTATATTCTTCCTGCCATTTATTTTCAGTAGTTTGAGTTAATAACAAATTAATGTTACAGTTCAAGTGAATATTTTGACTTAGAAATGTCACAGTTGCATGACTTGAGGCTTTCCCGGCATTTGATGTAGAATAACTCTTCTCGGGTTCTCAGACAGGTGAGTTGGAGATTCGCTTCCAAGCTTTCGACGGCTAACTCTGCCATCTTCTTCAGGGAATGATTCAACTGACCTGGTTGAGAACCCGAGAAGAGTTATTCAATGTCACTGTTGCTTTGCAACTGGAAAATGAAAGGCATCAACTCATCTCTAACATTCTTGACAAAATGTGTGTAACATCCGTGACAAGGAAGAAATAGTTATAAGATATTTACCGATTATGTTTTTGTGAACTAATTGGATGCCATGAGATTTGCATAGCTTTGACGTGGACACTGCAAGAATGAATCTCTTTTGCTTGAGGCAGAGACCTGAGTTTTACACTATTTATTAATAAGGTGTGAAATGGATTCACAAATCTTGTAACATCCGTTACTGAACCTTTTCTTTATTTTCTGCAATTATAATAAATTTCACTCACGAACTTTTTTCTGTAAAATGATACTGATTTTCTAAATTGATTCTAATAATAAAAGTTTACAAAAGCCATTTCATCTATACTAATAATAAATCTGTAGCCGAAATTTTTCTGGTCATTTTCGATTTTCCAAAAATAATTGGTCCTAACATATATAATTAACCACCCTGAAACCGAAAATCGCTTTTTTGAAATTTTTGTTTGTATGTCTGTCTGTCTGTATGTTTGTTACCTTTTCACGCGATAATGGCTGAACGGATTTCGATGAAAATTAGAATATAAATTAAGTTCGTTGTAACTTAGATTTTAGGCTATATGGCATTAAAAATGCATTATTTAAAAGGGGGGTTATAAGGGGGCCTGAATTAAATAAATCGAAATATTTCGCTTATTATTGATTTTTGTGAAAAATGTTACATAACAAACGTTTCTTTAAAAATGATTTCTGATAAGTTTTATTCTTTGAAAAAGTTTGATAGGACTGATATTTAATGAGATAAATTAGTTTTAAAATTAAAATAACTGCCATCTAAGGCGGTGTATTGAAATAAAAAGCAAATGACTTCGTTTATAAGAGGCCTTGGACACAACAATCGAAAGCTATGAAAAATAGCCTACAGACAATGTTTCTGTGTTTTATGAACTAATATCGGAAGCTAAATTAACCGATTTGTATAATTAATTATTATTTCATCATTGGAAAGTGTAGTTTCTCTGGATGGACATAATGCTGTAATGTTATTACAGTAACTTGAGAGTGAATTGAGGACAGGTAAGATTAAATAGCTTCTTATGGACAGAAAACTTGATAGGTTATTCTGTATATTCATTTCCTGTATTTCTGAAAATAATTTTTATGAACATATTCATTTTTATCTCAGAGAATTAACGAACGAGAGTGTATTGATTTAGTATGCAGTAATAGTACGTCAGCTTAGCAATCCATTATTTTATAATTCAAATTGTAACTATGCTCAATTGAATCGTGTTAAAATACATAAAATATATATGCAATTTATGCAATGCAAAAAATTGGGTAATGAGCCAAGCAGATTATGTTGCGCTGTTGTAAAAGCTATTCCTCCTGAGATTCAAGAGCTCCCACAACAAATTAAAAACTTTCTAATTCGAGTACATCCATTATCAACACACTTTTTACATAATATAATATAATATAATATAATATAATATAATATAATATAATATAATATAATATAATATAATATAATATAATATAATATAATATAATGTAAATCTGTAGCCAAAATTTTTCTGTTAATTTTCGCTTATCCAAAAATAATTGGTAATAACAATTAAGAAACATATTAAAGGAATTGTCATTGCACCAAATGAGTGGTCTCTGGATCAAAATGATCGCATTTTAATATTTTAAATACAATTTAAATTAAGTAACATATTAAACGATTTATCCTTCTATCAAACACGAATGTTCCCTGGATCAAATGTCCTAATTATGTAATTACCAGGGAAAGGGATTTGGAGTATTATAAAGAATGGTGAAACGTAGTATAGATATTCGTAGCTCAGTGACTGTCAAGCGAGCTGCGTCACGGCGCATGGAAGAGTACAGTCCACTTCATACAAACTTACACGCAACGTCTGTAAATATATTTCAGAATAAACAAATGGAATAGTTAATGACATATAGTGACCTACATACATAATCTGCATTTCTTTTTGAACTACATGTGCTTTTCTTCGCAACGCACAAGACAAGAATAAACAACATTACAAATATACATAATTAAATATGAACCTTTGCATCTTCGCGTGTCAGTGGACATATTGATGTTGATAGACAGTTGTCTTCTGTATGGAACTCGCCTCTGAATATGTAGGTCTAAACGAAATGGCATTTTCAATTAATGCTATGCCTTGTTATAATAAATTGTAAATATTATTTTCCAATTTTCAAAATACAACTTTGCTCTGTTGCAAGGAAGGAAATTATGTAACATGGAAAAACTCCGCTCTCCATCTGCAGTGACAATTAGAGAGTTCTTGAAACAAGATACGTCAATTAAATTCACATGTTGAATGACGTCATTGGGACACGTCTTTGTTAGTACATCTGAAATCCGACTAAGAATATCGTATCCATCATTTTTAATCAAACCCTGTTCATTTTTTCACCAACACGTTTTCCTATTTCACCTTCTACTGCACTCAGTTTATTTACAATAGTCCTCATAATATTTATTTGCTCAACTAGTTCTACTCCTGACTTTCCTAATTGAATAATGGCATCCGATAAATATCCAAAATTTGACTTAATATCCGTGACTTCTTTCTCGATTGTTTCATCATTTAGCAGTTCCTGGCGTATTTGAATCGCAGCCGCGTCATCGGGATCGAAAGACTGGACCACTTTCTTCACAGATTGGAGGTGACGTGCGTAATAATGGCAAGCTTCTAACCATGACCCCCATCTCGTAGGAACTGGACATGGGGGAAGCGAAAATTTAGGGAATTGTTTCCTGAATTTTGATACTTGATCTGGAGGTTTTACAAATATAGTCTTTCAATACTGTATTGTTAGTTGGTTTCACTTTCGGCATTGTACCTGCACTTCACTACTCTGAACTGCAAACCTGCACGTTGAAGTTCTTATGCGACAACTGTCCCGTTCACCTGTTGTTGACGTGCAGAGATCTGCGAGTATGTCATGATCAAAGCTCGGATCTTGGGGACTTGTGTGTCGTGTGCTTGAGTAAGGTTACAGGCATAACGTACACAAAGCTCACGCTGCAAGTGCTCAGGGACAGTCGTTTGTACTAAGAAAGTGGTCACATCGAATGGCAAGAAGACGAACGAATAAACTGTGTCACGTCGAAGCCAATGACATTAAGAGAATTACAGGTAAACGGTCTGTTCGAGGAATTAGAAAATACGTGTTATTCGAATGGGTGTTATGGAAGTTTGAAAATGCATTTCTTAAATTTTAGGTACAGAATTTCGTGGAGGAATTCTGAGGAGATACATTATTTTCTTCTAATGCAGAGTTTATATCTTGTAAGTTGTACCACACATAAACTAGAGCTGGAAACGGGCATTCATTGAAAGACATTGCAGTCCTTTAAATTGATGGAGAATTTGTCCATAGCCATGGATCAAGTCGTAGAGGGACCTTCCCTAGTAGTGATACACTAATTGAAAACTATTTGCGAGAAACATTTAGGATATACTTATCTTTCTCAGATACGAGATCTGCTGAAAATCGAACAGGAAACAGTGACAGTGAAATATTCAGTATTTTATTTAGGCCCAAGACTTTATAATAAAATTTCAAACCATTTTCCAAATTTGAAATTTTTTAAAATTGAAACTTTTAAAAAAGAATTTTGTAAAATTATCCATGATATATAATAGTAACAATTGTACTTTTTTTACCTTTTATCTCTATCGACTATATTCATATTTTTATTGAATATCACTGGCTTCTGTCGGATTGTCAATTTATATTAAATGTGTATTTTTCTCTCGTTTTCCCTTTCTTCTTTATTCTTGCTCTTGTGTTGTACTTATTGGTTTGAATTAAGTCAATTACTGTATTTAGTAAACTGTCCTTGTAAATTTTATGTTATATTATTGACTAAGACCACACCGTACACGAGCCTGACTCTTACGGTAGTGGCTAGAAACATTTTTATTTTATAAATGCAATTTGTACTCACTAGGTAGCTAGTTAAAATAAATAAAATAAAAAAATTAAAGTTTGCTCCCGTCACTTCATGTGACGTGGAAATAAGTTTCCTTCGTTTCAAATCATGTTTAACTAACAGACGAAGAATTTATGGGTTCGAAAATCTTCGAATGCATCTAGTCATACACTGTAATGAAATGTACAGAGCAGAACTGTAAATTTCATGTATTTTGCATGTTTATTTATATATATGCTATAAAATTAGATGTTTCAACCTATCATAATATTATCATTATGTTGTTCCTGCCAGGAACCACTTTTATAGCAGACCTGACAGTACCTCCGTGCTGGAAGCGGGAGTTTGTTGACATTGAAGTCCGGTCGCTTAGCCACGTTCAAAGACACAAGTCCCCAACTTCCGAGCTTTGGTCATGAAGGGGAGGACTTGGTATAAAGGGTTGTAAACAAATGACTGTGTAGATGCCAATACTAGCTTTTACTACTCCAAATTCCGTTCCCTAGTAATTACTTTATATTTATTTCTAATGGGTGCGGCGGAGCGCACGGGTACGGCTAGTTTTCAATATAGTTTGAAAATAGTAGAAATGTAACATACATGACAACCGGGATGGCTGATTATTATTTCTTAGAAAATAAAATTCAATGAATAAGAGGATTATGAAGGTTACACGGTTAATGAGGGAAAAGGAGAAACTAGACAAGAAATGAAGTAGTTTTGAATGAAAAATGATAACTCGAAGAAGAGAACATATTTTGTCACTGAATGGTAAATTTTAAAACAAACCAATGTCGAAGCTGGATTTTACCCAGCCTCATTGCAGATGTTGCCATGGCAACTAAAGTAAACGCTATCATATGCATGGAGAATGCGAAGATAAAAGTTATTAAGTTAACAACATAAACGACGTATTGTACGTACGTTAAAGGGAATTTTAAATTCATTGCTCAAATTTCCTGGAACTCTAAGTTTAGGAAACCCGCGAAAAAGTAATTCTGCGAAGTGCAGTAGGCCATTGTACACAACACTTGACGGAATAGCGAAAAAATACTCCACAATTACGAGAACATTTGTAGTATTCTATTCATTTCCCTTACTTACTGGCTTTTAAGAAACCCGGAGGTTCATTGCCGCCCTCACATAAGCCCGCCATCGGTCCCTATCCTGGGCAAGATTAATCCAGTCTCTATCATCATACCCCACCTCCCTCAAATCCATTTTAATATTATCTTCCTATCTACGTCTCGGCCTCCCCAAAGGTCTTTTTCCCTCCGGCCTCCCAAATAACACTCTATATGCATTTCTGGATTCGCCCATACGTGCTACATGTCCTGCCCATCGCAAAACGTCTGGATTTAATGTTCCTAATAATTATGTCAGATGAAGAATACAATGCGTGCAGTTCTGTGTTGTGTAACTTTCTCCATTCTCCTGTAACTTCATCCCTCTCAGCCCCGAATATTTTCCTAAGCACCTTATTCTCAAACACCCTTAACCTATGTTCCTCTCTCAAAGTGAGAGTCCAAGTTTCACAACTATAAATAACAACCGGTAATATAACTGTTTTATAAATTCTAACTTTCAAATTTTTTGACAACAGACTGGATGACAAAAGCTTCTCAACCGAATAATAACAGGCATGTGTTTAATTTCCTCCCGAATATCATTTATATTTGTTACTGTTGCTCCCAGGTATTTCAATGTTTCCACCTCTTCAAAGGATAAATTTCCAATTTTTATATTTCCATTTCGTACAATATTCTGGTCACGAGACATAATCATACACTTTGTCTTTTCGGGATTTGCTTCAAAACCTATTTCTTTACTTGCTTGCAGTAAAATTCCCGTATTTTCCCAATTCGTTTGTGGATTTTCTCCTAACATATTCACGTCATCCGCATAGACAAGCAGCTGATGTAACCCGTTCATTTCCAAACCCTCTCTGTTATCCTGGACTTTCCTAATGGCATATTCTAGAGCGAAGTTAAAAAGTAAAGGTGATAGTGCATCTCCTTGCTTTAGCCGACAGTGAATTCGAAACTCATCTGACAGAAACTGACCTATACGGACTCTGCTGTACGTTTCACTGAGGCACATTTTAATTAATCGAACTAGTTTCTTGGGAATACCAAATTCAATAAGAATATCATATAAAACTTCTCTCTTAACCAAGTCATATGCCTTTTTAAAATCTATGAATAACTGTTGCACTGTGCCCTTACACTGCCATTTTTTTCTCCATTATCTGTCGAATACAAAAATATTATTAATAATAATAATAATAATAATAATAATAATAATAATACAAAGAATTCTTTCCGATCTCTGGAAACGACTTTTGAATGACGTAATGTGCGTCAAAAGTCACACGAGAGGTGACAGACCAGTTCTGAGTCATTTCATAGTCAAGAGTGCACGGTGTCTCACAGCAGCAATGATCAAGAAAATCGAGCCTTTTGGGAGGGGTACATTACGGCCCTTTCCAATGCCAAGTACAGTTCAGTGAAAATAAAAGAATCCTGCAAAAAACGTGGTTTCGTTATTTCTAAGAAAAACATTTTCTGTGTACTTAATAAGACTGGTAAAACTCAAATGAGACTAATTTATATCGTTTCGGGTGGTGCGGCTTGTGATAAGGGGTGCATTTTCTTACTTTTTCTCATCTGGACTTAATCCCATCCGAGCTTTGTCAGTCTTATTAAGTACACAGAAGACGCGTTTCTTGGAAATAACGAAACAACGTTTTTTTTAGGCTCCTATGATTTTCATATAACTGTTCTTGGCATGGGAAAGGATCGTAATGTACCCCTCGCAAAAAGTCTCGATTTTTTTTTGGACATTGCTGCTGTGAGACACCGTGCACTCTGACTATGAAATCACTCACTACTGGTCTGTCATCTCGAACCACAGTTCAGCTGTCGTGTGACTCCTGACGCATATGACGTCATTCAAATTTCGTTTCCAGAAATCGGAAACAAACTTCTGTAATGATAATAATAATAATAATAATAATAATAATAATAATAATAATAATGATAATAATAACACTTTATCACCTGCCCTATTCAACATCTATTTGGAGGATTTAGTGAACAACTGTTTTCAGAACATGGGAGGAGTGATAGTAGGAGGAAGGAGAATAAAGTGTGTAAGATGTGATGATATAGCGTTGTTAGCAGAAGAGGAGATATGCTTCTGGAGCTAAATGACAGCTGTGAAAAATGTGGAATGAAGATAAATACCAACAAGACGAAGATCGTGTTCATAGGAAGAAAAGTAAAGAAGGTAAACTTACGAATTATAAATGAGGCAGTAGAGCAAGTGGACAGCTTCAAATACTTGGGGTGTACTATAAGCAGTAACATGAGCTGCAGCCAGGAAGTCAAAAGGAGAATAGCAATGGCAAAGGAAGCTTTTATTAGAAAAAGGAATATCTTCTGCGGACCTCTGGAAAAAGAATTGAGGAAGAGCCTAGTGAAGTGCTTAATGTTGAGTGTAGCATTGTATGGGGCAGAAACGTGGACATTACGACGAAGTGAAGAGAAGCATTTGAAATGTGGATATGGAGAAAGATGGAGCGTGTGAAATGGAAAGAGTAAGAAACGAAACTGTGTTTGAAACAGTGGATGAAAGAAGAATGATGCTGAAACTGATCAGAAAGAGGAAAAGGAATTGGCTGGGTCACTTGTTGAGACTAAACTGCCTAATCAAGGATGCACTGGAAGAATGGTGAACGGGAGAAGAGTTCGGGGTAGAAGAAGATATCAGATGGTAGACGACATTAAGATGTTTGGATCATATGAGGAGACAAAGAGGAAGGCAGAAAATAGGAAAGATTGGAGAATGCTAGGTTTGCAGTGAAAGACCTGCCCTTGGGCAAAACACTATGAATAATAATAATAATAATAATAATAATAATAATAATAATAATACAGTAGATTAAGGTATATGTACGTACACCCACAAAACGTAAAAATGATGAAAAATTAAAATTTTCAAAATATAACTATTTTAATAGAGAATTTTCGATTTATGCCTTATGGTTTTTCAGATAAGTCCCATTTTCCAAAATTCTGTGTCATCAGCCACGGTCACTCCAAAAGTAATGCACAACATTTGTTTTAATTTATTTTTTATTCTAAACCTTTGCAATTTATGGAGGTCATAGATACATCCTTTCCCCTTGTATTCAAATTTAATTTAAGTCGTTCACGGGAGTTGCGTCAGAGAGTAGCTCAGACGTGTTGGTTCAGACTTTTATCGAGCAGGTATACAGGCCCTCATTCCAAGGTAGCGTAAGGCAGCTGAAAGGTGCGGGGATTATGTGGAAAAGTGACGTATTGTTCCTGAAGGATGTATCTACATTCTATGAAAATAGCAAAGCTGTAGGCTAAAAATGTAAACTTTAAATAAATATTGTGGATTACTTTTGGAGTGATCCTCGTAGCAGTCAATCCCTTCGTCCAGCATTGCTTGTAAAATAAACTTCTTTCTAGTCCGAATATAGATGCATAGATATCAAGGCATAATTATTAGATTTAAAACACGTTTTTACATAATGAAGTAATTTATAATCTTTTACTTTTAGTCATAAAACTGTAAATTTGTGTGTCAGTGATGTTGTACGTCATTTTAATAAGAGCCCAAAAGTAGAAATTAAAATTCTGAGGAGGATGAGCATAAACCCTGGGACAAGCATCATCGCAGGATTTGTTGCATTAATGGAAAATAGGACAAAATGCCAAAAAAACATTCAACACCTGAAGTTAAAACAAGGAGGAGGTATTTGGGAGGCAGAAAGAAGCTGAAACTGGACCGACATGAAGCTGCTTAAGGGGTGACATATGATGATGCAGTCTTCTAGGCTCTGAAAGTTTGTGGTTCATTTCCTGTAAATAGTAATTTTAGAATATTTAATTCATTTAAACATGATATCTCAGTCAAATATGGTGATACCAAGAAGATATTGGTGTCATTTTGAAGCTTGAAATGTGCCCTTAGTGCCTGACAATGAGTAAAAGAACATTAATATAGTTGATAATTATCTATGGATTTTTTACATGATATATGCAACATAAAATATTAGTATAAGTTACATATATGGTAATATTTAATTAATGTAAATGAAAAAAAAAATAGCACTAGGTTAGGGATTAAAGAATAATTTTAGCTGTAAAACAGTGAAGAAACTGTGGCTCTATCTTAAAAACTGCATGAGCTATAATGTTTCAAGTTGTATGTGAAAATTATAAACAAAATAATTTTTAAAAACAATTTAGACATAATTTTAAGGGATCTGTTCACTTTATTCTCTTTCTGGTACCATTCTCAGTTGTATAAAAATGTTACAGAGCAAAATTATGCAAAACAAAATTTGTTGAATGTATAACCTTAAAGTGGATATTTGAATTTTTTTTTTTTTCCTATTTAGTTTCTTTCAGGGCAACCTAATCGTAAAATACAAAGCACTTGGGGAGCTATAGATCAGTTCTCATAATTCTGACACATATCTCTGCTTATATTGATAGACCTAATTCGTGCTTAAGAAATCTGACATCTTCACAGGATACCAGAAAGTGCAAACCAGAATACAGCACTTAAAAATCTAATTAGCCGATATAATTAATATAATGTAATTTTCGAATCTATCTCTCGCCAATCCTTCAATATCGTAGGGGGGAAAGTCCTGAGTGAATAACACGCATAATAACTGTTGCCATGGTAACGGAGAGACGGAGCAAATAAGCTTCTCGTCAGCGGTTGCGAAATTTAAGCGCGCCGCCGGGAGGATAGGCCACCCCTCTCACTCGTGCGGTGCACCTCATTGATCGGATAAAAACTGCAGAGGAATCGGCAGGGTGGCGTGAGACGTGCTCGCTGCACCATGCTGTGGGCGTGTCCGTGCTCTGCCGTGCCGCGTCTACACGGGCTGCGAGACGAAGAGATTCGCTTCTCAAAGATACTCTTCAGTATTTTTGTAAAGAAACAATTAAAGTAAAACTACTGACAGGATGACAAAACAGATTATGAAATTATTTCCGAGCACGGAAAGGCGAGAATAAACCGCGTATGTGAATCAAATGCGAACGCGCTGGTATTTACATTGAGGAGGCCCGGTTTCGATCGTAGGCCAGGTCGTGATTGAATGTATGGTGGACAGAACGATCACTGCAGAGGGTTTTTCTCCGAACTAGTCGGACTTCACACAATAAACACACACACATATATATATATATATATATATATATATATATATATATATATATATATATACAGGGTGATTCACGAGGATTTGCCGCCACTTACAGAGCTTATTTCCGAAGACTTTCTGAGCAAAAAATGTCATATGAACATTTGTGCTAATCGCAATATTTTCAAAGTTACACAAATTTGAAGTTGTTAGTAAAATACCTTTGTTCTTTATTTTTAAGGGTAAAAGAATATTACAAATAGAGAACGAACAATTCACAAGAGTCATTTCTTTAATTGGCTAGTGTTCTGAAGCTGAAAATTTGTTGTTAACTGCTTTGTACAGATTATATTTTTCAAATTTTAACTAAATATGACATCATTCTTACGCACTTGTAACAAAAATTGTTCCAAACAATACAACTTCAGGAAATTGATTCTTTACAATTTAAATATGCATCCTAATGTACAGTCTTAAAGGATTTACAAGAATGGCATGATTTGTAACAATTGTTGTGATAAATGCTTAGAAAAACTTAATTTTGTAGTTCAAAATCGGAAAAAAAAAAAAAAAAAAAAAAAAAAAAAAAATCTGTACGAAGCAACTGTGAAATTCACAACGCAATTTTTAGCTTCAGAATACTTACTTACTTACTGGCTTTTAAGGAACCCGGAGGTTCATTGCCGCCCTCACATAAGCCCCCCCATCGGTCCCTATCCTGAGCAAGATTAATCCATTCTCTATCATCATATCCCACCTCCCTCAAATCAATTTTATTATTATCTTCCCATCTACGTCTCGGCCTCCCTAAAGGTCTTTTTCCCTCCGGCCTCCCAACTAACACTCTATATGCATTTCTGGAATCGCCCATACATGCTACATGTCCTGCCCATCTAAACTGTATGGATGTAATGCTCCTAATTATGTCAGGTGAAGAATACAATGCGTGCAGTTCTGTGTTCTGTAACTTTCTCCATTCTCCTGTAACTTCATCCCTCTTAGCCCCAAAGCACCTTATTCTCAAACACCCTTAACCTATAGAATAACCCTTCTCGGGTCCTCAGCCAGGTGAGTTGGAGATTAGCTTCCAAGCTTTCGACGGCTAGCTCTGCCATCTTCTTCAGGGACAAAGAAAATGGCAGAGCTAGCCGTCGAAAGCTTGGAAGCTAATCTCCAACTCACCTGGCTGAGAACCCGAGAAGAGTTATTCTACATCAAACGCCGGGAAAGCCTCAAGTCATACACCCTTAACCTATGTTCCTCTCTCAAAGTGAGAGTCCAAGTTTCACAACCATAAAGAACAACCGGTAACATAACGGTTTTATAAATTCTAACTTTCAGAGTTTTTGACAGCAGACTGGATAATAAAAGCTCCTCAACCGAATAATAACAGGCATTTCCCATATTTTTTCTGTGTTTAATTTCCTCCCGAGTATCATTTAGGTATATTTGTTACTGTTGCTCCAAGATATTTGAATTTCTCTACCTCTTCAAAAGATAAATTTCCAGTTTTTATATTTCCATTTCGTACAATATTCTCGTCACGAAACATAATCATATACTTTGTCTTTTCGGAATTTACTTCCAAACCTATCTCTTGACTTGCTTCCAGTAAAATTCCCGTGTTTTCCCTAATCGTTTGTCGATTTCTCCTAACATATTCATGTCATCCGCATAGACAAGCAGCTGATGTAACCGGTTCAATTCCAAACCCTCTCTGTTATCCTGGACTTTCCTAATGGCATACTCTAGAGCAAAGTTAAAAAGTAAAGGTGATAGTGCATCTCCTTGCTTTAGCCCATAGTGAATTGGAAACGCATCTGACAGAAACTGATGCTAAAAGTTACACCGGAAGGAATAGTGAACGGGAGAAAAGTTCAGGCAGAAGAAGATATATCACTGGCAACATTGAGATACATGTATCTTTTGCAGAGACTATGAGAAACGCGGAAAAAGATAGAAGATTAGAGAATGTGCTACTACAACTACTACTGATTTATTTTCTTTCACCTTAATACGTTTTGGTAATTTGCTACTACCACCATTATTTTATAAAATAACTAAAAGCTACACAACTCACTGTTACTATTACTAAACACTGTTACAAAATTAACGTTTTTCTCAATTGTTTAACATCGTTTTATTCGGTTATTACTGATAGTAGGATGTGAATTTTGTTCATATCGACAGAAAATCTAATGAAGAATCATTTATCCCTTTGGCGTATTTCAGTGGTGTGGATGGTTTTCGTGAAAATTGAATTTAAAACCACTAATTTCAAGCCACTGAACGATGCGACCAGCTTGCAACATTGTAGGCAGAAAGGGAGGTGGGAGGTATTTCACCTACGGTGACAGACCCGAGTTCTTTGGCCTCTTACATCTGTATTACGAGAAGAAAGCGCAGTGTGATGGCGGCGGTGTTGCCAGATTGCTGAAACTTCTAACTCAATTTTGTCATTAATCACAAAAAATGATATATGTTATATTAATTTAAGTTTCCTCTATCATGCCTTTCAGTCTTCAAGATTATTTCACTTTCACCTGCATAGCAGCGGTAATGGCAAATTGGCATAAAATATCAAATCAGTTGATAATAAAGTAATAATGATTTTAGTAGTAGTAATATAAATATAATAATAATAATAATAATAATAATAATAATAATAATAAGAGTAGTAGTTTATAGTAATTTTAACAAAATAGTAGTAGTAGTACTAGTAGTATTGTAGTAAGTTATTTTCCGACGCTTTATCAACAGCTTAGGTTATTTAGCGTCTGAATAAGAGATGAAGGTGATAATGCCGGTGAAATGAGTCCGGGGTCCAGCACCGAAAGTTACCCAGCATTTGCTCTTATTGGGTTGAGGGAAACCCCCGGAAAAAACCTCAACCAGGTAACTTGCCTCGACCGGGAATCGAACCCAGGTCACCTGGTTTCGCGGCCAGACGCGCTAGCCGTTACTCCAGAGGTGTGGACAGTAGTAATAATAGTAGTACTAGTAGTAGTAGTAGTAGTAGTAGTAGTAGTAGTAGTAGTAGTAGTAGTAGTAGTAGTAGTAGTAGTAGTAGTAGTAGTAGCAGTAACAGCAAATGACACTCGGAAAGAAATTAAACGCAGAATAAATATGGGAAATGCGTGTTATTATTCGGTTGAGAAAATTTTATTATCTAATCTGCTATCAAAAAATTTGAAAGTTAGAATTTATAAAACAGTTATATTAACGGTTGTTCTGTATGGTTGTGAAACTTCGACTCTCACTTTGAGAGTGAAACAGAGATTAAGGGTGTTTGAGAATAGTGTTCTTCGGAAAATATTTATGGTTAAGAGGGATGAAGTTACAGGAGAATGGAGAAAGTTACACAACACAGAACTGCACGCATTGTGTTCTTCACCTGACATAATTAGGAACATTACATCCAGACGTTTGGGACGGGCAGGGCATGTAGCACGTATGGGCGAATCCAGAAATGCATATAGAGTGTTAGTTGGGAGGCCGGATGGAAAAAGACATTTGGGGAGGCCGAGACGTAGATGGGAGGATAATATTAAAATGGATTTGAGGGAGTTGGGATATGATGATAAAGACTGGATTAATCTTGCTCAGGATAGGGACAGATGGCGGGCTTATGTGAGGGCGGCAATGAACCTCCGGGTTCCTTAAAAGCCATAAGTATGTAAACAGTTAGTAACAGTAGCAGTAGTAGTAGTAAACATAACGAAAATCTATTACTCGTAAAATGCTACAATTATAATTCCCGCACACGTTTTCTCGTGTCTCATTTCTTTATCCTAAGACAGTGGAATATAGCAAAATGTTTCAATATTTGCAAGGAGATGAAACATCTCCAACATTTAAACAGGCAGCAGCGATGAACCCGGCGCGCTTTGTTCCCGTCAAGAACTTGTTTTGAACATTCTCGAAGCTCCAGGCGTTCAGTCTAGGATTCCCTGCACTGCAGTAGCAGATGTTGCTAAAAAACAAACAACTAAATGAAATCGCTTGTTTGTCGGTCTCCCTTTCCGATAAGGCGGAGAAATCGGACGAAACAAAAGCAGAAGAAATCCTAAACAGTGATGAGAACTGTTGCTGCGTGCATACTTGCACTTTTTCAATTCAGATTACTTTCAATTATAAGCCCTTTTTCTCTGCGATAGTTTTGTAAAATATATATGTTTCTTCCTTTCCCATTTGTTCTTCTTTTTTATTATTACTTTATTACATTTTATTTGTTCTATTACTCTTTACGTTTTCTCTATTAACTATTTGTAGTAACTGAGTTGCTTTTATTATATCCCAATTTTTAGATCTGTATTTTACTTTTTTCTATTGTATTATTTTCATGTTGTTTAGTGTCGATTATTTGATGTTATTATAATTTTTATTGTAATATGTTAGTATTCTGTTCTTTAACTTTTTGTTAAATTTCCACTACTAGTATGCTTTGTGACCTAATAGAGTGTAAGAGAAGGCCCTATGGTCTTAACTTTGCCACAAAAAACAAACACATAAATAAATAAATAAATAAATAAATAACTATGTAAATAACTAAATAAATAGCTAAATCAATAATAAATATAAATAAATAAATAAATAAATAAATAGCTAAATAAATAATAAATACCGGTATGAATAAATAAATAAATAAATAAATAAATAGCTAAATAAATAATAGATATAAATAAATAAATAAATAACTATATAAATAACTAAATAAATAGCTAAATAAATAATAAATATAAATAAATAAATAAATAAATAGCTAAATAAATAATAAACGTAAATAAATAGCTAAATAAATAATAAATATAAATAAATAAATACTAAATATATATATATATAAATAAATAAACAACTATATAAATAACTAAATAAATAGCTAAATAAATAATAAATATAAATAAATAAATAGCTAAATAAATCATAAATATGTAAATAAAAAAATAAATAAGTAAATAAATAACTAAATAAATAAATAAATAAATAACCAAATAAATAGCTAAATAAATAATAAATATATATAAATAAATATATAAATGAATAAATAAATAAATATATAAATGAATAAATAATAATATACATATATAAATAAATAAATAGATGAATAAATACATATTATTATTATTATTATTATTATTATTATTATTATTATTATTATTATTATTATTATTATTATTATTATTATTATTACTTTCAACTATGGCCAGTTGTAACACTCCTAGCCTTCGAGGTATAATTTTTAAAAATAATCTCTTGACAGTTATATAAGTCTCATATCTCTATTCTCATCATGAAGAAGAAAGAGTTTAAGGCTCCAAATGTTTATGCATTGCTCTCAAAGTCAGGGAAGTTTATGAAAACTCACCTCTTCAAGTGGTTTCAAGAAGTATACTTTCCATCTGTCATTGATCACAGCATTCTTTTGGTAGACTCGTGGACCAGTTACCGAGATGGACAGGCTATAGAAAGAATATCTGCAGAAGATAAGACGGTGAAAGTGTTAACAGTTCCAAACCACGTAACCCCGATTATTCAGCCTCTTGACGATTATGGCATTAGGCCTTGGAAAAATTTCATTGGGAGGTCTCTGATAATGTTTTGTTACTTGGTACGAATATTATATCAGACAGAGCGGAATTTTAGGCCCTAAAAAGTGGCATTTTAGGAGCCTAAAACAGGCTCTTAAAGTTCTTTATTTAGGCTCTATAAAATAAAAAAATACTTTTTTGTTAAAGAATGTCACTAATACAAGATTCAATATTTATTTAATGCAAAATTCTAAGATTAAAAGAAACTTCCACACATTCCATATTTTACAAGGGTATACATGCATACACAAAATGAAGACATTCTGTCTTTACGTTAGTATTTCTCATTCACCAATCACATTTCCATAGCTAGAGTCACAGTATATGATCAGTGGCTATCGTGTCGCTCACTGCTGTACCTAAAGTTGCCTCGTGTAATCATTAGGCAGCGGCATTCCTTTTAAGATTTGTAGGTCTTTATTGCATGCACCGATAATAAAATGAAAATGCGACGTTGTCACGTCTTGTTTGTTGCTGCCATATATTAATATAACATGGATATGGGCTAGGCTTAATTGCTCAAAGCATGAGTTAATTTGAAGATTATTTATATTATTTATTTTAAATTAATTATTTGAACTAATTAAATGTCTCTCCATAAGCAAAACCGGAAAGTTTGACTTTTTGTAATAATTCTTTTATTGTTAAGGATTGGCCCTTATTGTAAGAACTATATATTCCACGGCGAATGTAATCACACGTAAAACCATCTACTTTATTAAATTTTGTGACTTTGTGTCCACGCTTTTTAGGTGTCTTAGGTCCCTCTTTTACAATTTTACTTACAGTATTTCTATTTAATTTAAGAATTTTAGATGTCTCCGAAATTTTTCCTTGACCTAAATTGTTTTTCAGAACATACGTGTGGGCATTGCACACAAACGTTTGACACTGCTTACATAATTTTGATCTAGCTTTTGAATTTGAATTGTTATTTAACTCTGGTATATTATTATTATTATTATTATTATTATTATTACCATCGTCGTTATTGACGTTCATGGGTATCGGTTCCGACACTTCACTCGCTTCCCACGGCCTCCACATTTTTATTATACACTGAACTGTAATATAATTAATTTTCACTGTGAACTAGAACAAGACACACTGCTAAAATTTGCAACTCCACGTGGAGTATTGGAGCGGCCTTCAAAAGACTTGACGACAATGGACAGCGACATAATTAAAATTATTGAAACTACAAAGCTTCCGTCCTCTTTGACATCGCTAGCCTACTAATTGAACGTGGCTACTTTACAAATGGTGAGAAAAAAGGAAGGCGTTGTTATCTGTCTTGGAATGTAAGAGAATGTTTATTCGGGTACAACCCAGCGAATTTGTGTTAAATTGCTGACAGACAGAGGAAGATATAACAATAATAATAATAATAATAATAATAATAATAATAATAATAATAATAATAATAATAATAATTTGTACCGCAGGAGTTTTTTACATGCCATTAAATCTACTGACATGAGCCTGTCGCATTTAAGCACACTTACATGCCATTGACCTGGACCGGGATCGAACCCGCAACCTCGAGCATAGAAAGCCAGCGCTATACCGACTACGGTACCCAGGCCGACTGAAAGTTGGAATTTTAGGATTGAAATATAGTAAGAATGAGAAGGGGTGGCCTGGAGGTACTTCTCTATTGTGTTGTTCACCGCTAGGAAAGAGTTGTTGTTATCCGTCTTGAAATATAAACGGTACAGAATGTTAAAGAAAACAGTAAACAACTACAAAAAATGATGAAAAAAAACTTAAAAATAAGCAGTAACGTCAAAATAGGCATTTTTAGGCACTATAAAACGTCTTTAATTTTAATTTAATTTAATTTCTTCCTGTAACCAGTGCAGGTTGCCATCGACAAAGAGTACCATGATACAATAGAGTAAAAGCCTTGAGGCTTAGTGATAAATTGTTGTTAGAGTGAAAAATAAACAATTTGAATTATATTGAAACACATGATATTAAACGAAGTAACGTCAAGGAGATGCGAATTAGTCATGGTCCATATGTATGATGCCTGAAAATAGCTATTGAGCCTTTGAGTGCTGTAATTGTCAGACCTCTTAAAATACTTTTATGAAGGCCAAACGATTTACAGAAGTCGACTAGGAACCGGGGTATGGTCCCATGGGCTCCTATCATTAGTCCCGTAATGACGATGGATTCCAGATGGTATTTGTCCTTATAAAAACTGATGGAAGGTTCATATATATTCCTTTTTTCCTCGTGTACTTCTTCTGGCTGGTGTTCGTGCGATTCGAATCTCACAGTAGGGTCTATGATGTAACCTTCAAGAGAGGGAGGTTTAAATGCAATTATGTCGATTCTTCGATTACTGCCCTCACTGGTTATGCCGTGTACTTCTTCATATACTGAATAACCTTTGTTCCTTAAGGCAGTTGCTATTATAGATCTTACTGTATGATGCCGCGTATTTCGTAGAAGTTCACCGTGTGGACAGGCCCCCAGGACATGGGCAAGGGTTTCAACCTCCCTGTCGCAACGTCGACAGAGGTTACTGCCCGAAGACCTGTCAGGTACACTACGCACAGCTGATACGTTCGCATTCATCTTGATTGCTTCCCTCCACTCACTACAGGAAAGACCCTTGTGATTCCGGATCCACTTATTGGAAAGGGTATATTGTTGGTATAAGAGCACGCCTTTGCCTTTATGTTTTTTCTGGCTCCAGTTCTCAAACGCTTTTTCTCTTAATACTTGCCGTACCTTTCGCGTATCTACAGTGCCGTACTTGTCCAAAATATTTGCTGATTCGGTGATATTGAGTGCTGTGAGACTGGATGCAATTTCTTCGGATAATTTCCTTGTAGCATGTATGAAGGAATTATTGGATTTAAGCCTATATATATATATATATATATATATATATATATATATATATATATATATATATATATACCTATATTTCCATGAAAAATATAAATATTAAATCTCAAGCCTGTATGTATCAAGGAAAAAAATAGGTTTTTGTCTAAATTCCTCTCTCTATATATCACATCATAGAGATGTGATAAAATTCCAGTCCTTAACACACAATCATTTTTAATCTCCTCGATATATAAATATGTTTAAATGTGGCTGGCATGAAGCCGAGTACCTTGACAAAAAATTTGATAAATTCTTCACTCCTGTAGAATTCTGTTTTCACGTTGATGTTAAAACCGACTGTGAGAAACTTATTTTTCTGAAATGTTCGCGGTGAAAAATTTCACTGTGTTTTGAACATTTTTACAACGATTTCCACTACTGTGATCAGTACAGAGAGTAATTTCAGGTATGATTACATTTCTTTACCATTTCTTCATAGACTATTCTATAGTCAATTTCATGAATATTATGTAGACAGAAAGATAGATGGATTTATTGAGTAATATCATACATATAGATGTTATATTATTGTAATTGTCTCTAAAATCCAGTGCACGGGTCTTCTGACCGTACGTGCTTTGTACCTAAAACAAGTTCTACTTTGTAGGTTTCAACACCCTCACAATGATTATATCCAACCACTCTCTAAAAGAACAAGCATATTAAAATTAAAATGGCACAACAAAACACATTATATTATATATCCTAACCTAACACAGACGTAAAAGTGTATAATTGGGTAGATACCATTATTCCTTCCTCAGTTCGTATCACAAACTTCCACAGCTGCAGTTCTAATCAGTCTCGCCTTCAAGAGGAACAATCCAGTCTTTCGTTCGTATTCTCTATTCCCCATGAGGTCAAGACATGCAAGCGAACTCCTATTCTGACTTAGCATCGAGGGTGGTAGATATTTTCTCCGTACATGTTCGAATTCGACACACAGTAATAAAATATGCCTATAGGAGTCATTTTCTCTGCACAGTGGACAAAGGCACTCTCCTTCTTCGTTGACAATTTTATTACTCTTCCATGCCCCCAATCTTAGCCACGCTAAACCAGCTCTGCTGTCTTTGTTACAAGAATTTATGTAGTCACACCTCCTCCAGTTAAGCATGAGATCATATATCTGGCATGTCATTTTCATAACTTACATTATTTAAGGAGAGTTTGACAGTACGGTATGCAGCTAGATGAGATTTAATCCCTGATATATCTAGAACATAGCACTATTTGCATTAGCTGTTAAAGCCGTGGATTAAATAATTTGAAAAATAAAATCATATCTCGAAAAATAGAGGTAGAAATTTATAGGGACGTTTCTCATTTCAAATGGAACGTATCATATAAAAATCAATGCGAAAATCCATTATCACTTGGTGACTCTTCCTTGTAACAAACAAGATGACATTACGTTCTACCGTTACATTTTGTACTATCACTGGACTTCGTGGAATTGCCACGAGAATCGTAAGGTTTACTGCGCACGGGGTATAGATTGTATGAGAAGGGAGTGTGCAGAGGATGGAGTATGCCTCTGTTATAAACACTGAGCAGTATACTCCGGTTACAATAAAACCTGTATCCTGCATTCAAGAAATATAATAAATTATCATTGAAGTATAAAATGTCTCAACATGTAAATACACAATTATTTTATAGTGAGATATATTAACTCTGAAAATTTAATGTAAAATACATCATCCTTGAATATGTGCATTGCAGTGAAGAGTTACGTAAATTTTGAGCGACTGCAAAAGTAATCTCCTCCGATGGTCACTTAAAGATTTTTTATTTTGGGAAAATGTACGTTCAACATCACACGACGTAATACGTGCATATTTGAAGAACGGAAAGTCACTACTTTTTAGTACACCAACTTCAGACGTCTTGTCGTGACCTGATGGTACATTATTTATAATACGAAGTTGTGAATAGGCAGAATTTTAGCAATAATGTTTCTCAACTTACATTTCACTTTTTCTGAAATTAGTGAATTTTTATTTGAATAACTGTTTATGATACTTTATAGACTATATTAAGGGCTTCTGAGAGTTGTAGGTTAGACGATTCTAACAGAATGATGCTTTTGGACACGATTTTAAAATTAAATTCAATGAACAGAATATCTTCCAATAGCTGTTCAGAAGGCAATGATTTTACAGCTACAACTGCGGAACTGTCTGTGCTATCCAATGCATCAATTACCTCCATTATTTTGCCGTAATATTCTGCATAATAATTAACAGCATCAAACCACGTTCCCCAACGTTTCAAGACTGGCTGCGGAGGTAAGGGCATTCCAGGGGCAATTGTTTGGAACAGCAACACTCTCATTTTAGTATGTTTGATTGAATTCTTGTCTGCACTGAACAAATTTTAAGCTTTGACTATTCCAACCACAGCAATGCAAAAACAAGTGCTTACATAGGTATACATTAGCTGTAGTTGCTCTATCTATTTGGACCGGTCACAACTCTTAACATGAACTGCTTATACTACGAGACCGGGCGGTCGCTCATCTCCTCTATACTTGGTGTTCAGTTCAAAATGTGTCATGGCTCGCTGTATGCCGTCATATGGCTAGTCGATGAGCCTAGAGAATTCAATCTTCCTACACTTCCGCAGAGGTGTATTACCTATGTGTTAGAGAAGTTGCATAGCAAGTACGGCGTTCATTCTGAAGAGTACTTACTGATATGCACGGTAAAGCCGGTAGTGGCAGGAATGTGAACTGTTTGGGAACATGTAGAAACATGTATTGAGGTGGGTTTTTTTTCTTACTGTCAGGATATGGGGAGAGGTTAAGACGATTTCTTACGTATTTGTTGACATTAATTTCGACGGTTAACATGGACACGGAGCATTTGATTTGTATTGTGGAATGTTGCCGTACGCAACCGATGATAACAAATACCTTGCGTACGATTTTGCCGCGCAAAACACAGTTCGAAAGAGGTTATGGTAGCACACAGACCGTACAGATCGCCATCTGTTGCTACGACGTTCAAGTTATACCGTACACGTTCTTAAGTTCAGATTGAATGCCTTGATTAATAGGCAACTTCTCTGAAACTCGCTTCAAATCGCTGACTCACAACAGTGACGTCATGACACACTTTGAAATGAACACTCAGTACTACCGTACATCGGCAACCTGATTGCATGCTGTGTGTGGCAATTCAACGAAGTCTAACTATCACTGTAAAATGGAAGAAGCAAGGACGGAATGGTAATGATGCATACCATTGGCAAAAGTGAGAGCTCAGAGAAAAACTGCGACCCTGTCGGTCACAAGTGTCAATATGTATTTTAATGAAAATGCCTAGGCTTACCCGAGACTCTTACGCGGTCCTCCTGCGTGAAAATCTGAAAATCTACAACGCACTCCTATCGCAAGTACTTGATCAATATTGGAGAGCGTACGGTTATTAACATACAAAAAAATATGTAAGCAAAAATATTATATTAAGCTAACCAACTTTATGGTCTCTTTCTAAATCAAATTATTCACTTTTAAAGTAAAAGTTGTTCATTCGAAAACCGAGGCTAGTTCAGTCCTGACAAAGTTTTCCAAGACTCCGGGACACATAATTGGAAATCTGGTGCAATCCCGGATCATCCAAGACGTGGATTAACCTTAATTTCCCAGCATGTCGCCCGCCTGTCCTTACGTACAGTCACTCCCACAACCCACCGACATGATTTTACTGGTCGTAATGCACGCGAAGATGGAGGTTAATAATTAATGTTCCGGCAAGTCACGTTCGTGGCACGTTATAAATGCAACGTCCCTTTGCCGTAGTTACGTGAATGTTTGACGTCATGGTGGTTCCTCTCACAGGGGCCCTCCATGTGCTTCTCAAAGTATCTGAAGTCTCCAAATTCTCAGACAGGAATTTACAACAAGGAATTTACACAGTTGCGAAAGCATAAAGCAGAACGAAATTCAAGTGCATTCCAATGACATTCATTGCCTATTACTAAATTAATTACGATACTTTAAATATGGTGAATATCAGTATGCATGTCCCTGCTTTGAAATGCATTTCAACGGCAAAAGATTCAAATACAAGAAGATGACAGAATAGAATAACGACAATGAAATGGTAGTGTAATGCACAGGAGTCAATTCGTGGGTATTTTCAATAATAATTATAATAATGATAATTATTATTATTATTATAATTATTATTATTATTATTATTATTATTATTATTATCAATATAGGTCAGTTTGTGTCAATTTAAATTTAAATAAGCTTGGACAAATCGGTCCTCAAAATGCCAACTACAGGGACATCATTTTATTTTTACTAACATTTTTAATATTAACCTGTCTATACCTTTAGAGAACCGGAAACACCGCTTGCTCCCCTCTCCAAGACTGGAGTTCGATGATACTGACGTAAAACACAAATCACTCTACTAGGTATAGGAAGGAAGAAAAGGAGTTCATCCATTTACGTAAACTAGGAAATATCGCGATTTTGAGTTTGATAATTTTCATTAGGTTTTTCTTTAATCAAAGTACAGTACTGTATTAAGAATAAGTGTTTTTACTCACGAACTGAGTTATCCATTCGAACGTATTCATTATGCAGTGTATATTATACTGTCTACAGCACATTAGCGTACAATATAGAGAATAATGAAGTTAAATTGAAAAATAATCATAATATGAATATTTAAACACATTTTTGAAAATGGTAGCCGTTCATTTCGATACAGGCTTCAGTTCTTTTGTGCATAATATCGCACTATAGACTATTGCATCTAATTCCAATTACCAGTTTCGTCCTTAGTACTAGGAACTTATGTTGAAATAATTCTGTACCTACTCTATAAAAGAGTACCTTACGTACTGTAAATTCCATTTTCACTTCTGCCCTACCCGCACAGATAAAATTACTCAGACATGCTATCTACTGTCCGTCCAAGTGGTTATGCCGCAGGATTGTAGAAAGGGAGGAAATCATGTGACAGTTAATTACTTAACGAGGTCCTTTTATTTAAGTTAAATTAAACAGCTGTATAATATTACGTAAACTTCCAATTCCTAAGAGAAATTAATGTTTTCAGAAAAGAGCTAAGACAGCCCAGCTTTTACAGAGGGGCGAGCAGAAGCAGGTGGGGGAAATCGGGATGCGACGTAGGCAAATGGACAGTACATGTGCGAAAATATGATTCAATATTGAAAGCTCTTTCGTCACTGAAAAACGCGAACATATGTCTGGAACGTACTATACTCAGTAACTCAGTACTGCTTACTATCTGCGGTCTTGGTTCTGTGTGGAGTTGGAACTTCATTAGTAGAAGGGGTGGGAGTGAATTAAATTCAAAAACTCAGGTACAATAAAAATTGAAGTAAAAATAAAATGATGTTCCTGTAGAATAAGTAATCAAGTAATGTTATGTTATAATCATTCATTAATTCATAGTTTTCTGCCCAAGGGCAGGACTTTCACTGTAAACCCAACATTCTACAATTTCTCCTATTCTCCGCCACCCTCTAGACGATTCATATATCTTAATGCTATCTGTTGTTCAGTCAACTGTCCGAAGACAGGTTTGAACCTCACAAGTGATACCAAGAAGGCACCAATTATGAGGCAACTAGGCCAGGAAATAATGGGGTAGGGTAGTCAGTTCCTTTTCCCTCCATTGCATACATCACCGATTGGCTACATATTACACTAGTCAGACTTCAGATGCATACAAACAATTGTTCTTCCTCTGACACATATCGTCAAGTGAGACGTACTGCCTGATAATAGATACATACTTCCACTCAGTAATGAGTTTTGGAATAATATTCTGGGGAAATTCCACAGATAGTAACAGTATATTTCTATTACAAAAAAGAGTAATCAGAATAATAGTAGGTACCAAATCTAAGCAATCGTGTACGACTATTTAAAAATAACTACAAATAATGCCCATGGCTTGTCAGTATATCTTTTTAATAATAATCTTCCTCGTATGTAATCGCGAAAACTTTGTAACTAATTCAACAGTTCATAGCATAAATACACGTCATACTCCACGACTTTCATACTCCATCGGCAAGTCTATCGTGCTATCAAAAATGAAACTCAAAACAAAATTATTTAGGGCTAAATTAAAGAAGTACCTAATTTCTCACGTCTTCTATTCTGTAGGTGAATTTATGACATTCAACAACGCTTCATGAAATTGATACTAAAACTTTGTGTTGTACTAGTAGACTATATTGTAAATCTCGTCTGTATATATTTCACCTAGACTGTGACTATAAATTAAGACTTTATAATAGTATTAAGTTTTTTGACTTGTTCCATATTCTAGCTGTGAAGCAATGTATGAATACCATGGAATGTTAATAAATACAATACAATACAAAAACATATCACCAGAATCTCAACCAAAGGATGCATAATCTGATATCTCCTTCTGTGCCAAACTATTCTCCCGTTTACCATTCCTTCCGGTGCATCTTTCAGTAGGCAGTTTGTTCTTAGGCAGTTACACATCCAATTTCGTATTCTGTCCCTGATCAGTTTTATCATTATTCTTCCTTCATCCAGTCTTTCTAGCATAGCTTAATTTATTATTTTTTCTGCGCATCTTACACGGTTGTCTTCTACATATCGTATTTTTTTTCCATCTCTGATTCAGTTTCTGACATATGTCCATCTACAGGGTTGTTTCCGATCTCTGATAACGAATTTGAATGACATCATATGCGTCAGAAATCGCACGACAGTTGAACTGTGGCGCGAGGTGACAGACCAGTAGTGGGTGATCACATAGAGTGCACGGCGACTCACAGCAGAAATTCTCAAGAAAATCGAACCTTTTTGAGAGGGGTACATTACGACCTTTTCCAATGCCAAATTCAGTTAAGTGAAAATAAAAGAAGCCTGTAGTAAACGAGGTTTCGTTATTTCCAAGAAAGGCATCTTCTGTGTACTTAATAAGATTGGTAAAGCTCGAATCGAATTAATTTGTATCATCTCGTGGGGTGCGGCGACTTGTAACGGGGGTGGATTTGCTTGCTTTTTCCTCTCTGGAATTAATCCCATCCGAGCTTTGCCAGTATTATTAGGTACACATAAGAAGCCTTTATTGAAAATAACGAAACCATGTTTTTTGCAGGCTCCTATGATTTTCACGTAGCTGTACTTGGCATCGGAAAGAGTTGTTATGTACCCCTCCCAAAAATGCTCGAATTTCTTGGGCATTGCTACTGTGATACCCCGTGCACTCTGATTATGAAATCACTCACTACTGGTCTGTCACCTCTCGCCGCAATTCAGCTGTCGGTGTGATTCCTGACGCACATGACGTCATTCAAATTCGTTATCAGAGATCAGAAATATATCTGTATTATCAGGCAACACATCTCACTTGACAATATAATTATATCAGAGGTAGAACAATTGTTGCATACATCTCAAGTCTGATTTGTGTACCGTGAGACTAGTCAGCGATGTATACCCAATGAAGGAGAAAAAGAACTGGTCTCCCTTCCCTATTATCGCCGGGCTTAGTTGCCTCATAAGTGATACCTAATTGGTGTCACATATGAGGTTACAAACAGTCATCGAACTGCTGACTAAACATACATTCATATTTCAAGTGTTTCTAGTCGTTTCTCTTCACAACGTCGCAATGTCCACGTTTCTGTCACGTGCAATGCCACACTTCGCTAGTCTCTTCCTTAGTTATTAATCTAAAGATCTGCAGAAGATACTCCCTTTCATATTATAAGCTTTCTTTGTCATGACTTCCTGGCAGCAGATCATTAATACTTACCCAGTTTTTGTTAGTCGCTTAAGGTGTGGTTAGCATAGTCACAATCGAATTCTCCGCTGGAATGTGAATATTTATTTTCCTGTGTAGAAAATGGGTCACAGTGTTTTGGGTGGTTTGATGTGTTGTGTATACGGAGTGTCCCATTTATCTTGTGCACCTATTTTAACTTTTTTTTTGGATAGGTATTAGAATTTTTGTTTTTGAGCGTTATGTTAGAACGAGGGGCAAACATGAGTGTGGAGATTTGGTGCATTTAACCACATTATGGTACAAGATACAAGTGACGTCATCAATTTTTCAAATAGCACTACATACAGGGACACCATTTTATTTTTAATTCAATATTTAATGTACCTGAATTTTTTAATGTACTTCACTCCCACTGCTTCTACTAACGAAGTTTCAACTGTCTTCCACACAGAACCAAGGCCGCATATACTAAACAGTACTGAGTTAGTGAGTATAGTACGTTCCAGAAATACGTTTGCGTTTTCCAGTGACGAAAACTTCCAATATTCAATCATATTTTCGCACAGGTACTGTCGTCCGTTTGCCTACGTCGCATCCCGATTTCCCCCACCTGCTTCTATTTGCCTCTCTGTAAAGGCTAGTGGTGGGCTTTCTTAGCTCTTTTCTGAAAGCATTAATTTCACTTAGAAATTAATTGGACGTCTACGTAATATTATACAACTGTTTAAAATAACTTAAATAAAAGGGCCTCGTTAAGTAATTAACTGTCACGTGATTTCCCCCCTTTCTACGATCCTGCGTCATAACCACTTGGATGGACAGTAGATGCATGTCTGAGTAATTTTATCTGTACGGGTCGGGCAGAAGTGAAGACTGAATTTACAGTACGTAAGGTACTCTTTTATAGAGTAGGTACAGAATTATTTCATACATGAGTTACTAGTATGAAGGACGAAACTGGTAATTGGAATTAGTTGCAATAGTCTATAGTGCGATAACCTGCACAAAAGAATTGAAGCCTGTATGGAAATGAACGGCAACCATTTTAAAAAATGTGTTTAAATATCCATATTATTATGAATATTTTTCATTTTAACTTCATTCTCTATATTGTACGGTAATGTGCTGTAGACAGTATCATACACACTGCATAATGAATACGTTCGCTTGGATAACTCGGTTCGTGAGTAAAAACACTTGCTGTTAACACTGTACTGTATTTTGATTCAACAAAACCTAATGAAAATCATCAAAGTAAAAAATTTCGATATTTCCTAGTTTAACGTAAATGGGTGAACTATTTTTCTTCCCTCCTATACCTAGTAAAGTGAATTGTTTGTAGTTTACGCCAGTATCGTCGAACTCCAGTCGTGGAAGGGGGTACCAAACGGTTTTTCCGGTTCTCAACCGTTAATCCAAAGGTATAGCCAGGTTAATATTAAAAATGTAAGTAAAAATAAAATGATGTCTCTGTACTTTAATCACGTTACATTGATTACACGTATTAAGACGAGTTCAAAAATGTATCACAATGTCACCATCCTAATCAATAACAGTAACAAAACAAAATAAAAATGTACATCCAATGTGATAATGTTATGCTTCGAGAGTCACAGAAGATGTTCCAAATGGTGACCATTCACATTAATGCACATTCGAAGGCGTTCCCCGGAAGACCGTATGACTGCCCGGCTGAATGGACACACAAGCCTGTCGAATGCGTTGCTGCATGTCGTCTGGTGTTGTCAGAATGTTCTGGTACACACTGTCCATTACAGTTCCTCACAGGAAGAAGTCGAGTGGCGACAGGTCCGGAGAACGTGCAGGCCACTGTGCGTGGATTGTGACGTGGACAGTGTTGTGGTTTGTTTACATGTTAAGACTGCAAACACACAACACACGACGTGTACGGACGTCAGTCGTATTTCGTTTTGTGTAAGTTAATGCACAAAATGAATGGGGCACCACAACAAACGACACATTCCGATGGCAATAATTTTGCATTTTGTTGTTGTTGTTGATTGGGAAGGTGACATTGTTGTACATTTTTGAACTCGTCTTAATGTGTGTAATCAATGTAACATGATTGAAGTATGTAGTGCTATTTGAAAAATTAATGACGTCACGTGAATCTTGTAGGCTACCAAATCTCTACACTCTACATTCATGTTAGTCTCTCGTTCTAACATAACTCTCACAAGCAAAAATTCCAATAGCTATCAAATCATAAAATGCTGCTAGATAAATTAGATTATTATGGAATTAAAGGTGTTGCACACCAATGGTTTCACTCATATTAGGTCCCCTACTTTTTCTAGTGTTTATAAATGATCTTGTCCCCCTAATAAAAGATGTAGGTCATCCCATATTATTTGCAGATGACACAAGTATAGTAATTACAGCCAATAACTCCAACACATTCCAATCTTCAACAGAGGAAATTCTCTTCAAAATATGTGACTGGTTCTCAGTCAATAGATTGGTATTAAATTGTAACAAAACTAACATAATTCAATTTAAATCCTGTCCAAATGCAACGTCGCAAATTTCTAGAGCAATAATTAATAATAGATCCCTATTAGAAACAACAACAACCAAATTTCTTGGCTTAAAATTCGATAATGTGTTAAATTGGAAAAATCATATTAAAGAAATTACCCCCAAACTAAATTCAGCTTGTTTTGCTATTAGATTTATGCAAAAGATAGTAAATATCAATACCTTAAAAACAATATACTTTGCATACTTCCACTCGGTAATGAGTTTTGGAATAATATTCTGGAGAAATTCCACAGATAATAACAATATATTTCTATTACAAAAAAGAGTAATTCGAATAATAGTAGGTGCCAAATCTAGGGAATCGTGCAGGACTTTTTTCAAAACACTACAAATAATGCCCATGGCTTGTCAGTATATCTTTTCATTAATAATCTTCCTCGTATGTAATCGTAAAAACTTTGTAACTAATTCAACAGTTCATAGCATAAATACACGTCAAAAAAATGACTTTCATACTCCATCGGCAAGTCTATCGTGCTATCAAAAAGGAGTGCGTTATATGGCAGTAAAAATTTTTAATAGCCTCCCTATCGATATAAAAAATGAAACTCAAAACATAAAATTATTTAGGGCCAAATTAAAGAAGTACCTAATTTCTCACGCCTTCTATTCTGCAGGTGAATTCATGACATTCAATAACACTTCATGAAATTGATACTAAAACTTTGTGTTGTACTAGTATACTATATTGTAAATCTCGTCTGTATATATTTCATCTAGACTGTGACTATAAATTAAGACTTTATAATAGTATTAAGTTTTTTGACTTGTTCCATATTCTAGTTGTAAGCAATGTATGAATACCATGGAATGTTAATAAATACAATACAATACAATACAATAGAACAAAAAAGTTACAATAGGTGCACAATATAAATGGGACACTCTGTATGTGTGGTTTTTTGTTGTAGGTTTTCTGTTGCTTTTGAAGGTGTGTTTGTTATCTGCTTTTGTGTTGTGATGTCTAGGAAGTTTGTGAATGTCTTGTTTTCGATTTATAATGTGTAGTGTAACTTTGGGTGCGTTTTGTTTATAATTATGTTGATCTACCTTTTGTTTCTTTGTATTTCCTTTCCTATTTCATATACGCTTCAATGATATGTACACGGACACCTTATATGCAGAGTGTGAAATACTAAATGACTGTAGATAACAAAGTACTAGCGGAATACAGCAGTATAACTGTCGTATACAAGTATAAGCAGCGGTAGTTTTCAGAGCGACGCCCAACACAGCAGTAACCTGGCTGTATGCAGGCTACATGACCGCTACGTATTAGCCCGACAGGACGTGTGCAACATGCAGTAACACTCCGCCCTAACCTAGACCTTCGGTTTTATGTCTTCAGCTTTGTACTGTTACCATGGCAACAGTCGGAGAAACAAAAACATAACACCGTCGCATTATGAGTGTCGCAACCCTGCTCGAATACACAAACAGTTCGAGAGCGATCCTGGCGCTCTGCTGACGTAGCGATTAACAAAAATAAAAACGGAACTTATGGCCAACTTTCTTTGACAATAGTCGTGCGTGAACGCTACTATCAGCGTCATGAAATGAACCCGCTTAGATGAGACAATATTTAGCAAAATATTGTTTGCACTGGTCGTTGTTTTCTTTATTTCATTTGGAATTTAAAGTGCTGACAATATTCCAGAAACTTCGAAAGCAAAACTTTAATTTAATATCGTAGTGGAAGGTTTTTTAATTAAGTTTATTCCTTGTATTATAAATGTAAAATCTAAAGTCTGGGTCGTTGGCTCGAACTATATTTATACCGAAGGAAAAGTAGTAGCACAGCTCTCAATGTCAGTGAATCAGAACGACAAATATGTACAGCCGTGTGGTAACCAAACACGTGCTCCAATCGTCTACGGCCTTAGAACAAGAAAATAATAAATGAATAATATAAAGAAAACAATAATTTGTCATATAAACTTCATAACTCACAGACTAAAATAATTTACCCATAGGTCTATATACGTATAAAACTAACTTACAAAATATACAATTATAATTATAGCTTCATTATCACAAATAATCATCTCAGAATTCTTTATAAATGTAATGTTTTTATTCATCATTCATATCTATTATTCTGTTGTGTCAATATTTAAGCAAAAATTTATTTTGACTATTACACTTTTACTTTGTCATACTACTTTCAACCAATAAAACGGTACGGAAGGACGTGTTTAAACCAATCATAGCTGTTTATCGCTAAAATTTCATCACTTCCCTAGCAGTTGTTTTTTTTTATTATTTTCCTAGCTTTTGTTTGTTTTTTCACTTCCCTGGCATTTGTTTCTTTGTTTGCCAACATTTCAAACTCAAATTCTTTACGGTACTATAAAACATGCTTTGCAATCGTCTTTATTTTCCCGCATAGATAGTCAACTGAAAATGGAGGCTCCATTCAAATGTTTTGGTGAAGATAACCTTAGTGAAATAGAATTTCATGAAGTCAATATTTTATTACATTAGATTATTTCATTTCTTCTAATCTTTATGGAGCAGTAGGTTGGGATCCGTACGGACAAAACCAAATCGATTCAATAGAAAAGGTCCAACGCAAGGCAGAAAAATATGTCAAAATGGGGAAGGGACATGGTGAGGAGATAGTAAAAGACTTAGGGTGGGAACTTCTCAAATCAAGGCTACGAAAAACCAGACTCGCCGCATTGTTTAAGACAAATGGGACACAAAGCATGGACCGATATCAATGCTAGATTAGCAACACCATCATACTTAGGAAGGGCTGATTATATTAGGAAGTTTAAATGTAGAAAACAAGGAACTGACGTGGCAAAATTTTCTTTTGTTAACCGCACAATAGTAGACTGGAACAGCTTACCTGCGGCAATCTTTCAGGGTGGTCCTCTTAAAATCAATACATTTAAGGAAAGGTTGAGAAGATTAGACTGAAAGTGTAATTTGTGGTGCAGTGTAATTATTTAAGTTGTGTCATGTACTTAATTGAATTGATATGTAATAATTAAGTTGATATGTAAAATAATTAAGTTGATATGTAATTAATTAAGATGACATGTAATTAATTAAGAAGATATGTAATTAGTTTGGTATGTAATTAATTAAGGTGATATGTAATTATTTAAATTGGTATTAGTTGGGTGAAATAGAAGTACTTATAAGTTAGATTTACTTTTGCTAATCGTAGGCGTTATTATGGAATAGACTAGTTTTTAATTATAGTCCTAGGTTTATTGCATCTACTATTTATAAATTTAGGTTTAGTTTACTTCATTTCATTTAGGTTTATTTTATTTTACTTCATGTAATTGTAATTATTGTATATTATATATCACTGCCACCGGGTGTATACCCAATTGTAGTGTTAATAAATACATACACATAACCTTTCTTCTAATTGTGTAATAGTCAATTAAATTCCACTCGAGTTTTGAATTTCTCTAGATAAATCAAAACCTCTAGTATGATTACTGCTGATTTTAGGCCTACAGTTTGATTACTTTTGACCAATAAAACGGTACGAAGAGACCTCTTACAACCAATCATGGCTGCACAATTTTATCGCTTCCCTAGAATTTGTTTAATGTTATCGCTTCCTTAACATTTGTTTGTTTTTTATAACTTCCCTAGCATTTATTTGTTTTCCAACATTTCAAACTGCAATTTTTTTACAGTACTATAAAACATGCTTTGCGATTGTAATTTGTTTCCGGCATAGATAGTCGACTGAAAATGGAGGCTCCGTTCAAACATTTTGGTGAAGGTAACATTAGTAAAATATAATTTTAGTAAGTAAATTAATATCTATTTTATTGTATTAGAGTAGCCTACTTTATTTCCTCTAATTTTTATATACTTTCTCCTGTTTTTATCACGTCCGTACCATTTGTTCCTTTGTTTGCTAACATTTGAAACTGTAAATTCTTTACGGTAGGTACTATGAAACATGCTTTGCGATAGCCATTTGTTTACAGCATAGACAGCAACTGAAAATGGCGGATCCGTTCAAACATTTTGGTGAAGCTAACATTAGTGAAACAGAATTTCAGTAAGTCAAGTAATATGTTTATTGTTTTAGAGTACCGTAATTTCCCATAACTATGGTCCAGGCACCCAACTATAGTCCAAAACGCATTATGTAGTACTTAGTCCTCCAAGAGATCGGTGTTTGCCATTTAAGGCGCCACTGTGATGGAATTATCTTCCCCATAGATGCTTCTATCTACCATTACACGTGGCAATGATATGGATGCTTAACAAGGTCAGTGTGCATCGTTCTACTGAATGTGTGAAGACACGAAATCATTCAGTTTGTGATTGTCTGTTTTATTAAGCTCTCCTCTGTAGAACTGGTAAGTTATAGATATATGATTCTTTATACAATTAAACCTGGCTATATAGTGTTTACTTTCACGTAATAATTAGACTGACAGAGGTTAAGGACTCTGCGTGAAAAATGTTTAACCTCAAGGCTAGAAGTCAGTCCTCAACTATGTACCACAATTTTTCGTGAACCATAGTTGTATTTCATTTTGAAATATTTGTTTTAATGAAATGTGAACAATTTTGTTAGTTATTTCTGCAAATACGGTATCTCAGTATATTCTAAAACACCATTTAACATTATAGTCCAGTAAATAAAGAAACAGGCTGTTCCAGCATCAATGGTACTAGCACCAATAATGGTCCGGTAAAACGAAAACTTCAGGGTAGAAGGATCACAACCGTCCTTGTAAGTGACTATGAGGGAGATGAAATTGAATTGAATACAAATTATGATGTTTCTGGTCTACTTTCCATATTTACAGACAGTGAGTCAGATGCGGAAAAGACGACGAAATCTGTTAAAATAATGCTAAAGACACATAGTTACATGATAGTTACTTATGAGGAGGAATTGTGGCCAGGGAAAGTTTTGGAAGTGAAGAACAATGGAGCTGTTGTTTCATATATAATAAGAAGCGGCAATTACTGAGTTGGCGAGAAATGGAGGACATTTTATTCTATAGAAAGGAAAACATAATAAAAGAAATTGAGGACCCCATATGCGTCTCGAAAAAGAGAGATCTATTTTCAATTTCAGAATTACAAGAGAAGTGGAGATTCAAAGGATAGAAATAAGCCTACTGAATATAGTTCTCAGTATGGTAAATAAACATTATCAGTGAATTTTTTTTGCATAATATTTTGCTAAGAATGTGTTAGTTTATTTTCATACCGTACTTTTGTTCTTTAATATACACTCACCGGAAAAAATAACTGGGTCAACTATATTTTATTTAAAATTTTTGAAAATTGTAGGATTTGTTAAATAATTGTAGGTGTGCTGAGGTTCATTTAGTTATTCATTTATTTTGTAACAATGTTATACTGAATACGTAACAGCCAACAATGATCTGAAAAGGAGATTCGTTCTTCTTGCAATATTGTGTCTAAACTTCTCGGACTCATTTCAAGCTATGCTGAAGAAGTCTACGGACTGGTAAGCTCTCTTGAGGCAGTATTGGAGTACTTCATTGTATACAAATGTCACTAAGTCCTACCGATTCAGCAAAATGGTTGCATTGATAGAAGATGGGAATTGTCAGCGTTATGTGGCTGCAGTTCTTGGGACCAGAAGAGCCTTCCAGACAATAAGACAAGTTAACGTGAGTGAGAGAACTGTAAGCAGACGTCTGGATGAATGTGGGCTGATTCCAGAAGAACAGCTAAAGGCCCAGAATTGCTCCAGCAACATCGTGTTGAACGATTACGTTTTGCTCACAATCATGCTAATTGGAACCTGGGGGAGTGGCGACGAGTGTTCTTCACATATGAATCGAGATTTAGTTTAGAGATGGACGTGAAAGAGTGTGGAGAAGATAAGGAGAACGTTTTTCTTCATGTACCTTCAGTTCACGTGTGAGTTTCCAAGGTGGATCAGTAATGGTATGGGATGGCATTTCGTATGAAGCTCACACAGAACTTGTTTTCATTAATGGAGGTGCTTTGACTGCTCCAAGATACATCGAAGAGGGTCTAATTTAACATGTGGTACCATATGCCCCACTTATTGGTGAAAAGTTCCCGTTAATGAATGACAATGCTCGCCCTCATGCTACAAGAATCGTGGATAAGTTCCTTCACGACGTTGGATTGAATAGGATGGCATGGCCAGCAAGAAGTCCTCATATAAACACAATTGAACATGTGTGGGGTCTTCTAGGAAAGCGATTTAGAAGTCGATTAACTCCTCACAGCAACTTACAGCAGCTCCGAAATGTTCTAAGTAAAGAATGGAATAGTATCGACCAGACTGACATCCAGAATCTGATCGAAAGGTTGAATCGGCGAATGGTAACAGACATACAGTCAAGGGGAGGCAATATCCGCTATTAGTAACATCTGGGTGGCCACAAAATCAGTTGAACATTTGGAAGAAAATTGAAACAATTTGTAAGTTTTTACACCTTTTAATTATATCCATTGTTTGGCGTTGAAAATAATAGCACAAGTAATAATGAAAAAGAGTTTTTTTTTTCTAGGAAGCAATGTTTTCTTCATTTCATAATTGGTTATCTGATTCTCACCTCATAAAAAAATTGAGAAACTTTATGCGGCCCGCTATTTTTTCCGGTGATAGTAGTTGTTCATTATTGCAGGAAAATGACTTTCAGATTTCACTTGCTTATTGTGTGTTTATGCAATGTGTATTAATAAAAAGAATCCATGCACTTTTCATTTATTTTTAATATTTCTGTGCTAGATTATGTGTCTACCCTTAAATTAGAAACTCAATATATTGATTTACGAATAATTACAGATCCAGCTATAGTCCATTCATGCTTTCAAGCATGAATATATGAGTACCAATGCTTATTATTTTTTTAACACTTGTAATTAAATAATTTCAAACACATATGTCAATATTTATTTAATATACACTTTCAAGAGTCCGAAGCCAAAATTTCACTTAATCTGGATGAATAGTATTGAATATACAAAGAAAAATGTGACAAATGTGGATCATAGTTAGGGGAAACTACGGTACTTTATTTCTTCTAATCTTTATATACTTTCTTCTAATCGTGTACCTAACAGTCAATTAAATCCCACTCGAGCTTCGATTTTCTCTAGATAAATCAAAACGTCTAGTGTGATTACTGTTGATAATCATATTAAATTAAATTTGTTACTTATTACATCCGTTACTTACCTTTGCAGAAGAGAGAATTTTCTATACATAAAATTGATTTTATTCCAAACTAAACTAATAAATAAAGTCTATTACATTCAATGTTTTTTTTTTGTAAAAAAAAGAAACAAAAGGAAACCTTGTTTAGTTCAAATAAAATGTTTTTTTTTTTCGTAAAATGTCAATCAAAGCAAAAAGGGAGATGAAATTCCTTTCGCATCCGATACACCCTTGTAAATGAAAGCGGAGAGAACATAGACCAAAATGTTTCATAATGAAAACTGGCAGAGAAACAAATAAATCCTGAAGCGTCACTTCCATAGACTATCACTGTTGTACGAGTAAATGTAAAATTGTACACATTGTAGTTTTGTTTGAAGAATTATATAAAGGTAGAAACTCGATTTAATTGTAGCATCCGTTGCAAAAGAATGGCTGTTTCAAACTACCTGCAGTTGCGTTAGTATTTAGTGAAACTTCAGTGTGAGGGGATCAGCACGACATCGAACCATTATCTAAGGCAGTGGTTGAGAAAGTGAGGACAGCGACCCCCAGGGGCGTCGAGTAAAGAGATGAGGAGGGTCGTGGGATAGTTTATTAAATTAAAAAAAAACACTTATTAAAATACATTTGTTTTGAAATGGGAAATATACACATAAACAACGCTGAACATAAAAAAAAATGTTTCAGTGTTTATCAAAAATTATTAATGCGATAAACGTGTATGTTTTTCAAATTTAGAGTCTGTATTCGATACACACATAGTGATATTTTTAAGTTCACGGTGATTTCCCGCTTTTGTTTTCATGATAATCATAGACCAGAAACTTATTTTGTATAAATATAAGGTTAGACATATTACAAAACATTTAAGATTTGTTATTAATGGAGAAAAATTATCTTCGGCTCCGAGGATCGAACCCGGGATCCCTAGTTCTACGCACTGGGTACTCTAACAACTGAGCTACGTCGAAGTTCAGCCCACCGCACCGGGTCGAATCTTTCTCCTTAGGGTCTTTTTACTTAGTGACCTTACTGGATGTTCTACTTATACAGGGTGTTTCCGAAGAGGTGTTACAAACTTTCAGGGATGATGGCGAAGGGCACATGTATAAATTTGAGATAAGGAACCATGGTCCGGAAATGACTGAGTCGAAAGTTATAAGCAAAAATAGTTGTGTGGAAATGGAATTGTAATTTGGCACCACGTGCCCTCCTTCCCTTAACCTTTGGAACAGTCGTGGAAAAATGGTATGGGCCGGATGTCTTCTACGTCGGTACTTGCCCCGTACAATCTGTGAGCTTGTCTACTGTTCCCATTGGCTCATCCATATTCGAAAATCAGGTCTGCTTATTCCGTTCTCGTGTACTCCTCCATTTCACTAGAACTGATCGACTGGATACTGCAACTTGTACACATACACTGCTGTCTACAGACGTGCATATCAGGACAGACCATGTCCGTTACACATTACGCTATCTGCATTGCTTTAGTGTAGTTTCCTGTCCCCATCCCTCAGACAGCGCACTGAATGGAATACTGTAAGTAGACAACGTAAACAACGTCATATGAATGCAGTATGTGTAAGATGTACAGCTAAATATACATAAATAAGGTGTACAGAGGAATACAATTATTTTATTTCCACACAACTATTTTTGCTTGTAACTTTCGACTCCGTCATTTCCGGACCAGGGTTCCTGATCTTAAATTGATACATGTGCCCTTCGCCATCATCCCTGAAAGTTTGTAAAACCACCTCAAAAACACCCTGTATATTTACATCCTATATTATGTTAAGTCAACAGTCATCACACTAAGAGCGCACTCATTTCAGTGACTTGGCGGTCGGGACTCCTACAGTATATGCACTGATAGGCGAATAATCTATATAAAGATTAAATTTTTGGTCCTACAGAAATATCTGTGATGATTACCATTTGTCATTAAAGGAGAAAAATTCGGTGCCGAGAATCGAACCCGGGACCCCCAGTTCTATGCACTGGGTGCTGTAACCACTGAGCTACGCCGACGTTCAACTCATCGCAAAGGATTGAATCCTTCTCCATAGTGTAGCTCAGTGGTTAGAGGATCCAGTGCGTACAACTGGGGGTTCCGGGTTCGATCCTCGCTACCGGAGAGAATTTTTCTCCATTAAGAACAAATCGTAACCATCACAGATAATTCTGTAGGACCAAAATTTAATCTTAAGAGATTCATTTGCAAGTTCGAGATATTCTTGCAATTTTTTTTATTCAAAACTTGGTCTATGCTTTGAGAAGAAAACGTTTAGCTCCAATATTCCATCAGTAGGTAGGCCTACATATTCCAAAGAGTTCCTTCCTCATATTTTTTATATTTCAGCCAATTGAACGGAACCGCCTATAAAAGCAGATTCAGTATCCATCTGTGACAATGGTAATTGCTTTGAGTTTCTTCAGGAAACACTCAAAAGCTCTTGTTTAAAATTGTGTAAACTTCATTTATTGCGTGTCCACAAAAACGAATTGAATACTCGTCGTAGGATTATAATACATAGCTAAATTATTTACGAGTCCTTTAATAATCTGAAATGGATCAAATGTGTTTTTTGTGAAGTGATGTCGACCATAAATTTCCTTTTTAAATCCGTTGGATAAAGAAATGGTTTTAATTAATATTTCGTATCATTGTTATACCATATACCTTGTAATCTTATCATTCTTTGGGTGGTACCGTAGAAGAGGGTAAAGTCGATCAAACTTTTGCGATTTTTTTAATGATATTGAGGTTATGCAATGGAGTGAAGTTCCTCAGAAAATAGCATTTTGTCGTCATATCCTTCACTTATGAAGACACGTTACAAGAATTGAATTACAATCTATAAAAAACTGTTTTTTTTTATTTGACTTGTGATCGAAGTTACCTGCTTAAATAGGGTAAAGTCGATCACCATTGAATTTTTAGTTTAAGATCGATTTTAAAATATTGCGGAGTAAAGTCGATCACTGTTTACTTTTTTAAAAAGCAAATTAAGTGTATTACATATATTTTATTTGTTATAAGGGGTGTAAAAACAATAATAATCTTCAATATATGCCTATAGCATTATATAGTGTATCTTTTGTTACTGTGATCATACTATTCGATACAATTAGGCCTATAGGTCTCCAACGTGACTATGATTGCCAACTTATAAAACATAAAAACACATTTTAATACCTCACATACCAACAAACAAAGATTTAAGAATTCAAAATTTACATTGAAATACCACCTTCAATTATAATCTAAAATGCAATTCAACAATGCTTAGGTTTATATCAGATGTTATTTGAAATCTTCCCCTCCTCATGTCACTTTAGAAACTACGTTGTTCCCATCGTCAGGTACAGAGGGATATACAAAATACGTTCCTTTGGCAGTGCTTCTCTTACGCAAGAAATTCACCATAATTTCGTCTTCCTCTTTCTCCACTATCCCATCAATATAAGCTATACTATGACACTTTTCTGTTTAGAAGTGTTAGTTGGAGGTATTTCGGTGAACAATTTATTCTTCCTGCTGGTCCTATCTGTTTCGAGTAGGTCGATGGCATGATCGACTTAACCCTACAAAGGTACAAGTTTTCTTAAAATAATAAGTTTCAATACTAACATTTACGAACTGCAAAACTATTATTTCAGGATACAATCTCAACGAAAAGTACTTACGTATACTTCCTGTCTCCTTTCCCTGCTGACTATAACTTAGAGTTTGTAAGACTTTGTTTTCATTTAAGAGAAAAAGTTGAAAATAACAGTTTTCACTTCAACGGTAATTACACAGTGTTCCCAATGTTGGCATTCGTAGGCTTTTTGTTGTCCCTCTCGCTTACATTTGCAATGTCAGGCAATGAAGTCAGCATAACAAAATTTTAACAAGTAACTGAGAAAATATGTAATTTTCAATAAAAATTGCAAATGATCGATTTTACACCCACTCATTGACTTTACTCACTTCTACGGTACCCATTGATTTTGAATAGAATTATTTGTTATTTCTGATTTCACAGGAATTTGTTTTTTTTTTTCCAATGGGGTTAAGTACCGGTACGGAAGTGGGGGGAAGCAAGCAAACATCTTGCCCAAAGGTGGGCTCTGCCTTCAAAAAGTTTCGAAATCACTGATCTATGAAGAGAACATCAAATATAAAATAGTGAAATATTCATCCACGAGAATGCATAAAAAGCAGTAATAGGCCTAATACCTATGCTTTGACCTGCTCCCTGGAAAAATACCTAAACCTTCGCAGTTATTATGCTACAGGCTGTAACGATATACTCGTACGTATGAGGGATAGATATAATAATAATAATAATAATAATAATAATAATAATAATAATAATAATAATAGCGAGGAGTGTATTATCCGAAGGGAAGAGAAGTCCTGACTTCAATGGAAAAGATTCTGTATAAAGAAGCATTTAATTTAGAATAATAATAATAATAATAATAAGAAGAAAAAAGTATAAGGGACATTATTGTATGAGCACAGTTTTTGTTAACAGCCTGTTTCTGAGACGTTACTGATACCTCCAAAGAAATCATTTTATGAGTATCCTCCCCTTCTGTGTAGACTGTCTGTAACACACGACACAGCTGTGAGCCACAGACAGGGATGCCAACGTCGAACGAGCAGCCGTATCATATCTAAATATTGATATTACATGGAGCAAATTCAAACTTATCTCAAGGGAATTAAATATTATTTGACTTTGTCGCTGATCAAATTAAGTAATAAAACCATGAGCTGACAACATAATACTCACATCAGACGTTTTCCGTACCTAGGCCTATATGGTCATCTGTTATGACAGACAGATTGTTAATTAATAAATATATATTTTTTTACAGAAATTAATGGTCTCGTAAAATAAAAAGAAATTAAAATTATTTATATTCAAATTCAAATTTATTTACAATTTATATTTGAAATGAATACATATGAATAGATACCTGAAATGAGCATATGCTCGTGCTCGGGTACAGTCCAGTAGTCTACATAAATTTTACAGGGATCAAATAATAATGCTGATGATATAAAATAATAGTAATAATAATAATAATAATAATAATAATAGTATAATCGTGACGGAGATGATACAAAGATAGTAATACAAAATAATTGATTAATAATAGTAATATTATTGTTATTATTGAAAAAATATTTACAATAATAAAATAAATACTAAGACGGATAAAATAAAATATAAAACCACTAGCGAGAGTTAATACAACTTAAATTAGCATATAATAACTGGGAAAAAATGACGAACTCGAAAATCAACAAAAAAAGTTCGTTGTATCGCAGACGACAGCAACCGCCGTATTGACATTGTGTTGTGCATTAATGGTAGTAGTGGGGAGCTGAAAGTCTACGTAACTGCCGTTCCCTTCGAGTCTTCTCGTACAATCATGGGAAGTTAATGCTGCAAAAACAAAATGTCTACGAGTCAAACTGTTCATTATTACCAGGATAAATACAAATAATACTGAAATATATTAATCGAGTTTCAGTTTGTGCAAGAGATATCATAACAATATATTTTAAGAATGGCGGGGAAAATATAAATTTCAATAACTATCTAGTGACAAGAGATAGTGACTCTGTACATTTATATTAATTATATCATTTTATCTCATATACTTTGAGCAAATGAAATTATTTCATAAGATTTTATGACACTATCAAACATATTCTACTGAAATTGAAATTCAATCCAGTTTTTATAGGTTGCGCTATTTTGGTAGGTATTTGTTTTCAGTGTCAGATTAATATAAAATTAGCACATTTAATTTTGTAACTCTCAGTAGGCCTACATGCTTTATGCCATTTCGTTATTTAGTACATAGTGGGCGGAAATTTGTATGTACAATTTTTATTTTAAAAATTCCTCCTCCTCCTCCTCCTCCTCCTCCTCCTCCTCCTCCTCCTTCTTCTTCTTCTTCTTCTTCTTCTTCTTCGACTTTTTCCCCTTTATAGATTTACCGTCTTCAGTGCCCATCTGCTCCTATCGTTTCAGTCTCCTTCTTTTAAGTCTCCGTTTTCCATTATAGATCTGACATGGATTTCACATTTCAATCTTGGTTTTCCAAGTTTATTCTTTCCTGGTGGTGACCACTGGACAATATTTTTGGGTCATCTTCTATTCCCAATTCTTTGCCTATGAACATACCTTTCAAGAGTTTGAGTTTCTATTCTTTTTGTAATGGATGTATAAATTTTCATTTCTCTCCAAATTATTTAATTTCTAATTTTTATCTTGCCGTGTCTTTCGTAAACTTCTCCTCAAATAGTCAAATTAGACAGTCCTATTTTTACTTCTATGTTGATCAGTTAAAGACCGAATTTCACTTCCGTACAATATAATATGCTGTATAATTCTCTGATAAGCTTTAATTCTGGTTTCTTCTGTAATCTTTTTATACCAAATTATTCCATAGAGGCAGCTGGTGGAATTCTTTGCCAAAGTAATTTTAGTTCGTATATCTCTTTCACATGTTCCTGTATTTGTAATAACTGACCATAAACATTTAAGACTTACACTTTCTGTTTTTTGTAAATTAATATTAAAACCTTAGTTTGTAAATTTTTCTAATAGTTTATCAACAGTAATCTCACTAGAGGTTTTGATTTATCTAGAGAAAATCAAAACTCGAGTGGGATTTAATTGACTATTACACGATTAGAAGAAAGTATATAAAGATTAGAAGTAACAAAATACTCCAATACAATAGAATATTAATTGACTTACGAAAATACAACTGTCTTCAAATGTATTATTGCACCATCTCTAAATTACAAATATTACGCTAGATGGCAGTAGTTTGTTATGCAAATCAAGCTTTCAAGTATAACTCCCTGTAAAGTTGATTTGAATAATTTCGAGGGAAAAATTGTTCCGGGGCCGGGCATCGAACCCGGGACCTTTGGTTTAACGTACCAACGCTCTCCCAACTGAGCTACCCGGGAACTCTACCAGACACCGATCCAATTCTTCCCTCTATATCCACAGACCTCAAAGAGGGCTAACAACCGTCAAGCAACCAACTTCGAGTGCACACTAACTCCGTGTGACTTAAATTGTGGTTTTCTGTTAACGAACAGTGACGTGTATTATGCAAATCAAGATCTCAGGTATAACTCCCTGTAAAGTTTATTTGAATCATTTCGAGGGAAAAATTGTTCCGGGGCCGGGCATCGAACTCGGGACCTTTGGATTAACGTACCAACGCTCTCCCAACTGAGCTACCCGGGAACTCTACCCGACACCGATCCAATTCTTCCCTCTATATCCACAGACCTCAAAGTGGGCTGACAACCGTCAAGCAATCAGCATTGAGTGCACACTAACCCTGTGTGACTTAAATTGTGGTTTTCTGTTAACGAACAGTAACGTGTATTATGCACATCAAGCTTTCAGGTATAACTCCCTGTGAAGTGTGTCGGTAAATATGCATCCATAGATAGTTGCTGACCACTAGGGTCGCTAATATCGCCTCATTACAGACAATGCGAAATAGTACAGGCACAGTCTATTGTTTCTAGCACCCTCACAACTCATGACTGTATATACTAGACTGTGGTTGAAGTAACGCCACTTGAACACTATTGGTGTTGGATGAAATGGAGTCCCATCTACAGTTGAGTACAAATTTCCTAATGTTTCGCGAGAGCCAATAACGTGCAAGCGCGACGTTGTCAAACCTACAGAGCGTGCGATGCATGCTCCACCGAAGTCTGGAGGGAGAGATGGGAGGCCGGTGTTGAAAGAGGATCCGTTCTCAATAACAAAAATAGTACAAAATAATTTATTCACACAATAATAAATAACGTATTAAGAAATCATACTTTCAAATATTGATGTTTGCAGGGGAAAAGCCAATGTTGTGTTTTCGAAGTCATTTAAATTCGTCAATCTTTTAGGTACGGTGTATTAATATGTTTCCTAGGCGAGACGAACAATTTCTTAAGACTCTTTGTTTCCGCATTTTGCACTTCTCTGCATACACGTTACACGGTTGATACATTTATTGAACACGTGTCGGCAGTTCTTCACATTTAGAAAAGTTAAGATTTATACTGTTTTCTTCGGACGAATATTTTTTGAAGAAACTGTAGATATTAAATATAATTTTCCGAACTTTGTTACTGTATTCACTGGACATAATACTTTGACTAGTACTAGCCTTGCTAAATGGCATAATGGAATTTCATATCACTAATAAAGAATTACAGTCTTACTAATAAACCGTGTATAGTTTTTATACGAGACTTATGTAGAGTTGAGACAGAAAACGTTACTAATAAACCATGTACAGGGATATCATTTTATTTTTACTTGCATTTTTATTGTACCTGCATTTCTGAATGTACTTCACTCTCACCCCTTCACTAATGTCCTTGCTCCTGCCAGACACACAAACTTACGGCCGCTGTTGCATTCCAAGTCTTCAAGCAGTGAAGTAAACACTGCAGTGTATAGTGTGTTTCATAAATATGGTTGCGTTTTCTATAGAAGAAAGAACCTATATTAATAATATCGTACTAAAAAATTATATTCAAGAAACGATAAATTCAATTTCAGAGAATATACTTCAAAATGTTTTTAATAATATGCGTACTGAATTGAAGCCTGCATTGTAATGAACGGCAACCATTTTCAGCAACTTGTTTAAAAATTCAGATTAGCTTTTTTTGAATTGAGGTGGCTAGAAGCAAAGGAATGCTAGTGACATTTGTAATAACGTGAGCTAAGTGCATCCAGTGTAAGCAAAAGTATCTAAAATTTTAGTGGCAAAGGGATATTTTAATCGCATCACACATTAAAATTTAAATACAAAATTTCACCGATTTTACGAAAGCTTAAATATTTAAACCCCATTTTCTCAAAAGTAACTTAAGTGCACTTACAGCCCTTTACTTATGACCCCCTCAATTTAAATGCACTCTCTATATTGTATGATAACATCAATAATTAATATGCTAAATAAAGTAGACATTACATAACGAACACAGCCGCCTGAAAAGTTGAGTTTTTGAAAAAAAAAATGTTACTATTCTACTGTATTTTGATAAATTCCGTAAAAGTGATGATCAAACTGAAAATCGTAATATCGTATTTCCCTACAACATAAATGGATACACTACTTTTCTCTCCTCCTATACCTAGTAAAATGATTTGTTTACATATTGCACTAGTAACATCAAACTCCTGTAATGGAAGGGGGCAACAGTGTTTCCGAGCATAGCCAGGTTAATGTTAAAAATGTTGGTAAAAATAAAGTGATGTCCCTGTATAACGCTGGATGTATAAACAGTCTGTAACTATACATGGGAATTGCTTTGCAGTAGTTATATACACGAAACCCCTTGTTTAAGTGTTGCATATAGAGAAAAAATGGCCGCCCGTCTGACATCTGTTCGTATCGATTGTCATTTTATGATGGTGGTTGCCTTGTAACCACAGAAAACAAACCAAAGAGCACAGAATAATCAGAATAATATTGCTGTAGCTCGTACTCTTTGACCAAAATATAGTGTGGTAATCGATCAGAGTCAGTTGTACTATCGATACATAACACGACACGCTAGAGCGCTCTACCGGATGCAATAGAGAACCTCGGATATTCTATTCCCTTTCGTAACGAAGTAATGACGAAACTATGACGTAGCTGTGTAACAGTTATACTGTTATACACGACGTATGTAGTGATTATTGGTAAGGAATTTACACTCGAATTATAAAGGAGCTACTCATTGTGTATGAGACAGTTAAATGTCTGTATATAGAGTTTTTATTAGTAAGACCGATAAAGTAATAAACTGATAAGAACACACAGAAAATGTTTATTACAAGCGAATTATTGATTTCACCGGCAGACACGAAGCACTTCGAATGTCTGCACACAACGCAAACAAATAATTGAGCTGTTATTTTTGGCTTTCGCTTCATAATTACTTTTATATAATGTTTATGTCGCTTAATTGATTTTTACAACCGGCGTCAACGAATATCCGTACGCGGCAACGCAGCTCTGTTGCTGTACTGGCTATGGCCGTACATGTAGACACGCCCCAAACGTCAAGAGATTTGGACCACACTGTAGTGCAGTGATGTCAAAGCAAGCGCATTTTTCTGACCTTGACGTCGTGCGCGGGCAGCAAGCGCTAAGTATGGAAAGAGGAAGGGTTGTGTATATGAATAAGCAACCTGTTGGATTAAGAAAACAGTCGTGCACAAACTTCAAACGGAATGTGAAATTTTATGTCGTTATTTTATATGGCTTCTTTCTGTTTAATATCATCTATATTGTCTGTAAAACAAAAGTACTAACACTGATTTCTTAATATTGCACGTGTGTTTTAAATCTTAATAACATAATAGAGAGTTAAGAAGGAATATTCACTTAAATTCCATAGTAGTATAATAATATACTGTATTAAGTGGATGAAACACATCCTTCATAAAGAAAGTGATATTCCAAAGAAAGAAAGTGAGTATGACATGATAAGTTGGAATTTACATTGATGGCATTTTTAGCCTTACAAAAGTAATCAATAAACTAATCAAAACAATATTACTGTACAAAGCTAAGTTACCTAGGTACTGTATCTGTTTTAAGTGTAACTAATATTACATAACAAAACTCTTATCGCATTATACTTTTAAGGTGATATTTGTGAGCAAGTTCCTATCATCAGAGTATTAAATTATTTTCTCGAAATGTGCTGAAGCTATAGAGCTGACATTTTTACAACACATGGGCACGTATCTTTCGCTTATGATGTAACAGTAGTTGCTTTGTTGATTTATTTCCTTACAAACAATTTCCATGCTAATATTTTCAAAATTTTCAATACAATATCTTCAATAATACGATTTACGTATATTAGATTTACGAAAACATATTTACGAAAAGTTGAGAAAATATTTCTTTTGAATCTATACTAATAATAAATCTGTAGCCGAAATTTTTGGTAATTTTCGATTTTCCAAAAATAATGGTCCTAACATATATAATTAACAACCCTGAAACCGAAAATCGCTTTTTTGAAATTTTTGTTTGTATGTCTGTCTGTCTGTCTGTATGTTTGTTACCTTTTCACGCGATAATGGCTGAACCGATTTATATGAAAATTGGAATATAAATTAAGTTCGTTGTAACTTATATTTTAGGCTATATGGCATTCAAAATACTTTATTTAAAAGGAGGTTATAAGGGGGCCTGAATTAAATAAATCGAAATATCTCGCTTATTATTGATTTTTGTGAAAAATGTTACATAACAAATGTTTCTTTAAAAATGTTTTCCGATACGTTTTATTATTTACAAAATTTTGATAAGACTGATATTTAATGAGATAAATGAGTTTTAAAATTAAAATAACGCCATCTAAGACGGTGCAATGAATTAAGAACAAATGACTTCGTCTATAAGGGGCCTTGGACAACAACAATCGAAACAGGGGCCTTGGACATTAACAATCGAAAGCTATTGAACATAGCCTACAGAGAATGTTTCTGTGTTTGTATGAAGTAATATCAGATGCTAAATTAACCGATTTGTATAAATAATTATTATTTCATCATTGGAAAGTGTAGTTTCTCTAGATGGACATAATGCTATAATGTTATTACAGTAACGTCTGAGTAAATCGAGCACAGATAAGATTAAAATAGCTTCTTATGCACAGAAAATTTGATAGGCTATTTTGTACATTCGTTTTCTGTATTTCTTAAAATAATATTTATGTACACTCATTTTAATCTCAGAGAATTAACGAACAACGAGATTGTATTGATTTAGTATTGAGTAATAGTACGTTAGCTTAGCAATCCATTATTTCATAATTCAAACTTTAACTATGCTCAATTGAATCGTGTTAAAATACATAAAATATATATGCAATAAATGCAATGCAAAAAAAATTGGGTAATGAGCGAAGCAGATTATCTTGCGCTGTTGTAAAAGTTGTTCCCTGGATCAAACGTCCTATTTTAATTATGTAATTACTTTATATTTATTTCTAACAGGTGCAGCGGAGCGCACGGGTACGGCTAGTAATAAAATAAAACTTGTGAAAAGTGAGCGTTAAAATTAAAACTTACATTCTTATAATGCACTTATACTTCTCAGGCAAATCTAAAAATTAACATGGATAGAGTTTTAATAAGTTCTCTTCCCTTTATCTATTGAATCAGTGCGTCCATCCCTGAATATAGCTCAACAAAGCGGCATATACTACCTCTTTCGTCTGTCTCTTTCCTTTCCGCTGTAAAGCACCCAGGCTCTCCTGGGCTCTAAAGCGCGCGCTTGCTCCTGTGGGCATCAATTGACATGCCAGCTGTAGTGTGGGGATTATCGTTGCCAATGTGCTGTTGTGTGTTGTTTTTGGTGGAGATCCGACACCATTTTAATCCTAAGTCACTGGACTCCGTGTTATTTCTCGAAACATCCGAAGTACGGACTTAAATAGTAATTCGAAGGCTGTAAGTACAATAGAAGAAAGAAAGAGAGAGCAAAATGAGAAAGAGAATATAGAAGACGGAAAGAAACAGAGAGAACGGCAGGTAAAAGCTGCAATGCATACGTCATACTTGATGAAAGAACAACCCGTCCTGTTTACGAGGCGTCATTGCCAACTGTGCGGCTGATTTACTGTGCGTAGGTTTGCTGCACTGAATTATTCAGACATGCATATCAACTGCACTGGCAGCCGTTAAAACTTTACGAGCGACCATGCGGAAGTTTATTGACGGCAAAACACGTCACAACGAGAAGACAATTAAACATAAATTTGTTAGACATTATGCAAATTGGGCCTTTGTTGGATATTTCTTTGCCGCTTTTGATCATGTGCAAAAAGCATTCATAACATCTGTTGTTCGGCCTAGCTGTCTGTCCTTTTCACACATCTTTCAATTCACCTGTCAATAGTTCGGCGTCCACCACACAGAATATCACCACAGTCTAGTATATGCAGTCACGAAGCTCAATATGTAGTAAATATGCATCCACAGATAGTTGCTGACCACTAGGATCGCTAATATCGCCTCATTACAGACAATACGAAATAGTGCTGGCACAGTCTAGTGTTCCTAGCACCCTCACAACTCAAGCTTCGTGACTGTATATACTAGACTGTGATATTACACAACTTTACATGTTGTTTCGTAAGAATTCATTCCTCTATAGCATTCATGTCAACTGATGTCCATATGGGCAAGAGCGCGCTTTAGAGCTTAGGAGAGCCTGAGCGATTTACAGCGGAAAGGAAACAGACAGACGAAAGAGGTAGTATATGCCGCTTGGTCGAGCTATATTCAGGGATGGTCAGCACTGATTCAATAGATAAAGGGAAGGGAACTTATTAAAACTGTATCCATGGTAATTTTTAGATTTGTCTGAGACTTATAAGTGCACTATAAGAATTTAAGTTTCTCTTTTATTGTAATTTTTCACGAGTTTCCTTTTTATTCAAAAGAAGTATTTTCTCAACTTAGTACAGAAAAATGAAATTTTCAGATATTATTATTTGGTAACCTTACAGGTACTGAACCAATGTTTTCGTAAATCTAATATACCGTAAATATGTATTACTGAAGATAGTGTATTGAAAGTTTTGAAATTATTCGCATGGAAAATGTTTGTAAGAGAATGAATTTAACAAAGGAACTTTTGTTACATCATAAACAAAGATATGTGCCCATGTGTTGTAAAAACGTCAGCTCTATAGCTTCAGCAGATTTCGAGATAATTTAATATTCTGATAACAGAAAGTTGGGCACCAATATCACCTTAAAAGCATAATGCGATAAGAGTTTTATTGTGTAATATTAGTTACAGTTAAAACATATACCTAGACAACTTTGCTTTGTACTATAATATTGTTTTGATTACTTTTATAAGGCTAAAGATACCATAAATATCAATTTCAACTTATCATGTCATATTCAGTGCCTTTCTTTGGGATAACACTTTCTTTAGGAATGATGTGTTTAATTCACTTAGTACAGTATAGTTGTAGTTATTATGGAATTTGTGTGAATATTCCTTCTTTACTCTTTATTATGTTATTAACGTTTAAAACACAACTGCAATATTAGGCTAAGAAATAGGTGTTAGTACTTTTGTTTTACAGACAATGTAGATAATATCAAACAGAAAGAAGGCATATAAAATAACGACATAAAATTTCACTTTCCGTTTGAAGTTTGTGCACCACTGTTTTCTTAATCGAACAGACTGCTTATTCCTCCTAGCATACCTAGCACTTAATGCCCGCGCACGACGTCAAGGTCAGAAAAATGCGCTTGCTTTGACATCACTGCTATAGACCGTCCATGGCGACTGTGAAAAGGACGGCACCCCGTATAGATTTATCGCTGTTAATATTTGTAATCTACGGCGTTAACTCTGCCAGTATAAATAAATATTATTATTATTATTATTATTATTATATTGTCTTGATTATAAATCTCCTCCTCATCAACAGTATATGTAGCACTCAGCTTCTAAGTTGAGGATCGATAACTGCCAAACCTAATCGTTCCTGACTAGCAAGGTAGATCTGGCAGTTTATCGATTCCACCCCTGAGGAAGCCAGGTGGCTTAGAGTTGAAGAAATTGTCAAGCCAATTGTGAAGAGCAGCTTCGTTAGTAAAGGAGATCCCCCGGGGATTGATGGATAGGGGAAAAGGTGAAAATCTGTTGGAGGAAGATCAGGAGAACAGGGTGGATATGGAGTAAACTCCCAAACAAGATCTTGGATAACCGGTTTTGTAATTTAAGCAGTATGCGGAGAAGCATTATCATGCTAAAAAATTACTCGATTTAGTCTTTCTTTTAATTGAGTCCCACTCAATTTATTACCGGCCATGGAAAATTCGGTTCCTACTTTGAAAGATTTAGGATCAAAAGTGCAGGAGAATCTCTGTGCATATGCAAAGAGAATCAGACTGTTGAACATTTGATTTTTCACTGTCCAGTGTTCGAAAGGAAAAGACACTTTTTAAGATATATCTCGGACTGCAATTTAAATTACTGCGCACCCCTTTACCATTTTCTTACAAAAAAATGTTGTTACAAACAATTCACAGAGTTGAATAATTTCGAGGGAAAAATTGTTCCGGAGCCGGGTATCGAACCCGGGACCTTTGGTTTAACGTACCAACGCTCTACCACTGAGCTAACCGGGAACTATAACCGACACCGATCCATTTTTTCCCTCTATATCTACAGACCTCAAAGTGGGCTGACAACCGTCAAGCAACCAACTTCGAGTGCACACTAACTCCGTGTGACTTAAATTGTGGTTTTCTGTTAACGAACAGTGACGTGTATTATGCAAATCAATATTTCAGGTATAACTCCCTGTAAAGTTGATTTGAATAATTTCGAGGGAAAAATTGTTCCGGAGCCGGGTAGAGCGTTGGTACGTTAAACCAAAGGTCCCGGGTTCGATACCCGGCTCCGGAACAATTTTTCCCTCGAAATTATTCAAATCAACTTTACAGGGAGTTATACCTGAAATCTTGATTTGCAATTCACAGAGTTTATACACCACATCCACGCAAGAGTGTAGCTATTAATTGTATGTAAATTAATGATGATATAAAAACCTAATGCACTATGTAAAACAAGGTGTCTATCTTTGGGACATAATAATAGTAATAACAACAATAACTATGTTTGTATTACAGATTTTACTATTGTTCAGTATTTGATGACAGGTATATAGTTTGTAACCATAAGTAATTTTGTTTTTATTTCTTTTTTACTATCGCAAACCAACTAGATAATAGGTGATTTATTTGTAACTAAGCCAATTCTGTGCATTATCTCATTACTATTGCCTAAAATTATGTATAAAATCACAAGTTAATGTACTAATCTTGCAATTTCTCTACATCTTCGATTATAATTTCTAATTTTATTTCATTTTGTTTTAACTGAAAGTAATTATTGCAAAACGTATTTATTATTGTTTACTGTCTCTTAATTAGTGTATTTATATATTGTAACTATGATTCAGACGTACTATTAATTCTTTAAAATTGTGTATTATCACTACATAATGTATTTCACATGTAACAAACTACAACCCTAATATACCAAAGGTAAAATAGGGTTTCAATATTTGGATAACAATAATAATAATAATAATTGAGTCCCCTAGGCAACCGAGTTGTTGGGAGCAAATATCAGCAGCGATAGTTACATTTCTCGAATTAATTTCATAATAGACGACGCCTTCTTTGCAGCATAACATTGTGTTATGTGGTTGAAGACCAGCTATTGTTTCTTGTCAGGGCTCAACCGTTCCTGTATACCAGTGGTGGGCAAAATGAACGCAATCCGCAAGACAGGATTTAAATGGCGACTACATACCGAGGAGCATCGTTTCAAATCGTATTAAGTCCACTGGTGGACAAAATTGAGTTTGATACATTTTCGTATAATTTCGGATTCAGTCTTTCACGCTGTGACCTCTGTATCAAATCGTATTCGCTAACAGTGTAAATGACTGCTTAAAACTAGCGGTTGTTTCAAATCGTATTCAGTCCTTTATAGTGTTTGTTTCATATCGTATTACGTTCAATATCCATGTTACAGAATTGGTATAAATTAAATTAACTAATTACTTTCTTATGTTAGTTATACTTACAATCCGGCCCACTTTTTTCGACAATGCTACACATTCAATACGGACAACACAGTCTTTTTCTCGTGAGCTCTGTGTAATGGAAGTTGTTTCCAGTTTGGAACAAGAATTTATTGTAGGTGAAAGTTCAGGACGACGTCGAAACCAGGCACATAAACTGAAATCTGAGGCAAGGTACGTAAAGAATAGATTTTAATGAAGAATGCAGGGATTATGAGACCCACTACAAACATTTATCACACCCCGACAATATTTTAATGAATGTTGAAATCCTATAATTTTAATTTAATTTAATACAATATTAAGTAAACATTCAAATCCTCAGGTCTTCACCTCATTCTTACGCATCAGGGTATTTACCAATTCATACGCATGGGGTTGATGTCGGAGAAGAGAAATAGGCTGAAATCTACCCTCGAATTTTTAAAATGTAAAATTACTGTTTCATTTCTTTCTATGACCTATAGTAACCTATGGCAGAAAGGAATAGTTTTAAAAACAGGCTGCTTATTTCATTTGTGTGAAGCTTTAGATTTCTATGGTAACATTATCGATGCAGTTACTATGGTAACTGGCAATGAGGATGATGGTAGTATGGCTACTTGTGGCTGCTTAGAAGAATAAGGATAATTCGAAAAAATGTGAAAAAGAATAAAACACCATGAATCCAAACAGTTGGATGTTATGAACACCCTGTAGGCCTACATAAAATTTGGTTAATGTATATATTTATGTTTTATTAATAGAATAATGTTTTATTTAGTAATAACAATAATAATGGTTTTTATGCATGTATTTATCTCGTTAAAGACATTTGACAGCAGGAAGGCGTTATGAACACTCTGTATATCAAGATGTTTATTGTGGAATTTGTAATATAATATTAAAAAACTAGCCGTACCCGTACGCTCCGCTGGACCCGTTAGAAATAAATATAAAGTAATTACATAATTAAATAGGACATTTGATCCAGGGAACATTAGTGTTTGACAGAAGGATAAATCATTTAATATGTTACTTAATTTAAATTGTATTTCAATATTAAAATGCGATCATTTTGATCCAAAGACCACCCATTTGGTGCAATGACAATTCCTTTAACATGTTTCTTAATTGTTATTACCAATTATATTTGGAAAAGCGAAAATTAACAGAAAAATTTTGATTACAGATTTATTATTATGTTCATATTATATTATATTATGAAAAAGTGTGTTGATAACGGATGTACTCGAATTAGAAAGTTTTTAATTTGTTGTGGGAGCTCTTGAATCTCAGGAGGAACAACTTTTACAACAGCGCAACATAATCTGCTTCGCTCATTACCCAATTTTTTTGCATTCCATTTATTGCATATGTATTTTATGTATTTTAACACGATTCAATTGAGCATAGTTAAAATTTGAATTATAAAATAATGGATTGCTAAGCTAACGTACTATTACTGCATACTAAATCAATACACTCTCGTTGTTCGTTAATTCTCTGAGATAAAAATGAATATGTTCATAAACATTATTATAAGAAAGACAGGAAATGAATATACACAATAACCTATCAAGTTTTCTGTGCATAAGAAGCTATTTTAATCTTACCTGTCCTCAATTCACTCAGAAGTTACTGTAATAACATTATAGCATTATGTCCATACAGAGAAACTACACTTTCCAATGATGAAATAATAATTAATTTTACAAATCGGTTAATTTAGCTTCCGATATTGCTTCATATGAACACAGAAACATTTTCTGTAGGCTATGATTCATAGCTTTCGATTGTTGTTGACCAAGGCCCCTTATAGACGAAGTCATTTCTTTATTTCATTACACGGCCTTAGATGGCAGTTATTTCAATTTTAAAATTCATTTATCTCATTAAATATCAGTTCTATCAAAATTTTTCAAAGAATAAAACTGATCAGAAATCATTTTTAAAGTAATGTTTGTTATGTAACATTTTTCATAAAAATCAATAATAAGTGAGATATTTCGATCTATTTAATTCAGGCCCCCTTATAACCCCCCTTTTAAATAATGTACTTTGAATGCCATATAGCCTATAATGTAAGTTACAACGAACTTAATTTATATTCCAATTTTCATCGAAATCGGTTCAGCCATTATCGCGTGAAAAGGTAACAAACATACAGACAGACAGACAGACAAAAATTTCAAAAAAGCGATTTTCGGTTTCAGGGTGGTTAATTATATATGTTAGGACCAATTATTTTTGGAAAATCGAAAATTACCAGAAAAATTTCGGCTACAAATTTATTATTAGTATAGATAATGTTATTCTTTAATAATAACAATAATAATTGGTTATTTTATATATTTGCCTCATTAAGAATTTTTAATTACTAACATCTGTACAATTATTGGATCAAAACGTATTATGTCCAACACATTTTCCTTCAATTTGAAGAAAACAGTTGAAAAGTGATTTAATTTTTTCAAGTTCCTTGAAGTACGCCTCAAGCATAATAACTTTTTTCATTTTGTGAAAATTTACCCTGTTTTTCGTTATTCCTGTAAAATTTTGTTTTTTGGACATAATATGATTTGAAACGATGCTCCTCTGTGGGAGGGGTTGCACTCTACAGTGCAGTGACGGATTTAGACAGTTGCGCCACTACACTCCTACCTACCATATGTAATTAGAATAGTCCGTTCACGTGATATTTAATTAACCATTTTTCAAAGCAATTTCTTCGAAATTGGGATTTATATCTGTGCATGCTATTTTCAGTTGCGCAAGGAGATGAGCATCGCTTAAGCGGGATCTGTGGCTGGACTTTATAAATTTCATTTTAGAAAACAGCTGTTCGCATTGGTAGGTTGATGAATACATACAGTAATTTCCCATAACTATGGTCCGGGAACACAAATATGGTCCAAGATACAACCATTCAAAGATCATTGTAGAAGTAACATAGATCGTTCGTAGATAGCTGCAGTGACTTGAATTCAAACTACAGTACAGCAAGAATTTAGATAAACGAGGTACTACGTTATGGAGTACAAAATTTGAGTGGTTGTATCGTGGACAATAGTTATGTTCCAGGACCATATTTATGGGAAATGACAGTACTCATTATTTTTGAAGCAAACTGTCTAAGCAGTGGATATGTAGTATTGGACATCTTTTAAAACAGTTTAGTCCCTAGTAGACCTTCACATTCTGCTTTCAAGAAGCCATCATTCTGCAAATCCAGTACCTCTAACTGCAATTCTGGGATAACATTTTCATTTTAAACATGAAAAGGAATGGCAAAAATATTTAAATCTTTCTCCATCCTTTGAAAATCATTGAATCTCTGTTCTTTGAACTCGTATAACAGATATCTATTTTAAGAATGTACATATTTAAGTTCGCGTCCTGAATATTTTAACTGATTCTAAACATTAGGAATGAAAGAACCGCCTTTCTTGTAAGTGTGATATCCTCTCGATTCATATGATTCTGCGAAAGACATTGTATCACTAATGAAGCTCCGAAGTACAGCAGTCCAGTATAATCCGCCACGTACATGCGCAGTATTTTCATGGAGTGGGGGAAGGGGAAGGTAGGGGGTAAGTTTGATGTTTCGCTGACGTCTGACGTCACTGCAGGAATGCCCACCATTGCTTTATACAGGAACATCATTTTATTTTTACATACATTTTTAATATTAACCTGGCTATACCTTTCTATTAACGATTGAAACAGGAAAAAACCGTTTGCTACCCCTTCCACGACTGGAGTTCGATGATACCGGCGTAAAATACAAATCACTTTACTAGGTATAGGAGGGAAGTAAAGTAGTTCATCCATTTATGTAAACTAGGAAATATCGCAATTTTGAGTTTGATAATTTTCATAAGGATTTTGTTTAATCAAAATACAGTACTGTATTAACACTTAGTGATTTTACTCACGAATTGAGCTATCCATTCGGACGTATTAATTATGCAGTGTATATTGTACTGTTACAGCACATTAGCGTACAATATAGAGAGTAAGTTAAATTGAAAAATAATCATAATATGGATATTTAAACACATTTTAGAAAATGGTGACCGTTCATTTCGATACAGGCTTCAGTTCTTTTGTGCATATTATCGCACTATAGACTATTGTACCTAATTCCAATTACCAGTTTCGTCCTTCGTACGAATAACTCATGTTGAAATAATTCCGTA